>NC_052242.1:1882850-2507967 GCF_013401445.1 Tripterygium wilfordii
ATAGGATATGATATATCATTCATGTCTTGTAAAACTGTTGGGTGTCCTTATGCACCCATTTTGACCATTAAATGCTTAAAAAGTGTTTCCAAAAAAAAAAAGTTGCATCAAATAGAAAATTTGGACATACTTGCATATGCCAACAGCGATAAAATCAATCTGGTTAATTTGTATCTCTGGAAATGATGCCCTGCATATACCACTTCGATATGCAGACCCTTATTTAAGTTCTTCAGAACTTGAGACCTGGAGGCAGCCCAAACCAGACATGTTTTCTTTCTGAAGCAGAATTAGAGCCGCATCTCGTAAATCCTCAGAGAAACATCTTTATGTTAAATTATGTTGCAAGGGTGACACTCTACAGGGCAGAAATTAGTTTGGGTTGCGGTGATTTCAATATAAGAAATCCCCATCACAGGACAACCATCGTCTCAATCGATGCCGATTATGACCAGAATTCGGTAGTGACTGAACTGAATTTCCCACACCTTCAACCGGAGAAAAATTAGCTGCACCAGCAACTGACAGATGACCCATTGAAACAGATCTTCTCAATTTCTGTACATCATTTTTCACCATCTTATAATCATCAGGAACCAGTGAATTACCAATCCTGTTCCAGTTGACATTCTCCTTTAATGTTCTTTCACTACCAATTCGCGGTCTTTCTAGTCCCTCCTCTGTTCCTGCCCAGTTTTGACCAAGTTCCGGATGTTGCTCACCACCTGTTTGTGAAATGTCCATCTGGGTATCCACAATTATGCTTGGACTGTCCAAGTTTTGCTCAATCGAACCTGAACCAAAATCGACAGACTCTGCGATTATTCTCGCTCGACACAAGGGACAATTGGTATGAGACCTTAACCAAGTATCAACACAGCGGATATGAAAAGCGTGACTACACTTGGGCAATAACCTGAGCATCTCATCTTCTCTGAACTCGCTCAAGCAAATCGAACACTCAGTCCCTTCTATCAATCCTTCCCCCTTCTTGTACCTACAAATGGTGATCGAATTTATAACAGATTGTTGTAAACCAGCGGTTGTGATGAACCATATGTGATGATCAATCCTATTCTGATCCAAGAATTCCTCATCATCTCTGCCCACTGATTGAGCTTGAAATCGACGCAGCCTGTTATTCCTCCAACCCAAACAAAACTTGGAGATCACCATGTGGTAGCTCACAAGAAGGAAAAACCCAGATAGGACAACAACCATGATGATCAAAATTATCGACAAATGGTCTTTGACTTGGCCGGAGAGAGGAGTTGCTGGTGCTGGCGGTGATGGAGGCCGGAAGGTGTAATCTGGGTAAGCATAGCAATTATTCGGACAGGCTGGATCACAAAAGCTTGTGCAATCCATAGTTTCATTTGCTGTGGTTGGTGATGGAAAGAGTTTTCTATGTTTCATTGTAATTGAAGAACTCCAAACTCTAAAGAATGCAAAAGAAATGAGAGAAAACTGAGGTTGAAGGAGTGATTTGTGTCTTTATGTTTGGATTGAAAGAGAAGAAATCAAGCAGGCTAAGGTAAATACATTTATGAACTTGATTGACAATGGACATATTGCTCCTAATTTGGAATACTTTTGTCATAAAAGTAATCATCAATGTTTTCCCACCTCAATATTTCAGAATTTATTAGCATTCTTGATATGGACATTCTAGGTATTTTTTTTAGATACCGTTGAGAAATATTGGAATCAAATATTGGGCACATATATGTCTAACTCAGTCGATTGTTAACCGAGTCATCTCTCATTGGTGGACATTTTACCTATTAATGGTTAGACAACACTAATTTTTTTTATTATTGAAATTAATCATCTTAAAGTTATTTCTTTCTTTCTTTTCCAGAAAAAAAAAAGGATTTCAACGCATGCTTCATGAATCATGCTGCCTTACTGGATGTCACATTCTGAAAATGTGTATAAATACTTGCATAATATTAAAATTGCCATATAGATAAATACAAATAGACACGCCAAGAGAGAAAATAAATACACATTAAACAACGATAGAGAGTTGAATTCAAGGTGTAGAATGCAAATCCATTCCCCAGGCAAGAATATCCTCTAATAAAACCCACTACCTTAAATTGAAGTCCACTATTGTTTAATTATTCACGGTCGGTGATGGATGTTATCCATGCCTTAAAGTAATGGGCTAGTTGCAATTTAGGGTAGTATACACCTATAGAGTAAAATGGACCCTCAACCAAATTAGTTGGTTATCTGCTTCGGCCAAAGGTATACGTTTGCGGGATTTTGTGATTCGATCTCCAGTGATATTTTTTTCGTTTGGTTTTCCGTTGGGACTTTAACGTAACTTATTTGTCTAAAGGTTGTGTGGGTGGCCTGCTCAACCTGAGTTTAAGTTAAATTTGACGGTCCAAAATAGACAAACCCACTAACATCGTTCCCGATGAAAAAAATTAAAATGGACCTTAAATTTGCTTAGGCTTTATATATTAATTAATTAATTAATACATATGTGGGACCATGTGGTCGTGGTTGCCACCACTAGGTGTAGTGGTTAAAAATTGTAGAGAGTGAAAGTGGTTCGAAGTGGAAGTTAGTCTTGGATCTGGTTTGGTTGAAAATGTAACTTTTTTTTTTATTAAAGAGAAAGGGATGAGGAGACTCGAACTCGAGACCTTAATGAGATATCACACACATGAGTATCTTCTGAACTACTCGCGGTTCTCAAAAATGTGACTCGTGCTTATCAAACAAACAAACAAAAATGCAACTCTAATGATTAGTACTTGAAAAAACAAAATCAGTGAAGTTTGGGCTACAAGTTAGCCCGCTCACTAGTGGACAAGACCTTAAACTGTTATGGGCCTGACCCATTTTTAAAGCCCATGGCCCGCAAAGCCTGTGTTTTAGTGGGCTTTCTATTCATAAGTACTCTAATACGACTCCCAAGTTAGCCCGCTCACAAGTGGACAAGGCCTTTACTGTGATGGGCCTTACCGAATTTTTGAAGCCCCAGCGGCCGAAGCCTGTGTTTTCGTGGGCTTTCTACTCTAAGTACTCGAATACGGCTCCATATGTCTTTTCAATTTAAACGCGATGTAACGGCTAGCTCTCACTTTTAAGTTTTAAATTTTAATTCGAAAAGCTAGCGAGATCAAATTCTCAGACCCAAAACCCTGATCAGAAAATTTAGGGCTCAAAATCTTAATTTTTGTAATGTTAAGGGCGTCTTGCTCTATTGAAGAGATCGTTGAAGCGTAGTCGATCTAGTGCTTTCTCTTTTGCCAGATTTCCTTTTTCTTCTGTTCTTTTCTGGGATACAGTTGAAATCTAGGGTTTCTTACTCCTGGTTTTAAATGGATCTCCCTCAAGAACTCGACGACTACATGAAAGAATCGATCGAACACTCCTTGGGTCTTCCTGTATCTGCGCAAACGCTTCAGTTAAAGCTTCAAGCATCTGAGGAATCCCAACGCCGACTTCGCGAGCAGTACATTCGACTCGTTTCAAAATTGAAAGAAAAGGACGAAATCACTGAGCGCGCTAGGGTTTGTACTGTCCAAATATCTTATTTGTGATAAAAGTGTGCATTCACATGAATTTGTGAATTTTAAAGCTCTCTCTTTGTCCGTTCCTTATGAGACGTTTCTCTGTGCTGATTAATAGGCGGAGTCGAGTATGAATGCGCAAGCGTTGAAAAAATTTGTTGATGAGAACCAGAAATTGGCAGCAGAGTGTGCCAATCTGTTGAGCCAGTGTAAAAGATTGGAGAGGGAGTGTTTACTTTACGACCGTGATAGAGAGGCATTGATGGATTTTGGGAATGAGGCTGACGAGAGGGCAAAAGAGGCGGAGATTAGGGTCCAGCAGTTGGAGGAGAAGTTGGGGAGGTCAGCCGAGGAATTGCACCTGTACAAGCATGAGTACAAGTGTCGTGGCCTGGTAATTTCATGTTTTGCTTTTTTTGACTGAGTTATGAGGTTCTCAGTTAATTTACTTGGGGTGACATATGGGTTTTGAAAATAGCAGTGGGTTATTGTTGGGGTATAGATGACAGTTATATCAATAAATTAAATAATCAAGGGAAACCTTTATAATGTTTAAAGTCATTCTGTTAAAAGGATTCCAAAGGTTTGCCTCTAAAAGATAGCTGTCTTGTGTTTTTCCATCTTATTCTTGTGTGCACAAGAGCTGTCCTTTAGTATTGCAATACTTAGGAAAGTTTAGAATTTTTTCATTAACATATGATGTGGTCACGGGATTGATGAAGTATATCATTTCTGTAAATTTATGTCTGAGTAGAATGTTTCATTATCATACCAAGTCTATTTCTAGAGAATCAGGATGTTAATGCTGTTGCATATATGCCAGGGCTCACATGAAGATGGTTTGGGGGTTGCATAACTTGTTATCAGGTGTATGTGGTGGTATTCTAATGTAGTCTCATAGGATTTTATCTGCTATTAGATGGTTTTGAACTATAGTCTTTCCCTAGGAGGTTGAGGCTTCTAAAATCCTCTTGGATAGATGATCCTCTTGGATAGATCAAGAATCAAGATATAATTTATGTTCGATATGGATTTTGATTTCAAATTAGTTCCATACATACATTAATCCATGCCACACTAAACCTAACCTATATATATATATATAGTTGTTAGTGCGGCATGCAATGTATCAGTGGTTTATCGGCAATGATATGGTTCTGATTTTTATTTTCCTTAAAAGGTTGAGGCTCCTGACTCCTAGTTTTTCCATTTTTCATGCTCTTGCAATATGTAAAAACTGGCATTGTATTTTTAATGAGAAATGATGGATATTGGATTTCTTATTGATACACATGTTTGTAATATCTGGGGATTAATAATTGAAACTTTGTTTGGTGGAGTTAGATAGATACACAAAGGTGGTTGCTGTTGCCACACACAAAAGAAAACATCATCTTGTGCACGAGGCTCTGATAGTGGTATTGGAGGTTGGAAAGCAAAGATGTACACAGCCTTATATTTTTGTCTCATGGACGCTGTTTTTGTAGCTTGACTCATAGGGAAACAATATGGCTTGTATTTGGTTTGGGAACTTGCTAAGGACATTTGATTTTCTGTTCCAAAAAAAAACATTGAGATTTAATTTCAGATTCATTCCATTTTATTTATTTCCAACTCTTTAGTGGTTATATTCACCATAAGTATGTTTTTCCTGTTAAATATTGTGCTGATTATTTGACATTGAATTGGGCATAGCTTGTGTTGAACAAATGGCTAGTAGAAGCTAACAAATGTACATTTCCCATCTTCCTTAAGGTTGATTCATCTGATGAGAAAGCGGATATTGAAGAGACTTTACTTGAGTCAGTCTTAGCAACATTCATCAATAAAAAAGAAGTTGCTTCTGGACACGCGTTCCTCGAGGGGAATATTGGACACGAGTCTTGTCAGAAGTTGCTCAAAATGTGGAATGGGTGCGGTTTCAATTATTTATAGTTCTTTTGGTATACTATTGTTTTGTGGATTTGTTTAGTGTTGACTCTGAGTTTTACAACTTTAAAAACATCTGGAGAATTTTCAAATTTGAGTAGCACAAAATATTGGGATTCTCTTTCTTGCAATTCATTCACACGCTCTTTTTCCTGATCCTTGTACGAGGCAGATTGAGGCCATCAACTCAAAAGGTTATATCATTGGTTGCTGAAGTCAAGACTCTTGAGAAAAATAAGGAACATCTCAGAATTAATCTCAGTAGAGCTGAAGAGGAGGTGAGAATATTTATAGAATCTGTTCCTTTGTTTAACTCCAGATTGCATTATTCATGGCAAAATATTGGTATGTAGGCCAAGCTTCTTTTTGAAGCAAACAACATATTGGATGAGGAAAACAAAAAGTTATTGAGACAATACCACAGGGAACAGAATGTTCATGGTTCTGGTGGAAAACACAGCTGCAGTGCTTCAGCCAAGGTTAGAAAATGAACAATTGATAACTCCTTAATTGCGTGTTTTTATGTTTAAATGTGCCTGCATGCGTATGTCTAGACTATCTCATTAAGAGATACTCCATAGGTCTAATGAGACCGGCTTGTCATGTAAGCATAGTTGTACAATCTTACTGAAGGTTGAAATTTGCTTGATTTTCTTGCAGAGAAACAAGCGAAAATCAAGTCCCAAGATGAGTAGCCCAGTTGGGAAGAAGATTGATTTTGATGATTTGGATTCAACCCGATATCCTTTGTCACCCTTGAGGTGCAACTCCCCGGAATCTAGAATGCATAAGACGTGACTACAAGTCCTCATACATCATGCTAACTTCTCTTACCGCCTGGTAATTCTTGGTATTTTGGATGGTTTCCCTAAATAGCTTTTCTTGAACCAAAGCAAAAAAAGGAGAAGGAAAATTATTATTTTTCTTGAAGCTCTGTATATGCTATTTGCAGAACACTCTTAAGTGCTCGCGAGTTGGGGGTCTTTTACATTCCTTTCTCTTTAATCTTGTATTTTTCAATGATGGTCCGGGACTCTGGTGCATATTAATTTGAGAAGAAGACAATCTTGGAAGGGGAATCAACTCATTATGATCCTTTAGGGCTACAGAGTACATACATACCTTATAAAGCAACTGCTGACCCAAGATATTCTCATGTTTTCTATGCGGTATATTTTCTGTGGAATTCTTGTTAATATCCTAAATAGCTTACTCCGAATAGTTATATTAATATTCACTTCGTAATATTTTCATTTCCACCTTCACTGTAATTAGACAGTAGTAGTGCTATATCATAAAAGAATTTTATCGGGTATCCAAAGTACAACTTGTATGATTGCCAGGAATGCAGCTGGTATGCATGTTGCGTCCAGAGCTATTTGTCTAAAAGGTCCTCAAAATCCTATGTTTGCAGAGTGTTTGGCTGCGAGGGAAGCAACCCTGTTTGCTAAAGATCTTCGGTTTGACTCCATCATTCTGGAAGGTGACGCGTTATTGGTCATAGAAGGGCTGAATAGTGATGATAATTTTCGTTCTAAGACAGGCCTATGTATTAAAAGTGCTAAGGATCTGTTTCCTTTTTTCTCACATGTAGACTGTTGTCATGTTAAGCCTGGAGCTAACAAAGCTGCTGATGTGGTGGCTCATAAGGCTTTGTTGTGCTCAGAGAGTAGGCAATGGTTTGACGTAAATCCAGGTTATCTGGATGCTGTAATTGTTGCGGATCGCAGTTCCATTTCTTCTTATTGAAGCAGTAGTTTCCTCTCAAAAAAAAAGTACAAGTTGTATATGGTGTCGTCCTCGGGACAAGAATGAAGAGATCATGTTTGGACCATTTTTGTTGGGCCTGAATTTTGCTGGATATGGAAAGTAAGCCCAAAAATGAACATTAATATAAAGATCATGTTTGAACCATTTTCTTTGGGCCTGAGTTTTTCTGGATATGGAAAGTGAGTCTAGAAAAACACAATGCAGTTGTTTCTTTCTTCAAGTCATTACCTGGGCCGATTGAAAGCCCAGTTGAGTCAAACGACGTCCACGTCTCCTCCCAGAAAAAATCTCTTTCCCCTCTTATCTAAACCGTAGTCTCAGGGTCGAGCCAATTCTAGCAAAGTCCGAACCTCAAAGCTGAAACATCCGAGAGAGTGAAGTCTGTGTTCATGGCTTCACTTCGCCTTCTCCATTGCCCACAATCCCCTCACTTCTCCACTGAACAACAATTTTCACAAAAGTCACCATTATCGTCTCTTTATAAACCTCCAAACACGAACTCGGCCAATAACACCATTCTTTCTTGGTCTATATCTACTTGCTCTCGTATTCAGACTCAGATTCTCCCAATTAGAAGACGACGAATTAGCTATTTAGTTTCCCATGTCTCTTCTACTGTCCAAGACACAGTTCTTGATGATGTCTCCACCCAGCCCCAGTTGGACACCAAACAAGAAGAAGAGTTTTCCAATACCAGGTTGCTTGCTTCGAATGTACCTTGGACGTGCACTGCTGAGGATATTCGGTCTCTGTTTGGGAAGTTTGGGACGGTTCTCGATGTTGAGGTATTGTAAATTACTTGTTTAATCGTTGTTGTTGAGAAGAATTTTGGTTTCCATATTTGAGATTTTTCTTTCGATTGAATTACTGATGTGTGTCTCTGCTGTTGTTTAGTTTTCGATGTATAGCAAGACCAATAACAGGGGCTTGGCATTTGTCAGCATGGGCTCACCTGAAGAGGCTGCTGCTGCTCTCAGTAATCTCGATTCATATGTAAGCATATCCTTCCAATTGCTTCATGGTTTTATCTCAAGTTCTTGTGACTTTCGTCTCATTAGCTAGTTAGCTTTCTTGAGGTGATTTGACTATAAATGCAATTAGTTATTTCCGAACATTTTCTAACATATAAATCCATTTGACTTGAGTTTGATGCAACTGTTTGGTTCATTTGTATCTTTGAGTGCTGCAATTTTTAGTTTTAGGAAACCTAATCGGCCTGAAAAGACAATGGCGAAATTTATCTTCATGCACAAAGTCACGAACTAATGGTGGATGATCAGTTTTCTATTACACTTGGTGGTGGACTGGTGGTACTCTTGAGGAGCTTCCTCTTTCTATTCTTATTTATAATGTGTGGTCTCATGAATTTGGTTTAGGAATTTGAGGGTCGTCCTTTAAGAGTCAATTATGCAAAGCTGAAAAAGAAAAAACGTCTCCCATCTGTACCTAGGCCGGTGCCTACGTTCAATCTGTTTGTGGCAAATCTGTCCTATGAAGCAAGGTCTCAACATCTTCGGGAGTTCTTTAAGGCAGAGGGCAGAAACGTTGTTTCTGCTGAAGTTATATTTCATGAGAATCCAAGAAGGTCCTCTGGGTATGGATTTGTCGCTTTCAAGACAAAGAAAGAAGCTGATGAGGCGCTTGCTGCATTCGAAGGAAAGGTAATGCTGCATTCAGTTGATTAAGCTAAACTATTTAAATCGTAAAATTTGAAAGAGCATGCCAGCATGGACATAGATTGATACTAGACTGCATTGTTAAATTCGAAGACTGCCTGGAATTAGAAGTGAAGAACTCTGAGAAATTTCTTTCGTGCAGATTTTTATGGGAAGACCAATTCGGGTGAAACGTAGCAGACAGTTTGTGAAAGCGCAAGCAAAAGAGCATTCACCTTCTGATGATACTCCGAATGAGTTGACCTCAGGCACAGAGCAAAAGGATACTACTGACAAAAGTTGATTGTCCAACTATGGAAGCATTGATTTTTTATCAGTTTCTTCACTTGGAAATTTTGTAGGTAAACCCTCTGAAATGCCTTTCGCAGATCTTAAACTACTATATTCTTCGTGTGTCTGTTTAGTTAGCTGGTATGCACATTCTGCATCTCCATTTTGTTCTCAAATCTGCAAAGCCTAGAGTAAAATGGAGCATTGTGGAAAAAGGGTTATGTTACAATACAAATTTTACTGAAATACCTTTTTCAGATCTTAAACTAATATATTCGTGTGTCTGTTTAGTTAGCTGGTATGTACTTTCTGCATCTCCATTTTGTTCTCAAATCTGCAATGCCTAGAATAAAATGGAGCATATTTATAATTTAGGCTCTACTATCCACTCTTAGATTTCCTAAAATTTGTATTGTAACATAACCCTTTTTCCACAATGCTGCCAATACAGTAAAGTAAGTAGAACCCTCGGAGAAACAAAATGCCGTGGCCACTGTATTTTTTCAATCATTTAGGACAAACTGGATTTTCATTTTTCTTCCACAATTTTTTTTTGCATGTGATAATCTTACTTTCCTTTGGAAAAAAAAAAACTATAAAATATGATCATTCTTCTATAAGTAGCATTTTTGGCCAGTGAATACAAGAAAGTATTTCCCTGAAATTTGAATTGCTTGACTGGAAAGAATTTGAGTGGAAGAACATCTTCGGGTAGCCTGATGTTAAGTAAATTCTTTGTAGTTTCGTGTAACTTCGGTCATCTTTGTGTACTTGGCCATGACCTTTTCCATTCGCTCCTGCAGAATCCTGGCTGTGAACTTATATAGGGTATGTGGGATGAACTCTCAACATGAACTTCTAATATAATATTCTTAAACGACCATTAGGATCTACCTTCTTGAGCTTCCTTGGTAAACATGCTTTGGGCCTTCAGGCGAGGCTTTCTAGGTGATGTTAGATTTATATTTTATTCTTTGTCGAGCCACAAAATTGGATGATTACCAGGTGAATGAAAGTTCTATTTTTTTCTCTTTTTTTTTTGGTGGGGGTGCGGGGGCGGGGGCAGGGGCGGTGGGTTTGGTAGCTGAACTGAACTTTTATCCAGAAACAATATATTGCTACTCATGGTGATGGTCCCATTGTTTGAATGGCATTGTAAAAAGTGTATGATAACCCCTAAACCCTTTCTCTCTCAACGAGCTTTTTATTTGCAAACGCTTTCATCAATTTAGCTGATTACATTATGTATTGATGACTTTCATTGTGGACTACAACTCCATGTCATTGTTTAAGCCATCTGAAAAAATTTCGTGCCAAATTGATCCCTCTTTCTCTCTGAGACTAACAAACATTCAGTATAGGTTTATAAAATCCAAACAAAGCCTGAACAGTGCACAAGCTCCTTATTTGCTAGTTATAAATTCGGTATGCATTTGCATCTTGAGTTCCTTTTTGCTGTGAGGTTCATTTTTTAAGCAATACAGGCTTTTGTTTATGACTGTTATTTCTGGAATAGTATACAGTTCTACCGTCCGTCTTGTTTTCTGTTTACAATGGATGCTTGTCCCTCTGTTCTCCTCTTATCTCAGAAAATTGTGCGCAATTTCTTCTTGTGATCACAATCGTTCTCTCATGTTTCATCTCTCACCGAACACACTTACGTTTTCTATTCGTTCACATTCTAATGTAATGCATTGCATCAATTTCTCCTTCCTGCCTAAAAAGTTTCATTTGTCCATTGTGTGCAGATTTCACCTCCACCCAGCTGATTGCTCTTATCCAATCGACCAGTCTGAATACAAGGAATGTGCTATTGCTGTACTAGATTGGAGGATATTTCATGGCGATAAACATGTTTGTTATAATGTGTTACTGATAGAATATTATATTAAAATGGATTGGTGATTGAGAAACTTGAGCCTTGAATCAGTAGAAAAGTAGCAAATAAATTAAAATTTTCGGTCAGTATGTTCCAAACAAAGCCACCTCTGTCCATGTGTCCTAGTAAAGTCTTTACAGATGAAGTTGAAAGGGAAATATTCTTTATCAAATACCTGAAGCCAAACTAATAGGGTGTAGTTGGTGATTGTACAGAGTTGCAGATATGCATGCATAATCACACAGAGGAGGGAGAGGCAGTTGACCAGAAACCCTAAAAAGGAGCAAATGCCCCAACCAAAGCAAAAGATCACCAACTACTTTCCCAAATAAATGTATGCCTTTCTTGAATATAGCATGCGATAGGAACCCACCTGTTCTATTGGGAAATCATGCCACAGCTTTTGATTACTTTTCACTGAAAAACTCATCATGATCATACATACTGGTTAGGTGAAATGTCAATATCATAATAGGGACTCCCCACCCTCTCTAAGGTCGTCTAAAACCCTAATGATGTTCCTGCACCACGCATCATGTTTGTTGCTATGTGGATGTATATATATACTCTTTCTTTTATCGTGTACAACCAGTTTGATCAATTCTGGTTATAAACATTTCAGGTTATTTGACCCAGTGCAAAAAAAGGATCAAAGGTACGAATTGTGTTAATCCCTTACATAAAAATAATTAAACAGAGCATAATACTCCGAAAACGCACAGTGCAGCAGAGGTATTTTATTTCAAGGTTATTTAGTTTGACGGGTCACAACCCTATTTAAACAAAAACAAAAAAATCCTAAAAGATATTGAATTACTAAAAGTATTAATAATAAACCCACTCTCCTAATTACTGGGAAACTTATCCTACATTATTAACACAAAGTCTTAGTAAAATGCAAAAGAAATATACTGCAAAAGATGGGAGTTAGTCTGCGACTCTGAACAATATATCTGACCATCTAGTCTAGGCAACCAATTGACCAAACCCATTAGATTCAAAGACACAATTCAATCATCCGGTCTCATTAATCAAATCAGTTACTAATTTTAGTACAATATAGCGTATGTGGCTTTGTGCTCTGTTTTGGCATCACCTTTGAGATTTCTTCTTCAAATTGGGTTACTTGCGGGGCATAACATAAAATTTTGCTGGTGCGCCTACGATAGGGACAATGCACATCAACCTTTTCAATGTATCATAAAAAAGTGCAGTAGATGGATAATGTAGAACATGAGAGCAATTCTATTAGTATTTTGAATACCCATTTAGGTTTACAGAAGAACATTATTGGACAACCATGTCAAAGTTTTAGTTACGGCCCTGTAATCACAAAGCAACAGCTCAACTTTCCTTTCAGACTACTTTGAGTAGGTTTGAAGCATGTAGTACTGTGTTGTATTATCTTCCATCACATAATCATGTCCTTCTTAGTTTAATTAATGTTTAAGATATTCCCATCTTTAATTCTAACATGTCTCCCATAAACTCATAGCTACTAATTAATCTAATCTTCAATCATAATCTATCAGTGGGAGGCAAAAGTAAACTATAAACAAAACCCATATATATTTTTTTCTATCTTAAACCCATGCTCATGCCCTTTTTGGTGCCTAATTATGCTACTGCCTTATTTTGAGTTCTTGATAAACCCTCTTTTCAACAACCATGTCCAACTGACCCAACTAGAAGAAAAACCAGAGAAATTGGGACCCACTTCCACCCCACTGCATTAGGTATGAAGGTCTGCCCCAAAGTCACTCTCATGGAGTGAGTTCCTTTCACAAACCCTTTTGAAAACAGATAGAATTAAGTGGACCAAACCTTTACTCACCCAAGTCTCTTTCCATGTTTATATAAAGCAGTCCAAACCCCCTCAAATCCTCCAACAACTAGGACCCCAAATCAAGCGTCTAGCTTCCCTTCTCTCAAAATCCCAAATGGCAATTGCATTTGCAAGCATGATAGTACTTCTGGTTTGGTGTATGGTGGTGCCAATTAGCGTGGCAACTGTTTACACTGTAGGAGACACCAGTGGATGGGTACTGGGTGTTGATTACAGTACATGGACTAGTGACAAGACCTTCACAGTTGGTGACAAGCTTGGTAATTTTTTAATTCACTAAACTCCCAAAATGTTTACATACTTCAATTCAAATAATTTCTCTCTTTTCCTTTTGTTGGGTTGGTTTTTAGTGTTCAACTATGGAGGTGGGCATACAGTGGATGAAGTGAGTTCCAGTGACTACAGCAGCTGCACATTAGGAAATTCAATTACAACAGACAGTAGTGGTGCCACCACCATTACACTCAACAAGGCAGGAACTCATTATTTCATATGTGGTGCCATGGGACATTGTGGAAGTGGCATGAAACTTGCTGTCACTGTTGGATCTGGATCTTCTTCCTCTGGCTCACCATCAACTGGCACTTCACCGGCTGCTTCCGGCGGTAGTACTACTACCACCACACCCACCACCAGCACACCAAAATCCAACATACCTGAATCTTCTTCAGATAATCTCTCCCCATTTGTAGCTCTAGTGATCACCTGGGTTTCATTAGTTGTTTTGAATTTTTCATGAATATGGCAAGGGAATTCTACCCTGGCCAGGATAGAGGCAGTGCTCTGTTCTTTACTTTTATTTCTGTTCTTGTTATCAGTTTAGAAGGAGCGTTCACCAGTGTTGTGGTTGAGTAGGATGTTTTTTTCTGTACGTTTGCATATGTTGCTTTGTGTAATTTTTTTTATTTCAATTTCTTCTGTTCCCCTGCCCTTAAATCTCTCCACCTAACAATTAGTCCTTTAAGTTTACTTAACAAGTAATTTTGGAAAAAAATAATATGCAAGTTAAACTGGGAAAGAGGATTAATGTGTGAACATTAAATCCTCAATTGTATTGAGATGACAATAGAGTGGGAGTGATAGATGGGCCCATAATTAGGAGCCCATTACTAGGAGTTAGATGGGCCCATAAAAATGTTGATGGCCTAAAATAAAAAATTAGGAAGTCTGTCAGACAACCGTGTGACCATCCCAGCCATCAGATGGCTGAGAACGATCATCTACTGCATCAACGGCCATAGACCGTAACGCTGTTAATCACGCTCTGATCACACGGTCAGATTTCATCCACCAGACTTTAGTTCCTGTCTCCTTATAACACAAGGACAAGTCTGTCAGACAACCGTGTGACCATCCCAGCCATCAGATGGCTGAGAACGATCATCTACTGCATCAACGGCCATAGACCGTAACGCTGTTAATCACGCTCTGATCACACGGTCAGATTTCATCCACCAGACTTTAGTTCCTGTCTCCTTATAACACAAGGACACAGATGTACGATCCTATAGAACAGATCCTATTCAAGTAAGGTCGTGGCATATCTAGTCCACAGAGATCCTTATAAACAGCTTATTCTCTTGGTTTCTTTTCGATGTGGTATTTTGTTCCTCTCCTGTCATTAACTTAAATTGACTATCACATCACGTGATCATTCATGACATGATGACGTTGTATTTTCCAAAACATTTTGCCGTGGACCCCCACAATTCACAAAATATATAAACAAAACCTTTGAAATCCTTACCGATCTAGTCATATCTCAAAATTCCCAATGTTCACAAATCATTTGGAGTGATCAAAATTGCTAGCTCATTGAACTAAAATTGCAAAATCAAATCGACTCTTCAGTATGAGTGCCTACTTTGTAACCAAAATTTAGATATGATAAATACTCAAATAACATCCACTAAGATCTTGACATGTGGCACTCAAAGTTTGATTCCAACCAAGTCAGGAAAGACACATCGACTATCGATCAAGGTAGAACTAAGGAGATGATATTCAAATAATCCATATAAGGGGTGATATCCAAGAAGAGAGAATCTCGACAAGATTGAGAGGCCCCCATTAGTGTAATACCTACCTTATATCCTCAGTAACCACAATGATCAAACACCATGTTACGTTTGGTTTCCACAAAGGAATGTGAATGGGAATGGGAATGGGAATAGGAATTAGAATTAGAATTAGAATGAGAATGATAATGACTATTACAATGATACGTTTGGTTGTATCAGAAATACTGATAGTTATGATGGATTACAATATTTGGTATGTAAAATATTTATTAGAATAAAATGAAAATGAAGAATTTATTGATCAAAATACCCTTATACATTTATGTCTTAATCTCTTTATAAATAAGTCATGATATGAATTTTAAAATATAATATGATCATATTTTTTATTAAATTAAAAATATAAATTTGAAATTTATAGTATATTTTTTATAATATATTCCAATAAATATAATATTCCAATGAGTATGAAACTCTATTAAATAATGGAATAATTTATGTTAAATAAATTAAAAGGAAAATAAAGAGAAGATGTAAAAGCAAGGAAAGAAAAAGAATGGGTAGTCTGTCAGAACCCCAGTCATCAAATGGCTGAGAACGATTATCTACTGCATCACCGGCCGAAGACCGCGATGCTGTTACGCTCTGATCACACGGCCAGATTTCATCCACCAGACTCAAGTTCCTGTCTCCTTATAACTCAAGGACACAGAGGATCCTATAGAACAGATCCTGTTCAAGTAAGGTCGTGGCACATTTCATCCACAGAGATCCTTATAAACAGCTTATTCTCTTGGTTTCTTTGCGATGTGGTATTTTGTGCCTGCCTGACTATTCAACTATCACATCACGTCCTTTTTTTTAATAAACACATCACGTCATCAATCATGACTTGCCAAAGTAAGATGACGTGTTATTTCCCAAAACGAATAAACAAAACCATTTTTCCGTGCTACAATTCACAAAATATATTTCTCTGTCACCGGTAGCTAGAAAACATTACAGAGAAAATGTTCTCAACAAGATTTTCCTGGAAAATCAACGTTACAAAGAAAATCTACTCAAAACTTGTATATACCAAGTACGGTTGGGGAACACAAGCTGCTTATCGTTATATCAGATGATTGAAGTATAGACAAGAACTATATGTTGTCTCAAAAAATAATTTTCCCCCCTCTTTTTGGATTTATTTTTTCAGGTTTTAGGTTACAGTTTCTGGAGTAGGAAAATCTTCATCTAGGGGATAAGGGGAATGTTCATTGATTCTTGCTTTTCGCACTGTCAAACACAATTTCAGGATACATGCTTGATGCCTTCATCACCATTGATACATTCTCCTACTCACTCCAATTAGATTCAGGCATGATATACATTTTTGTTATTGGGGGTTCTCTGCCCCTGCGGGGGATGGAGCGACAAAGCCCATGGATTGACATTCCATTGCTGTCATTTTACATGTATACGGTTTCAATTATCTATGTTGCCAATGTGCCTCCGATGTAGCACCCGTGTTTTGCTTGTTTTAACCGTAGGTGGAGCAAAATGTCTGCAGACTGCAGAGCCATCAGATTATCCCGCTAGAGTTGAGGAATAAGTTCTCTCAGAAGGGACCAAGTTCATGAATTGTTCATTTACCAGCATAATATACATACGGGCATGCAACTGAGACTCTGCTAGCAATGTAGTAATAAAGAGCATGAGCAACTACTACAATGACTGAGAAGGTAAATAAAGGTATTGCATCTGCACGACAGGTTTTTGGTGAAATGGCTCTAAGCTCTTCAACCCCTTATTTGGTCAGACTATATGGCATTTCTATGCTGTTTAGTAAATTATTACTGGTTTGGCATATTTAAATTCGTATACTATAAGCCATAAGTGGGGACTCCCATTTTCCGTTTGCCGCTCCAGACTTGGCATATAAGCTTACACTTAAAAGATTCTTCTGATATTCAGCATGAATCCCCCACTTCAGTTTTATTCTTGTCTGGAAGCGTGAAGCCCGAATATGCTTCCTAGTCCAGTTATAAGATTCCCATCGCAGGTAATTCATCCATAATACTCATTTTCTAGCAGCTTTTGATGTGAGAGGTCAGGTCATTATTTAGCTTCGAGCAGAAGGGAAGAGTATGGAGCCATCTTGTAGGTGCTTCCAATGCCTGGGACGCCTTCAGCCACAATGTCATGTGGAGCTTCAAGATTGGTGTCCACCTAGAATTCAGAGTGAACTTGTTGAGTTTACAAAATGAACAAATGACAGCCAAAAAGATTGCCAGCAAAACTAAATCCATTTTTCATGATACATCTATTTGACAATATAGAGAGCTTCAAGTTAAGAAACAAAAAAAAAAAGGCAGAGGTGAGAGATGTAAAAGGCTATAAGCCTATAAATCACCATGTGTTGTCAATAACAGAATATCTGCATCTGTCATGTTACAAAAATGATCTTGTTATGTTAGAAGTATAATCAATCATATTTTATGAAAAGAGGCTAATTGTAAGGAAAAACATAAAGAGGCCAATGAATTGGTGAAACTAAGATTAGTTGCAGAAGGTAGAGAATGGCAGAAGATTCAAAGATGCATTCATCTCAATGAAAGTTGGTAGCATCTTTATGATTCAAACACACTGCAATGTCAATTACTGAGCTAAAACCCGGTTAGTCCCAGAATGGAGTTGCAGAAGTGTAAGAAGCAATCTATTTCTTCTTACCACTGATCAATGTGGGTACATAAAATAAGATATGTTATAAATTTTAACGCAGAAATGCTGCATAGAAACAACTAGGAAAAAATTCTGACAAACAGATCACAGCCATTTCTTAATTTCCTTACTAAAGTGAAACACAAACTTAACAATTCAAGCCACATCATTAAAGTACTCGATATTGCAGAACAAGATACTTATAATTCTCAGAAATTTGCAAGAGGGAACTGAAAACTAACCACTCGAGACCAACCCCTCTTTGATGGAGGTGGCGGTATTGGAACTTTCACAAAGTAGTCATGAGCATTGAATGCCAAATATATGTCACTTCCACTCTTTTCATGAAGCCTACAGACACAATAACACAATACTTCAATGGTAGTTTTCACACAGCTCTAGATCCATACATGAACATCTCAGAGGGTGACAAGCATATTCTGAAAATGGTTTTCCAATTCTTTCTTTTTTTTTTTTTTATAATTTAAAATTTTCTTCTCTTTGATAGGAAAATTAGAACTAAATATTTTGATGTGACTTGTCACACATTTTCTCTTATCGCATACTGCAACACATTTTTCTCCATAACAATAAGCAGAAAATGAATAATTTCTTACGTAAATGCGAGGAATTTGCTTTCATAATTGTGCCAGTGTTTCTCATGCCATGTAACATCTTTCTGCCAAGGAAGAATTTGTTTCAGAGCTTAGCAAAAGGTGAATAAATGAAATACAAAATTCTTCAGAAATGCCACTTCATAAAATATGAATGCAGGGAATTACTTTTTCAAGAAAATTTTCATGACTAAATACTTGATGTGTTCGCCGATATTTTATCACCTCCGAAAAAAACCTGAAGTGACTACTCTTCTGTGCGGTCAACTGTTACAGAAGTTGATGCCAGTTAGCGAGGATAAGAGTCACAACATCCAATAAGGGGGGAAGAGAAACTTACAAGTGCCCACTGGAAATGGTTAATAGCGGTATCATGTCCATAACTATTGTTATTTCCATTGCGTGTATGCCCATATTCATCTCCCATCAGCATCATCGGTACTCCCTGGTTAGATGCACAGATTCACATTGAACAACAGAGCCAAGCAAAGGAAGGCTTTCTAATTATTGCAGCACAAGGACAAGGGAAGTCAATCTAAGGAGCACTTTCGGTAAGCAAAAGAAGAGGAAAGTCTAGGAGGCTTACATCCCATTGCCTCCCTACACACTGAAGGAAGACAAATGAAAACTGGCCAAAGATCCACAAAACAAACAAATAACTAGAAGAGATGCACTTCTGAAGCTATGAAAATCATTCAGCTTATGCAACTCACAGCCATAAATGAATGGAAAAAAGTTTATCCCAACTAAATAAAATTTGAGATACTAACAGCAAGTCAGCAAGTAATACCATACCAGCAAATGACCAATGCTTACCTGAGATATCATTAGTGCCAAATGGAAGTTCTTCATCTGCCGAGACCTTAAGGCTTTAACATCTGGATTACCAGTTTGTCCTGTCCAACAGATGATCATAAAATATGAAATAGAAGGGGGCAAAAACACGCTAAACCAAGAAATCATGGAAGTTATGCAATCATATCATTATTTTCTAACCCAACAGAAGTATGCCATCTTTTGATCCTTAACAGATTCAGCACCCCAAAGACACTATCCACAAAGCAGTATCAAGCTTGAACCTTACCTTCAAATCCACAATTCCAACTAAAATTATCATTGCATCCATCATTTCCACCTTCTCCATTAGCATCATTGTGCTACAGAATCAAAAAAGTAGTAAGACAAAACAGAAGTTTCCATATAACAAAAAGAAGTAAGATCTAGGCCCTAAATAATTCAAAACTACCTTATAGTTGTATGACACAAGATCACAGAGTGTGAATCCATCGTGTGCAATGACAAAATTTACACTATGATAAGGTTTGCGTTTATTAACCTGTAGAATAAAAAAATTGCGACATCCATAAGTTACATAAGTACAGCAATAACATATCATGAGATGATTGTACAAACACCAGTTATGTAAGTTCAACAGTAATAACATTACTTATAAAAAAACAGTAATAACACATCATGTGATGACTGTACAAGCACTACCATGCTTAAGAATATTTATAATATCAGTTGCGCTTACTTTATAGAGATCAGCAGATCCAGCAACACAAGTAGCAAAATCCCCTTTCATACCAGTATCACCCTACATTATGGAAAAACCATATGCAGTTAAGATTCACTGGGTGATCCCTTAGGACCAAAGCCCAAATCTGATATCATAGCTAACGCTTTCTTATTTGATGGCTCCTGTAAGCCATGTTTGTTTCTGAGCTATATCTAAAGCAATTTCATCTGAGCAAACTTTTAGCGGCTAGTATCACCTTTATAAATCTTCTTATGTCATCACGATACTTCCCATTCCACTCAGCCCACCTGCATTGAAGAAAATAGCATGAGGCACCCAGGTTTCAGGACCCAAAATGTCAGCTAGGACGTAGTTTGCAAGACAATGCTAAAGGGTCACAAAAAATCTGCTATTGGAACAATCTACAGATATTCCTGTGTATAAATAAATGAATAATACAATTCCACTAGCAAGTTTATTTTTTGGTAGCACAAAACATCTTTCTAACAAAAAAATAAAAAAATGTGCCAAATAGTTTGTTCCATTGCCATGTGCACAGTGCACATCATGATAAATCAACAAAAAGATGGTGATGATGAAGATTCTGCGAAAGTATACAACATATGCCAAAATTTCACTCTTGCTTTTTGGATTTGACTGATCAAACATAACGGGAAGTTTTTCCAACAGAAAACGTAAGTGCCAGCAGCAGCAGCAATAACAGTGATGCAGTGTTAATATCCCACCAATTATATCACCATAGAAGAAATAACAGTTGAAGGAAAGTACAAATTATCATCTACCCAATACAAGAATAAAAGGAAAAAGACATGAATAATCAGAAGCATCCACTTGTTCTTCTAAAAAACACACGTAAAGATGGCAATGAAAAGAGACGTTACCGGTCCCAATTGGGAAATCTTCCAACAAGATAAAGGCCTCCACAATCCCAAGGCTCTGCAATAATTTTACATCTCGACAGTACAGCATCTTTAGCAATTTCCTGATTCATTCTCGATAAGTCAGTAGTACACCAAACAACACAATTTTGCAAGCTACAAAGTAGCAATAGTAATTGAAAGACGAGCTTTTCTATTGCCTAGATACAAAACCAAACTTATAGAAGTCATTCAAGCATAGCCGTCAAGAACTTGGCATGGAATGATTTCAAAAGTGAGTAGTGCAACTTTAATGTAACTCCTCCCAATGAGAAAGGAGGAGAAAACAAGCCACTGTGAATTGGAATCACAGTTCCCTTTGTAGCCTACGCTCTAAAATGGATCACAACTAACAAGAGCCTCAAAAACAAGCCACTTGAATACACAGGTGCATTAATATAGAGGGAGACAACTGACAAAAGTTGACATTCTAAAGCATCAGCTAGCAATAGGGAATTATATCTTTAAACTGTGATCCTCGCAAGAGAATTCAGATTGTTAATGAAATGGCTACAAGCTATTCCTATGGTTAACTACAAATAGTTTGAAACTAAAAGAGGGGCCAGGGTTCTCAAATTTGTTTGATTTTACATTTCATTTTATCGAATTATTGAAAATTCAATCGGTGGATACTTTCCTTGCTTTAAGTCTAAACCAAAGAAATGATAAAGGAAAGCCAGGTGAAAGAGCCATGCAGCACCGTTCTTGTGACAATGTGTTTACAAATGTTCGCCAATTTCTTACCCTAATAAGTGGTGGAGCATTAAGTGGAGAACCATCAGTTCCTCGACATAGTACACTGGCAAGGTCAAATCGGAAACCATCCACGTGATATTCAATAACCCTACAGTAAGGTAGAAGAAAATAACAGTAAGTATTGATACATAAACAATGGAATAATGTTGTATAAAAAATTATCAAAGAATCTCACTATATGCATCACTCTCTCTCTCTTCTTCTATGAAATTTCAATTTATTACAACCCGACAAAGAGCACTAGAAAATGAAGGGAGGGAGAAAAAGAAATATAAAGTTATGACCAGCAGGATGAGTCCACTTTAAATCAAGGACAAGAAGGATGAATTCTATTTACAAATTCTACAATGATATAATTCAGGTCTTCGGAATATTTAATGAACTGATATTAACTAAGTGCACATAATCAACACTGATTATTTGCTATTCCAAGTTATTAGACTAAAATGATTAGCAACAACACGAAAGACGCCTGACATGTTCATACCAATTGCTTACCTTCTTTCTCCCTCTTAAAACTTTCACCTCATAAAAGAAATACACTAAATTATAGGAAACCTGATCCAAGGTCTATAATAAAGGTTCTCAGTCTACTATAATATGATGTTGTCAGCAAAGATTCAGACATGGTTTTTTCTTATCTTTTTTCATGAATCATGAGGACCACTCTCCCCAAGCACCAGTTAAGTCATACGGCAAGATGAAGCCAAAAGTTTAAAACATCATGAATATACATTGGATTCCATTCACAAATAATATGAAGTTGGTTATCCCATGATCTTTGGTATATGGCCTTACCAGTGCCTTAAGCTGTCAAGGATGAGCTCCATAACCACAGGATGATTACAATTAAATGTATTCCCTGAAGACCAACAAGATTTTGCAACAGAGATTAGTCATGGACTTTTTAGTTATTTACCAGAAATCAACATATTTGCAGTGAAAATCTTTGTACAGTGTCAACCAACTGAAAAAAATAAATAAATGAAGTAGTCCTAATATGACATGAACATCAAACACATCAACTGCAGAATAAATTTGGAGAGAGAAAGGGATATAAGTGTATTCAAATATGACAAATTACCACAGCCAGCGAAGTTCAGCAACTGTGCATTATTGTTCAGATCCACCATGTAATAAACCTGCAGATGAAGGTATAGGATATATCCATCGGAAATGAAGAAAATATCCAAGGAGAGTGATCGACTACAAACTGAGATAGTAGTGCCATCGTGAACCATTTTAGTTCCAAAATTAGCATACCTAATTTATTAAAACAAATGAAACATGGAATAGTTTAAACGCAACAAAGTAAGAAATGGATGCTGCATTACTTGGTAAAGTTAGCACCAGAAGTGCAATCACCTTATTATCTATGCCTCGGAATGAAGTTATATAAGGGTTGTCATCATCAGCCTCATTTGTATGATTATATACAACATCCAAAATAACCTGCAGAAATGTCACTACACTTCATAAGATGTATTTCCGACCCCCAAGATAATAAAAACAAAGATAAACTAATTCCCCTAAAAAGAGCATGCATTTTGCCATGAGAGCGAAAAAAGACATGGTTTACCTCTATACCTGCACCATGCAAGGCTTTAACCATCTTTTTGAACTCCAAGGAAGCCTTACAGGGTCCTCCACCATCACTAGCATACCGACTCATAGGAGCAAAGAAATTTATCGTGGAGTAACCCCAAGTATTTATCTAGAAATGAAACAAGAAAGAAAAATCAAAGCTTCACCCTCATTAGAACAGATAAAAGCACCAATTAGATGTTGCAGGAAACAAAGGACATCGGAAAATTACACTCTTTTCAGTTCTCTCTCTCTCTCTCTCTCTCTCTGTTCTTTTCCTTGGTTTGATCAACTATTCATCTCCTTATTAGAATATAGAAGACCATGTACAGTATGAAGTCAAATAATCTCATGAACTATCAGTCAGGAACTGTATAAACTTCTCAGCTAATGCATTTTGATGAATGATTTATCACCCATCAATTTTCATATTCAAAGGCAAGGAATTTTATTCCATGTTTAAGGTTCACTGTAAATCAAGAACTCAATTGAACAATGCTTGCTTTTTGTACTTTCAGTAGCATATTTTGAGAGAGTGAGAGCCAGATGTACCTCAATATGTAATTATTCTTTTTTTTAACCTATCACACATTCTGCAGGAGGTTGCCCCACCATAAGATGGCTAAAAAAGTAAAATTCTGTAATGTATACTCCTCATTCTGCTAAAAGCTCACCTTTTCTACCCCTTACAGTATATGTGTCTATTAATAGAAACTCAGCATCTATAGTTTTCACAAAACAAACATGATGTTCTTCGAGAAATTATTGCGTCTTCTTGAATTATTAGTTTTGCCAAAAGGATATTCTTTGTGGAACAAAATTACGATTATATGACATCGTTCCACACTTTATCTGCCCTAATAGCTATCAAGTTAAAGCTCCAAATGGAAAAATCAATATAACATCAGAAGATAAAACCAAAGAAACCAGAAGATTTCATTCACAACATCAACGCTATAAGGTTTAAGCACAACGAGTTCCACAATATCATTTTCAGACAGGGGAAGAAGAAACATACAAATAAATAACATGAAGGGGTTTTTGAGCTTTTGCAATAAGAAAAAGCACTCAGACAGTAACTATTCCATCTATATATGAGATTTGAAGGGCATGAAGCACAGAAAATGAAATACTCTATTTTACCATATGATCTCTAGGGTTTGGGCGCCTCTGAAACTCAAACTCATCAAATTCAAAGACAGGCAGCAACTCCACTGCATTGATACCAAGCTCTAGAAGATGTGGGATCTTATTATTGAATTACAAACGAAAAAGTTAGAAAAATAATTGTAGAAACTGTCCAAGAAGATCTTACTTGCATAAATAATTGAAGAATAATATCAATAAGAGGAAACTGGAAATGCAACAGCAGCTTTAGGATTGGAGAAAGAGCCCACCAGCATGCATCAGAAGTTCTCAAGGATGGCAGGATCCTATTAAACTAGAGTTTCACATGCCAAATTCAAAGCATAGAGTACTCCCTACCCACTTTTGGGCCATCGATGAGCAAGCCTTCCTATTTCTTATTGAAATTCAATATTATTTCATAATTAATGTCCTTCCTATTAATTTATGTTTTTTTATTTCTTTATTTTTCATACATAGCATTCGAGATGGAATGTTAAGATACTTGCAAGTTGCAAGCTTCTAGCTCATCATATTGAAACACACGCCACTAGTAAATTTTAATTCGTCTCTCTCAAAATTACTTTGCAATTCCATATTAGGTCACTCACTTGCACCACAATGTCCATTATGAAAAACCACACCGATGCTTGCATTATGTCACAAAATCCCTTGTCTATGAATACAAGTGAAAAAATCTCTTATCTTGTTACAGGTTTGAGTGTTTTAAAGGTATCAACTCTAGCATCATTCAGATTCATTAAGATGATACATACCTTCTCAATCACACCAAGGTAGCTGCCACGTATATCTGGAACCAGCCCACTAGATTCATCAATTGTAAATGCACGAACATTCATTTCATATACAACAAGATCTTTCTGCAAAGACAATGGCTCATACGATGAAACCACAGGAGCTGAATTTTTTTTAAAAATTTGCAACATGTAATTTGAGAGACGAAAAATTCAATATTACTTGATGTGATGCATTAGCTCATGAACAGCATAAAAGTTACAACAGATTTCTGCTTGTGGATGTATGATTTTGTGTGTGTCAAAGATAGAATTTACCGTTGAATGGAAAATCCATTTGAGAAAAAAGCAAGAATAAAAGCCAGTTATCCTGCATATGACCTGACATTAATGGAAGCAACTTTGAGTACCTCTGCTATGTTTGGAGGCTTGTAATTGTCTCCCCAGTCAAAAGGCAAGCTATCAAAATCATAGGTTCCAAGAAATTTTGACAGCTTATGTCTTGCATCACCAAAATATCGGCGGCCATCAACTAGCTTTGCATAAGGATCTATAAGCACGACACTGCTGTCAAATCTGTGCCCTTGATGCCAAGCACGAGGACCATCCATTCGATAACCATACAGAACATTGCTCTGAGGCAAATTCTACAATTACAAGGAAATATTGTCAAAAGGCACATAGCCAAAGTTAAAACAGCAGTCACTAATTTTGATAAGCATGAGGTGATAATGATTAAATGTAAAATTAACAGCACCCAACTGAACAAAGTCAAAAGAATATAAGCCTAATCCACAACCTTTTGTATTTGTCCACATATTTAGAAACTAATTAGTAGATTTGCATGGTCATAACTCACCAATCAAAACAAAGAAAAACCGACTCTACAATGCTGTATGTGCTCACATGGAAAAAGTTACCCCCTAAATGCTCTACCTCCCCCCAGGCAAATGGTACGCACTAGGCCACAAACACACAGTTTGAACATTAACAAAAACAAATAGAATGGATATATTTAGTCTTATCAGTCCATCATGCAAGATATTTTGCATGGAGGATTCTCAAAGGCAGTCAGTTTCATTTACATCATTAATCAGTGCAATTCCTAGTATCTTACCATTGGAAACAGCAAACAATCTCCACTCAACTTAACACTGCAAGATGCAGATAAAAAGACAATACTATCTACCAGTGATAGAAGCTGCACACATAATTACCAGAAAACAGTGCACTCAGGGAACCATATCACAATCAAAATATGTTCGAATCTGTAGATCGAATGGAATAAAACCAGAGAAACCAACCAATTGGCTTCCACTTCAATGATGAAAACAAAAACTACTGATACTTGAAGAAACATGCCTAAAAATGATTAACATAATGCCACTTGAAACAAAACTACCTCAATACAAATGTGCCAAATATCTCCTGTTTTATTCACACGAGGATCCAAGCTAAGCTCAATCATTCCATCATCCAGCCGGGTAATCTTCCCATCAATAAATAAACCAGAAAAAAACCTGATGTTTGTTTGGAAATGAAAGAGAAAACTCAGAGAACTTGACATCAACTGGAAAAATATCTAAATAATTGAAAGCCACCAAAAACAGTATGCAGCTATCATCACACAGGTGACATCAAAGCTACACCAAGATTAACTTCAAAGCACCCCTCACCAGTCACCACCTGTATACTTATGCACCTACCCACACACATCACCCAACAATAATCTACCTTAAACATCAACTCATTCCAAATACATTATGAAAACTTCTTTTTGGAAAATTGGAAATAGTTAAACAACCAAAGCAAAGAGGGTCAGAGATCATATCACTCTCACTGTATCTTACATCAATGAAAGATGAGATGAAACCTAGGAATTATGTCATTCAATTGGCAGGGGAACAAATACATGGCCCACAAAAGTCTTTTCCTGGATCAAATTGGTCTCGTACATTGTAGCTATTTGTATTAAGATCGTACCCTGTCAGTGTCTTCACTATCTCAAGTAATAAAAAGTGAAAATAAAGCACATGCAAGTGCACACACACCCAGACAATCACTACAGTACAAAATATCAATTGAAGTTTATAAAATAATATAAGGATCTGGAAGCATCTGTGTAAAATAACTATAACATTATAATTAAAGTATAAAGATCACAACAACATAATCTCAAATGAGCTTCAAGAACCACACCATATCTAAATCTGGCCATAGAGTTGGAGACAACTTAGCAATGAAGAAGAAAAAGAAAAGCACACTCACTGTAAGCAAGAAATTCCCGTCTAATTTGATTACTAGCACCAAATCAAGGAAAATTTAAGACAAGCCCAAAAGAAAATCCATCAGAATGAAATCGTGCTCCCACCTTTCAGGAAGTGATAAGCAAAGTGTGACTGCAGTTGCATGCTGAGAGAAAATAGCAAAATTGATCCCGTTATCAACTTCTGATACGCCAAGAGGGAATGCTTGACCTGGAAAAAGTTTTAGTGATGGCCTGGATTCTGAAATTTGAGGGGCTTCTTCCTACGAATTACAAGATTAATAGTATATATGATACTTAGATATATCTAATACCGGGTGTTATTTCCAATGTAAAAAAGAAAAGAAGATAACATCGATTCAGATGAAATTTGTTTCCATTTTCGTTCGTTATGAGCGTGTTCATAAATATTTTAAAAGTAAAAAAGTAAAGCCACATATGAATATCGTAAATCTTAGGTTACCTCCAGTACACGTTCTTTAGCACCTCGAGTATGGACATTGGCTGCCAACTGCTTGGTACGGCCCCTTGTCTAACCTATGCCAAAAAAAATCAGGTGATGAATCACAACTCGAAATTCGAATGAAATTTTTTTGATATCCCTCATCACACTACAAGAAGAAGAACTTGCCTTACTGAAAACTCCATGTCCACTGCTGTCTGTAGTTTGTTTACTCAACATGAATCTGTAGAAAACACCGCAAGGAACGAGAAAGAAAGTTACTGAGTCAAGGGCGTGGACACTGAATGATAACGTAGATACATTGGATTGAGTGAGAGAGTGTGATCGGCGTATTATTACCCCATATCGAGCAGAGAAGAAGCTCCAGCAGCAGAAGTCGAACGAGTATGAAGCGGAAGAGTAGAGGCACATATAGAAAACTTCATAACGCTGGAATCGCATAGAAGCGGAAGAGGTTGAAGCATATTTGTGAAAAAGGTTCCTTTTGTGTTGCTTAGATTCACAGAGAAAACAGAAAAGGAGGTGAGGAAAAGAGAATCAAACTTTCAGAAAACTTTTTTAAGTTTCAGACTTTTAGTGTGAGAGGTGAGATTTGAGTGAGAGACAGACCTTTACTTGTGATTTTTTGGAAGGGTCCCAGTTCCGACTTCCGAGAGCGTCATCGAAGCGGGATGCTTCCTACAATCCTACTTCATATAAATGTCTGCCACGTGAACGGTCAAGTGAGTGGCTTCATTCCATGTATCTCTCGAGCAACACACGTGCTCGCCATAACCTTTCCCCCCCAAATAATAATATCACGTCATTGATTACTAATAGGTTGTCTCAGGCCCATGTCAACCCCAGGCCCAGGCCCAGGCCCAGGCCCAGTTCTCCATTTCCGCCATAAAATCCGTTTTCAACAACAAAAGATGCGTAACTTTTTATCATGCAATTATGATGATTAACATCAACGTAAGAAAAGGTGAGCTCTACAACCTCTCTCTGAGTTCAGTAGGCTGAGAGATCAGTGAGACCAAAAATGTGATTTTTCATTGCCATAAAAAAAAAAAGAGACAAATCACTGATGAGTGCAGTGGAATTTGTTGGATTTTGCAGCAAAATGTAAAGAAAATGCCATTCAGAAATCACATGAAGCTAGCTCTGGGATTTAAAATTAGAGTACAAAGTTCACAAGGCAGGTCAAAAAAATGATCATCTGCAGCTTCACCAATATCACGGCCCCATTCAGGATCCAGTGAAGATAATATACTTCTCTTTTCAATCCCCATTCAAATCAGGAGTAACCAGAATGTAACCAAGCTTCAGACAATACAACCTGCATTCATGCCATGAGAAGATGTAAAACTCACATAGTCTATGACTCTCTGGAACAAATATGGACGCGTAAAAGAAGACAGGTGTGTGTATTATCTAAGAAGTCGAACATAGTCTATGACTCTATGGAACAAATATGGACACGTAAAAGAAGACAAGTGTGTGTATTATCTAAGAAGCTCCTGTGGCCCAGTGGTGGCATGCTCCTTATATACCTCATGCAAGTTCTGATCCCCTCCCTCAAAAAATTAAGAGTCGAACGTGGTCTATGGAACGGAGATTGACGCGTAAAAGAAGACAATTGTGAATTGTCTATATAGCTAAGGAGCTCCTGTGGCCCAGTGGTGTCATGCTCCTCCTATACCTCATGTAAGTTTTTATCCCCTCTCAAAAAATTAATAACATAACCCCACAATTTATATAAAAAAAAAAAAGATGAAAGAAGAAAAACGAGCCATGCTGAAACCTATGATTTGAAGTGGGTTACCACCTAAGATTCTGAGAAGCACAAGCATAAACAAAAATTTATTTCGTTTCTGAACCGATAATTTTCCACAAGCAAAAGACAATGCAAATGAATGGAAGAACTAGGAAAAGCAAGGTTCAAGCAGCCATAATAGACAGCGTAGGCCTTCCATTAACAGGTTTTCAATTCTTATAACTTCATAGTATTTGAGCACACTACCATTTTTTTCTGAGTGAAAGCAGTATCAAAGAAATTTTGGCAATTCAAAAAGTGTGAAGTGAAAATCATTTGTGGAATCTGTAGATTGCATAAGACACAAAAATCTTTACCTCAGACATAAGCACAACCGGCCAACAGCATGCACTGTGAGTCTGTGACCAACCTCAAGATAAAGCCAGTTGACTGAACAAGCTGAATAGAGTGAGGACGTAGGATGTGATAAGTTGAAAGCTCAGGTCCAGCTCTATAAACGAACTATTTGACTTTAACACCATGGAAGCAAGATTATTGCAGAAACTACTACTTCATTGCAGCAGAAGTTAAGGCTGAGGCTGATGCAGCCTCTGCTATTAAGGCAACTGGTTGGCGTGCCTGCAGACAAGCACCTATGTCGAAAGGGTGCAATTCAGAACCATCGAAAAGAAGATTGACACCAGGAAGAACTACTTCTCTGCTATCAGCTTCATCCTGATCAATTTTTGGCATATTCAATGAAGGAGCTTCTTCAATAGGCCTAGTGGCAGCCTCATAAACAGGAGCAAGGGCATATGATCTGCGAATACCATTCCACAATTATGGTTTGAGAGGTTCTAGATTGCAGCAGTATGACAACAAATAAGAATAAACAAGTCATTCCTCACACAGTAACAAGTAGTAAATACATATGTCCACTCCTTCGACAAAGCATCATTGGAGCCTCTCAATTTTTTGATTCGCAACAATCAATACGCTCTACCAAGTACCAACTTCTATAAATCCGCAGCGATGTTCCTCATGCAAGGATTTCAAATATTGCAGCACTTATAGGACATGGTTAGACCAAAAAACTTTATAAGAGTCTTTTGCCTCAGTAATTGACAACTCAGAATTGTTTAGGACTAAGACGGCAGAATCATTGATCCTGTTCATCTTGACCAACTTGGAATCTTCACACTTTCTCTGATGAAAATGATGTGGAATTTAACTCCTACCTTATATTTATGGAGTTCTTTAAAAAAATGCAAGAAAACATGTGGATATGAAAATGCATGCTGGGAACTTGGATCTGTTAGGACATCCAGCAGAACAACAGAGCTAACAAAAGAATAGACGGTAAAGAAAGTATAAAACTAGTGAGATCAGGGATTTGTAATACACATTAAGAGACAGAGTCACAGACATGTCAAAACCTATTCCAACAGAGTACAAAACCATGACAGATTTCAGATTAATTATACATTTAATAAAAAGTCGACACATCAGCAATGTTTTCCGCATCACCAATGGTTCTGTAAAAGTTGAAAGACTTGAATGCAAAATTGCAAACTACCAATCCACAAAAGCGTATAGCAACGACAATAATATCAGGTTCGTAGTCAATTTACATTTGGTGACATCTATGTTAATACATATTTAGACACAATATATACAAGTAATGACTTATATAGATAAAAACAGACATACATGTACCAGTAATTATTTTAAACAGACATACATACATAAAATAGAATGATACTCACATTTAACATATGTAAAAGCAAAAGAAAACACAAACTTGCGGACAATCTCATTTTATGTAGCAGTAGAGCTAAAGAGACCAGTATAATGTGATTCACTCAAGCATTTTGATAATCTTAAACATTAAAGGAGTAAAAAAGGATAAAGATACACAAGCAGAAGTGAATAAGCCAGCATGTAAGAGGAGGGAAACTACACTATAATAAAAAGAAGAAGAATGAACATACTGACCTTAAAATGCTGCCATCAAAACTCAAAACTTCAGTCCGGCAGCGATGTCGATTAGCAAGTTTTAATCTCTGATGCTCACTCAAAGCCCCTGAAATGGGAGACGAAGGGTCAACAAGGGGATTCCACCTTCCGCTAGCATAGTTCATGAGTTGTCGAGATGTTTCCTTTGGACGCTCTTTCTGGTATAGTAGTTTGGCTGCAGGACCTGTTGCTTGGTATTCTGTGCAGACATCGCGTAACCTTTTCCTTAAGGCTTGCATCGCATCATGATGCTCTGAAAGTGAATCTACTTGAAGCAATTTTGATGAGACAACCCTTTTACATATGTTGTTGCATAACTTCGGACTAAAAAGTGGTACCCCAAATTCCACGCTCAATGCAACCCATTCATATCTCTCATTGTCAGGTGCAAAGTGATCCGACTCTCTTTCATTAAATAGTTTTAACAGGCGAATGTACCCAATTGTTGATAGCTCTAGCTTGTTTGCCAAATTAGTTAGCATAGAGTTTAACTTTGAACTTTCCTTCTCACAGAGACTCAAATCATCTCCTATACGAGCAATTGAACCATCAGAGTTCTTTAGGGGTAATGGTATATCCATAGTAATCATTTTCCCAGATTCATCAAGGTCATATCTGCTCAGTGGCTGCACTAGAACAGCCGAGTGCTTGAGAAGTGAATTTAAGCAATGCAAAAGTATACTTCCCTTCACCAGATTTCCTTCAGATTTTCCTCCCAATCCTCCAACAGTGGAACCATCCCAAGAACATATGATGGCTTTCTCACAGCCAGCCAATGGTGCTGGAAGCATGCGTAAACATTGTCCCTTCATCAGAACAACTGATAGGGGCCCACTGGCCACAACTGAATATAGTACCAACTTCATCCATGGTGTCATAGACGAGTGAGTAGGAGGACCAAAATGAATGGGACCTGCTGGTCCAGGAAGAACTGATGAATAAGGAAGAGGAATCATGGACACAACAATATCATAGTCACGGAGAAATAACCGATCTAAAGTTGCAGGTGCTAAAGAAGCCAAGCTTTCACAGCGGAGAATATCAACACGATATTTCTTTTTCCGCTTTGAAGTTCCTTTTCCAACCGCAGACCCTTCATTCGGTACAATTTTCTCTTCACTCTGTACATGACAAGCTGTTTCATAATCAATAGTAATATTATGGTCTTCTGATAAAGTAGATATTGAGTCATCCCCAGGACTTCCAGAAACAGGCTCAGCCAAAACAGTCTGCTGAGGCAATGGTGATCCCGATGAATTATCATTGTCCAACCCAATTGTACCTGTATCAGGCTGCATTGAATTCTCTGCCAACGTCGTTGTAGCTATCAGAGAAGTGGCCTCATCACTACTTGAAGACAAAACACCCATCTTACTGCAAACTTCCTCAACTCCCACATCAGTAGCAATCCCACCTGATAGTAGGCATTCCAGCACACAACGAAGGCTGAAAGCATGATTTGCAAATTCCTGCAATTCACCCTCAAATTTTGTTCCTTCTAATGTGCTAAGATCTCTGCAAAGATCTGCAATGCTGGGATGACCTAGTTTTCCAGCTTCATATAAAGTTACAGCATGAGATTTCAAGCCTGCAACACATATAAAGACACACGAACTGAATCAGAAAATAAAAACAAAGTGATACAAATATAATTTTGATTGAAACAGAGAAGCTTCATCTACCATAATACAACTCATTATGCAACCTCAAGAACAAGAAAAGTTCCCCATCTCTATGAAACAGAAAAGCCTCTAAGAATCTACTGTTTCCTTGACATCTCATCCTAATCTTTCCTCTCTCCTGCTGCAGATCAGAGACTACAACTTGCCATGTGATGGCAACCTAGACAACACAATGGCGATCATAGAAGAACCAAAAGGGCATTCTGAAAAAAAAAAACAGCCACAAAAGGTTTACTGGAGGTCGTGAATTTCCTTTACTAAATTCTGTTAATACTAGTCGCTGTTCAACAAACATCTGGCTGAATCTCTTCCCCAATAGAAGGTTGAGCCATCTCACTACTTAGCTCAAAGAGAGACAGCTCCAAGTTAGTAAGTTACTATATACTAAGATTAAAGTATAATAACTACAGACTAGATTACTTTAAATGTACTTAAACTTCTGGATCATTAACCTCTCCAAATTCTGATAAAGTGGCTGTTAGGTTATCATTTTTCTCATTTCACATAAAAAGTTAATGTCCTCCAAAGCAGATGGACAAAAATGTTCAAGTCAAGAGATCACAGACTGCAAAAGAATAACATGAAAGAGGAGAAAACCTGGTGAAACAGACCCCATCATAAGATAAGATGTTATATTAGCATCAACAACGAAAGAGACACGGACATGACCAGAATGTGGCCCGTAGTTTTCTGTCCCTGAAACATCTCCTTGCTGAGCAGCATCACCATCAACAGAAACGTTTGCCGAGCCTATACTAGAAAGAGAAGAATCATTTTCATCAATAAGAGTGTTTCTGGAGTTGCCGGGTATGGTTGTATCACGAAGGATAGATGCCGGATCAATTACTTTCACTGCCCATCCTAACCGACAAGCAAATGATGCAGCAGCCTGCAGCTGTTGGAGGTCAGCCTGTAAAGTTGATGCCAGTTCAGCAACGGTTGCATTTTCACTTGAAACAACAAAAACTGCATACAATAACCTGAAAAAAATAGACATAGTAGCATGATCGTTTTGTTCTATCATCAATACATTCAAAATTACAAAAAAATACATCAACATATTGCAATGACTGCCTTACTCCTCAATTGGATCTTCATAAGATTGCTCCCTGTTGGAAATGAACCCTTCAAGCCTGGAAACTGAACCACTATGTATGTTAGAAAATGAATTCACAAACCAGAAATAATAAGCAGAGTGGAGACGGGAGTATCTGAATGATGAAATATTATCGCATTTCCTTGTTTCACATCATATTTAACACAAACAATAAAGCATTATCCAAACTCTATAAAGCTTGGTTCCAACAAAAATAGAGAGCAAGGTTGATGAGAAATGAACTAAACGATTACCTAGCCTTAGCCCCACCTTATTGAGAGACTTTCTGTGGTTTAGACCTACGATGCCAAGGCTATTCCCTCTATTGAAAAAGATAAATTTGCTAACATACGTGGGGGAATGCAGAAAGGAAGTTAAATCGGAGAAAGCCAACAATGGAACTTGTGCAAACAATTAGACGGATAACACAAGTAAGTAGGGAGAAAATCATTTTAAGCTAAACAAATAGTTGAATTGTACAAATTCAATAAAAACCACTGACAAATTCAGTTCTTTTAAAGGAAAGCTCAACCGCAATTAACTCAAATGGCCTAAATTGGAAAGCAAATATGAACATGCTAAATTTACCTTTAAAACGGTCATCGGTATAGACAGGAACATCGAAGTAGATCAAACCGCGACGGTACAGACCCTTTATGATGTCAGGATCAAAGAGAATAAACGAATTAGCTTCCTCCTTACACACTTTATCAATTGTAGCTGTTTCTTCTTCTGAGAGTTTCTACAAAGTAACAGAAATCAGGGTAAGTTAACATTGAAATCCAACTTTGATTAGTAAGCATAAAACAATTTATACTTGTTCTGAGGCAGAAATGTGCGAAAAGTCAGATGGTTTAATTTTGGCATCTGCAACATTCTGAAAGAAGAAGCCTAAATTCTCACCTTAAATTCTTCCAGAGTGAAGTTGACTAGACAGACGCCCCACCATGATTCAATAGGAAAGTCAACCGGTTGTGCAGGTAATAATTCTTTTGCAATAGACTTGTTCAGCTTCCACATAATTTTCTGGATAGCGCCAGATGAATGAAGGATAGGTAAGAAAATAGTTAAGAGTACTACAATCATGCATATGGAACCAACCCAGACACTACCCAAAAAAAGTAGAGAAACTGTAAGCACACAAGCTTCCAAAAGTCTAGTACCTTAGATCTGCACTTGTTCATGATATCGATAAATTCATTTCTCCCAATTCCCGTTAGTCGAAAAGCATCTGCGGCACTGAAATTCGGAATGCTGTCATATGGTTGCTCTGTGAAAAATATAAAATCATAAGTGTGGTAGATACGGAATGAGGCATGGCCACCAAATAATGCAAATAAATTATCAACAAAGAGGTTAAGAGGCAAACCAACAAAAATAAATATGGATATATAATAAAACACACTTAACCTTTGACCAGCAACAAGAATGTAACACTTGAACAATCATTATGAAGAAGATAACCTAATTCATTTTCTTGAAAAGTAAGATAACCTAATTTCAGTATTTGCATCTGACATTTTTAATTTTGGTCCACCTATCTCTATTGGTAAGTACGTGCATGCCCCCAATTATGATTGAACACATTGCCTCACCCTCCAGCCAATCCTAAGGGCAGAGGACAGAGACCATTTAGCCGAATGGCCTTCTCGATTACTGTCTGATAGAGTCCCACATCGGTTAGGAGAGGGGAGGAAGTGCTGTATATAAGTGAGAGGTATTCCCTCTCCTTAGTAACCAAGCTTTTCCCATAGAAGGGCTTGGCCACAACCCCCCTTGGGCCTTGGACTGCATGGTATGGGCCAGGCCCAATGGCCTGTGGATGGGTTGGGGCTTGGTTATTGAGTGATGGTCCTCTTGATCTATCATTGGTATCGGAGCCCTCGTGGGCTTGGCCACAACCCCCCTTGGGCCTTGGACTGCATGGTATGGGCCAGGCCCAATGGCCTGTGGATGGGTTGGGGCTTGGTTATTGAGTGATGGTCCTCTTGATCTATCATTGGTATCGGAGCCCTCGTTCCTGCCCTGTGGGGAGCTCTGGTATTCATGGGCCTTGTGCCCCTGACCCTTGGGGCCGCGTCTGCGGAGTGGCCGGCCTTGGTGTTCTGTTATATGGGGCCGAAAGGATAGGGATAGGGAAGGGTCCCGAGTCCTGAGTCTGAGTACCCTGCCATGGCAGGCCAAGGTGCTCGACCAACGTGGACGTTGGTCTTGAAGGGGTGGGTATTGATAGAGTCCCACATCGGTTAGGAAAGGGGAGGAAGTGCTGTATATAGGTGAGAGGTATTCCCTCTCCTTAGTAACCAGGCTTTTCCCATAGAAGGGCTTGGCCACAACCCCCCTTGGGCCTTGGACTGCATGGTATGGGCCAGGCCCAATGGCCTGTGGATGGGTTGGGGCTTGGTTATTGAGTGATGGTCCTCTTGTTCTATCATTGGTATCGGAGCATCACTCAATAATAGATCAAGAGGACCATCACTCAATAACCAAGCCCCAACCCATCCACAGGCCATTGGGCCTGGCCCATACCATGCAGTCCAAGGCCCAAGGGGGGTTGTGGCCAAGCCCTTCTATGGGAAAAGCTTGGTTACTAAGGAGAGGGAATACCTCTCACCTATATACAGCACTTCCTCCCCTCTCCTAACCGATGTGGGACTCTATCACTGTCCATTCTCTAGACTGTCTCTGAATCCACTTTTCAGCATATTAAGTTGGCTTGAATTTTCAGAATTTCCATTAATTATGGCAAAAATACACTTTCCCTATAATTTGGCAAGCAAAACACTTTTTTCACTTGTCTTTTTGCTTTGTCAAATCATCACAACACCAAAGTTTAAACCACATTAAAGCCATACTCACCGCAGTTACAGATACTACATTTCCTACAACGAATAAATCTCAACTATTTACTTATGTTGGTCCAATGGAGACCTTCATGGCCCCACACATACGTTGGAGCTTCCTGTTATTACATTATGTGGGCCACGCCCTCAAAATATCAGAAGAATATATCTAAAAACACAGGGCATTCATTATAAAAGGAAAAAAAAAAAACAAGATTTGAAGACAAAGGGTCTAAAGGAAAACTAAGGAAAAGATAGCATCTGATTCATTATGTTAAATTCCTTAATAACGTGATATAAGTAATTGATACACAATAATGCAATATGCCAGCACTTGTGGAATCAGTTAAAAGAATGTATCCAATTACCATTTTTCATAACCTCGAATATCATATCACAGTAGTATCTGAAAGGCGACAACCTCATCACACGGCAAACATACTCCGCAAGGTGATAAGGGAACAACTGCAAGAAATGAAATCAGCAAGTAAGCAGAGAATATGGAAATACTAAGACAAATAAAAAAATTACTGCCTGTAAATTGTGTGTTTTCAATTTCCAATGTGAAGCTATATTCATACTTGGAGCAAATAACAAAAATACACCAAGAAAAATGTCTAGCAAACAGTGACAGCCATCTTACAAAACCAGCAGCAGCCATCTAACAAAACCAGCAATAACACTTTATTTGGTAATATATAATTTAGAACTACTATCTTTTACAATTCCAGAGACAGAAAATGAGAAAAATATGTTGGAGCTTTTAAACCAACATCATAATCAGAATGCAAAAAGAGTACTTTAACAATTACTTTTCAGTTTTAGTCAAACATGATCATACTTCCGAAGGCAGCCAAAAACTTTTCATTCAATTTGGGACATTTATATGGTGTAACAAATTTTCCAGAACTTTCTTAGTATCACTTACCGCCAGGTTCTTCCGCAAGTAACGCATCATGTCTTCATAATATTCACCTTCTTTGCATACTTTGCGACCAAAACAAGTGTTCCATTGAAGTCTTTTCTTAATGCAATGTTCAACAATCCTGTAAGAAGTCAGGATAAGAGAATAAATTGTTAGATTTGATGAAAGAAAACTCATCCAGGGATACTACAAACCCGAGCACTAAAGGTCGAAAGATTGATTGAATACATCATTTGGTTAGGTATTTGCAATAAATATGTACTTGCATAATAATCAAGGAGAAGGAACCTATTGTCCTTTCCTCCTCTCTACAGAACATAGGATGGAGGTTAAGGTCGGAGGTTTTATCACACTTGGGTGTGATTGTATTTACTAATCAAAAGAAAAGGATATAATTACTACAGCTCTTCCAAATCAGCCCTCATTGATGACAGCTAATAAGTGGTTTCATGACCCATTTGATTCAGCTCCTTAAAACCAGTAATTCGGTAATTAATTTTGGATTGATGTAGACCTTAAAGCAAATATTTATTGTCCTAATACTCGCGCAAATCCTCCTTTTACCTAACAATAAATCAACCAAATCAAATCATTAATAGCCTTATCAACAGGGGGAAAAAAACTTATTCATTTTTCATGCAAAATACTGTTTTGAAGCATGAAATCCTACAGCCATCCTTTTCAACTATACGACGAGTCTAGAAAGATCAGTAAACATGCATACTTTCTTTCAGGGATAATTTGCAACCTAAAGATACTAGAAATGTCCACTTGATTTCTTACCCAATTTGGACAAGTTTCCGACATCAGACAAATGATCAGAGTAACAGATCTTAGTGGACTGGATAAAAGGAGAGAAACCACCTCCTGAACCATTTCTAGTTTATGTCATCCACCATTTAACAGAAAAGGACAATTGCTAGCCCATCATATCCCCACTTTATCCTGTGCTGCCACGTCTATATATATTACAATCTACAAAAAAGAAATCTGGGGGACGACGAACTATTTTCCTTTGGGAAAAGAAAAAAAGAATATTGATTGACTGTATTCATCAGTAATTATCCAATAATGAATGCAGCTTTATTTACCCTCAAAGACGGGGAAAGGGGGAGAAAGAGTAGCTCTCCAAAATTGCAAACCAAGAACTTCATGTAAGAGTTATTACTTCAAAAACATTAAAAAAAAAAAAAAAAACTACTAAGACCTTCTATGCCACTCTTCTTTAGAGCCAAGAGTTGCTTGGAGCCGTTTTGGGAGACTCTCCCAAGGGCATTCCTCTTTGATTGCTTTTAAAACCAACTGTTCCTCTACAGTAGGCGGATTCCGCTGCATATTGCCTAATCACTCGCACCTGCTCCCTGCAAGCAAATCAAGCAACAATTATAAACCACAACCACAGCAAATTGAGGCATTAAAGCACATTCCATAGAATCAAAACGTCATCATCTTCCCAAACCCTAAACGCATACGAGAAGTTTGCTCCTAATACGAGCTTATAACATACTCATCACAGTAAGCAAAGTCACCATGTACAGCCGTCAACATGAGAACAAACCAATAGCAAAAAAAAAACAACAACATTGTTTCAGAGATACTCAAATCCTAGATTCAAGTTCGTTCAACAGAAAAATAACGTATCAAAATCCAAAATAATTCGCGCTGCATTAGCGATGATGAGGAGTTTAACGTACCAAGACAGCAGCGGTTCCTGATCTGGCCGGCGATCGTCGATTGGCCGATCAAACCACAGCTTGGATCGGGCACAAGAGATCTGGGAGATGCTCAGTTACTATATGACATGCATTCTCTACTTCTGACAAAGCGTACTCCGTCGTTAGAATTGTATTTTGGAACCGGTTGTTTACCATTATATACCGTCTCATTAATCCCTTAGTCCTAATCCTATTAGGTGCCGCAATTCAATTCAATTCGTCTATTTTGTACCATTAGAACCAATAATCGACCGACTTAATGTTAGCTGTCTCTTTCTTTTAAAGGAAGCTTTCCGTTTTCAATTTCCATGGGCCTTACTGAAGGAAACTCTCCTCGTTGGAGATGGCCGTTATGTTTTAATTTTAAAGGAAGCTTTCCTTTTTCAATTACCATGGGCTTACCGAGGGAAACTCTCCTCGTTGGAGATAGCCGTTATGTTTTAAAGGAAGCTTTCCTTTTACAATTTCCATGGGCTTTACTGAGAGGAAACTCTCCTTTATAAATAAAACATAAAAACAAAAACCACCGTATCACCTTCAGACCTGGGCTTCGTTACCCGGCTCTATTTCTCCAAAACACAGAGCTCGGCCCAATTTGGTTCCAGTGTTTGGTTACTTTGGTAACTGCGAAACCAAAAACTTAACTTTAAAAAAAGGAAAAAAATATAGAGGGAAAGACCGCGTGCCGGCACAGCCGCCGAGAGACGCGGAGTCGTAGGAGTGTGCATATATGAGGGCGTTATTCTGCGCCATTAATCCACGGCCATCTATTAGCACACCTCGTTCTCTGCCTCGGTAAGCTGCTGCTGCTTAGCTTTCTCGTTTGTTCTGTTTTGAGTAAGTTGTTTTCACATCGTTTTCGGTTTTTTGTGTTTTTTGCTTCATCTTTTTCTTTTCCTTTTTCTCCTCGAATCATTGTATGTATTGTTAATCTTTAATGACAGGATTGTGCGTAAAATTTTGGAGGAGCAGAGAGGAAACTGTTCAATGGCTCTTCGTTTCGAGGTTGGGGTTTGGATATAATTGCCATATTGTATGTAGAGACAATGTTTTTCAGCATTAAACTATAGTTCCTTATTCCAAACAAAAAAAAAAAAAAAGAGACTTGTTATTGATATAGCCTATATTGCTTAAAGAATGATGTTTAGCCTATATTGCTTAAAGAATGATGTTTATTTGAAGATTTTGTTTGCTATGACTTTATAAAGTAGTTATGCAGATTTTTTGTTGGTTTACAGTCTGAATGGAGTTGAAACTTAGTTTGGGCATCCATTCCATCTCACTTTCATGGTCAATTCTAACTGTTGTGTTTGAGTTTAAAATGTTAATATGGGATTTCTGTTTACTGAAACAATCTGTAGGTTCTGGGGAGGTTTAATCGTGCTCGTGCTGCACAGTTGACCCTCCCTCACTTTGTCTGCCAGACTCCATTATTCATGCCTGTGGGCACACAAGGTTAGAGTTTTAATTATCATATATATGTAAGCACTCTTTAGCTATATGAATATAATTTCTAAAATTTCGAACATCTTTTTCTTGACATATTGGATTTCAGGCTATCTCGTATCTATGCAATTCTTAAAGCAACTAGCCAATTTATATAAGCCATACTCTCTAAATGTATTTATGTCATTTTAGTTCGTATGCACAATGTATCAATTTTTTTAAAATGCAAGACATTATTTCTGTTTTGTGCTTTCAAGATCTTGGGATGGAATAATAATTTTTTAAGAAAGTCATGTTAAACTATCTTTAAAATGAATGCATGCATCCATAATTCCATATACTAAAAAATGCATGCACTTGCCACTTACCAGCAAACACAAACATTTAATGTCAGATTCAATGGTATTGAAAAACTATTGGTATTCCTGCATACAGGGACAATCAAAGGTTTGACGACTAGCCAGCTTGAGGAGATCGGTTGTCAAATAATTCTTGGTAATACATACCATTTGGAGCTTCGTCCTACTTCTGAGCTTATTGATGAATTGGGCGGCCTTCACAAGTTTATGAACTGGCCTAGAGCACTGCTTACTGACTCTGGTGGCTTTCAGATGGTTGTCAATCTGATATGTGATTTTTATTTTCACATTGTGGCTGATGGCATTTTAATGATTGTAACTCTAGGGAAAAAAAATTCGGTTTGGATGTGCACCAGCAATGGAATGGTTCATGGCTTCTGAATCTGAAACTATTTATAAATAGATTTTTTATAGTGATTGCTAAGACCCAAGCACACGACTTATGGTTTTTTCAATGGTCACATCCATGCTGCATGATTATGGCTGAACTTCTTTGGATTTAATTGTATATCTTATGAAAACTCACTTTCTGTTCCTATTTCAGGTGTCATTATTGCATCTAGCCGACATTACTGAAAAGGGTGTAACATTTCAGGTAATTCAATTTTGCCTCTAATCCGGTTTGTGAAAGTATCTAATTAATCTATTCTTGTTCATGTTGAGCTCCAACTGTTTGCTTGATGTGGGTTTAGTGCCAATCTTGTTCAGTGCCAATTCGCCCAAGGATATGCGTGATGTAGAACAAAAACTTATGGGGTTAAAGACTTGTTATTGTTTGTTGATAGCATTTCATCCTTTGTATCCTTGCCAATGTGTATTCCTTTTTCCCCTTCGATCTTTTGCATGTAGGGGGTAGGGTTAGTTGCTAGACATGTGGGGCACACACAGTTTGTCCATGGTCAAAACCTCATTGACGGCAAATCTACCTTTCAAATGGACAATCTTTGACAGCTTGTGACTTCACGAACCTTGACTCTTTGACAGTTGTTCCTAAATCGGATTTTTGTTTGCAACATCAAATTTTTTTCCCCATGTAAAGCTGAATTTTCCTTCAATTTATACTTAACCAGGGTGATTTCCCTGCCCCTGTTTCGTTTTTTGGATTTTTCTAAGAACCTAATTACACGGTTGAAGTGTTTCATATAAGTGAGGTTTCATTGTCTTGTTTCAGTCACCTGTTGATGGAAAGCCGATGCTTTTAACACCCGAGGAATCAATTCAAATTCAAGTAGGTATATTTGTTTTTTGTATTTCTTCGTATTATGGTGGCTTAAAGGTTGTGAAAGTTCCTGTTTTGAGTGTTGAATTCTGTTGTAGTGGCATTTGTATAGTTTTTGGCTACTTGCATAGTTAGATATTTTTGTTTGGAGCTGTAGCAGTCATGCAAAGTTCCACGGCTGAACTTTTGGATCTCTTTAATTTGTAGTTCCTCCGCTGAGCTGCCCTATTAGTTACTTTTTTGAACTCTATTACTTTCATGACCTCCTGTGAACCATGCCTCTCGGGAAGCAGTCATGGGAAGATTTCTTAACTGGATAAATGTGAAATGGATGACGTAAAATTCCAATAAAAAATGATGACATGAAATTGATCAGGATTTTTCAAGATGGATATGATAAGCTGAAGTGTTTGAGTTGGAAAGGGAGGAGTGCCCACTCTGCATATTCACATGTCTTCTGTCCGCGCAGTAGATTTTCTATTTCGTGTGCAACCTTAGAATGATCTTTCTTTTATTTGATAAATTCTGTTTTCTTTTTGTTCTCTTGTTATAGTTCTTGGATTTGCGCACCTTTGTGTCTCTTTAATATTTTCTTATCATTGAAAAGTGGTTTGTGAATATTAATATATTACAAATCATTACTTCTATTTGGACTTTTACAAAGCATAATAATAATACTAATTTATCTGGTAGCTTTGTTGACCTATTTCGTTGTTTTCATGTTACTTTATTCAAACTGTACTCTGAAAACCTTTTTACAAAGAATGATAGCAATTACAATCATCAGCAATCCAAGCTTGTATGCGAGAATCTTTGATAGTAAAGTAATCAATACATTTTGTGAATTTTTTATGTGTACTATGCAATTATTCAGCAAAATAGAGTCACATATATTATAATCACTGATCGGATAACATGACTTGAACGTACAACTTGTCAATTGGTTTCCCTTCCCTTGTAGAAGTAATCATTCTTAAGTAAATTTGCAGTTGCTTATATAAGCTGAAACCATCTACTCTTTTATTGGAAGAAGTTTTCTTTGTTGTCTATAGCTTCATGCCATTGCAGTCATACGTTTGGTCACCAGGAATTAGGAGACCTTTTTGTTTCTTAATCTTGTCTATCTTGGATATTGCAAGTTTTTTAATATTGTGCTATTAATTTTGCAGAACAGAATTGGAGCAGATATTATCATGGCCCTTGATGATGTAGTTAGAACAACCATTACTGGTCCACGGATTGAAGAGGCCATGTATCGCACCCTTCGATGGATAGATAGATGCATTGCTGGTAATTACTTCTTACTCAAAACATCGCCCTTGTTTTGTGTAAAAAGTGAAATGAAAATTTTTAGAGCAAAAAGTTATCAGTCTTACAGTCTATATTGATCTACTGATTTGAAATCAACTGGAATTTTATTTGGGGAAGTGCATGTGGTTTACCGCTTATAACACATGCTTCTTGAGTTGTGAGAGCATCTTTTCAAGTCAGAAGCTTAAGCTTTTCTTTGGCATTTGAATTATTTTGACCTAGGTTTAAAATGTCATCAAAGAACTTGTCTTCAGCATACCAAAAATGATGCAATATATGAATATATCTAGCTAATGTTTAATTATGTACCGTGTGAGCAGCTGTTCTAGTCTGCCGATCATGTTTTACTTGAGCGCTCAGATAAAAGTTTTCTTGTTGACTTCTCTTTCCTTCTTTCTAAAACAGCTCATAAAAGACCAAATGAACAGAATTTATTTGGCATTGTGCAAGGTGGTTTGGATCCTGTGCTAAGGTGAATTTTTTAATTGCGATGTAAATTTTCTTTCTGTCACTTAATTTTTTCTTTATGTGCTTACTTGTTCATCTTCTTTTTTTTCTTTTTCATTTGATAGTATCTATTTCTGACTGTATTAGTCTATGTACATGTTATTAGGGATATATGCGTAAGAGGCTTGGTGGAGCGTGACTTGCCTGGGTATTTGTTTCTCTCTACAACCGTTTACTCCATTTAGTGGTGAGCTGCATAATTTCCAAGTTTACTTCTGTGACAGCTATGCTATTGGTGGTCTTGCGGGAGGTGAAGACAAGGATTCCTTTTGGCGTGTTGTTGCGCAATGTACTGCTGCTCTGCCTGAGGATAAACCACGTTATGTTATGGTATAAAACTACAAATAACTTTTATAGCCCTGATTACCTCCTCTGGAGTTTCTTTTAGTTCTTGTGAACACTGTAATTTTCCATTCTAAATATTTCTTTTGTTGAATGTTCTTTTTTCTAAACTGTATTTCAGGGTGTTGGTTATCCACTAGATATAGTAGTTTGCAGTGCTTTAGGTGCTGACTTGTACGACTGTGTTTATCCTACTCGTACTGCTCGATTTGGCACAGCTCTAATACCTGAGGTGATGGCTCCTGTTCCATAATCTTTTATATGTGAATTACACATTTGCTTGACCATATTGTTGTAATCTCTTAACTTCATTCAAGGGAACTTCTTTGTGTACTTGAATTTATATGAATAGCATTTTTGCCCTTCATTTCTATCTCATTTGTATTGCTGATTGCGTCAAATATGTTAGGTTACAGTTGCTTCGTTCATACGCCTTCTAGCTTTGTGGTCGATGACTTCACTATCTAATTTGAAGGGATTTTATGTGCTCTGACGCTATTTAAAGCTCATAGTATGTCTCTTTCTTCAATAGTCGAAAGATAGAACTTGAATATCTGATGCAAATCTCATAGTAGGGGATTTTATTTTATGTGCTCTAACTTCAACATCTGATGCATTATCAGGAATTTAAATTCCTTACTTACCTGGACTAAACCTCATAACACTTTCCATATTAATAATTTGATATTAGTCTCTCTATCTGAGGTAAAAGGATATCTACTTTTCCTTCCTGAATAATTTTCTCAATTTTGGTTGCAGATCGACTCCCAATTTTTATGCAATTTGTTTATTTGAAGCATCACAAATATTATGGCTTTCTTAGTGTTGCTGGTTTGGCTTATGATTGACTGTTGGCAGACAGTCCTCGTGGTTTGTCTGAGATTTTTTACTTTGAAAGTTTAAATTGCTCATTTTTTAGTGCATTGCAATGGTTTTTTCTTCTTGACCAATAATTGGAGCCAGGTAAATTTTGCAGCTTTTAGTGTACTTTATACAGGGTTGCATCTACTACAAAATTGCCTTCGACGATTTTTTTCTCTTATTTTAGCATATTTACAATTTTTTGTTGTCATGATTCAAAATGGTGTTCTAAGGTTTGTACACAATTTTGAGTTGGCAAATTACTCTGTGCAGGGAGTGTTGAAACTCAAACACAAAGCAATGGCTGATGATACTCGTCCCATTGATTCTACATGTGATTGCATGGTATGCTGGCAATGAAATAAACGTTCTCTGGTTCTCTTGACTAATTATTAATTTATACATTATTGTTTGTTAGCTCTTACCTTAGAATTATGAATGCAGTATGTGACGGCAGTTTGTAGGCAAAGTACCCATTGATTGATATATTAAAATTTTCAAATAGCTTGTGCAACTCATGGAAAAATGTATAGATTTTCCTAGATGACAAATTCATGGAGATTTTCTTGCTCTGATATTTGAAGACAATGTTTAGGACTAGCGCCTATTGAAGAACAATTAGGGACTTATCAAGGTGTTAAAGAAAGAGGTGTTTTGGACAATATCTGGGCTTTGAGAAATCTTACTTATCGATATCGTGTGATAGTTTAGCAGCTGGGTTAAGTCTGGGCGAAAATTATATTTTTTTCAGATTTGATTAAGGATAAATTAAGGGATAAATCCATCTACCAGTGTGAATTAATTTCAAGTCCCAATGAGTAAAAAAAAACACCTCAGAAAATAGAAAACATAGATGAAGCTTTGTGCAGGCTTTATACAGTAAATTCAAGAAGTTTCTAAATGGCGCATTTGGTCTTCCATTCCAGACTGGCCACTGATAAGAAGGCTGATGGTGGCCATTGTCCAGTCACAAGACAACTTTTAGGAATTAGTTGTGGGTGTTTAAGCAAATTGAAAGCTGTATGTTTGACAATTTGTTAACCATTTGTTTGACGGTGGTGGGTCTTTGTATCCATAGCTTTTTTTCTCTTTCATGGGAGACGTTTTCATGTTAAAACTATTTTTTTGTGTTGATTGCTCACTAATTTTGGAACTTTTTTTGTTTGCAATCATAGGAATTTGCTTCTATGGAAGAGATATTAACACATTGATGCTTTATCTTTTTCAACTAAAGGTCTGCAGGAACTACACAAGGGCCTATATTCATTGCCTTGTTACTAAAGATGCCATGGGATCTCAGCTTCTGACCTATCACAATTTGTATTACATGATGAGGGTATGGGAATTTCTTCATTTTTTGTTTGCTTAGGGCTGCAATTATTTGTGGTTTAAAAGTAATTTATTTCAAAATTGCAGCTCAGCAGAGATCTACACACGTCAATAGTCGAGGGACGATTTCCCAAGTATGCGTGCTTTTTGAGCTGTTTTATTTTATCTCTACCCAATCATGCTCAATTCCTTGTTTTCCGTATTCTAACTGGTCACCACTATTTACCCACTTTTTGCAGGTTTGTATGTGACTTTCTAAAGAATATGGTAATTCTTGCTCTTAACATCCAAAGACCCTCCCTTTACTCCATTTTTATTTATGTGTGTGTAATTATTGCTGCATCAAGTCATCTGTTATGTTTCAATTATATAAAATGATTTTTACATAGTGAACAAATTAGGGTCTTCTTCATATATATATAAACATAAAAACATTACCATATATATACATCCACACATACAATAAATGTGACCCTCATATATATATAAACATAAAAACATCACCATATATATACATTGACACATACAATAAATGTGACCCCACATTTTTTTATAACCGAAAACGAAGTTATACAAGACTATAAGTTTGACCTTTGAATATTCGATATGAGCCTAAACTCAAACTGTAAATTATGTTACCAGTTGTGGTAACTAGTCAACTATATTAGCTTGGACATTTAGCTAGGTTGTTAGAAGGGTGGAGTTGTATGTAAAGGGTACTATTTTGGAATCTCACCTAGCATTAACATTATAGAAGTCATCATTTTGTTGTGTACCAGCTGCATAGCTCTTGAACCTTGTAATATTTCTTCTATGCTAGTTTCCCAAAGGAGATGTCCCTGAATGGGTCTGCAACGCCATGGAGGTTGCTGGAATTGATATATCATCATGCTGTGCACCACTCCCTTCTTCCCTAGATTAGAACAATAAATTTATACACACAACAGAGGACACGATACGATTGACTGGCATTTTCAGAATGACTTGAAGGATGTAGGCTTTTGAGGATTTTGATAAATGGTTGACACAGTGCAGCATCAATTTTGTGTCTTTATGCTGCTTCCATAAGCTACACTTCAGGTAGATTTTTCAGTTTTTTTTTTGTGGTTCGTCTTGCCTTTTGTTTCCGTTCATTGATTTGCTACTTAAAAATACAACATAATTTTGTTTTCAAATACTCATAATACAGTTATTGAATTTCTATACTCTATATACGTGTATAGATGAAATACAATCGTCGAAATCCTTCTGTGCATTTGGTTCAAAACAGAAGAATGCCTATGTAGAAGGCGCGATATCCTTCTTCAAATGCCATTTTCTTCTTGGTGTGTATACTTTGTTATGCTATAACTTGCCCTTTTTATTTTCTTTGCTGTAATGATGAAAGAGAGTTTTGTTTGCATTTCTCTTATCAGAACATGTGCAAACATTTGTTATACCTTAGGATCTACCCTAGAAAAACCCTACATTGGTGTACTCCTGGGGAAAAACCTCGTGAAGTACACACTTGAATTTCAAATAATCTAGCATTCTTGTGGTCAGAAAGAAAAGGTGTGGCAATTCACAACTACATTTTCTGGGTATCAAAAGCCATGCATTCCTTGTGGATTATATTAGTCTTAAGAAACAAGACGTTTGACTCTTTGTGAACTCTGCTGTATTCGGAGCTCCTTTTCAATTTGGCACCCAGTGCACCACTTTTTTGAAAGAGTGGTCCGTCCAACAAAGTCTGAACTTTGCATTTGGCCTGGCCTTTCATTTTCCAACCTATCTAATCCTAGAGAGAGTGCTTGAGGGGGTTATACCTGCACTATACCGAATCTTTCCTCCATTTGAACCATCTTTTGTTGTCTTTTTTCTGTTCTTTTCACAATCCCCTGGCTGTAGAGGAACACTTATCCTTATTTGGGGCCTGAAATCTAAATCACGTTCCTTGGTCTAAAGGCAATGGCGGTAGATCCATATGTGGCATGATCCAATCTGATCGGCCCTGACCGTATGACGCCACATGGAGCAATCCTAATAGGCCTCTTTTGGCCGTACTCAGGAAAGTCGGCAAGATAGTCATCGCGGGAAATTGACTCTTGGTCTTGATATTGATTCCGTTTGGTAGAGCTTATTTGTTGTCAAATAGGTTGACTTATAGTTGTAAGGTGTCTGGTGAAGTTTATAGGTGACGTTAGCTTTTAAGGTGTGAAAAAGTGAAATAAGCTTATGTCAACATGGCCACGGGACGTAGCTACTGGCCTCCAGGTTGGCCCCAGGAATGAAAGACACTTCACACCTATAAAAGACACACCCTTATCTCAAGGGAGGTAACTTATTCATGTTGGCCTAAACTTCTCTCTTATGGTTCCCACCATCCATCACTTACTTGAGCGTCAGAGGTGTCGCAGCGTCCGGTGGTCCCTGAACTCTTTCTGACCAGATCAGTCAACTGAGTGGTTTTTAGCCTTGACAGAACTCTCGATGAAAGCCATGTGATTGTGCTGATAACTTGATGTTGATTGATTTTTGCTCTCCTTGATGAGAATTAACTTCATGGTAGTAGTTCATTGGGTTTGGCATTTCCTTGTAAGTTAAATTAATGGACATATGCCTGTATTTCGTACTCCTGCTTATCTGCTTATTATTAGATATCTGTATATCTACATATGCAATCCACTGTGGAGATCCATGAACTATAAACTCTTACGAGGAAAACGTGAATTGGTTGAATGACTACCGACTAGCCTCGCTTGTTGCCGACATTGTTGAGTTTTTGAAAGGTGTCATCTTCAGTAAGCTGTTACTTACCCGCAAACAGTGGTCGGTATCAAAAAGGTTTTCGGCTATTACGCTGCGTATCGTTTATCAGTGGCCATTTTTTTTTCTATTTGTTCTAGAACTCTTTTTCTGCTTTTCATGGGAAAGAAAGTAATCGGGCTCGAAATGAGCACGTTTTCCTGGTGTGTTATAATGTCATGTTAAAATAATAACGATTTTCAAGTGCAATCATATTTTGGTTTATGATTAAGTACATGATTAACATATGATTTCCATCCTTCTTAAAACATATCCCTCTGTCCCATTTTGGTTCTCATTCTTTCTATTTTAGACTATGTAAAAGGTAGTGTCATTTTTCTTTATTAATTAATATTTTTGTTGTTGTATTTCAAAATTACCTTTATTTCAAGGGAAAAAAAAAGCATCGTCGTAAATAATGACAAATTTGAAATAACATGGTTGTTTTGTATAATTGAATTGCATTGAGATGGAGGAGTAGCATTTATGTCATTATGTGGCTTTGGCAAATATGAAACGGAGAGAGTAAATAGGATGATTTGAGATGGGAAATATGTAATGATGTTGAATATTAGCTATTTCTTTATTTTCTTATCGTTTGGAGGGGATAAGAAACCTCTTGTTCTTTCTTCAACAATTTTCTATCAGATTCGAGATCCAGGATGTGATAAGGTTACAAGAGGATGACCTAGATATGGAAAATTCAAATTGAACTTGGATTCTCAACTAAAATGAATAGGGTTTCGCGGCACAAATAACAAATTATGATTAGGCTGTCATTGCCAAAAGGTATCCCTATAGCTAGGGAGTGTGAGAATCTTTGTAGGGTAGCCCCCGACTAAAAAAGCTTACCTAACATGCTAAAAAAATTGCGCACATCACGTAATCTAATTGAAAAATAGACAGGTGGTTTATTGAATATAATAATATATAGATACGTGTATGAATGTATGATAAGTAGGGCAGGAAGAGCCTGATCGTCTTCTGTTTTTAAAAGGTGAGGGCTAAGAAATTTTATTTTGGCTTTTTGACCCATATTATAAGGTGGATCTTGAAAGATATCCCCCAACCCGTACATACGACATTCGTCGAATACGGCTTTTCAAGTAATTTTATATGTATTTAAGATATTGAATATGAAATTCTGTTTACTCATTTTAAATTGGGTATCTGTTTCCCTCCTTCTCTTGTTAGGATTGAAAATTTTGTATTTTACATATTCATACGATTAAGTATTTGGGTTTACTCATTTTAAATTGGGTATATGTTTCCTTTATTTTCCTGTTAGGATTGAAAATCTTGTATTTTACATATTCATATGATTTAGTATTTGAGTTTTCGAAATGGTGTAATGTAAAAAGAAGTGCTTTGACTCCTTGTTATTTGGTAAATAAACGAGAGTGGGGGCTCGAATCAATTAATTTAAGTACATGTTTGAACCATCTCGATTGAGGAATTGTTCGTGCTGTAATTTAATTAGACTCCCATTTTCTTTTTAATTACAACGTAAATGAACGTTGATTGCTACAAGGGTGTGAACACAAACACATTAAAGATCGCAATCTGCAAGTAAAACCACTGCATGTTTTGTCATAATCACTGATTAGACATGCAAGTGGGTTTCTACAGCTTTTTCTTCCTTTGTATTGTCACAATGATTTGTGTATTTGCTGCTGATTTAGTAGCCCATGACCCATCAAGAGACAAGGATGGTTAAGCTAAGTTTAACTTATCCTTAGCTTTTCAACATATAATATCTAGCCTTGCTTGAAGGGATCGCCATTAACACAAAATTATCATTAAAAATTATTGGGGAATGAATACCTATTAACGACCCTCAAACTCAAATTCACGAATTTGTTCCTATTTGAGCTGGGCACACAATTCTCGATGATACATCGGATCCGCACGGTTTTATTCTTCTCATATATTCATTCACTTGTTTTAAAAGCATAATTGCAATTATCCCACTAAAATGACCAAGAACATTAATTATAGAGAGATCCTTACTCTTATGGTACCAAAGAGTTGCAATTTCTACAAGCAACACAGATATTGACCACTCTGTATGCAATACTCTTTATTTGAAATATAATCCATATAAAAAAAAGAGAGAGAAAATGGAAAGAAATCAGACTATTAAGTCATTTTCAATCACCTTCATAGTTCCCATCAGTCAAGAGTGTATGACTGTATATAATGCGCCTACTGGAACAGAGCAGATCAACTGTCTCTTCTTTATCTCTCTGCCTTTTTTTTTTTCTTTACACTTGAATTGATTCCTCAATCATTTACTTGAAAAAGGGTTTTGATAAATTTCTCTGCTTTCTTTCTGGGTTCTGTTTGTTTGCACCCAAACCAAGCCCTCCTGCTCTTGGTTGCTGTAAAAGTTCTGGTTTTCTCTCTTTCTTCTGGTGTCCTAATGATCTCAATCGCTTCTGCAAAAGGTAAATGAAAATTTCAATATCGAATTGAAGGTAAAAGCATGCCAAACATTTGTTAGTGATTTTGTCACTGCTTTCACTTATTTTGTCTTCATTTCTTATGCCGGACTTGCAAGAGGAGAAGATGGAGACGACCAACCAATTATACAGTAGGGAATTCCAAGCAATGTTGGACAGTCTAGAAGATGATGACAACTCAGAGGAAACTAGTCAAACCGCAGAGAAGAAACGTCGACTAAGTATCAGTCAGGTAAGGGCACTGGAGAAGAGTTTTGAGGCTGACAACAAGCTAGAGCCAGAGAGAAAGGCAAAATTGGCACAAGAAACAGGCCTGCAACCAAGACAAGTAGCAATTTGGTTTCAAAACCGCCGCGTCCGTTGGAAAACTAAGCAATTGGAGAGAGACTATGGCATCCTTAAAGCCAATTATGATGATCTCAAGGTCAATTACAGTAATCTTGAGCAAGAAAAAACAGTTCTATATGAGCAGGTATTACTATCACCAACATCATGTTATATTGTAAAGGTTTAGAGTACTGAATTTGTAAAGGTTCTTGTACTTGAATTGCAGCTAAACGAATTGAAAGCCAAGCTCCAGGAAGAGAATCCAGACACTGGTAGCTGTTTTAAAGAAGAGTCCCCTGCATCCCAGCTGAGTAAAAACCATGATCTTTGTGATCATGTGAATGGTCAAGAACGAATATATCCGGGATACTCTTCTTCCCTGGAGTTGAATGGCTCTTCTTCATCTGCTCCATTCACATCCGACTCCAGAATGATTTTGCACAATGTTTATCAACCACAGCTAGTGAAGATAGAAGAGCAGAATTTTCTGCGTGCAGAGGATTCCTACAACTTCTTTTCAGTTGATCAAGCTCCTACTCTCCACTGGTATTTTCCCGAGCAGTAAAATCAGAGAAATCATCAAAAAGTTAACTCATGCTTTTCAAGACTCTGTAAATTGGTCCACTTGTTCTTCCCTCATTGAACAAAACAAAATCAGTAGTTCAACTCTGCCACAATGACGAGAACAGTAGTTTGGCAAATCAAGACGTTAGAAGTCTAATGCTTTACATGAAGCGCCATTTGTTGAAAGATTTACCTTGTTGCACCAACGAAGGCAAATGCAACATGCAACATGCAACATGAATGAGCAAACATGTTCCAAATTTTATTGTTTGCTTGAACACCAAACTCAAACAAGACTAAGCTTTCAGGTGTTCATGTTTTGCCGTTTCAAAGGGTAATCAATTACCTTAAAGCTCTTAAATTATATAAAAGTATAATAAAATCCCCCAAGCGATGGGAAGTGGATTAGTGGATATGTTGTAGAGTTGCCAAGTAACTATTTTACCCTCACCTAATCACAGTATTTTTAGTGACACATCAAACATTTTTTGACATTGCAACTCATCTCACCACAGTTTTGAAACTCGGCTCACATCACCTCACCGTAGGAGCTCAAAATGCAATACACTCCCAATCGGACCCTTAATTTCACTATGGCTCCGAGTTCCACCTCTATGCCAGCGATCGAGTATTAGGTTATATAAAATACCAAAACCACAAATATTTCATACTAATTAGACAATGCACTAAAACTTCATTAAATGCTTAACCAATATCTTCTGTTACTTGTTAGCAAGATTTTCTATTTTTTCAGCTATGCTGGGAAGGAATGGGCAAAGAAGGTGGGACTTCTAGTTCTACCACTTATAGAAGTGGTTATTCCCCTCTTCACATCAAGTTTAAGATAAGATCAGTGTGTTACTCATAAGAATGTATGCTAAACAATTCTTGTCAAGGTGAAATGGCTTGCATGCCCTTTTCTATGAAATCACTGTTTAATGATTAACACAATAATAATAAACAGAGTTATGCAATTGGCACATCAACTTTAGTGTTACCTCCTCGGGGAGCTCATCGTTGAATGAGTGGAGTTGGCGAGAACACAAGTCTCCATCCAGCTTTCCATTTTGGAGTGGGAAAGAGACATACCAAAAAGCTGCTGCGACTCTTTAGCTCATCCAAGTCTCTGCTCGTGTCAGTAATGGGACCCATCTTTGACTGTCGATGCCCTATTGGAATCTAGCTAGCTTGCTTTTGGGGTGGCAATCCCAATAACCCACCTGTTTCTTTCACCTTAAAATTCTTTTCGTATTTGGAAAGCCAAAATGCTGGACACCCACGATAAAGCCAACTGTAAAACAAGCTAACACATCACACTCCCTGCCTTTCAACTTCCTTACTGGGTCCGGATGGGCTGCTAAATGGAAGCCATGTTATTGGGCTAATCATATACACATTATCTATTCAACAACCCATATGCAAGACGCTTCATCAAAGCTTCAAACTACTTTAATTCAAAATAAACACAGTATTTTGTCTCTCTTCACAAAAAAGGGCAGCCTTTACTTCTCCACAAAACCGCCCAGTCGTGTTGTTGCATCTGGTCAGAAATCGGACACCTTCAACCGTCCCTGATTGTTCAAAAATAAATATTTATGTTGTTACACCCCTTACCTGTGGTCCTGAGACAGCTTCTTCAATCTTCCTTTTCAAAAGCATTTCGTTGAGGACAAAAGCTCCACTGAGAACCACCCATCCATTCTCAAACACCCAGTCAAACAGAACCAATGCCGTCCATTTCTACCACAGACCCTTACTTGATAACTCTCCGAAAATGCAAAACTTTCTCCCAAACATGAAAGCAAGCTTCTCTTAGGCCAAATAACAACCACCTTGCAGGCGCGCGCGTTATAACATTAATCCAGAAAATTCAGAAGCAGTCATCACTGTCACAAAATGGTACAAGATATTGTTTAAATACCTACAGTACTCATTCCGACAATGTGGCCCCAGCAACTATCACAATTTGCTTCCAGTCATCGTCATTATTGTACATATCCATACGAGTCATATGCATGGTTGGTGGACTGAATTCTCCACTAACAATAATTGCTCCTAGGACTAGAGAGTCAATTACCAAAAAGATGTACTAAAAAGACTTTGACCAAAAAGATGTAAAATTTGATGGACCCAAGGATTGGAGGTTTTCCAGGGCCCACGGATCTGCAAATGGGATGGCCCATGATATTGCTACATGGGCCACAATAGTCCACTGGGTTGGTTGCATTTTCATTAATGTGTTAGAGATGCAAAATATGTGGGCTGTGGGCTTATGCTGGTTCAGGCCCTCCTTAATGTTCTGAATTCTTATTTGAGAAATTTTATTTACCCTACTAATCTATTTTCTTTACACAATTTTTTAAACATTTACACTAAAAAATTCTAAATTTACACATAAAATTTTAAGGAATCTATAAAAATACCCTTATTTTATACAATATTAAAAATGAATTTGTTAAATTTACACATAAATTAATCACAACTCAATATCATCCTCCTTTACCGATTTCATCATATCCAAACGACTACTCTGCTTGGCTCTATCACCAATCCTTATATAATCAAATTAAAGCCTCATATTTTTTACACGGTGAGATCGCAGAAGAGAGAAGAATATGATTGAGAGTGACATGGTGAGATCTGAAAATAAAATTGTGGAGATTTGCCCCAAATAAGCAGAGCTACCTTCAACCATTACACGAGCTTGCTTTTATTCCATTCATAACTCATTTTCGGTTTTCGGAGAAGATAAAAGGCTGGGTCTCCAATGAAATTGCTGTGCACGGAGAAGAAGAGGAAGAAAGTAACCATTACACGAGCTTGCTTTTATTCTATTCAGAACTCATTTTCGGTTTTCGGAGAAGATAAAAGGCTGGGTCTCCAATGAAATTGCTGTGGACGGAGAAGAAGAGGAAGAAAGTAAAGTTGGAGAGAAGAAAAAGAATTTGACCGTTGGATCTGTTTTTTGTAAGTCCATGCCTTTAACTTGCCACGTGGAGAGTACTTGACCCTCTATCTATTTGGAAATTTATACAAATAATAATTGGATATTTTTTTGAGAATTATAATGTAAACTTAATAATCTTTAATTTTTTTTTTGAGGAACTTAATAATCTCTAATTAAATATGTAAAAATTATTTATTTTAAATTTTTAGTTTAAGGGTTTAGGGTTTTAGGGTTACGATGTCATTATATAAAAGGATATTTATATAAATTATAAAAAATTTAAAAATGATGTTTTTTGTGGTGTGTAGATAAAATTTGTCTTCTGATTTCCTTAATGAAACCTGCTAATGTCAAAAGGATGGCTGAGTCTGAGTTAAGCCTAAGCATCTAACTTGGGCTTATAAGTTATATCTTTCCAGCCCATTTGAATTCACCAGGCCGATGTACCCAAGCCTTTTTCTTATTGGGCTTTTCAGAACGTAATCTTTTCTTCGTTGAGCTTCCCATTGCCCACCCCATAGAGCAGAAAACCCTTTGAACGCTCCCAGTCCCAGGAAACCCCTCCCCCGCCTTTCTTCTTCTTTTACTTATCTGCATTCTGTGGCCTCTCGGATTGCTTTCGTTAGTCACTTTCTGGGTGATTCTCACGTTGATTACTCCTCTATTTCCATCATCGCTCCATTCGCTCAGTTTCTTTGAATCTAAGGGGGGCTACTTTTTTCTTAGATTCTCTTTGGTTATTCGTGTCTTCCCTTCTCTAATCTTCAGCATCATAGTTTTCTTCATTTTTATTGAATGCGTGAATCAGTTAAAATTCTTCTAAATATGATGGTTTTTTTTGGAAGAGAAGAGATTAAGTTGTTGCTTGAATATGCCACGGGGTCTGATAATGGGGACTGGAAGGGCATTTCGAAGGAAGCAGACTTCATCGTGGTCATCCTTTCGTCAAAGCGTGCCCCTCGTAATGACTACAAGGGCAAGAATTGCAAACCTACGGGTTTCCACACTCGCAAAGGTACTCTCGTCACTCATAATTAGAATTTTTTGCTTTGTTTTTCATCTTTGATTTGTGTTATACTTATGGAGGGACGTCTGAACAAGTCCATGTGGTTACCGCAATATATGTGGCATTGTAAAATTGATCAATAGATATATTATCGGTATATTGTACGGCTGCACAAGTGTCTATTTTCTTGTTTCTGTTGTTTATGATATATGTAGATGCATATGCTTAGACATATTATGTATGTAGATGCCAATCAGATGCTCATGTATGTGTGTGTTTACAGTTTACATATATATCACACATACATTTACATATATATGCATGTGTATATGTATATATTCTTCAATTTGTCAGTTCTTGTAATCTTTAGTCTCTTCAGACTGGTCAAGAAAAACCTATTTGAAAAGTGAAATTTATAAAAATCGGCAAGAAGACTCAAAATTTAATGAGAAGGAGAATATGCAATTACTTTTTTGTAAAGTTTATTACTTATTCATTAGGGGTTAGGAATAGACTTAACCACAAGGAACAACTCCGACATCATCCAAAGAATGAGAATGGATGATAGTTGGAGATGCATGATGGGGATGTACAAGCTATTCTTAAACCTCAAAATTAATCAATTTAAGTTTCATGTATGCTTCACGTCTGTTTGTCTTTTTCTGCCATTTTTCTTTTCCCTTCTTTCATTTCTACAATGGAATGTTTACTTTTGTTGTCCCTCACTCCTCTTGTGAGAATCCTATTGGTGTTCCAAAACTTGGTCGGCCAATGTCATAACAACTTATAATCCAAAATGCATATGCATTAATTTATAATAGCATTAATATTCATCATATATAAACTTTAAACAGTGGAGGTAATGAACTACCTGCATATGTAGTTGCAGACAATGCTTTAACAAGAATCTATATCATCATAGCTCCCCACCGCTAATGAGATCTTAAAAATAGTTATATTTTACTGCATTCTTTTTTCTTTCTTTTTTAGATGTTGGCTAGTAGCCTAGTAGTGTAAAGATGTGTATACATGTTTAGGGTTATTAGGATAAGCTATGTCATAATGTCAACAAGTTGAGTTATTAGGTCCATCGAACTTATAGTTTGTGCCATTTAAAAGTTTGAGCTGTACCAGGGAAGGTAAGGTGTTCCCCTTTAGTTTCACAAAGCTTGATTGTTAAAACAACTGAGGCTTCTGAAACAGCAAAATAAACAGACAAAGTGAGCGGAGGCCTGATATTGTGTTATCAGTCCTTGAAAAGTCGTCTAATGATGTTTGGTGATTTTAAAGGGGAACGTGAAATAGTAGTAATTGTAAGGATCTAGGTAACTGCGAGGAGGGGGGTGAATTGTTTTATTCTTTGAGAATATGTCTAAACTAAGTTTAATGATACTTATTTCAGATTGTTTTACTTGCCAGCAAAAGTAAAATGAGAATGAATGATCAAAATGCTTGTGAAACTCTTTAGACAGTAAGAGTGCAGTTCTGTATATCGCCATGAAGCTTGTAGAAGCATATATATATAAATATACGAGAACTTCCAAAACTAGCCATTGCATAGAGTTGTACCTTTTTGAATTGTGAAGCTCCATTATTTGCAACTTGTGTGACCCATTTATTTCCAACTTGTCAGCTCCATTTGTTTTCATTTGCGGATGCTTTTCTGACTTCTTATCTCTTTCATTTATTTGCCTCTCTTTTCAATAGCTGCAGCAACATGTGAAATGCCATGTCTTGTCTGTAGAGGACTCAAAATTCAAGATTCAGCATGCTCCAGAAATGCTCCTGCTGGCTTCTAGTTGCCACATCAAAAAATCTTCCAATTCAGTCGCCCTGTCTTCTTTTTAAGGCAAGTTTTCCTCATTTCAGCTTCTATTTTGTACTTGCATACAGTTATGGTCCAATTTTTTTTGTTACAAATTTGTCTTTTATGTTTCTTTGTCCAAATCATCATGTGAACTATGAATTGCTATGTCAAGAAAATTCTGTTTTGTTCTTCTTTATGCTTAGCTTTCTAAGATTTCAGCAAGCTAGCTTTCTAGGACTTGGCACTTTGTGCCAAGTCAGCTTAGGTTAGATTGGCAAGTGCCACATCAACAAGCAATTCATAGTGAATTCTGGTTTATATCTGTAACTTGAAATGACTCGTAAGCTTTATTAAAGTTTCATGTCTTTGATTTTTGTTAGTCTAGAAAATTAGAGCTTTGAGGATAGAAACAACTTCCGAATATAATCAAGAATGCATAGCAATGATCACATAGCAGTAAACATACATATTTTGATCAAACATATTGGATGCACACGCTTCATCGTCAAAACTCATAACAGTTATCACATATCTTCCCGTTCTTTGAAGAACCATGATCTATTGAAACTCCCTGTACGGTAGAGATCCATAGCCTATAATCAATTGATTATAAATATCAAACAGGCCGGATGCAGGGTCTTGGATCTTTGATTGATCATTACAGCATTGCTTTGCCTGGTTTGATTTGTCCTCGCCTCGTATTTTGCTAATAAATGTATACTGAATGAACATGGAAATCTGAGGATTATTTTCAACTGGGCGTGGAAAAATTTGAAGATTGCTTTGCAGATCGATGATAATGGTCCACCAAAAATTTAGGCTGTCACCAGTATAATAACAACTCAAAGTGTGAAAGCCGGTTTTGTTGCAGTTGGAACACCATATGATGAATTGGAGTGCGAGGGACTACGGACCTAACTAGAAAAAGATGCGGTACCTACAATATTGCAGTTGATAACCAAAAGTATATAACAAAATTAAAAATAAAAAAGAATGGTATTTGAGGAAGCTAACTCTAATTTGAATATATCACCCATTAAGGAAGACATGTAAAGTGGAAGACTTGACCTGCTTACCTTTTAAACGGAGGTGGACTTTCTGTTTTCAGAAGTTCAGATGATAAATTGAAGTACTCCCCAATGAGGTAATGACAAGTAAGTATGGTGATTATGATGTGTTATGAAAAGTCAACACAAGTTTGGTGGCTCTGCTTCTTTTTTATATGTCATGTTTGTTTTCGTTCTAATGTTGTTATCTACTTATCTTTTCTTTTCTTGGAGCCTTACAAAACCAGATAAATAAATTAATTCAGATCGAATTAACAGAAGGAAAGAAACGGGCAGCAAAAGAGTGCTAACCTTGCTCTAGTGTTTTGAGATCGGAATATGGGGAGTTTTTGAAGGTGTTTTTACTTTTTCGCTAGCTAGTTGGATCTAGAAGATCAAAGGTAGTGGAGTGGTGGAAGATCTTTTTTTCTGTGAATGTACATAACCTTGCTCTAGTGTGTTTATGTACTGATATGCCAGGAAAATCATGGTCTTGCTTGTATTCTTTTATATCTGTAGATGATCATATATATATTTTAATTATATTGCTGACTTTTGTACCATAGAGATGTAACCACGGCATTGAAGAATTTTATAAATTGTGGAGGTTCCTTTCTTTGATGAAAATCATGTTTGATGGAGGCTCACAGCACTTATTTTTTAGTGTAAAGGATCTTGGCTCCTCACCATACCATGCATGTATTAAAACATACGATTTTGTCAATATTTGGAATCTCTTACTTATCATGCTGTACCTACAATATTGCAGTTGATAACCAAAAGTATATAACAAAATTATAAATAAATAGGATGGTATTTGAGGAAGCTAATCGGAAAGTATCACCCATTAAGGAATACACGTAAAGTGGAAGACTTGACCAGCTTAACATTTAAAAGAAGGTGGACTTTCTGTCTTAAGATGAGGAATTGAAGTACTCCCCAATGAGGTAATGACAAGTAAGTATGGTGATTATGATGTGTTGTGAAAAGTCAGCCAAGGTGGCTCTGCTTCTTTTTATATATATATATATATATCATGTTTGTTTCTTGCTAATGTTGTTATCTATTTTTTCTTGGAACCTTACAAAACCAGATAAAAAAAAAATAAAAATCAAATTGAATTAATAGAAAGAAGAAACGGATTGCAAAAGAGTGCTAAGATATACTGCTACACTAATTTCTGCGAGTTCTCAGTTATTCAACTTTTTGTTTTCTTCTGTCACAATGGAGGTAGTTGCTGCTGTTGGAGGAGGTCTCATATCTGCTTCAGTTGACTCGCTGTTTGAAAAGTTGGCATCTGGTGAATTGCTCAAGTTTGCTCAGGAGGAGCAAATGCTTGCTGACCTCAAGAACTGGGAGACGATGCTGATAAAAATCAATGCTTTGCTCGATGATGCTGAAGAGAAGCAAATGACGGACCGGGGACTGAAAATTTGGCTTGATGAGCTTCGAGACTTGGCCTATGACATAGAAGATGTGTTGGATGAGTTTTCCACAGAAGCTTTGAAGCTCAAGGTGATGGGAGATTCTCAAAAAAGCACAATCAAGCTCCCAACTTGTTTCACTGGCTTTAGTCCTGCTTCTTTTGCATTTAAGAAGAGGATGGCATCCAAGACAAATGATATTACTTCAAGATTACAGCGTATTACAGTGCAAGAGCAGACTCTCAATTTGACAAAGATTGCAGGAGAGAGATCTAACAAGTTGAAAGAAAGACCACCAACAAGTTCTTTGATACAAGAATCACATACTTATGGTAGGAAGGATGATAAGGAAGCAATTGTTCGAAAGTTGTTGACTGATGAAGTTGGGGACAATCCGGTTCGTGTGATCCCTATATTGGGGATGGGAGGAATTGGAAAGACCACTTTGGCTCAGTTAGTCTACAATGATCCCAGAGTGAAGGCGTACTTTGATATCAGAATATGGGTATGCGTTTCAGAACATTTTGATGTTGTCGCTTTAACGAGAACAATTTTGCAAGCAGTGATTGGGAAGATTCCCGATTTAAATGATTTGAACAATTTTGATGTGCTCCAAGAGAAACTGAAAGAAAAGTTGTCTCGCAAGAAATTTCTTCTCATTCTGGATGATGTTTGGGAAGAGGATTATAGTAAATGGGATTTACTACAGAGACCCTTTCATGCTGGGCCACATGGGAGTAAAATAGTTATCACAACCCGTAATGAATGTGTTGCATCTATCACTAGTGCTGATGCTTCAGCATACCATGTCAAAGTGCTGCCGGATACTGAGTGCTTGTCAGTACTTGCTCTCCATGCACTAGGGACTCCAAGTTTTGATGCGCGCTTAGATCTGAAGGATATTGGCGAAAAGATTGTTAGAAGGTGTAAGGGACTTCCATTGGCTGCGAAAGTACTTGGAGGTCTCTTGCGCAATAAATCAAGTCGTGAAGAGTGGGAATGCATACTAAGAAACGAAATGTGGAACTTACTGGAAACAAGCAGTAGCATTTTCTTGGCTCTAAAATTGAGCTATCATTATCTTCCTTGTTACTTGAAGCGTTGTTTTGTTTACTGTGCAATTTTTCCGAAGGATTATGAATTTGATAGAGAGGAGTTGGTTTCACTATGGATGGCAGAAGGATTTCTACAACACCCCAAAGGAAAGAAGCTTACGGAAGATGTAGGGATTAAATATTTTGATGATTTGCTATCAAGGTCATTTTTCCAGTCTTCAAGCCGTGTGCTTTCACGATTTGTGATGCATGATCTCATTAGTGATCTTGCTCAATCCATCGCTGGAGAAATTTGTTATACTTATGAGAATAAGTCAGAGGACAGCATCTTAAGCTCGAAATATGAAAAGGTCCGTCATGCATCACTTGATCTTTCTGAGAAATATGACTCACAACAGTATGACGTCTTTGATAAAATGAATAGCTTGAGAACGATTGTCGGTTTACCAATTCCTGGAAGAGATCAAGAGATTTTTCGGCAGTATGGTTGTCAATATGATTACACGAAGGTGCTGTGCAAGATATTGCCAAAAGCAAAATCCGCAAGGGTGTTATCTCTTACTAGTTCAGGAATTTTTGTGATACCGGACTCAATTGGAGATTTGAAGTATATAAGGCATCTCAACTTGTCTCACACTTATATTCAACGACTCCCAGACTCTGTGAGTTCTCTTTTCCATTTGCAAGCTTTAATATTACATAATTGTTTCAATCTCGTCGAGTTGCCCAGAAAAATTGGGAATCTTGTAAACTTGCAGCATCTTGATATTTATCATACGCCCAAGTTAAGAGAGATGCCATCAGAAATTGGCAAGTTGATCAATCTTCAAAAGTTGTCGAACTTTATTGTGAGAAAAGGTGATGGAAATACAATCACATACATGAAGAACTTGTTGGAGCTTCGTGGTAGTCTATCCATTTGTGGGCTACATAATGTGACTGATATTCAATCTGCAAGGTCAGCAAACATGAAAAAGAAGCAAAACCTTGAAGAGTTGGTCTTAGAATGGACAGATAATTTTTCTGACCCGCAAGTTAAAGCAATTTATGATGAACAGAATGATGACAAGAATGAAATGTTGGTACTTCAATCGCTTCAACCTCATCGAAACTTGAAGAGGCTTACAATTTCATTCTATGGTGGTTCTGAATTCCCGTATTGGGTGGGTGATCCTATGTCTTCTAAATTGCTATGCTTAAATCTTAGGCATTGTAGAAAAATCAGAATATTACCACCACTAGGACAACTTTGCTTCCTAAAAGAACTCAGTATAGATGGCTTGGATGGATTGGAAACCATAGGCCCTGAATTCTTTGGGAGTGACTTACACTCTGTTGAGCCATTTCGATCTCTAGAGACTTTGGAAATCAAGAATATGTCGGAGTGGAGGGAATGGTCTCATTTCTTCGGTGTTCAACAGGCAGATGTAAGATTTCCTAATCTTCAGAGGTTGGTGTTACAGAATTGTCCTAAACTGATAGGCAATCTGCCAAGTAGGTTGCCATGTGGTCTGACACACATTTGTGTAGAAGATTGTGATGCCCTTGAGTCCTTTCCTATAGTAGACAGTAGTACTGGCAGGCAATGCCTTCTGAAAGAACTGGAGATTCGGAATTGCTATTCTCTCAAGTACTTTGACAGAAACTTCAATTTCCCTTCCTCATTAACAAGGCTGACAATTGTTAATTGTAGAAATCTAGTGTTTCTACCTGATGGACTGATGCTAGATGTTGGTGTAAATGACAGCAAAAGTCATTCTCATCTTGAGTATTTGGAGATTAGCGGATGTCCACTGATTCCCTCCTTTCCAACTGGCAAATTTCCTGCTGCTCTGAATGAACTCCGAATTGGGGGAATGATGCGTTTGGGATCAATTACGGGGGAGATGTTCCACGAGAACAATGTACTTGAAAGAGTTGAAATCTGGAATAATGATACTTTGAGAGCCCTGCCCTCCATTAACAGTATGCGGAGTCTCGGGCATCTGTCCATCAATAATTGTCCTGCTTTGGAGTCCTTCCCAAAAATGGGCTTGGCCATCCCCACTCTTAGATACCTTGCAATACAGAATTGTCCAAATTTGTTGTCACTGCCCAAACCTGAGCTAAGCCACCTCCCTTCGCTTCGAACCTTTATCATGTCCAATTGTCGTGGAGTGGTGTCATTAACAGAAGAAGGTGGTTTGCCCCCAAACTTAACTACACTCCAGGTTAGGGACTGTGAGAATTTGAGGCAGCCAATGGCAGAGTGGGGATTGCGCATGCTATCCTCTCTTGAAATACTTCAAGTTGATGGGATATGTGATGCCGTTGCCAATGTGGTGTCTTTTCTAGATGATGGCGGTTGTTTGCTCCCCGCCTCTCTATATACCCTGTGGATGGGGGATTTCATGAATTTGGAATCAATTTCCATGGGGCTCCAAATGCTCACCTCTCTTACGCATTTAGTCATCCAAGACTGCCCCAAACTCCAGTCATTCCCAAAAGAAGCAATTCCTCCCAGTCTTTTACGAATCAATATGTGTGGTTGTCCACTCCTAAAAGGAGACTACATGAAGCTGAAGAATGGAGAAGATAGGCCCACCGTTGAATTTTTCTGATGAAGTTGTGCCGGGTGTCACTTTTTCTAACACTGCAAAAAGGAATGATACTTCTTGCAGAGCCCGAATAGGTCAGTTTGAACTGGATCTTTTAGCTTACAAGCCATAAAAATTTAACAAATACTGCTTCTGTTTTTCACCTCTGATGTTATTATGTTTTAATACATGCAGCACTGGTCGCATTTTGAAAAACAGGAGAAACAAAAATGCCTATTCTTCAATTTCACCAACTGCAACTCCGTCAAGATCGCACGTAGTGAGCCATTTGTGGTTTTATCTATTTTTCATTATTGCAGCCATATACAGATACAATTGAATACTTGCATGAACTTCAACTATTCTGAGGAGTGTCCTTGATCTGCATCTTTCATATTATTGGAACATAGAGTTTGATCTTCCAGGAGATATACCAATATAATATTTGTGATCAAAATTGATAAGAATTTCCTTACCGTGGGCGTCTAAGACAGCATGCTTTCTTTCCATAGCGATTACATGGTTGCTTCTCTTTGAATTCTTTTGTAACACCCGGTTCCTAAATTTGTTCAAGTAACATAAAGTATGGATTAATTAAAGAAAATATGGGAAAGTGCTAAATAGAAATTACCTTTTCCCTTATTTTCTTTAATTAATCCATACTTTATGTTAATTGAACAAATTTAGGAACTGGGTGCTACATCTTTTGTAATATTTTCTCCATTCATATTTTTCAGGTTATTTAAACACACTGATGGGGTGTTTTTACTTTTTCGCCAGGTAGTTGGGTCTAGAAGATCAAACGTAGTGGAGTGGTGGAAGATCTTCTTTTTCTGAGAATGTACATACTACATAACCTTGCTCTAGTGTGTTTATGTACTGATATGCCAGGAAAACCATGGTCTTGCTCGTATTCTTTTATATCTGTAGATGATCACATATATATTTTAATTATATTGCTGCCTTTTGTACTATTGAGATGTAACCACGGCATTGAAGTATTTTATAAATTGTGGAGGTACCTTTCTTTAATGAAAATCATGTTTGATGGAGGCTCACAGCACTTATTTTTTAGTGTAAAGGATCCTCACCATACCATGCATGTATTACAACATAGGATTTTGTCAATGTTTGGAATCTCTTACTTATTTTGCTGTACCTACAATATTGCAGTTGATAACCAAAAGTATACAATAAAATTATAAATAAAAAGGATGGTATTTGAGGAAGCTAATCGGAAAGTATCACCCATTAAGGAAGACGCGTAACGTGGAAGGCTTGTCCTGCTTACCATTTAAAAGAAGGTGGACTTTCTGTCTTTAGATGATGAGTTGGAGTACTCCTCCCCAATGAGCCAATGACAAGTAAGTACAGTGATTATGATGTGTTATGAAAAGTCAGTCAAGTTTGAGGAAATTATTAAGGTCCGTCGTGAGTGGATCATTCACCCTTTTTAAATAAGTCTATTAAGGTTATCATAGTTTTTTTTATAGATGAATATTTAGAGTGTATTTTTTACTCCGACGATATTTAATGGAGGTGGACAAAAAAGGTGGAGTTAAATGGGATAGACTTAAGAAAGTCCCCAAAGTTTGGTGGCTCTTCTTCTTTTTTGTATATATCGTGTTTGTTTTCATACTATTGTTGTCATCTATCTTTTCTTGGAACCTTACAAAACCAGATAAATAAAAAATCAAATTGAATTGACACAAATTTCTGTGAGTTCTCAGTTATTCAACCTTCTGTTTTCTTCCGTCACGATGGAGGTAGTTGCTGCTGTTGGAGGAGGTCTCATATCTGCTTCAGTTGACTCGCTGTTTGAAAAGTTGGCATCTGGTGAATTGCTCAAGTTTGCTCGGGAGGAGCAAATGCTTGCAGACCTCAAGAACTGGGAGATCATGCTGATCAAAATCAATGCTTTGCTCGATGATGCCGAAGAGAAGCAAATGATGGACCGGGGACTGAAAATATGGCTTGATGAGCTTCGAGACTTGGCCTATGACATAGAGGATGTGTTGGATGAGTTTTCCACAGAAGCTTTGAAGCTCAAGGTGATGGGAGATTCTCAAACAAGCACAATTAAGCTCCCAACTTGTTTCACTGGCTTTAGTCCTGCTTCTTTTGCATTTAAGAAGAGGATGGCATCCAAGACAAATGATATTACTTCAAGATTACAGCGTATTACAGTGCAAGAGCAAACTCTCAATTTGACAAAGATTGCACGAGAGAGATCTAACAAGTTGAAGGAAAGACCACCAACAAGTTCTTTGATACAAGAATCACATACTTATGGTAGGAAGGATGATAAGGAAGCATTTGTTCGAAAGTTGTTGACTGATGAAGTTGGGGACAATCCAGTTCGTGTGATCCCTATATTGGGGATGGGAGGAATTGGAAAGACCACTTTGGCTCAGCTAGTCTACAATGACCCCAGAGTGAAGGCGTCCTTTGAGATCAGAATATGGGTATGCATTTCAGAACATTTTGATGTTGTTGCTTTAACGAGAACAATTTTGCAAGCAGTAATTGGGAAGATTCCTGATTTAAATGATTTGAACAATTTTGATGTACTCAAAGAGAAACTGAAAGAAAAGTTGTCTCGCAAGAAATTTCTTCTCGTTCTAGATGATGTTTGGGAAGAGGATTATAGTAAATGGGATTTACTACAGAGACCCTTTCATGCTGGGCCACATGGGAGTAAAATAGTTATCACAACCCGTAATGAATGTGTTGCATCTATCACTAGTACTGATGCTTCAGCATACCATGTCAAAGTGCTGCCGGATACTGAGTGCTTGTCAGTACTTGCTCTCCATGCACTAGGGACTCCAAGTTTTGATGCGCGCTTAGATCTGAAGGATATTGGCGAAAAGATTGTTAGAAGGTGTAAGGGACTTCCATTGGCTGCGAAAGTACTTGGAGGTCTCTTGCGCAATAAATCAAGTCGTGAAGAGTGGGAATGCATACTAAGAAACGAAATGTGGAACTTACTGGAAACAAGCAGTAGCATTCTCTTGGCTCTAAAATTGAGCTATCATTATCTTCCTTGTTACTTGAAGCGTTGTTTTGTTTACTGTGCAATTTTTCCGAAGGATTATGAATTTGATACAGAGGAGTTGGTTTCACTATGGATGGCTGAAGGATTTCTACAACATCCCAAAGGAAAGAAGCTAGCAGAAGAGGTAGGGATTAAATATTTTAATGATTTGCTATCAAGGTCATTTTTCCAGTCTTCAATCAGTACGCAGTCACGATTTGTGATGCATGATCTCATTAGCGATCTTGCTCAATCCATCGCCGGTGGAATATGTTATAATAATAAGTCAGAGGACATCATGTTAAGCTCGAGATATGAAAAGGTCCGTCATGCATCACTTGATCTTTTTGAGAAATATGACTCACAAGAGTGTGACGTCTTTGATGAAATGAATAGCTTGAGAACAATTGTTGGTTTACCAATTCTTGGAAGAGATCAGGAGATTTTTCAGCAGTGTGGTTATGTTCAATATGGATACAAGAAGGCGCTGTGCAAGATATTGCCAAAAGCAAAATTCGTGAGGGTGCTATCTCTTACTAGTCCAACTATTTTTGTGATACCAGACTCAATCGGAGATTTGAAGTATGTAAGGCATCTCAACTTCTCTCACACCTCTATTCAACGACTCCCTGAGTCTGTGAGTTCTCTTTTCAATTTGCAAGCGTTGATATTACACAATTGTTTTAATCTCACCGAGTTGCCCAGAAAAATTGGGAATCTAGTAAACTTGCAGCATCTTGATATTTATCATACACCCAAGTTAAGAGAGATGCCATCAGAAATTGGCAAGTTGGCCAATCTTCAGAAGTTGTCGAACTTTATTGTGAGAAAAGGTGGTGGAAATACAATCACATACATGAAGAACTTGTTGGAGCTTCGTGGTAGTCTATCCATTTGTGGGCTACGTAATGTGACTGATATTGAATCTGCAAAGTCAGCAAACATGATAAAGAAGCAAAACCTTGAAGAGTTGGTCTTACAATGGACAGATCATTTGTTTTACTCGCAAGTTAAAGCAGATTATGTTGAACAGAATGATGACAAGAATGAAATTTTGGTACTTCAATCTCTTCAACCTCATCCAAACTTGAAGAGGCTTACCATTTCATTCTATGGTGGTTCTGAATTCCCGTATTGGATGGGTAATCCTATGTCCTCTAAATTGTTCTGCTTAAATCTAAGGCATTGTAGAAAAATCAGAATATTACCACCATTGGGACAACTTTGCTTCCTAAAAGAACTCAGTATAGATGGCTTGGATGAATTGGAAACCATAGGCCCTGAATTCTTTGGGAGGGACTTACACTCTGTTGAGCCATTTCGATCTTTAGAGACTTTGGAAATCAAGAATTTGCCGGAATGGAGGGAATGGTCTCCTTTTATCGGTGTTGAGCGGGCAGAGGTAAGATTTTCTAATCTTCAGAGGTTGGTGTTACAGAATTGTCCTAAACTGATAGGTAATCTGCCAAGTAGGTTGCCATGTGGTATGACGTACATTTGTGTAGAAGATTGTGATGCTCTTGAGTCATTTCCTATAGTAGACAGTAGTACTAGCAAGGAATGCCTTCTGGAAGAACTTGAGATTCGAAATTGCTATTCTCTCGAGCGCTTTGACAGAAACTTCAATTTCCCTTCCTCATTAACAAGGCTGACAATTGTTAATTGTAGAAATCTAGTGTTTCTACCTGATGGCCTGATGCTAGATGCTGGTGAAAATGACAGCAAAAGTCATTCGCGTCTTGAGTATTTGGAGATTAGTGGATGTCCACTGATTCCCTCCTTTCCAACTGGCAAATTTCCTGCTGCTCTCAATGAACTCCGAATTGGGGGACTGATGCAATTGGGATCAATTACAGGGGAGATGTTCCACGAGAACAATGTACTTGAAAGAGTTGAAATCTGGAATAATGATACTTTGAGAGTCCTGCCCTCCATTAACAGTATGCAGAGTCTCAGGCATCTGTCGATCGATAATTGTCCTGCATTGGAGTCCTTCCCAAAAACGGGCTTGGCCGTCCCCGCTCTTATATACCTTGCAGTACAGAATTGTCCAAATTTGTTGTCACTGCCCAAACCTGAGCTTAGCCACCTCCCTTCGCTTCGAACCTTTATCATGTCCAATTGTCGTGGAGTGGTGTCCTTAACAGAAGAAGGTGGTTTGCCCCCAAACTTAACTACACTCCAGATTAGGGACTGTGAGAATTTGAGGCAGCCAATGGCAGAGTGGGGATTGCACATGCTATCCTCTCTTGAAATACTTCAAGTTGATGGGATATGTGATGCTGTTGCCAATGTGGTGTCATTTCTAGATGATGGCGGTTGTTTGCTCCCCACCTCTCTAATTGCTCTGTGGATGGGGGATTTCATGAATATGGAATCAATTTCCTTGGGGCTCCAAATGCTCACCTCTCTTAAGTATTTAATCATCCAAGACTGCCCCAAACTCCAGTCATTCCCAAAAGAAGCAGTTCCTCCCAGTCTTTTACGAATCAGTATGTGTGGCTGTCCACTCCTAAAACGAGACCACTTGAAGCTGAAGAATGAAGAAGATAGGCCCACCGTTGAATTTTTCTGGTAATGCTGTGTCTGGTGTAACTTTTTCTAACACTGCAAAAGGAATGATACTTCTGGCAGAGCCGCAGAGCCTGAATAGGTAAGTTTGAACTGGATCCTTTAGCTTACAAGCCACAAAAATTTAGCAAATACTGCTTCTGTTTTTCACCTCTGATGATATTATGTTTTAATACATGCAGTACTGGTCACATTTTGAAGAACAGGACCAAAAAAATGGCTGTCTTCAATTTCACCAACCGCAACTCCGTCAAGATCGCACATAGTGAGCCATTTGTGGTTAATTTCTTTTTCATTCTTGCAGCCATGTACAGATACAATTGCATACTTGCATGCACTTCAACTATTCAGAGGACTGTCCTTGATCTGCATCTTTCATATTATTGGAACATAGAGTCTGATCTTCCAGAAGATATACCAATATAATATTTGTGATCAAAATTGTTAAGAATTTCCTTACCGTGGGCGTCTAAGACATCATGCTTTCTTTTCCATAGCGATTCCATGGTTGTTTCTCTTTCATTGTTGAACTATTCACGGTTCCCGCACTTGTAATTCCTTTCCCAATTTGAAGTCTTCCGTAATATTTCATCCATTCATATTTTTTAGGTTTTTTGGGATAAAGACTCGGACAATGATGATGATATTTTTCAGGGTATTTAAATACACTGATGGGGTGTTTTTGATGGCGTTTTTCCCTAGCTAGTTGGATCTAGATGATCAAAGATGGTGGAGTGGTGGAAGATCTTGATTGGAGACGTACAGCATTTTTCCACATAGCCTTGCTCTGGTGTGTTTATGTACTGATATGCCAGGAAAACCATGGTCTTGCTTGTATTCTTTTATATCTGTCGATGATCATATATATATATATATATTGCTGGCTTTTGTACTGTAGAGACGTAACCCCGGCATTCCTTCACCTTAATTGAGGTATTTTTATATTAGATGTAAAGGATCTCAACTCCTCACCGTACCATATTACATTATTACCATGCATGAAGGGTTGAAGACGATTCTTTTTTGTACAGAATCTGGGACTGGAAGGCCCATAACGAATATTTGGCGGGAGCCCATTTCTTAATCTGCTTTAGTAGAAGCAACTTGGGCCGTTCTTTATTACTTTGGTATGGATTGGGCTTCCTCCAACGTCAATTTTTTATAGTACCTGTAATTCTGTATATCAAAGAAAGAAAGAAAATCAGAATCCAGATATGTTTCAATTAGTTTAATATTAATTTTTTGAAATACCGTTGAAAAATATGTTTCTCATTAAAATTGAACTTTGGGCACACATATGCCTAACCCAACCGATTGACAACCGAGCTACCTCAACTGAAAACTCATCTAAATTTTAAGTGTAAGTATTTTGATTCTAATTTCAAATCAAATTGGTTGTGAATTGAAGGTTGAAGTAATTTGAACATAACACAAATCCAGAAAAATCATGCATTGGGGTCCAAATGAATCGAAATTTGAAGATCAGCTGTGGGGTTCTTGTGGACAATACAAAGTTAGTTAAAGATTTAACAAGCCAACTTAATTATATTAATGAAAGTAGACATTGATTCGAGAGAACCCAAGAACTAACAAAAGATCTCTTTTCTTTTTTTATCATGTCTAATCGATTAAACACAACCAATTCAGGACGAGGGATCGAGCAATCAACACCAACGAATACTATTAAACTGTAGTTATAAAATACCGCAGACCCCCTCTTCCCATCAATTAGAGCGATTAGAGATTGCTAAACCAAATAAATTGGCTAGTTCCTATCATCAATTATTTTGTTGTCAAGAAGGTTCCAGGTCCCAGGGCAGGTGGTCGTTTATGGTTGGCTAAACCTAACTCTATATCAATCTAATTAAGTAGCCATGAACATAAGAATAGTAGTGGTCTATTTATTTAAGCTTCAATTGAAAACGATATTAGCCAACCTCAGTACTTTCGCTGCCTAAAACAGAAGCCCCTCATTATAACCAAAATGTTACATTTGGTTCTCCGCCATTTATTGATCTCATTCTGTACTTTCTAGCTCCTCTTTATTTTCTTCTTGTTTATACTAGTAATTTAATGCATTTTTAGGGTTAGGTGAGCTAAGTTAATGCATGTGGAATGCCACTAAACACACTCCAAAAAAAGATACAATATTGTCCCCTCATATCAATTGATGTTGGATTTGTGAAAAAAAATATAGTATTTGAGTTCAAAGTGAGGATCGCAACTCTTCCACTACCCACAAAGAAGCTTTAGTTGTAGTAATCTTTTGTCAAATGTAAGAGGTCACAAGTTGAACTCTCACGTTTAGCAGTTTCGACATTATTTTTTATATAGACTTTGGTCCGGTCTCACTTATCGTTAGCATATGTAGAGCGAGCTGGATTGACAACTCAAATTTAGAGCTAACCCAGTTGTCCGATAAATATGTTGGTTTAGAAAATTCTCATTTACCAACCCCTAACATACATTTAAATGTATGGCTAGTGATCTACTTTACTTGCTACCAACCACTGTTTTTCATATTGGATTTCATTTTCTCGATCCAAAATATATTTTCCCAAAAGTGGGTGTATTTTTTTTTTTCAAATGAAAATATGATGGTGATAATGAGGTGAGTAATTAAGTAGTACTATGGACTATGTTAGTTGACTCTCTCTCTCCTTATCGTGCGCACTAAGTTATAGAGAGAGTGTTGGATTAATTTCCAAATGTTACTGTCTTGATTATATAATGTGAGTTGATTTGGACCAAACGTTTCCTAGTCTTAATCTTGTTGACGTCTTAAATTCCACAAAAACATATAACATCAAGTCCACCACTATGATTAATAATGGGAGCACTGAAAACAATACAGGCTATGTTAGGACCAGAAATTAAAGAAATGATGTTAACTGGAAGATTAGCAAACAAAGCCTTAATACATGGGCAGTATATAATGGATCTGAACGTCTTCCACAATTCGTTTAAAATTTTACAGTTTATAATTTGAATTTAAGGGTTTAGGAGGTATGCCACATCAGATAATATTTTTGTTTTTCTATTTTTAAAACTTGTCAGACTTTTTTTTAATCAAGAACGATATCATACAAGTTTGTCATTTGAGCATTCGATATGAGTCTAAACTTAGGCCAAATAGAATTATAAGCTTGGTCAAATTCTCAACATGTGACCATAAGGGAATTGCTCTTAGTGACAATCGAACTCAGCGTGGCCACAATGGTATTACTCTCAGTGGAAATCGACTTCAATACCTTCCGAATACATATAATTTAACCTTAAAAAGATTCACCGACTAGGCTATTCTCTGGATTTCTCTTTTCACTCTTAGTTTTCTACCAGCTGCACTGAAATTTCGTTTCCACACATACAAGACTCGGGAAAACCACACAAAATATGTTTGTCGTTTGTATTTGGTGTGGAAGACAATATATTTTATGTATTAACTTCTAATTAATTAGACGGGTTGCCTAAAGTGCTGTGTGTGTATATATTTATATATATATACGTATATGAAAGTCGAATGAGATTAATTAATAGGTGACAATAAAGTTGGTTATTCAATCACACGTACACATTTCATATAATCAGTTGCCATTAATCAATATATACATATGTGTGTGTTTATATATATATAGTAGTGTAGGGTAGTGAGGATCACAAGGTACCATGATTAATTGTTGTTGCTTAATTGAGCAGAGGATTTGATTGTGGATTATGGCAGTGCATGTGATATTGTTCTTTTCTTGACGATATTAGCATAGTTTCTTTTGAAAGAATGTGAACTCGTGGAAGAGAAAATATATATGTCAAGGACAGAGGACTGATCAGTGCTTTTGCACTGTATCTGTATATATATAGCGTGCAAGGATATACTTAGAAGCAAAAGTAGGCAGTACTCCTGCTTTGTGCCACTGCCACATGATTGAACATTTTTATTTCTCTTACTTTAGATCATGTTTTTGACACCAAAAACACAAGAAAAGAAAAGAAAAGAAAAGAAAAGAAAGCATTGATGGTAGTAATGATATATATATTCCTGAGAATAATCAATCAACCACGCAAAATAAGCCACGTTTCTTTGTAGGATGTGGATGCCTTACCTACAAAACACGTCAAAAGTTGTCATGAGCACTGAATATCAAATTCTAATGAACACTAAAAAGCCTAAAAACATTGATTAGTAAAATTGCTAAAGGCTAATATGTGGTGAAAGGCAGCAAGGCAAACCTATCCATATCACAAAAATGGTGGAGATATACACACACAATTGAATGCCCTGCCATGGTGCCTTGAAAGGCAGCAAGGCAAGGTTGGTCTCCATTCAAATCACCACACCCTATCAATGGTTGAGACAACTTACTATTATATTGTTACAATCGAAGCTCATCTTTGATGACCCCTCACTGATTCTTCCTGCAACATCAACCCTAGCTAGTGATCACCCACGATTGCCACTTGAGAAATAACACCCTATCAACCTCATTCATGATCTTTCAATTTTTAAGTTGTTTTACTAGAACTTTATCCCGCATCGGGTTGGTATAATTCAACATAATGATATATAAATAAATGTCTAGTCCTTCTCACACAATTAACATGTTTTATGGGTTTGAGAACTAATGCCACTAGTTCAAGAAGATCAAAGTCGTGTGAGCCTTTAACGACATAGACATGACAACATCATGAGATAAAAAGCCTTTCAAATTTTGTCTGACGTGTATATTGCGGTGTGAATGACAGATCATAAAATGAGCATGCATGTCATTTTATGCGAAAAATTGAACAATAAAAAAGATGAGAGAGTGTCAAGAGAAACCCAAAAATGGTTTCCATCAATTCTTTGTAATTTTCATTTCTTTGTCGCAAACAATCCTTACATACATATATATATATATATAGTAGTGTATTAATGTCACTATATATGATGTACTAATCACGTAATGAGAATATATGGCTTTCAATATTATTGGACATACTTTCATTTTCGTAGAGGATGTATTAGTCTTATCGGAAGTAACTCTTTTTCATATAAACTTCTAAGTTGTGGAATATCGATGCGATGATAAGTAATAACATAGTTGATATATAATTATTTATGGCGGATGATGTTGATCCAGTTTTCCAATCTAGTGATTAAAGATTACATAGTATTATCCTCCTCGAAAACCACCACCATCATCTCATACATATATATAAATATATATATATATATGATAATGTATATACAAGTAATTTGAAGATGATATACATAGTGTATCTATATACATCTCATATTTAATTTTGATAATATATTTCCAAATGTAAGTGGATTGGAGCTTCAAACTTTAGAATTCAATCTAATTGTGAGACAACTTTATTTAGTATAAAATTCTAGACTCTCTAATGAATGTAATGAAATTTGCTACAAGTGTCTACACTTTTTTTTTTTTTTTAACTAGGTATGATATCATACAAGTTTGTCTTTTGAACATGTAATAAGCATTTAAATTCGGATCGTCAAATTCGTGCGCATAAAAAAATTTCACTTAACGAGAAGGTAAGTTGGTTGAAATGTGTACACTTTACACTCTTGGAAAATTTGTGCACATGCAAACCATTCTGTCTCAATCAATGCAGTTCCATCTTGAGATCCACACAACACCATTCAGTCCACTAATTGCGCCTCGTCTTGGTTTGGTGTTAGAGTTAATGTTTGATAAATTCAATTTCATCTCATAACAATCAATAATATTTCTTCCTACTACTATTTTTTTTCTCGGAAAATGAGGGAAAATACTAATGGAAGGAAGGAAATGCCTTTGACATTCTCCATTGTTAGGATTTAGCCACGAACTCTTTCAAGTTTCTTGGATGTTGCATTTCTAGCTAGAATGTAATAATTACGAACTCCACTACTTAGTGTCATAATCACCAACAACAACAAGATACAGTAACTTCAGTACTTTACCTAAAATATTTTCAATTAAACATGATTAATGGTTTAATACCAACAATATTAATCAAGAATATATTTTTTTCCATCGAAAAAATAGTAAACAGTTTTGGGGGTGTTTTGTGAATTTTACAACTTGTAGGGCTAAAATATGAAAATTAGGGAATTAAAATTTAACCTAGGATCTTAATTCGGGTTTTTTTAATTCCATTAGAACCCTCTCTCTATCCTCAATCTCCTTAAATAGATAAAAATCCTTATTGTGCTAACCAAATAACAAAACCCTTAAAAACAACCAAAGCAACAACTCCTGCAAAAAAAGAGAGGCAGAACCACCGCTTCAGGCCTCAAGCAGATAGAGATACATATACATTCAGAAGATTTCTTCGTGTTGAATCTGAGTTTGATCGCTTTTGGCGTGTAATGGCTCGGTGACGTTGTTCTGTCGCCGAGTCTGTGAAAGAGGAGAGAGTGTGATTGTGGTAGTGATAGTGACGGGATGTTGCAGAGGCGCAGAAAGGGAGCAGGGGTGCTGCTGCGGAAGCTGCTTATTTGGGCCATGTGCACAATAGCTCTGGTGGGCGTCCTGTCCGTACATGTATTTCCTTCAGCGAGAGTCCCCAAGTTCTCTGATCCTTCTTTCAGGCTCCCTAAAGCCAGTATCACACAAGTAACGATCCGTTGCTCCTTTTGTTCTTTCTGATTATGCCTCTTTTTTTTAAAATTATTTTTATCTCTTCACGTTATTTTTTTTTTCCAGAATTGACAATGTCGGTTATTTGGTTTAACGAAAATTGTTTTGATGGACAGTATTGATGATTTGATCGATTGGAACATTGTATTGACTAAGATTACTTGTAGAATACTGAGGCTTTTTTATTTCCTTCAAGTTGCTTAGGTCACTTTTCGAATGTAAGATTGGCGTGATGACTTATTTGGAAAATGACTTTATTGCCTTCTATTAAAGCTTTATTTTGATATTTTCACTTCTGCTTCTTCTTTTTTCCTGTAATTAATTGGTTGTGAGGAGGGTTGGTTGTGAGGAGAGATTGTATGCTGGTCTAATCATTCTTTTTTTTCCCCATAAATTTGTAGTACCAGACGATAAACAGTGAGCAAAGCTGGACAACAGAGGATGTTCCACCCCATTTGAGTCATCCTGACAAGGTTTGGTGCTTCTGCCAATGCTGTTTTAATGGATTTGCTTAACTTGTGCTAATGCTAGTTTTTGTTTTCTCTTTCATAGAAGAGGAAAAGAGTGTTCATTCTGACTTTTGATTTACCCGTTTTGAATTTAGTTGTACTTTGTAGGAAGTTTTTTCATATCAGAATCATGATGCTCAAAGTTTCATTACTAGGCAACATTTTCGGTTTCACAAGTTTAGTTATGCATTGTAGGAACATAACACAGTGGAGAACATGGTCCTCAAAGTTTCATTTCATTGGTCGAGTATAATAGATGGATATAGGTGCATATTCAATGCAAAGCAGTCATGCATCTTTCATGTTTTCACTCCTTTAGACTTGACAGTTCAAAGGTGCACCTGGGATTTCAAAATTTGACAAGTTGTGGAAGTCTCCGGCAAATCGCAATATTTTTCCTTGCTTAGAGCCTAGTTCTAATTACTATGGTAAGGAATTTTCCATGGAACATTATTTTACACCATTAACCTTCTTTTGTACTAACTTTTTGTTAGCATTTGTTTCTTCAGCTCCAGTGGAGTCAAGAGGTTACCTATTAGTTCATGCAAATGGGGGGCTCAACCAAATGCGTGCTGGGGTACGTCTTTTTTTACATTTTCTGCGTAGGTTGTTTGTATTAATAACTGCATCAATTCTGCATCTGTTAAATCCATATTCCTGTTTAAATTTTAGTATAGTACATTTTTGTGGAGCTGAAGGTTAGGAATCTCCTTCTATTGCAGATATGTGACATGGTTGCTATAGCTCGCATCATAAATGCTACTCTTGTAGTTCCAGAGCTTGATAAAGAGTCATTTTGGAGAGACTCTAGGTACTGTATCTTTTCAAAATCATGATTAAGCTATTTTTTTGCCTCTGGATATTCAAGATAAATATTTAATATGCTTGTGTGATTTGCAGCAACTTCTCAGATGTTTTTGACGTGGATCATTTTATTAATGCTCTGGATAATGATGTCAAAATTGTCAAAAAGCTTCCCACAGAACTGGTTACTGCTCCCAGGGCAAATGTGGAATTTAAAAGCTGGTCTGGAATGAATTATTATGAGGGTGACATAGCTAAGCTGTGGGAAGAGTATCAGGTCTGTCTAGCGGAGCTTCAGGCTCTATCTTGCTTTTGGTTCATATGAAAGTCATGATGGGATAATCTCATTTAGACTTTCTTCACAGGTTATTCGAGCTGCAAAGTCTGATTCTCGCCTTGCAAATAATAATCTACCTCCAGACATTCAGAAGTTACGCTGCCGAGCTTGTTACGAAGCCCTTCGTTTTGCCCCACACATCGAAGCGATGGGAAAGGTAAACATTTTACGCTTGATTATTATTTTGTTCCTTTAGTCCCTTTCTGTAATGATTACTGAAATTATTGTTACACTGATGCGGTAGTTGTTGGTGGATCGGATGAGGTCTTATGGACCTTACATTTCACTGCATTTACGAAATGAGAAGGATATGCTTGCCTTTAGTGGATGCACTTATGGCTTGTCTCCTGAAGAAGCAGAAGAGTTGAGAATTATCAGGTATGAGGTCTCTTTCTCTTTTTGTCCCTTTGTAATTCTATGGGGTGAATTTTTATTCATTTATTTGTTATTGCTTCTTTTAGTTGCACTAGTTTGCCATCTCTGCTTAATGCCCGTGAATTCTTCTAAGTTTTTTTTTTTGTTGTTTTCAAAAAGTAACTTTGCTTTTGTAGAGAAAAGACGGGTCATTGGAGAGACAAGGACATTGATTCTAATCAGCAAAGATCTAAAGGCCATTGCCCTCTCATTCCGAAGGAGGTTGGGATATTTCTAAAAGCTCTTGGCTACCCATCAAGCACCCCTATATACATTGCTTCTGGAGAGATATATGGGGGAGATTCTAGAATGGCAGATCTGCGATCCCGCTATCCTCTGTTAATGAGCAAGGTATTGGCTTGCTCAATTACTCAGTTACTTGGCTTGATACTGCTTAATTTTCTCCTTTCACATGAATAATTTTACTTATTATCCTAACTTAAAATTCAAGGAATTGCTGGGAACATGAACCTGACCATGTGACATTTTACTCGTGAAAAACGTAATGGAAATAAGACGTGTGCTGTATAGAAGATGATCTGCGTGCTAACTCATCCAGAAAAATTCCCAGCCTATCATCATTGCATTTAGGGTTTTAACCAATTATTTGTGTCCAAGGACCCTCATTATGGTTGCATCCAGCGACATGGAAGTGTATTCATGTTCGATCTGATAGGACCTTGCTGTAATGAACAACTTTGTACTGGGAATATAGTGAGAAAAAAGGAATATTGATTGAGAACTGATGTTGTTCTTGCTGATAACAGTACAAAGAGCCAAAGATGCCCCTTGGTCATTTTATTTGAGAGGTATGAAAATCAGTTAGATAGGTCTCAGTAAAACATTTCTGGTGGTTTTATCTCCTGTACCTTATTGAGAGTATATAATCTGTGTTTCAGCAAAGATGACTATGATAGAGAAGGAAGCTGTTATGTAGATGCTCATGAGAATAGTAAAGATTTTATGAATGGAAATTAGCATGAGTATTACCTACTATTCCCATTAATAATATTAGCTACCATATAGATCTTTTGAAAAATTTAAAATCTGTAGTTTTCTACTTAATCTTACAAATCTATTTTATACCTGAATTTTTTACAAAAATGAATGAATATTGCTAGTGATGGAAGTCTAGCTTGTAAAAATCATAATAACAGGGAGAATGATAAACCGAAAATTCATAACTCAAAAGTATGCTATGTTGTAGAAGGGAATAATAATTGCCATACATTTTTTTTAATTCATCGAAACAAATAGAAGTGTAAAACACTGTGATCCCAGAATTTTGTGCTTCGTAATGTAAATTATAAATTAACCTGAAATAAGACCAGATATCTGTTACTGTGTAATATTGGAGGGAAAATAAAAGAGAAGGGATGAGTTTAGGACCTTGATTATATTAAGAGTTTAAGGACTCATTTGTTTTGAATTGGAATATGATATAGGACGCTGGAGTTTTGTCTCATTTAGAGTTAAGGTAAGAGCTTCTTTTGCATTTGAAGTGTCACTGAAACGATTCTGTTGCTATAGGCTGGTGGCTAAGTCTATTCTTATATAAGCTATATTAGTTTTACAATAAGACTTTTAATGTTAGACAATATATGTGATTTTCTATTGATTCTAACAATATTGTGCTATTGGCTACAATCAACAAAGGAATCCCCCCTACCTTGATGCCAGCTCCAGTTGGCTTTTGCTCTTGCTCACAAATTGCAAAAACGAGTGGAATGAAATGAGAGGAGAGATGGAAAGACCTTATCTTTTAATTTTCATGTAATAAATTTGGGAGTTGGGGTAACGGCTGTTAAATCAAAAGGATGTAAATAGTGTGTCACTGTTTCAAGATGGCTGATGCGTTAATTCACATTTCCCATTGTTATTTTGTAGGAAAAATTGACATCTGTCGAGGAGCTAGAACCATTTATCAACCATGCAACTCAAATGGCTGCACTTGACTATATTGTGTCAGTTAAGAGCGATGTATTCATTCCAACTTATGATGGGAACATGGCAAGGTTAGTTGAAGGCCATCGTCGGTATGAGGGGCATAGGAAGACCATTTCTCCGGACAGGTTTGGTTGACAACCAGATTTAAATGACACAACACCTTTTTACTCCATAAACTGCTGTATAGTGAGCAAAGGTACTAATCTCTTTCCTACTCTCAGGAAAGTACTTGCTCATCTGTTTGATAAAGTTGAGTTGGGGACTTTGAAGGAAGGCAAATCTTTGTCAGACAAGGTCATTTCCATCCACAAAACAAGGTATGGATCACAAGCCAATGTAATTAGTTAGATGATACTTTTGCTTATCGATGATGATGTCTATTGTCTTTTGATTGGTATACCTCGATGGCCAAATATGCTTACTAGAAAATTGTTTTCTTCTATGATAAACTCTTTGAATGATATATAGCTTTTGTGAGGAGTACCACTTTAGGTACTGTAACCAGCCATTTCAAAATGTAATTTATCATGAATATGCTATGCGTTCTTTTATCTTGTAGTGAATCTTTCCTGGAAATAAGTTACGAATTTTGGTTCCTTATATGTTGGATTTATGTGGTATTTTAGTGTTAGCTTTTAAGGGCTGGGTCTCCCTCCACTTCTTGTGCCTGCTATGGTGGAAAACTTTGGTCCATATATTTCCCCTCACCAGATGGCTGGCTAGATGCTACCGACAGGTGCTCTTCCAATGGGCAGTCCTGGAGTACTAGTGATTTGCTTGAGATTGAAAATCTCTTGCTTAGGCTGATGTGCCAGTTCTATGCATGGAATGTGTGAGGAGATTATGGAATGGAGTTATCTGTTTACTTTTTTTTTTTAATTTGATGAGTAAACTGAAAATTTTCACCATATTTAGCTTTCTATCTTTTGTTGTTTGCCCAGGCAAGGGTCCCCACACAAGAGAAAAGGACCCGTTTCAGGCACAAAAGGCATGGATAGATTTCGTTCGGAAGAGGCCTTTTATGTAAACCCTTATCCAGACTGTTTATGTCAGAGAAAATCACCAATTTTGAATACCTCCATTGCCATTCAAACGCTGCAGTGATCCTCTTCAGAAAAGATCCCTATTCCCGCAGGACGCCTGCAGTACGGTATTTGATTTCTCAACTTCTACTTAGAAGGTCCACGAGATGGCAGTGCCATTTTCGAAGACACGGATGGAAAGTGTATAGCCCAGAGTCTCTAAAGCCGGAGCAATGGATAACGATACTGATCAAAAGAACAATGCATTAAGGGGGGGAGAGAACAGGATTGGGTTACAATTTACTGAGCCTATGATTCTTTCAAGATGAAAACGTTACAATGTTCTTAGAAGTTAGTTTAGTTTCAAGGTTGGATAAGGGGATGAAGATTGGGATAAAAGATTTGCTGGGGATGCTAAATGTATTACTGCTGCTTATGGTAACAGTATTCTCTTATTTTGTATATATTATTCATGGTCATTGAAAGCTATGAAAGTGGAACACTTCCATTTCCTAGAGCTTTATTCTTCTTTACGTCTTCTATTTTCAAGAATCCAGTTTCTCCTCCCAAAAAGCTAAACCAGCAGGAACGTCTGGCATTTCACATGGCCACATGGGTGGGGGATGGAGATCAAAATTATATTTTCAAAGCACAAAATCTTCTTTTCTTGTTAACTTATTTAAATAAAATTTTGCAGTTTAACCAGATCTAAGCTTGTAAGGGTTCAAATTAAGCTATTGGTTGGTTATCATCAAAGATATGTTAGTGAGGATGATCGAAAAATTGATTTAAAATCTGAAAAAATTTATCGAACCCCCAGTAATCAATTGATTGATCAGTTATTTTTTATGTCAAAAAATGGTAAAAAAAAAAACCATGAACACTCTACATGTAAGGATGTAAAGTGGGCCGGCACGGTTCACAGGTGACCCGAAGCCTTTGTGGGCCAAGTCGATCTGCAAAGTGTAAACCTCAAATCCCATGGCTCGGCAAGCTTTGGGTCAGAAAACCCAGCCCAACACATGAAGAGGTACTGAGCCGGGCCCAGCACGGCAAGTTGACACCTCCAGGTTCTCCAAGCATTCCGGTATCCATGGGCCTGGTGTGTATTTGTGGCCCATTAGTGGGTAACAAAGTCCTTCCTTACGTTATAAGCAAAATCCAAATCATCCTCGATTGCCAACGTGGCTGGATCAAAGATAGGATAAACCGATAAAACACAGACAATCAAGAACACACATGACAGTACGACACATGGACACTGCAGTTCGACCGACAGACTAGTAAGTTGTAATCCTGCTTTCTCTCAAGACTCCCGAGAAGATTAGTAAGTTGTAAGTGCGGTTAATGTTCTTGAGATCTTGAGAGGGAATTGAAAGGAATGGGCATGTCTTTCCTCTCCACCGTCCCCTCTATTGTTCCTGTTGTTCCAGTCCCATATGTTACTGCACCTAGATTTACCACTTATTCGGTGAGTACTTCATTGCATTTTCTGTTTCTATTTTGAATCACAAAGAAAATGGTTGTTGCTTATTCTGCTTTAACTGAACTTCATTGAATGGCCTGAATTAATGCTGATTCTTTCATTTTTGTGGGTATGAATTATCAGAGTGGTATTCGTTGTCATAAAACTGAAACCCATGTTAGCGGTGAGGATGGTTTCGGCAGACGAGATGTTCTAAGAAGCTTTGGTGCTACGATTGGCATGGTAAGGGCCATAATGTTTCTACTTGTATTTTCTTTTGGGAGTTCTGATTTGACTTATATTCGAAGTGAACTTCTCATTGCTTCCAGTTTCTGGACTAAATTCCTTCACATTCTGCCATGAGTATCAAAAGAATTTACTTTCTTTAGTCCAAGTCACTTTTGTCGAGCAACTCGCTTGTTGTTGTTCTATTGGTGATTCTTTAACTGGGTAGGTAAGGTCTTGGCTGGTTCTAATTGTGGAAGCAGATGACCAATAATGTAGCTGATAATTAGCAATAGCAGCATATGTCATATGATGGAACCAGTTTAATCAATACGGTTGTACACACGTGTAATTTTCATGGAATTGGATGATGAGATAGTGAATTTCTGTCGGTTATGATCTTTTCTGTTAGGGATTAATAGTAAGCTCGGGTTCCTTCGTTGATATGGCTAGTGCAGCTGATTTGATACAACTCAGACAGCGCTCGGAATTTCTTTGTAAGTTTTTGAGGAAGTAATTTTGCTAGAGTAAAGCCTGAGCACTTTGTTAACCTTATCAAACATCTTTTTTTGCAGCAAGTGTTAAGCAGACCATTTATAAAGCTATAAAGGTAAATCTGAACTTGTGACATCATGGTTCGCTGGCTTATCATGTTATACTGTAAATGCTGTGTTGTAATAGATCAACAAGATTCTCATCATGCATCGAGAAACTTGTTCTTTCATCTTTTTGATCTGTATTCATTTCAGGGAAATCCGGATGTAATCCCGTCGATACTAACATTGGCGTTGAATGATGCTATGACTTATGACAAGGTCAGACAAGACCTCTACCCAATGTTATATGATTTTATAGAAGCCTTCCCTTTTGGGGGGCAAATAAAAGGAATTGGGTACACTGATCTTTGTGATTAAGTTTGTAGGCTACAAAATCTGGTGGCCCAAATGGATCCATACGGTTCAGGTACTTCCTGCTTGTCTATTACCTCATGTATGAAGTAATTCATATTCCTTTAGTAAACCATGACATTTGAGGCTTTACCTCCTGTGATCCAAAAGAAAATGGAGTTGGGTAATTTATTGACACAAAGGGAAGGCCTCACCTGTTCAATCAGACAATGGCTTGGAATGTTTAGTCTCTCCGATTTTCTAGCGCCTAGTGCCAATTATGCAACAACATAGTTGCCTTTAGCTTAGGGAATCTACCACTTTTGTTTAATGACGTGTAGATTGAAAGAAATTGGAACTATAACATATAAAATTCTGCTTCTTTAATTTTCAATTAGATGCTTCATTTTTTTTTTAGTTCGTGCTCATTATACCTATATTTTTTTTCGTTCCATCATTATTATTGCTTGAAGGTCAGAGATAAGCAGACCTGAAAATAAGAGCCTCGCTGCTGCAATGAGTTTGTTGGAGGAAGCAAAGAAGGAGATAGATTCATATTCCAAGGGCGGACCCATTTCCTATGCAGATTTAATTCAATATGCAGGTTATATTTCTTATTTTTACTTTTTGATAACTAATGTTGTTTATTAGTTATTTTTTAGCGGTTGAGAGAATTCAAACCTTCATCGTGTTTGAAATCCTAAGAAGTGGCTACCACTAGGCCAACAACTCCTCTATAGATTATGCTTTTTATGTATCTCCTACCATATTTGGGCTATCTACCACGACTTTTTCTAAATGCAATGAACTGAACATAGGGGTTTGGGGTTTGTATGAGAGAGAAACTCTGAAACCCAGTTTATGCCTAGTTTATCTATCTTGCTTTTCATCATTATATGTAGCCCAAAGCGCTATTAAGGCTACGTTTCTAGCATCTGCCATCCGCAAATGTGGTGGGAATGAAGAGAAAGGGAATTTGTTATACAGTGCTTATGGCTCAAATGGCCAGGTTTGTTTCGTAATATTTTTGATTCTACAACTACGGATTAGCCATAAATGATAACATCATTGTTATGGTTGACAGTGGGGCTTGTTTGATAAGCAATTCGGAAGGGCAGATACACAGCAGCCAGATCCAGAGGGAAGGATTCCTCAATGGGAGAAAGCAAGTGTCCAGGAAATGAAAGACAAGTTCTCAGCTGTTGGTTTTGGCCCTCGCCAGGTAGTTTCTTGTGTCACTTTAACTGCCAGTGTCACTCTTTTACGCTCTTTATATCGCTATAAAGGTTGCTTATCACTAAGTGTGTGAATTCTAGCTTGTGAACTGGAGGAGGCACCATGGGAGGTGGGTATCATTGTAGCCAATAAGTTGCTGCTCTTGTATAGGAAATGGTTAACTTATAGCCACCACCAGTTAACATCATGCTGCAAAAAGGCTGTTTTTTCAGTCCTAGAGCTACAAATATTTTTCCATAGCTGTCAGTGTTCCTCGACTGTAAACTGCAACAACCAAGTTACATCTGTGTTAAAGTTCAATGGTTACAAGTAGCTCTTGGACTAAGGTGCGAGTCCCCTCTCACACTAATAATAATATATATAAATTAATTACCTATCAAAAATAGTTCAATGGTTAATTTCCGGGCTTGGAAAAGAATGCAAGAGATATACCTTGTTATTGAAGAAATTTACATTCCTACCTGTAGCCCCATTTAGCATTTTCAACTTGCATCAATGCTCAGCAATTACTCCATACTTTTGTTTTCAGTTAGAAATTTATCATCGCTTCCTACCTCACGTAGTTGTTGTAGGTGCTAGACACCTCGGTCTGGGCTGTTGTATGTGTTTTTATCTACTGGTTATTTAGAGCACAAAAGTGGTAAGGCAATTCGAACGATCCATTAGGGGAGGACAGTACCTATTCTATGTATCCTTATAGTCTGCTATTAACCACAGTCCACAGAGTTAGTTGAAGAAAGGATTAAAAAATTCATGTTATTTTTCTTGGAGCAGAAACATGAGTAGTCTGTATTCACTGGTTAGCTCTTCTGTAATATTGGTTGTGCAGCTAGCTGTTATGTCTGCATTCTTGGGTCCTGATCAAATTGCAACAGAGACCTTATTAGCCACTGATCCAGATGTTACTCGATGGGTTGAGAAATACCAACGTAGCAGAGAGACTGTTTCTCAGACCGATTACGAGGTAAGCTTGATCAAGTAGTATCTTGAAGGATTACATGTTTTTCAGTTTGATGTTATGAATTTGATATGGTCTTTATTGCTCTTCATCTTCATTTACAGGTGGATCTTATCACCACTCTGACAAAATTAAGCACATTGGGCCAGCAAATAAATTACGAGGCATACACATATCCTCGACAGAAAATTGAGTTTAGCAAACTCAAATTATAGGAGCTTGCAGCATGTAGCTTAGCGACTTGGGAAGAAAGAGAATTCGCACCGTCGTCCTCGGCAAGTAATGTTTTAGCAAGTTTCACAACTGAAACAAGAAATGTGTTTCTATGAACATTATTAAATTCAAAGCTATGCGTGTTACCAATCACAGTGATGGGCTGTGCACCAAGGCCCAGCCCGCACCCACATACGCATGGGTCGGCTGTAACCAAGGCCCAGAACCAAGCCCAATCTCTAGGCTGGCCCGAAAACCTTGGCTATTAGTCTAAGGCAAGCCTCACGCATATATGGCGCAAAGCTTGCTCCCACTCTTCCGATGTGGGACAAGAGAATGCACCCTTTCACAGGCATCAATTCTCTCCCTCTCTGAGAACACGCGTCCCGCGTGTAGGATCACCCCTAGCACATCACGTGCACACCCGCGGGAGCACATGCGCCCACACACGGAAGCGAGCCTTAGCTCCGATACCAAATTGATGCAAACTAACAACCAAGGCCCAGCCCGCACCCACATACGCATGGGCCGGCTGTAACCAAGGCCCAGAACCAAGCCCAATCTCTAGGCTGGCCCGAAAACCTTGGCTATTAGTCTAAGGCAAGCCTCACGCATATATGGCGCAAAGCTTGCTCCCACTCTTCCGATGTGGGACAAGAGAACGCACCCTTTCACAGGCATCACAAACTCAGCAAAAAAATCGTTGGTTCATATGATTAAGTTAGCCTTTTGAATCTCTTAAAAGTGCATGTGCATGTGCATGTGCATGGAAGACCTTGTTCTAACACCCACTTTGGCACTATTTCCACACTGAACTTCAGCCAAGAACTTAACCGGCCAATGTGATTTTCTAACATCCACTATGACGCGATTGACATTATTTTCGCATTGGGCTTCAACCAAAGACTTAATCTACCCATATGGTTTGTAGATACTGCATATGATCCGTGAGTTTACCATTAAGGTGAAGTTCAGTTGGTTATGCTTTCACTGAGTAGGATGTCACCAAAAAAAAAAAAGTCTAATTAACTTGCCTGCGAAAGTCGATCAATCATATAAGAAAGCTTCAAAAACCTGGAACTCACTGACATGCAACCTGGATCCCGATACACAAACAAAGCATTCACGCACAACAAAGCACCAGAGGAGAGATCAGCAATGATGGTCTTATGAGAAACACATTCATTTAATTGGCCGCAATGGGTTCTAACACACAAGCCAAAGTCTCTTTATTCACACCAATGAATATTCCATCCTTAAGAATTCACTTCCCATCCATATATATAATATTAAAAAAAATCACTTCAAATAGAAGAAATCCCTCTGTTTACTTCAGAGCAATAGCAGCTGCAACCAAACGATTTGCCAAGATAGATGCTGTCTACAGAGGACCAGGAAAGCTGCCATTTGCCCTCTGCTCATTCCAACGCTCTACCTGCAAACCATTTGGTAATGCAAAAATCATCTTGGCAGCGAAAACAAAGAAAAGCAACGAGAAAAGGCCAGCTCACAGAAGATAATGTAAAGCAATGATAATGCTTAAAATTATTAGTAACTGATGTCCAGTACTTCTCTTTCAAAGGAATGAAAAAAATTGTTGAGTAAAAATGGCTATAGAAAGCATTGGGCTTTGTCATAGCAGCTCTTAATCAACAGCATGCTTGTACGTTGCCGCCAGAATAAAAATCATTGACCCTAGCAGGTAATCGAAGCCATAGTAGAAGGGGATTCTAATAACTACAGTTTTTCACTCCAATCACTAGCAATTCCACTGTAAATATTTTAACAGTTTAGCATCGCTTTTATTTAAAATTCAAATCTCCTGGCATGGCCATCACCTAAACCCTTAGATATAGAATTCCAATAAATTGGAGGAATAATAATGTAGGGGATCCCTATCAGGTGTTGAATTAAGACTACAGGAAATATGGGTAAGATGACGAAACTATTTCGTAGAGTTTAACCATATTCTCGTGGACTAAGAAAATATCTTCTTTTGGTTGATTTATTTTTATTGACACAACATCAAAAAAAAAAAAAGGGAAAAAAAATTCCATGAGTTAACTTTAAAGAAATGTAGTCTAAGTAAGGGACTCTACAGATCGATAAACCATCTAATCGACCCCCTGTGCAATTATCTCACCAAAGAGAGAACAATTTCATTTCATTAATTTTAAGTACTAATATATTTTGGATCACCTTTTTAGAGCTATAATTGATAATTAAGTAATATTTTTTCATCATAGTAACTTTTTCTAGAGAGTCCTATGACAAGCTGTTGGACTTTACATCCCAATGACAATCTTAAACTTACAAGAACAAGTCAGGCCTTTAGTCAATGTATAAATGGCAGAAAAAGTTATATATCTAAGTACATATCAGTTTACCCCTTTAGCACCATAGGAAAATTAATATTTTCTACATTTTTACAGAATTAAAGGAACCAAACTCATTCCAATCCATGCTTTATGACAATAAAGTATTTTCTGTCATTTTGCCATGCCTTCAATAACCGACTTAGAAATTAACGAAGCAACACAAAGAGCCAATATACTTAAAATTAGTCAATTAACAACATAGCTTCCACAATAGGAAGTTCAATACTTAAGACCAGCTTATAGTAGTATGAACATGTAAGACAATTGACCAACAATACTGGCATAATTTTCACCAATTTTCTGAACAGTCCAAGTAAACAACATTCAGAATAAAAGACTGCCTTTTTGTTTCTTAGGGCACACATGACACTGAAACATACGTACCCATTCATCAGGACATAGAGATCGATAATATTTTGCAAACTTCTGACAATCTGGAGCACCTTCCTCCTTAGCAGCTATGCACCTGTGAAATATCAAAGTAAATCATTCTTTCAATTCTAAAACTGCTAATGTAAATTAATCCTGATACACAACTTGAGAAAAAAAAAATCAAAACTAGAATCATAATTGATGCTTTACTCACCGATGGTACTCAATATACCGGGTAAAGCAGTGCCTTGTTTGGTTAGTAGTTGGGAAACGAAAATCTCCTGGTGCTGTCTGCAGCTGAACTGTCTCCGACTGAACATAAACAGAAATGCACTTACAAGTTACAAACAACATCAGAACACACACAGAATTTACTTAGACAACAGAAAAAAACAGATAAGCAGCACAAAAACATTGATAATTTGAAGGTCTGGTACTTATTATCCCTTGGGGTTTTAAGTCTATAAAAAGAGTGATAATTCAAATTCTGAGAAAATTAATTCAAACAAAAACAAGAATAAAATTTGTTCGGTTTCGCAGCCTTTCCCTCATTCTCTTCTTCATCTTCTATGTCCACATTGTCTTTATTCTCCTAATCCCTCATTTCATCTCAGATCTTATTCAAACCAAAATCCCTAATTTTAGTTCCCAAGATGTCCAATAAAGCAATTGCCTAACCAAACACTAATTCGTGTCATCATACATCAATTACCAGAATGATTCACCTAGTTAGAAAGAACAGTATTAAGACTTAAGAGAAGACATCAAAGCCAATGACAGTCTCCCTACGAACATCACTAATATAACTGTGGATGCTTCACGTTTTTAACATTTTTCAACAAGCTTTACCTTGCATGCATCATACATTATACATTAACTATCATACATTCTTCTTAAATTTAAGAAAATTAAAAAGAAAATTTATTATTCTACATGGCATTGGCATAAAAACCTAAGGGGCTACTGAACCGATTTTCTAATACATGTAGCAATGGAGATTTGATCCGATCAGAGAATCTCAGTTTCTCTTCCCAACTCGATTTTCTAATAGGTGAAGAAAAGCCCACGTCTTTAACTCTTCTAAGCACAATCAGAACCAAAAGTTATTCCAAATCAGTTACTTTCTTTCATCCCGACATTAAATTTCGATAAATTAATCAAGACCGTAACCAATTCCCCGTATGCAGATCATTCCACCATCACAATCTGCAGAATTCATTCAAATCAAAGCCGTTGACGATAAAACAAGATCGAAACAAACCAATCATTTCAGAAAAGGAAATAAGAAACACAGATCGAATCTACACTACCTAATTCCATTTACCCGTGGTTCAGGTAACGCTTGGACTACAAAAGTTGTCAAAATAAGATGGTATGGAAAGAAGAGAGGGAGATTGGTACCTCAGCGAGGCTTGGGGTACCAGCTTCAGCTAGCGCCATTGATGGATGATCAAGCTATCGATCTGCTCAAGTCTAACAAAAAAACGTAGGCGTAGCCAAACACAGAACAAAATACCCTAGGCCCATTAGGCTAACAAAAGAACGGGATTAAACAGCATGCGCGATGACTGTCCAAATTTGGACTCAACACACTTATTTTTTAAAAATATTTTAGTTTATCAATTTATCATTAAATGAAATTACTTTAAAACCTATCTATTTTTTACTCTCATATTTTTTACTCAATACAATACAATTAAATTTAACTTTATAATCCTAATCTTTTAGTTAAATTTTTATACGAATGATCGTTCTCCTCTGGCCTCCTATCTTCTCTTAGTCTTCCATCTTTCTCCCAATATTGGATATTCATGGATTACATGTTGGAGAAAAAAAAATTTTGACAATGTAGAATGTTGGAGAATTTTCGGCAATTTAGATTTTGCTTCAAGGCACGGATTAACGCTTTCCTTAAAGTGTTATTTGCCTCCACCAATTGGTGTGCACAGGATACCAGCAAATACACTTCCAAGATACAATGAAGCACCATGTATTTAACGTTTGATGTTTGGCCTTTGTACAAAGGAAGAACACCCAAGAATGACCAAGAAAAACAGAACTTTAACAAGTGCTTGGAATTCTAGTTTGCAACAATAGAATCCAAGTTTGAGAGTTTTTGAGATGACTTTTTTTTAATTGTAATTGAATGTCTTGGAATGATGTATTTATAGAGAATAACACACCTTTTGGTGAAAGGTTGTGTCCAAAAAGAAATACACCTTTTTGGTGAAGGGTTGTGTCTAAAAGAAAAACATCTCTTGTCAAAAGAAACACACCTCTTGTGAAGGGTTGTGTTCAAGAGAAGTTGTAAGAGAAGAGTTGTGTCCATTGGTATGAAACTACCAATGTAAATTTTTTTTTATTATTTTGAAAATATTTCAACATTCCTCCACCATTTTCAAAATACGGATGAAAAATTCACTTGTTGTGTTCATTTGAAAATTTGTGCATAAATAAAGGTGTCTTTAGGACTTGAACCTTCATGTAGCATATGTATATCAAGGTTATTCAGAATGACATAGTAGACGAACTTTGAACTAGTGATCATTTTCGAATAACCGGACACACAACACACACAAACTTTCGATATAAAGGTCATTCTTATTTGTCGACGCGTGGATTGGCCTTGCGTCTGTATCCTGTTTTAGTGAGCGCTTTAGAGACAAGTCCAAGTCCCATAGAAAGAGGCACCACTTTCGACACTCACGTAGGTAAGCTTATCAAAAGTACTCCTATAAGTATAATACCTCACAAACTTTGTTATAAGCTTATTAAGAACTTTATAGCTCAACCTCCTTCTTTACCTTATAGGTCCAAAGCACTTTTTCCTTGGGATGTATATACACTTCAAGTACTTTCCATCACTTAATATGATGTACTTTGCTCATTGAACTCAAGAACATGAAATTTTCAAGTGTTGAGTTGAGTTTCCACCATTGGCGATTGTTTAGTAATGGACTTTAATCCCATCCCTTTTGATGTTTTCCACACCATATCTCTTGCGAGACCTTTGGTTAATGGATCAGCCAAATTTTGACTTGACCTTACAAAATTTATTGTTATGGTACCATCTGTGATCCATTGTCTCACCATACTATGTCTCAAACCAATATGTCTAGACTTGCCATTATAAACTTTACTATAGGCCCTTGATAGTGTTGCCTCACTTTCACAATGTATAGATATAAGCGTCATTGGTTTGGGCCAAATAGGAATTTCTAACAATAAATTCCTTAACCATTCAGCTTCTTTACCACAAGAAGCTAAAGCTACAAATTCTGATGTCATAGTCGAATCTGTTATACATGTTTGCTTCTTTGAGCCCCATGCTATAGCTCCTCCACCAAGAGTGAAAATCCATCCACTAGTAGATGTATGATCATCAAGCTCGGTGATCCAACTAGCATCCGTGTATCCTTCCAAAACTGTTGGATAACCACAGTAATGGATTCCATAATTCATGGTGTTCTTTAAATATTTTAGAACTCTATACACAGCTTGCCAATGGATATTGCTAGGGTTAGATGTATACCTACTAAGCTTGCCCACAGCAAAAGCAATATCAGGCCTTGTTGATGTCATGACATACATTAAGCATTCAATCACTCTAGCATATTCTAATTGATTGATAGCCCTTCCAATATGAGTATACAACTTCAAGTTTGGATCATAAGGTGTGTTCACAGGGTTACAATCAAAATGATTGAATTTTTTAAGAATTTTCTCAATATAATGTGATTGGGTTAAAATTAGTCCATCTTGATTTCTCAAGATTTTAATACCCAAAATCACATCTACTTCACCCATGTCTTTCATAGCAAACTTTGATGATAAAAATTTCTTGACATTTTCGATACTTTCAAGATCGGTACCAAAAATTATTATGTCATCAACGTAAAGGCAAATAATTACGCCTCTACCTTTAGTGAATTTGCTATATACACACTTGTCGGATTCATGTATACGAAATCCATTTGACAATATAACTTGGTCAAACTTTTCATGCCACTGTTTTGGAGCTTGTTTAAGTCAATATAATGACTTAATCAATTTACATACTTTAGATTCTTGACCGGGCATAACAAATCCCTTAGGTTGTTCCATGTAAACTTCCTCATCCAACTCACCATTTAGGAATGCCGTTTTGACATATTTGATGAATTGGAAATTTATAAATTGATGCTAAGGCTATCAAGGCTCTTATAGTTGCTATTCTAGCAACGGGAGCATAGGTGTGAAAGTAGTCTATGCCTTCCTTTTGTGTGAAACCTTTGGCTACTAATCTTGCCTTGAACTTATCAATAGTTCCATCTATCTTCGTTTTCTTTTTGAAGATCCATTTACAACCTATTGGTTTTGAACCCTTAGGTAAATCGACTAATTTCCAAGTCTTATTACCCATAATTGATTCCATTTCATCATTAATTGCTTCTTTTCAAAAAGCAACGTCTTGAGATTTCATAACTTCCTCATAGGTGAGAGGATCCGGTTCTATATTTTGAGAAACCGCTATTTGTCTAGAAAGTGTATCTCTAGAACCTTCTACTAAATAGACAATGAAATCCGGTCCAAAAGACTTAGCTACTCTAGCTCTTTTGCTTTTCCTATCTAAAATAGGTTGTATAGGTTGAGAGCTTCCACCACTTTCATTATTAAGTGATTCATCACTTAAATTAAGCGGTGCTGATGTTATTTCATCCAATTCATTAGTTGCACTACGTTTTTGTAGCGTTGTGAATCTTTCCTCGTAAAAGAATGCATCTCTTGATTCAATTACATTATTCACATTAATGGAATCATTTGGTTCAATTACCAAAAATCTATATGCCTTACTATGTTCGGCATATCCAAAGAATATACATTCAATTCTTTTTTCTCCCAATTTCTTTATCTTAGGTTGAGGTAGCCTAACAATGGCTCTACACCCCCACACCTTTAGATATTTTAAATTTGGCTTTCTTTTCTTCCATAGCTCATATGGGGCTATAGTAGTCCTTTTTAATGGGACCCTATTTAAAATATGACAAGCCGTTAATAAAGCTTCCCCCCAATATCCATTACCTAGTCTGGAATTAAATAACATGGCATTAACCATTTCAATCAAGGTCCTATTTTTCCTTTTGGCTACACCATTTTGTTGTGGTGTATAAGCTGTGGAAGTCTCATGAATCAATCCAATTGATTCACAATAAGAAGGGAATTGATATTCACCTCCTCTATCCGACCTTAGACATTTTATTTTAGTGCCAAGTTGATTATCAACTTATGCCTTAAAAATCTTAAATTTTTCAAGGACTTCATCTTTTGTATGCATTAAATAAACATAGCAATATCTAGAAAAGTCATCAATAAATGTAACAAAATATTTTTTACCACCTCTTGTAGGATTGCCATGTAAATCACATACATCACTATGCACTAATTCAAGTAAAGTAGATATTCTATTTACTTTAGAAAAAGGCTTTCTTGTTATTTTTGTTTTCATGCAAATACCACATTTTTCATTCATATCATTAGTGCATGTTGGAATTAATTCCATGTTAGCCATACTATTTAGTTTAGCAACATTTATATGTTCTAAACGATTATGCCATAAAGATAATGAATCAACCATATAAAGAGAAGCAATATTCTTATTAATATTAAGATTAAACATCCCCTCATACAAATAACTCTTTCCCACAAAGACACCACCCTTTGACAATACAAACTTATTGGACTCAAATACAAGCTTGAAACCATGCTTGCTAAGTAAACTACCGGAAACAAGATTCTTCCTAATGGAAGGAACATGATACACATTGGTGAGGGTTAAAGTCTTCCCACTTGTGAATTCTAGAATAACTTCACCCTTGCCTTTGATTTCGGCGGTAGTGGAGTTGCCCATGTAAATCACATTGCTATCCTTTATCGGCACATATTTAGAGAACATAGACTTGTTTTTGCAAACATGCCTAGTTGCCCCAGAATCAATCCACCAATTTGTGTCATCCTCAATAGAATTGATTTCAGAAATCATAGCCACAAAGTTGTTATCTTTTGGCTTCTTTTCTTCTTGCTTCTTTTTGAAGCTATAACAATCCTTCTTGAAATGACCACTTTTCCCACAATGGAAACATGTACCCTTGAGCAGGTTCTTGTTCTTTTTGAACTTGACATTATTCTTCCTTTTCTTGTTTCCATCCTTGAGTGATGTGTCTTGCTTTGAGTTTTGGCCTTCTTCCATCATATGAACCTTTGAGGAATGTTCTTCAATTCCACTTTGGTTGCTTCTAAAAGCCTCTTCAACTTGGAGATGTTGCCCAAGTTGATCCAAATTCATGTCATCCTTTTTGTGTTTTAAGGATTTCTTGACATTTTTTCATGATGGAGGGAGTTTTTCTATGATGGAAGAAACTGAAATGGACTCATCCATATTCATGTTGTGTTGAGTGAATTGGTTAAGAATATGCATAATCTCATGAAATTGCTCCATAATAGATCTACCATCTACCATTTTGTAATTCATGAATTTACCAACAAGAAACTTCTTACTTGTAGCATCTTCGTTAAGATACTTAGTTTCCAATGTGTCCCATAATTCCTTGGCGGTATCCTTGCTTTGATAAATGTCGAAGAGAGCATTGGACATTGAATTACAAATGTGGCCCTTTTATATGTAGTCATCTTGCTCCCATTTGAGTCTTGTACGAGTTTGCTCCACGGTTTCTTCATCTCCTTGTGTTGGCTTTGTGGTGGTGAGTACGTACACAACTTTGAGACTTGCTAAAAGGAAATGCATCTTCTTTTGCCAACGACGAAAATTAGAGCCATCAAACCTCTCTAATTTGACAAAATTTGAAGTAAATTCTCTCAATGAACCAGCCATAGAGATAACACTTTAAGATTGTTGGAGAAAAAAAAATTTCGACAATGTAGAATGTTGGAGAATTTTCGGCAATTTAGATTTTGCTTCAAGGCACGGATTAACGCTTTCCTTAAAGTGTTATTTGCCTCCACCAATTGGTGTGCACAGGATAGCAACAAATACACTTCCAAGATACAATGAAGCACCATGTATTTAACGTTTGATGTTCGGCCTTTGTATAAAGGAAGAACACCCAAGAATGACCAAGAAAAACAGAAATTTAACAAGTGCTTGGAATTCTAGTTTGCAAGAATATAATCCAAGTTTGAGAGTTTTTGAGATGACTTTTTTTTAATTGTAATTGAATGTCTTGGAATGATGTATTTATAGAGAATAACACACTTTTTGGTGAAAGGTTGTGTCCAAAAAGAAATACACCTTTTTGGTGAAGGGTTGTGTCTAAAAGAAAGACATATCTTGTCAAAGAAACACACCTCTTGTGAAGGGTTGTGTTCAAGAGAAGTTGTAAGAGAAGAGTTGTGTCCATTGGTATGAAACTACCAATGTAAAAATTTCTTTATTATTTTGAAAATATTTCAACATTACAAGAACAATATCATGATAGAGAATTCAATGTCTTCGCCTAGTTACATTGAAGAAGAGAGGAAACTTGTTGAAAATTTTGAAAAAAAAAAAGACTACAGAGAATCTCGTAGAAAACAATGAAGAGAGCGATATTGAACAAAATTCCCCAATAAAGTAAGTATATAATTTTTATTTTAATTATGTTAATATAATATTGGTAAACTCTTCCACGTTTGACGACGGAGGACATAAGATTTATCCCCCAATATGGAAATTTTAACCACCATCTTTTTATTTTTGAGTGTGGTGTATATTTAGGAATTGATTGTTATCGTGATTTGACATTCCCTTTATTGTTTCACTGTAAAAAAGGTATGCAATATTTTATTAGAATTTTTTTCAATAATATGAAGTCTTTTTGTCTATTTCTCCTTAATATAATTCAATAATATCTAGTCTTTTGTGTCTATTTCTCCACTTTCTAAACTTAATCTACAGAATTGATTTTGAAATAACTATCAAAAATATTTTAATGAGTATTAAAGGAATGAAGTTGAGATATATATGGAAGGAGAAAGGGTAATTTAGGATATTAAATATTATATAATTAATATGTATGAAAGGGTTTTTTAGGAAACCCAGTGTGTGTATTGAAAACCAATTAAGAGTGTAGTAAGTAATTGTGTGCGTTGAGTTCAATATTGTGTGCAAATATCAGCTCCCTAAAATGTATTGATACAATAATATAAATTTGTTGACTTTATTTTTGATATAATAAGAGTGGGGTACAATATTGATTTTGGTGTAAATATGTGTTTTGTTATGGGGATCCACTTGGAGTTAAACTACAACACTTAATGGTCAATGTGCATTGTTCAAAACTGGGCAAATTTATCCGATTATGTAATTTGACACAATTTGAATCTTTGGTGTATCGAATTGAAATAAAAAATCTTTCGATGTGTAAATTGAACATGAGAAATCTTTCAGTGACCGAAAATGTTATTACCCCATTTGATATTTGTAATCATCAATGTGGATTTGTAAGCATTAGATTGAACCTGTAGGGAGACAGGGTAACTCAAAATCCGATTTGAAAATCCCGATAACCCAATGACCCAGGACCCGGTGTTCCATTAATAATGTTACCAAGCGGGTCATTCCCATGTCAAAAAATATCGGGTCGGGCCAAACCCGATCCGATAACCTAGAACCCGATCGGTCAGACACCCTTAGCCAGCAGCAACAATGGAGCTTATGAAAAGTGGGCGGAACTTATGAAACTGGGTCCATGTGCCCCTACATTACATTCTCCAACGTATTGCCCTCTTCACAAGCCCATTTATTGCCCACAAAGCCCACCCCGTTGGTAAATATGATTGAGAAATTTTATCTCCATACCATTAATTTATTATCTTTACATCACTTTTTAATTATATCTTATGATTCATGCGTCGTTTCCATAATCTGATGTTGTACGCCGAGGCACTCTTGGGGAAGAAGAAGAGCTGCTGGTTTGGAGAGAGAAAAATATAATATTTTATAAATAAAGGGTATAACCATCTTTTTATTATAAATTTGTGTATAGATTTATAATTTTTTGATGTAAATTTATGATATTCAAAAGGTAATGTATAAATACTGTAATATTTTTGTGGTAAAATTTTCCTATATGATTTAGCAATGGGCCGCGTGCTTATTTAATGTGGGTTGGGCTTATATCTTATGTATAACGGAACTGCGGGGAAGCACTTTGTTGTTAGGTAAAAGACAAAAGAGAAGTCCGAGTCTAAACTCTAAACGAAGTACAACTAGAGACGAAACAGTTTGCGGAGAGTCGGTCCTTGATACGTGTTCATTTCCTGATTCGGTGCGATCATATCGAAGTGGGAGTCTTGGCAAATCAAATCTACCTCAGTGTTTGTTTTCTAATTCTGATTTGGAATCGACTCAAGTAATTCTCTCATCTTTGTTTGCTTTTTTATGAATTGTGGTCTGAAGAGATTTGTTTTGCTGTCTCTCCATGTATCTCTGTTTTTGGTACTTGTTTTACTTTTGAACGGTCAGGGTTTGCGATTTCTTTGTTACAATTATTGTTTTATTTTATTTTTCCATGTTTAAAATGGATTTATCTGCCATGGGATTGTACGTGCAGATCAACTCAATTCCAGTGGCTAAGTATTTGCATCTGCACAAAAATTTGATCTTGCCTATTTTTCTGATGTATGACTAGAGCCAGCCACCCGCAGGCAGCCCGAGCTCGGCTCGTATGACAAAGGGGCTCGCTGGTTTTTGTTTGTTTTTTAGTTGAGGCCCAATTCGTGATACTTTTGACATTGAATATGTTGGTTCATCTGTAATGGAAATTTTTACATGGGTTTGTTGGTCCCAACTGATATGATCTTGTCACGGCCCAACCCTCTTACCAACCAAAGCCCAACCGACACCCTTGCGGGCCGGCTGTAACCAAGGCCCAGGACCGAGCCTATCTCTAGGCTGGCCCGAAAACCTTGGCTGGTAGGTTGAGAAGGGACCGCGCTTATAAACTAGCACCTCTTCTCCCACTTAACCGATGTGGGACTCATGACAAATCCCACTCCTTCAAGACCAACGCCCACGTTGGTCGTCCCATGGCGGCCTGCACTCTGTGGGGGGCTTTCACTGGGCTAGGGCCTCACCCGTACCAGATCCACAGGTAGCCCTTTCCATAGGCCCACAGGGTCCCTGGGCCTGGCCCGAAGGGCCGGTTAAGTGTAGCCTCTGATACCAATTGTCACGGCCCAACCCTCTTACCAACCAAAGCCCAACCGACACCCTTGCGGGCCGGCTGTAACCAAGGCCCAGGACCGAGCCTATCTCTAGGCTGGCCCGAAAACCTTGGCTGGTAGGTTGAGAAGGGACCGCGCTTATAAACTAGCACCTCTTCTCCCACCTAACCGATGTGAGACTCATGACAGATCTCTAGCTTGTTCAAGCTTTGACATTGAACATTCATTCACAAAGCAATATTACATGCCTTTCTGGATATCTGCTCAATCCCAGTGGCTTTTTATGCAGTTAGAAGCATTTTGGAGTGCCGTATACTGGCTAAGTTATCATATTGATCTCCATTATTAATTATTGTCAGGATCTGATTCATAGAAGCCGGATTTTTCCTTTTATCAAGATGGGTTGGTGTGCAGCATTTTGGAGTGCTTTATCCAGGCTAATTTGTTTCTGGATTGATAGTGGAGCTAAAGGAAATATGGGTAACACAAGCAGTGACTCAAAACCAAGTAGTCAGTCTGATGCAAAAGAGCTTAATGCGCCCTCTGAACAAAAAGTTATAACAATGAAAGATTACATTCTACAGAAAGCTAAGCCATTTACCAACGATTGGCCTATGTACAATGATCCCACCATCTGGGGTATCACCGAAAGTGCAATTAATGGCAGAAAATACCAGGGATGCCAGGTGTTCATTGAAGCTTCAGTTCTCTTGTGATTTTCATTATGTTATTTTGATATTTGTGTCTACTGTGGCCGAGGATGATATGAATTAATGTTTTACTAGTGGCTTTAGTAATTTATTCTGCAAAAGAAAGGTTACATAGCTTGACATGAATTACAAGGAAGTGCTGAAACCTTCATCTGTTTGATCTGATAGTTTGACCATACCCTTGGCCATTTTATCTGTTTTTTTTTCTTTGTTCAAAAAATGCTCCACATTGGTAGGACATTTATCGATGTTATGTATTAGTTTTTAATGCTGATAAATGGTGCAAATTAGGGACACTGTATTATCTTGAAGCTGGCTGAGCATTGCATTGGCCTAGTATTGAAGGAAATGTTCAAATTTCCATAGGAGATGGTCAACGAAGACTATGGAATATATCTTAGCAGAGTTGATGGTGAAGAAGCAAAGCATCTCGGGAGCTATTATCCACCTGTCTTCTTGTGCGACACTAGGTAGTTATGCTTATAGATTTGGATATATTTATGCATAAGTTTGCGCGGATAAATACTAGTTATTTTTTTATTCATATATGCTGATTGTTCTGACCTTTTTGCAGCGCTTGTGACACATATGTCTATTGGCAAAAGTTGACCAAAGGAGAACCTGTTCGAATTTATCACGGAGATATCATATCTTTTTTTTTAAAGCTCCTGATCATGGTAATATAAGTACTTCTTCTCCTCCACCAAAAAACATAAAGAAAAAAAAAAAGTTTTCCTTGGCGGAACTTATTTCCTCTTCATTGTTGAAGTTTTAACTTCTAATGCTACAACTGTTGATCAATTTTTCTGCTTCTATTTTAATTGAGTGGCATTTGGATGGATTATTGTGTGTGTTTGGGGTGAGCGGTAGCGGACTCATATCATCCCCTTTCTTTGCCTAGTTCTTTTTATTTTCCTTTTTTACCTTGACGTCAAATCAAGTTATATTTCGTTTATGTCATTTGGCATCTATTTCTATTTTTCAGTGTTTGATAGTAATATTAAAATGTTTTCTTATATGAATCTAATGAGTTTTTACCATCAAAATGAGAAAGAATTTCATATATGAATAGCCATTTCAAAACACAATATCTTGTTAGAACATATTGTTCACTAATATCCCTGTCGATGTAACATTACAGAAGGTTGGGGATTATTTCAAAACCAAGTCGTAACAACTTGTTGGTGGAATGTACATCTCATACAGTCTTGTCTGTGGTTATACGCACAACTTGTGATTTCGAAAAGAAAAGCGATTAGATATTGTGGTTATTGTTGTGATCTTGAAGCTGTTAAGAGTTTATATATCTCATGTTAAGATAATAGAAAATAACTTCTGATATCTGTTACGTGTTTCCAGTTGATGCAGTTGGATATGTATATCAAATAGCAAGTAGGTCCGGTCCTTGGCAAGAAGGTCCCGTAGCAACAAGCCATGACCAATTTGAAACATTGCTTAAGGAATTTGCGGAGATGAAGAAATTGTTGTGTGTAAAAGAGCGTGCAGAGCTCAAGACTGAACTTAGGACCGAACTCAAGGCTGAACTAAGGACTGAAATCAAGGATGAAATCATGGTTGAACTCTCAAGCACAAACTCAGGTTAAAGCCTTGATGGCCGTATATGTTAATGCTAGAGCTATTTTATGCTTAAATTATAAGATGCTGAATGTGATTGCTAAATAAAGTTGCATTTCAGAACATCATAGGAGTTGGCTTGTCAATTAGCAAATTGACTCCCTAGTTGAATTTGCTATGGTGTGCGCTCTTCTTAAATAATTAAGAGTATTGACTCTAAACCTGAATTTGCTTTGCTGGGCTGAGCCATGACATACAATGTTGTAAATGTAGGTAAAAAGTGTGTGCGCAAGATCCATGCATATCACTCATAACCTTGTTTATGGCACTTGTTTTACTTTTGTAGACTAAAGGGTTTGCGATTTCTTTATTATAATTGTCTTTTTTTCATTTTGAATCTGGATTTATCGTCCATGAAATTGTACATGCATGTCTGGAGATCAACTCAATTCTAGTGGCCAAGTAGTTGCCTCCGTGCGAAAATTTCATCTTGCCAATTTTTGTGATGTTTGACGAACCCTTTTCATTAATGTCTGTCTCTATACACCGGACGGACGATGGTGTTGAGAAGAATGCTCATTTTAGGATTCCTTTCATTCTTTTTTGATCCTTATCTAAATCTGCAGCTAGAAAAGTTGTTATGAATTGCTCTGTATAAATTAAATTATGAAGTTTATATCTTCATTGTTAATTACTGTCACAATCTAGGTCCTAGAAGCGTATTTTTCATTTCTTGAAACTTTGTATGTGGCCAAAATTGTATTCTTTTGTTGCTGGTTTTTTGTAGTTTGTTTATCTGTGCAGGCCCAATTCTTGATACCTTCCATACCTAACTGTTCAAAGTTTTGACATTGAACATGGTTGGTTCATCTGCAATGGAAATTTTACATGGATTTGTTGGAACCAAATGACATGATCTCTAATATAGATTCATCCACAAAGCGATTTTACTCCTAATATAGAATAAGGCTACACAAATAATATTAGATGATATATGCGTCCAATTGTAGTAGTCCTAATATTAGACAAATTTCATTCAAAAGTTAATGCTGGTTTTGGATTTAGAAGGTGATAAAGTAATTTTGGCCATCACTTTATGAGTATCGAGAAAGGGCATGCTAACAATGTCTCTGATCTCTACCAATGTGCAAAAGAGAAGAAGTTGCATATATACTAGCATATATATGTGAGGGCTTTTCATTGTTGCAGTGTTTTTTTTTATTTATTTAATTTTATTTGGTAAGAAAAAGTGATAGGTTTACATGCAAGTTTGTAGAGATTGTTTTCAGATAATAAGAAGAAACATGTGGAATTCATTCCAAGTAATTTTGCTGGCGGCTCATCCGTGGTATTGCTTTATGGTTGATGTCTATAGCCTAAATCTTTGATTATTTCAATGGGTGTTTAGACGATTTCTCCTATCACGAGAAGCCAAGCCAAGACTTTTATGTTGCTTCAATGGTCACTAAGCCAAGACCCATTATCGATACAAAACAAAGCCCACCGTTGGTAGAAATGGGCGGCCTACTTATACAATGTGGGTGGGTTGGGCTTAATCGGCTATGTCAAACGGAACTTTGGGGAAGCAGCACTAACAGTCCCAGAATCATAAAGAATCAAAAATGACTGATCCAAAGCCAACTCATAAGCAAAGAAGAACTAATTCCGCTTACAAAATGATCATAAATAAGTTCAATAATAAGTTCCAAGTGCAAATGAAGAGCACTGTGTGCCTCAAAATAAAAAGTATCTTCAATCTAGAGTGATTATCATGTCCAAACCAAATTAACTTTTACAATACCTATAATTATGAAGTATTTAATACTGGCAAATCTAAACAAGTCATTAATCAAAAGTATTAGAGGTTAAATTTTGTAAATTGGCTTCCCACTCCACCCATCAAGACCACTTGCTTCCAACTTCACCCATCAATTTTTTGGCCACTTGCAACTACTTGGAAAACCTGCAAATCAAATTATATTTATAAGAATAATAGTTTCAATTTTTGTTTAAAAGCATACATAACTATTGGTAGAAAAAATTACCGCATGTTCCGAATTTGACCACCAATGCCAATACACCTCCCAACAATATCCCTGCCACGAGCAGCAACCACAATAGAGCTATCTTGTGATGGATGAATCTACTCATGTGCACTCTCGCCTCAATAATCTGGAGAGTGATAGATTCTGCTCGCTCAACCAATCCAACATCAAGTGGTGCACCTTCGCTCCAAGTAATTACCCTACCCTCCATATTAGCATACCGCACCCCCAATGCAGTAAAAGAAACTCCTATCTTCCTAAACCTCACAAGTGCACTCATGTGGGTGTGATATAATGTGGGTATGAACCACAAGAGGGTGACAAACAAGGGAGGCAATGAAATACTGTATGGAAAAGTGCGCAAAACAGACACAACTATTCCTACACATATAAGATAGAAGCCCATTGCCACTATTACACCATTGATAATTGCATCACTGTCACCCTCTAATGTAGCATGATCTTTCTTCACCTTCAGGAAATCAACTTCAATTTTTTCTAGCGAGCAAAAAATATTAACAATCAATAGACATCAACCGAGCGTACATTCTGTTCTAAACCAAGAAAAATAGATCGAAAGCTAGCATCATAAGGCCATGTTTCAATTCAACCTAAATCCACAACCACAAATGCGCAAAAGGAACATGCCGAATGTGGCTTAATTATTCTTCATGAAAATCAGTGAAGTAAAAACTCCTAGAAAGCATGCAGCATATTACAAATGAAGAAGAATCAACAAGGGAGCGCGAAATCAAAAACAGAGAGAGAAGTTCGGCTACTGAATTCAGCAATGACGCAAGTCGCTCATACATAGATATTGTACCATAAAATCAATTGGGGTTTTACAAGTCTGCTAGGAAAAGGAAAGCTAACAAAAAAAGAGAGAGGAACCATAGCTTATGGAGATTGCTGGAGTTTCGTTTCATTTCTTGATTTATATTATAGCAGCACCGGAAAAAAAAAACAAAAGAAAAGAAAAATACCTATTGCATGCTGAGGAGAAGGGTCCGGGGGTTGTTGAGCGACCGCTGCTAGAAGTTGGTTCTCCGAAAGTTGGACCTCCCGAACTTGCACTTCCGGAGGTTGGCCTGCCTGAACTCGTCCCTCCGCTCCAACTTGGCCCTCAGTCTGAACTTGGCCCTCGACCTGAACTAGTTCCTCCGCTCCAGCTTGGCCCTCAATCTGAACTTGGCCCTCGACCTGAACTTGTCCCTCCGCTCCAACTTGGCCCTCAGTCTGAACTTGGCCCTCGACCTGAACTTGTTTCTCCACCTGAACTTGCCCCTGCGGTGCTGGACCTCGTCCTTGAAGTGGGTCTAAACAAACAAATAACAATAAATAAGAAGAAGAAGGAAGAAACTAAACAAACAATTAACAATAAATGAAGAAGAGGAGAATCCAAGCAAAGACCCGAATAGATAAATGCAAAGAAAAACAAACCTAAAAACCAGATAAAGAGGTAGCAAGAACAAGAAGAATTAACTTAAAATAACCCAGAAAAAAAGAAGCCTAAAACCCAGAAAAAGTACCTGCAGCATAAGAAGTCTAAAACAAAAAAGGCCGTGCTATTTCATCCCTACGATGAAATGCAACCTAAACAAGAAGAAGAGAACCATACCTTGAGGAGGTTGGATTTCTGGAACATGTGGAGCTTCGACTCTCACACTCGGACTTGGTGGAAGTCCACTTGGAGCTACGCCTTTCCCAGGGTCTAAACGAGTAAACAAACAGTAAATGACAAAGAAAAAGAAACCTAAAAAAACCAGAAAAGGATGTAGCAAGAACAAGAAGAAGAAGCCTAAAACCCTGAAAAAGTAGCAGCATCAAAAGTCTAAAACAAATCTAGCCGGGCTATTTCATCCCTCTGATGAAATTCAACCTAAACAAGAAGAAGAGAACCATATACCTTGTGGAGGTTCGATTGCTGCAACATGAGGAGGTTGGGCTGTCACGCTCGGACTTGGTGGAAGTTCACTTTGAGCTACGCCTTTCCCAGGGTCTAGACAAGTAAACAAGCAGTAAATGACAAAGAAAAAGAAACCCTAAAATCAGGAAAAGATGTAGCAAGAACAAGAAGAATTAACTTAAACCCAGGAAGAAAAAAAAAGAAGAGCCTAAAACCCTGAAAAAGTAGCAGCAGCAAAAGAAGTGGCCCGGCTATTTCATCCCACTGATGAAATGCAACCTAAACAGGAGAAGAGAACCATATACCTTGTGGAGGTTGGATTGCTGCAACATGAGGAGGTTGGACTGTCACACTCGAACTTGGTGAAAGTTCACTTGGAGCTACGTTTTTCGCAAGTTCTAAACAAGTAAACAAACAGTAAATGACAAAGAAAAAGAAACCTAAAGAACCAGAAAAATATGTAGCAAGAACAAGAAAGAAGTAACTTAAAACCCATAAAAAAGAAGCCTAAAACCCAGAAAAAGTAGCTGCAGCAAAAGAAGTCCAAAAACAAAACAAAACAAGGAGGAAGAAGAAGAGTAAACTCCAGAAAAAGAAACCTAAAACCCATAGAAAGAAACATACTTCTCCCAGGTGGTGTGGAGCTTGACATGTTGCACAGTGGTGGCGGCCGGGGAAGAGAGTGAGGATGAAGAGAAATGTATTAAACCAGACACTCTTTCAAAACACACACACACTCTCTCTCTCAGACATTCCTTGGTCGCTCTCAACGTATAAAAATTGAAAAGGCAATTACTGTTATTTTTAATTTGTAATAAAAATTCATCTTCACCCTTAATATCATACCTATCCATGTCCACTTTTGAGATGTGTCATTTATTTGATAATTATGCTAATTCAAAACTTATCCTATTATTTGATAAATGATCATCCATTATATCAAGAAGAAAGTCGAAAACTTAAGGAAGTGTCTAGTCTAGCTGTGAGACTATTTATAACTATAGAATTTAGATTGCATGAACTCATTAAAAATCTAGTTGCAAATTAAATAAATTGGACTTTACGGTAATAATTCTAATCACAAATGTGTGTGTGATAATGTCCATATTTTTGCCATATTATATATTTAATTGTAATTTTTATATTTTTATGTGTTTGTATGATAATTATAGAAATTAGTATTTGTAATTAACTTTCATTTGAACTTACATTAGTATGACCACAAAATAATCAAATCTTCAATTGATCTTATAAAACACTACATATAAACTTGATTTTTTTTTAACAGGGAGGGAGATTCAAACCATGGTCACCAAAGTGATACATCATCTTTACCACTCCAACTAGTGGCTTGGATGTCATATAAATTTGATTTGATTACCTAATGATCAATATATATTTAGAATTATTTGCGGTGTTTCTTTTATTAAATTTCAAATAGTAATTTTGAAGTATTTACTTAATAATGTGTCTCAAACTATGCAAAACTGCAAAGAAAAAAAGGTACATCAAATGATGAATAAGAAAAACAATTGAATTAGAAATAGCGGAAAATGTTGAATAACAATTTTTTAGATCTTACAACCTTGAGAACAAATACCAATATGTTTTGGGGTTTGTACTTTTATACAATTGAATACTCATAAAATTTGTTAGTAGTCTAGATCTTTCATAAATATAACAAAAAAAAAATCAAATAATATAAGCAGTCCACTTGAGTCAAATATCTTTATTTTATGGGATAATTATCGAAAAAGCCTTTGTACTTTCCAAAAAAAGTCATGTATATTTTTCGGGTTAAACAAACCCTATAATTTACATGTTAGGCTCCAAAAAATAAAAAAAAGGAAATCGATGCAGCTTCAAAAGTCATTTTACTAATAAAAAAACCGAAAAACTGATATAATCTTAATTAATGAATTAAAAAAGGTATTTATAAAAGGAACTGTGAAATTTTGACCTGCTTGACATAGGATAGGATAAATGTCAAATCATGTGGATACAGGGTTTGGGGTTGGAAGAGATGACATCCCCAAAAATTACAAGAAAATGTGTGATGTGACAAAAAGGATTATACTTGACATGAGATAAGGGAAAAGGTTTAAACAGGTCGAATTTTGCAATGATTCTTTCTAATTGCATGCAACTATGCAAGTCAAATTACAAAATGTCGAAACAATTATATATCAGTTTATAAATTTCTTCTCTGACTACTTTTGGTCATATCTGTCTGTGTATATGGAATAATTTTGAAGTATTTTATTTATTTGATGTTGTCGTCGTTGTTCGTTTTTAATAATAATAGAAATAAACTCTCTGTTGCGAACCAATAGGCGTTGGGGTGCCTCTCAAAATTATATGTACGTGTGAGTTTTTGGTAGAGCTGATCTGCTGGTGACTACTGTGTAGCAGTGGTGATGGTGGTGGTGGAGCCGTGGAGGTTATCGAACAGACTAGTAGGTGTAGGTGTAGAGTGTGTGTGTGTGTGAGTAATGATGAGATCTTGGGGAGTGGAGATTACTCATACTCATAAGCTTTTGCATTAAATGATATGCATGCAGGGAGACAAAGTATATATATATATGTAAGGATTGGCGGCGTGAGTGATAGAGAGAGAAAGAGAGTGGGTGGGATCAAGTGAGAGAGTACTCCTCTCTCTCTCTCTCACTTGCCATGAAAAAGGGACAGACAGACAGACAGAGAGTTCACTCGCAGGGTTGTATGACTATGTTCTGCAGGTCCCACTACCATGCAACAATCCATTTTAAAAATACGAACGGTGTTTTTTTTTTGTTGTTTACGTTGGTTTTGGAATTTGAGCAAAGCAATCATGATTAATTAACCTAATCTTTCAAGGAAAATGATAAAATATCCAAAAGATTGTTTCTTAGAGAGGAAGAGAAATCAAGACTACTTAAAAAGCCTACTATTGATGCATATGTCGAAGGCACTTTTTCATGAATATAGGTAGCCTTTTTACATGCTAGGGCTTTCAAGGTCACTGTGAAAAAACACAAATATCCCTTTAAAATGTAAATTCCCCTTTCAATGTTGTGCTTTTTTCTTCCATATATAGTCCATGTTTTCCTTCAGATCCATTAAAATGAAAACTTTTCAAGTCAATAGAGCAGAAACACTTGTTGTATATAGTCATCTGTCTGTCTTTCTCTCAACTCCACCATTCATATATATATATATAGCTTTTAATCATGCAATGCAAGATAAGGCTAAAATGTATTTGGAAGGTTTGACTATGCCATTGGGCTTTCACTTCATGACCTGTTTTTAGCTGAAATAGAAACCCATGCTTAATTATTCTGACATGTTGAGGTGCCATAACAAACTAAACAAGTTAATAAATAGTACGATATTGGGTTTCGATTTTTGCCATTCTAAGTAGTCATGCTAGCTTTCTTACCAAATGCTTCAAACTGTCTTTTCTCTCTTCTTCTCTTTTCATTTGCATGTATGTATAAGACTACACGAAGGAAAAGAAGAAAGTGGACTAGTTTTAGCAAAGCATATCATGTGTTTACCCCAAAGAACTTAAATTCTCGAATTTACCTTGTGTGCCCAAAACCCAATCCCAATAAGAGACGGACCTTCTCTTCCTGTCATTAGAATAGAAAAAGTTGGCATTCTTGACCAAAATAAGCTTTTTCTTCAAATTTTTATTACATATATTTGAAATTTCGCAACTTACAAGAAATTATTATTAGGCGTAAAATTATGGATATTTTGCTGGAGGACGGTGATCAGGTCATGTGATATTAAGTCTAGAGAGAAAGAGAGGCATAGCTTTTGCATTCACACTTTCACAATGCCTACGCCATAGTATATCCCTATTTTTCTACTATTTTGTACGTATAACGAGTTAATATCACATTTGGGCATTGAAAGATAGACAGTGTTCAAATTTACACATCAAAAGTTAAAACGTTTCAATTTGGTTTCTCAAAGATCAAATGTCCCAAATAGATCACTCGAACATATTTTCTATGTTTTGGACAATCAACCCGTCTATGTGACAAGTTGATCGAATGGAAACTGCTAACATTTGATGACGTGGCTTGATGGCGTTCGCCTCATGGAAAATAAATTTTTATTTTTTTGAAAAATAACATATGGCAAAAACAAAATCACACACCTGTCTTCCATCCCTCTCGATATTATAAACCCTAATCTCAATTTTCATCCATCGCCTCAACCGATTCAATAAGCCCCCAAACCCAATCCAAGACTAAAAAATCTATCTTGCCATCGCCAATTTCTAAATAATGGGTCAAAAGGTCCAACAAAATTTTGAACCCTAGAAATCAGCTCCCCCTTGGCTAGAAATCAACCCTATTTTGACCAAATATGATATTAGCCCATTTTGCATATACTATATACATATAGATGAACTAATACGCAGAATTATCTTATGCGGACATAAAATGTGGATCTATATTTTCAACCTTGATTAAGAACATGTAAGTGACATTATTGCGAAAAGCATACACTCCATTGTTAGTGATGTGAAGTGTAAGATTGTGAAGTGCTATATTGATAAAAAAAAATTAGCAGGCAAAATTGTATTATTGGTATATGAATCTGTACGGATGTTAAAATTTGAAAAAAGGTCCAAATTTATAAGGTGCAACGTAGCAGCTTGGAGCTCTTGGACAAATGGAGGTGCAAAAATCAGATTGTGAGTTAGCTTGTTGCTTGCTGCATGCGGTACACGACTAACGACCAACATTTATTGTTCCACGTCGCAAATATCAGTCATAGTGGGTCTATGTTCTCATCAATGGCTAGGCAATAGGGGTGGTGGTACGATGTTTTGTTGCTGTAATTTTTAGAATACTTCTAATCTCAGCCTTTAACTATATCTAACGGTTCTGAATTGTTGACACGTCATTAATCTAGTTTCAACGATTCAACGCTACTTTTCTTCCCAAATGAGTAAACGACGTCCCATCTGTCTCCTCACGATCTCCCTCGCGAGCCTGTGGAAGAAGAGGGGAACTCGGTTTCTGGCGGAGGAGATGGACATTCTATTCTCCGTCGATTTTCGGTGCGGGAGGAGAGAGTGGGTATCTATGTTTTTTCCGATTTTATCCTTAAGCTATGAACTTAGCTATTTCTATCCTCGAACTTTCAATTTTTATCTTAAGTCACACTTCCGATGAGATTTCAGTCAGATTTTGCTGATATGGCTTCAAACTCTGACAAATTGTATAGATAGCGTGATGATGTGTCAAAAATCAAAAAAAATAAATCAAATCTTCTACACATGGCATCCACATGGCTATGACACCAAAAAACAAATAAATGTGTAATCCAAAGAACACCAAGAACACAAAATCTCAATTGCAAAATCCTACTATAATCTCAAAATTCGCAAAACCCGACCATCAAATTCGCAAAACCCTACAATCAAAATTTGTATTGAAATCCCAAAATTTGTTAGAACACAAAATCTCAATCTCCAATCGCAAAACCCACTGAGCTGACTCTAACCGCTTTACCAAAACCGTCTGCAATGTGTTAGTAGAGGTATTGAGAGTGTTTGGAGGAATTCATTGTAAGCCAATACAGATCCAGAGTACAAAAGACTTGGAATATGTGGCCGAGGACTAAGGTCGAAGCAAGCAAGTGCCAGCATTACCATTGCGAAGATCTGGGTTTGCCCCTTTTGCTTCCATCGTTGCGATTTGCGAAGATATGGGTATGCCCCATTGCGAAGATTTGGGAGAGAAGGAGCTAGTGAGTCGCCAATAAAATCAAATGTCTAAAAATTCAAATATGTCATGATATGAAATTCTTGTTTTGATCTACATATGAAAGAAAATGGCTTGTTCTTTTGCTAGGTTTAGCAAGAGAAGAGAGAGCGATAGTAAAATCGATAATCTAGAAAAAATAGGTAAAAAGGAAAATTTATGGTCAGAGAAAGATTAAACAAGTAGAGTCATTCTCCATCACATTCTCAATCGTCTCAGAATCTTGAAGAAAATGTGATTGAGGAAAGGGGCTCTGATGGTAGGATTTTGCATTTGGAGATTGAGATCTCGTGAGTTCTGGGTTTGGTTATTATTTTTTTTCATTTTACATGTGGAAAGAAGAAATTTTTCAAAAATTTTGATACACCAACATTTCACTTATATTGTTCATCAGAATTTGAATGCCACATCAGCAAAACTCGACAGATATGGATGGACAAGTAGCCGAATTTTATGTGTGTTATGAAAACTACATCGGAAAGATATTAATGACCAGTAAACTTGTTTCATTCCTTGATATTAAACCATCCCTTTACTGCTTATCTATGTATAATTTCATGCCATGAAAATGGAAGCTATTAGAGGACACTTGCCACGAAACAAAGTTAGTTTATACACGTATAGTCTTGACTCCTCGCAAGGTACTTAGTGATGATTTCGTGAGCAATAATAGGATTTTTTTATCTTCCACATTTATGATTGTTTACGGGAGATGATTATTTTAAGTATGACTCTAAGAAAATAACCCAAATAATCGATAACCGAATTGATTGATTGGTTTACTTTCTAGTTTTTAAATATATATTTCTTAAATGGAACCGACTGATAATCGAAATAATCATTGATAACTGATTGTCATTTGGTTAAATTTATGTCAAAAAATCAAAGAAATCGATTGTAATTGATTGTTCACACCTTACATAATTTTAAGATTAGGTAGGATGTTCAACTGTTTGGCTCATTTTTCACACAACCACGAATACTAGTTGGTATACACGTGGGCAATGGAACAGACCCAATTAAAAAAAAAAAAACCTGTGATCGACTTGAAATAGTATCAATGGATATGAATTTCGTAGATAAGAGTATGATCCTAAATAAAAATAAATAACGGAAATGAATATGGGTAGTTATTCTTTGGATACTTAGCGGGTTGGCCCAATTCACGGATCTCACGGGCTGATAAAACATCATCCTACATAGTGGATTCCTTGGATATTTAGTGGGCCGGCCCACTTTACAACAACCAACACGACCTACAATCGTCATCAAAACTACTGGATTTACATATGCGACGTGGCATGCACAGATGCACTGGTGGACTCTCAATTTACATTCGCAGTGAAACGGTAACCACACTCGAGCTCTTTTTTCTTGCGTTTGGCCGTCTCTGCGAAAGATTCCAGCAGATCGATAGCTTCGTCGTCCATCGATGGCGGAAGCTCAAGCTGTCAATACCCCAAGCCTCTCCGAGTTACCTATTTCATTCTCTTCTTTCTTTCTTTCTATACGTAAGGAGTGGGACAATTTTCGCAGTCCAATCATAAACTGAAAAAGGGGGAGGGAATTGCGGTAGTGTGGCCTTGATCTGTGTTGCTCATTTCCTTTTGTGATGTTCTGGAATTGTTATGTCTCATGATTATGATTTTTGATTGTACTGGATTCTTGATAGTAATTTTAGGACAACGATAATGAAATGCGGCGCGTATAGCGAATGGATTATGGTGATTTGTAGAATTCTTGATACCTGGTGCGAAAGTAATATAAATGAATTGGAGTAGTTCTTGGTTTCCATTTTTGCTGGGAAGAGTTGAGGTCATGGATTTATCTTAAGATCAATAGAGAGAGAAGGAAACTTATACCCTTAATTTCAATAGCTATGTGTTGGAAAATCTGGTTCCAGAGTTTCTGATGGCATTGGTTCCTTTTTGAGGCATGTAGTTGACAATTGGTCCAGTACTCTTAAGATTTTTCGGTTCATTTCGATCTGACTTTAATGCTTGTATTGTTTTAGATGTGATGGTCCTGATGGATTTAACCTCATATTTGTAGCTCTTTGCTGCACTTCTGCCATGCAATAAATTATTTTCTTACTGAAAAAGTATTGTTGAAGGCAGCGTCTATTAGTTGATTGTGAATTGAAATGCTTTTAATAGTTTTATATTGGATGTTGATGGGGGACTTCATTACACTGGTTCTTTTTGGGTTTAAGGTCCTACTGCTTGTGAAAATGGATATTTGTAGAAGTCTGGAAAATTTTCATTTGAATTATCAGAAATTCTCAAAAATATGTATGTGCGTTAAGGGCGATGGATGCAAAGTATGAAATGCTTCATAATTAGTATTATTACTCTATAGGTATCAGTAAAAGTTTGTTTTTGGACATGATAGACCCTTTGGAAGTTTTGGATTGAAGATGCTCTCTATTGTGAGGCAGAGGCACACATTGGTGTTCTTCATTTGCACTTGAACTTATTTACCATTTTGTGAGGGGAATAGTTCTTCTTTAGTTATGAGTTGGCTTTGGCATCAGTCTTTTTCTGATTTCAAAGGATGCTTTACTAATGCATGTCATATATAAAAGATTTTTGTTGTGGTTAACATTTCATAAAAGTATTCTCTTTATTGAGGTGCGAGATTTTTTAGTAAAATCATAATCTGAGACTGAGATTGAGCAACCGTGGGTTTGGTTTCAGGAGGATGATTCAGTACATTTTGGAATGATGTACTCTTGTCATCCCCGATAACTAAATTAAGTTGCTGGAGCGAAATACTTATGAAATCATTGCATATGGGGCACAAGTGCACAACGATTATGAAGTCATTTAGGTTGTAGCAATGTTGGAAGTTTAAACATTGAAGTATAAGAAGGATGTGAGCTGGATCAGATTGAGGTAAATACTGTCCTGATTCTTTCTTTATGACTCTGTATGGTTGTTAAGACTCAGGCTCTCGAATACCCAAGTCTCTGTTATTGGTAGCCTAAGTCTCCGAATATTGAATGTGGTGAGTACAAAGACTGCTCGGTCTGTACCCCCCATGAATTGCACACATGGCTAATGGTGTGAATTGGGGGCTTGTGAATATGTGTCTTCTGCCACTGGCGCTCAAATCCTTTGGAGTATCATGGGATATGACATATTGTTTTCATTACCATGGCCACCTTAAGTGCCAAGCATGTGTGCTCTTGATTAAGAGCTTCTGCCCATTGTCTTACGGTACCCCCAGAAAAGAGCGGATTTGCAGAAGCCATCGATTGAATTCTTAAAACAGCTGTTTTTTTCCTTCCCTTTCTAGAAAGGAAAGCTATATAATCAATCTGGTCATTATTTTTATCAGTCCATTACTGTAATGAATAAACTTCAGTTGAGGTAAAAGCTGGCTTTGGCTGTGCATAGAATCTGTGGGCACATTATGAATGTTGTTTCTCTATGACCAAGTTTAGGTTGTCAAGTCACGGCAGCAACCTTTTAGAAATTCTGAGCTAGTTTTTTTTTTGTCTTTGTTCTATTTTCGTTTACTTATTTTCTTTGTTACTCAAGGCCCAAGCTAACTGCCATATTACTAAACGGTTGGCAGGTAGAGAGATGGAATGAGCAGAGGGAGAATGGCACCTTTCCAGGTCCTCTGTAGGTGGCATCTGTCTTGGTTAATGGTTTGGTTCCAGCTTAATCAATTACTTGAATTTCTTCATTGGAAAGTGATTTCTTAGGGAATGGCATATTTAATTAAGTATGGGAATTAATAAGAAATTCTGACTTGTTTATCAGAGTTTCAGAAATTCGGAAATACAAAGAATGTATGCTCATAAGATGAAGGCGTTAGCCCTGTTTTTCATGTCAAAATTTTCTACATTACCTGCTCTCTTATGTTACAGCTGGCTGGATGGGATTGTAAGTAAACTTGCCACATAATAAAGATAATTGTTTTAGCATATGATCTTTATCTTCGACTGAAGATTATTAAGCCATTTCGAATCCACCGTTCTTGACGGACTCCAAATAACAATGGTCCGTTTGCTAGTTTAATGTTTGGCATGTACAAGCAAATCTTTGTAGATTACTAGGATCGGATTTGGCAAAAAAAAAACAAAAATCAGGCTTGAGGAGAGGAATTCTTATCCAGCCCCGCAAGTAAAACAAGGAATAGCATACCCATAATCTTTTCATTACAAGACAACATTCAACAGTTAGCACACGAGTAGAAATAGCCATTAGCATCAAGATCGCACACCATAAATACAGCTACAGAGTCAATTTGCTAATTTATAAGCCAACCCATATGAGGTTTCCAGATGCAACTTTATTTAGTAATAACATTCAGCATCTTATAATTAAAAGCATAAAATAGCTCTGGCATTAACATAGCCATCAAGGCTAGATCATAACTCATTTGAAACCTGGTAACATGAGTTCAGTCTTGAATTCAGCCCTGAGTTCAGCCTGAAGTTCAGTTCTGAGTTCAGACTTGAGTTCAGTCAGGAGTTCAGACTGAAGTTCAGTCCTGAGTTCAGACTTAAGTTCAGTCCTGAGTTCAGCCATGATGTCAGCCTTGAGTTCTACACGCTCTTTTACACACAACAATTTCATCTCTGCAAATTCCTTCTGCAATGCTTCAAATTGGTGATGGCTTGCTGCTACTCTAACTTCTTGCCAAGGACTTAACCTATATGCCATTTGATATACATATCCAACTGCATTAACTGGAACCACGTTACAGATATCAAAAGTTATTTTCTATTCGCATAACATGAGTTATATAAACTCTTAACAACTTCATCATAACAATAACCACAGTATATAATCACCATTTGATATACATATCCAACTCTTATCAACTGGAAGACACTTCTTTTTGTTTATGGTTTTTGGGGGAGGGTGAAGAAGAAGTAATTATATTACCATCATCAGGAGCAGCGAAAAGAGAGATGATATCTCCGTGAAAAATATTCACAGCTTCTCCTTTAGTCAACTTTTTCCAATTGACATATGTGTCAAATGCGCTGCATAAAGGGCCCAAACAATCACAGTATATGAATAACAAAATACATAGTATTTATATGCACAAATTTATGCATAAATATATCCAAACCTATAAGCATACTACCTAATGTCCCACAAGAAGACAGCTGGATAATAGGTCCCAAGATGCTTTGCTGCTTCACTATCAACTCTGGCAATATATATTCCATAGCCATTGTTGACCGCCTCGTTTGGAATTTGGAAATACATTTCCTTCAATACTAGGCCAATGCAATGCTCAGTCATCTTCAAGTCAATACAGTGTCCCTAATTTGCACCCATTTATCAGCATAAAAAACTAATATACAACACAAATAAATGTCCTAATAATGTGGAACAGTCCTTGAACAAAGAAAAAAATGGCCAAGGGTATGGTAAAACTATCAAATCAAGCAGATAAAGTTTCAATATTTCCTCGTAATTCAAGTAAAGCTATCAAACCTTCGTTTTGGAGAATGAAAATACTAAAAAGGCCGCTAGTAAAACAATAATTCATATCATTTTCGGCCATAGTAGACACAAAAATCAAAATAAAATAATGAAAATCACAAGAGAACTGAAGCTTCAGTGAAGACCTGGTATCCCTGGTAGCTCCTGCCATCAATTGCACGCTTGGTGATAGCCGTTAATACGCCCCAGATGATAGGATCATCATAGGTAGGGTAGTCATCCGAAAAGAGCTTAGCTTTCTGTAGTATGAGATCTTTTGTTGATATAACTTGTTGTTCGGAGGGCTTATCAAACTCTTTTGCATCAAATTTACTTGGTTTTGAGTAACTGCGTTCTTTTGCATCAGACATACTTGGTTTTGAGTAACTGCGTGTGTTACCCATATTTCCTTTACCTCTGCTATCAATAGAGAAACAACGTAAGCCAGAAACAACAAATTACACATCTGACAGATCTTGAGAAAAATCTGCTTCTATGACTCAGATTCTGACAACAATTAATAATGTTAGCCTGTATATCTAACTGCATAGAAAGCCACTGGGATTGAGCGGATATCCAAAAAGCATGTAAATCGCTTAGATCAATTGGTTCCAACAAATCCATATAAGAATCCACGTAAAAATTCCATTGCAGATGAACCAACATGTTCAATGTCAAAATTTAAACAGTCTGTATGGAGGGTATCATGAATTGGGCCTCAACAGATAAACAAACAAAAAACCAGCAACAAAAGAATACATGTCAACAATCATTTTTGCCAAATACAAAGTTTCAAGAAAAGAAAAATATGCTTCTAGGACCTAGATTATGTCAGTATTTAACAAAGAAAATAAATTTCATAAATTAACTTACACAGAGCAATTCATAACAACTTATAGCTGCAGATTTAGAGAAGGAAAGGAATTCTAAAGTGGAGAATCATCCGGTGTATGGACACAGAAATTAATAAAAAAGGTTCGTCAGACATCAGAAAAATATGCAAGATCAATTTTTTACACTGAGGCAACTACTTAGCCACTGGAATTGAATTGATCTCCAGACGTGCATGTACAATCCCAATATCCCATGGCAGATAAATCCATTTTAAACATGGAAAAAAATAAAATAATAATTGTAACAAAGAAATCGAAAACCCTTACCCTTCAAAAGTAAAACAAGCAACTAAAACAGAGATCGAAGGAGAGACACAAAACAAATCTCTTCAGAACACACAATTCATGAAAAAAGCAAACAAAGATGAGAGAATTACATGAGTGTTCCAAAGCAGAAGATTTGATCTGCCGAGATTCCCAGTTTGATATGATCGCACCGAATCAGGAAATAAAGACGTATCTTTCCTAAAGCGCAAACCGTTTCGTTTCTACTCGTAACGTTGCTTAGACTCGGACTCCCTCTTTTCGTTTACCTATCTACAAAGTGGCTTCCGTTCGACATAAGCGATTAAGCCCAACCCACATTGTCTAAGCAGGGTGGGCAGTAAACGGGCTTGTCAAAGCCGATGCAGCCTACTCTTATGGTACCTGGAAGAGAAGTAGCCAGCCTGGCCCAGCCATTACCAAATGGGTTCGTAGCAGGCTAAGCAAGAAGACTAGCCCAATTCATCACCACACCTCCCAAGTCCCAATGCTCCCATCAATATTTGGAGCAATCAATGGTGGGCTTTGAGAGCAAACTTGGACCTCTTCCTCTTAACAACCTTTGAACTCATTTGTCCCATATCTATATGCTAGAGCAATACCCTTGAACAGTTACATCTGATGATGTCAAAACAACTTTGATTATGTGTTCCCTTTGATGCAATCTGCACAATTTGGTGGGTGGGTTGTGAGAGATTTGCCCAAGGAGTAGTTTCCGCATCAAGAAAAATTTGCGTACCCAATAAAAACGACAGAGAATTAGGCGTTATTGTGGTGTAAGGCCAGGGAGTACACTCTGAGATGGTTTTTGTTTGAACTTTCCGTGCCAAATCAAGTTGACGGAGATTTTGCCAGTAAGAAAACCCAAACTCACAACTTAAAACTTGAAGAATTTGCTACTGAGATTTGAAAATAAGTTACCCTACCCATTCAAGTAAATAAATGGGCCTTTATGTGACTCAAAAAAAAATAAACTTTAATCAGACCCCTACTTTTATTAAAGACATTCATATTTGGGTTGACTTCGCACTGACTGTGTCCTGTTTTAGGGTTTGTCTCAAAACACCCCATAGGGCCATACCATTTATGGGGCCATACCATTTCTGACCTTCTTCCACTACAAAGTAACGAGCTCCCCCGCCTCAACCCCATAAACGAAATCAGAATCAGCTTTGCATGTCGTCGGTCTTGCTGCAGATCACGATTTAGAGTGCTTCTCCAACATTCTCTGACCTCCGCTCGGATTTTTTGTGGTTATGATAATCGTGATCGGGGATGCTTGAGGTAGTAATGCATTTTCTTCTCTCTTATTTGATTTTGTTTCTGGTTTTGTTTCGTTGAAGAAAAACATATGATTAGCTCTTAAGTTTTCTCTTCTTCATTGCTTCAATTTTTTTTTATTTAAAAAAATGGATGATGTTTTGATTCTCGGTATATTGAGTCAATGTTATTGTGTTCAAACTAGTAACGCTTACCTATTATCCTTTGAGATTGGGTACCAAGATGGGTTTCAGTCTTGGACCTGTTATGATGAGATTTGGGATGAGATCAGACCCTGATCAAGCTTCCATTAATTCTATTACTTTGTTCGTTGCCCTCCTTTCCACTTGCATAGTGATTGGGTATCAAGATGGGTTTCAATTTTGTACTAAGACATTTGATTTCTCCTCCACCCCTGTTTATTATTTGTTTTTATGGCTTGGGGTGTACTTTGAAAATGTTTTAAATTTAGTGTACTTTTGATGTATTCATAAGAATATAAGATTCTATCAGGTTTGTCTAATAAGGAGTGTTTTTAATAAACTTAGGGATGTGACTAAAGTTTACTAAAAAAAAAACTATATAAATGGGCCACAGGCTTTCAACAGGCAGGTTGCATATATGTACTTGCATAAAGTCAGGAGGGCCCAATCAAAAACAAAGAAGAGGCTGCCATCCATCACATAAGCTAAAAATAAAACCGTGATAATAAAAAAAAATTATAATAAGAGTATATTGTAATATAAGATGTGATCAAAATATAAAAACATTGCAGTTTTTATAAACCAATATAACTTTGCCTGGTAATTTTTTACCAATCTAGTACTGTCAAGAACATGAAGGCATTTGATCTCGAAATAGTGTGGGTAATCAATGAAACTGATGGTTTTATGAGATTAATGGTATGTGTGTAATAATATCAATGATTTGCGGGTGATTAATGGCCATTGGATTGCATATGCGGGCATTTTTCAAAGACAAGATTGTTTCAGGTTGGGGCCTACAATTTTTTTTATATGTACTTTTAATCTCAGATTTTAATTACATCGAATGGTTTTAAGAGATGGCACCTCATTATCCTATGGTGAGATTTTATACATATTTTACACATCAAGGGTAAATTAGTATTTTCATTATAATTTTGTGTATAAACCTACAATTTGTAGTGCAAACTTATCATGTTTAAAAGTAATGTGTAGATAAAATTTTTCTTACATATATATATTAGTCAGAATCCCGCGCGATGCGCGGGTATGTTTTTATTTTTTTTTTTGAGTTTTGCAATATCATAAAAAAGGGATTGCTTTGCACACTAAATTGAAATGACTACTGCATAGATTACTGAATTACAAATTGAAACTATACATATCACATATGCCTCTATATTTCATATTTAAAAATTATCAAAGGCGAACACTATACTGTCACTATAGGATAAAAGATACATTAAGAAATTAATATTATCAAAACCTAATACATGTTGTAAATTACAGAAAATGCACAAATTAAACATTACAAATCAAGGTATTAGGGTTCTACCACCCCTTTCAAGTAAAAGTAATTGTCTCATATTCAAAATTTGCTGCACATTTAATGCAACAATCTTCACAAAGAAAAAGTAGTACTCTTTCATAATTGTAAAATGATATCAATACGTCCGAACCTGATATATATATGAAATGAGAACCCCCAATAGTAGTTAGTCATCCCTCCTTTAGTAACGACAATTCATTACATCATTGTCATTAGACGTACAAATTAGTGATGTATACAGAGTTTATATGCTAGATGGTCGAAGAAAATTGAAAGGCTTAACATGGTATATAATTTGATAACTACAAAAGAGATCAAAATAACTATTAATAGCTTCTTTTCAATTGCTGCAGTGACTGAAGAGGATAGTAAGGGGCCTATTAATGTCAAAAGTCTGGAGATCACTGTGGTGATGGAGCCACCAAACCAAGCCAGGAATTGTTTCCAATTGGTAATTTTGAGAGACCTGCCTTTGAGTTGCTTGTTTGGTATGGAGCATCTCACAGTAATCCAGCAAAAATGGCCATAAAGAATTATACCCTGCAGGTTGGAGGGCTTTACCACAACAAAAGAATCATGTCAATTGTAAAACCATATTTGCTTTTAACCATAATTATACAAAAACTAAAAAATGTAACTTGAACGGCTTAGAAAGTTTGTGGAAATGCAATGAATTAACAAAAAAGTTGAGACCGAATGCCTACCTATATTTTCTCTTCTCCAAAAACCTTTGCAGGGAAGTTTCCTTGCTATTGGCAGAACTGACATCAAAGCAAAAAAACACTTACTAGAAAATCATGACCAAATAAATTGAAAATTTTGCTTAACTTGTGAATAACAAATGTAGGAAACCAAAGAGGCGGAAAGGATTACCATTTACCACTAACTATATGCTGACTGGGAGCTTGAATTTAGACTTGCTTTAAATCATTGCCAAAATTATGGGCAACATTAGGAGGACTCAGACTGTAAACTTCTACCGGTTTAGTAGTGATATCACTCTCGAAAGAAGAAAAAAATGTTGTGCAACTCTGTCCATTTCCCTTGCATGCTAAGAGAATGACTTCTTTAGCTTTGTCCACAGGAAAATCACTAAACACAAACACTTGCCAACCATAAAATATAGTCATATGTGCAGTCTAAAGTTCCCCCGCTGCATAACTACTTTACAATGAACATAACAAAAATCAATCAAAACTGTAAATTCAATTATAAAAGTAATAGCCTATATTTTATTAAAGCATAAACTCACCAAGAATTAGCCCTTTTGGGAGCTCCTCTTCTAATTTACCATCGATGATAGTCGTAAAACATTAATTTTTTACATCTAAATCGACATAGTTTCCATTTTCTTTTGTCTTGCGCTTGATTGCAGGGCTTGGATTCCAAACTCTGCGATGCAGATCCGATAGCAGTATTCACAGCACCAGTCCTTAAAACTACATATATTAAACACTTCGACTCATGTTATATCATGTGTAGATCAGACCATGAGAACATTACAAATTTAAAAGCTCTTATCAATAGATAAGAGTATCAATCTTTTCAACTTCCACATTCCAAATAATTCCAAAACAGAAATTGTATGCCAAATCCACGTCTTGTCACTCAAGAAGAAACAAAAATGTAAATTATAATGCAGTTTCTGGTTGAAAAACCTTCAATCCAATAATTGAGACACTTTCATCAAATTTAGGATCAGCAGAAGGAAATACGCGGACAAAAGGAGATGAAAGGATTAAAACCGTAGTATCCAGCATCTCCAGGAAACGTCCTATCTAATTACATCCCATGGCAACGTCTAAAATATACGCATCAAAAGGCATCACTCTAAAACTTCAAAATGTACTAAATTAAAAAACACAAAAGACCCAATGAAGGAAAAGGACCAAATTTCTAAGACCCATAACATATAAACAAAGAAACCCACCTAGCAATTCAAGGAAATCAATTGAGCCTGAAAAGGTGGTACCTATCAAAACTCCAAATGACAACATTAAATTGATCGTCAAATTGAGATATCTACCGTTCACGATAGATCATATGTTTCGTATTTCGCTCTCTCTGACTACTCCGTACCGATTCGTTCCGAGGTTTGATTGAGTTTTGCAATCAATTGAGTCTGTACATAGAATCGTTAATGATTAGAGTTGGGGAATGAAAAGCGATTCTATTGAAAATTTACAATTTTCACAAAAATGGATCATCAAAATGGATTAGATGACATAAGCAAAACAATAAATAACAAATCAACTTCATCTTTTTAAGAAGAATGGAATCATTATATAGAAAGAGACGGAAAGTAAAAATTTGAAGACGAACCTGGTCTAGATAAGGAATTGTTGTGCGATTTCTTTGTGTGAAGAAAAGGATAGCTGGTAAGAAATTGAGAGAGACCTGCATCGAGAAGCAATCGATGCAAAGGAAGATCTCGTAGAGAGAGATTCAGCGAAGCACGATAGGTACAAGACGTTTCATTTTTTTGTATTTATTGTTTTTCTGTTTTTTCTTGGCTTGCCGTGTGGGAAATTTAGCTAAACAAACGGTATGTGCTTGATTCAGAAATAGGAAGCAGTGAAGAGTCCACGTGGGCATCAACTAAGAAGAATAGCAATCCAGGTGTCAAGATAATATCAACTGTTGTTAGAGTTTTTGCTTTATATATATAACTAGTTTTGTGCCGGCGCTTCGCGCGGCATGCAATCCCATTTTTATGAAACCTTCATGCCTTGTCAAATTTGGGTATTGCGTTATATTTTTAATTGATAAATGATTTGGTGAGTTGACGGTGATTTTGTCATTTTTGGTCATAAGTTGTTTCTAACATTCATATTATCATTCACGTGGTCTTTGCAATTACGTTGCCGATCACCGTTGCAATGATATCCAATATGTAAACATTCTCAACTCGACAATGACATTATTTAACACAGCAATTCCATACTTGGAAAAAATAGATGAGGAAATCATTAGACTTCCCCATTAGCAGAATTTCAATTTTGTCTTCCAGCACAACTAAAAGAAGAATGAGTGGAACACCAGAAAAGTATAGAAACATATTTATGTATAACACAATAGAATAAACAATTAAAATTCCAAATACATTACGGCATATGTTTGTAAACTACCACAACAACCCTGTGTAATGCAGAGTCCATAGCTTAATTTAATAACGTTATTTTTGAAGTATTCAAGTTTTGAAATCTGAATAATAGAACCTTTTTTTCCCTGATAAGTATGTTAGTATACATTGACTGGGAAAGTTTAGATACAGGAAAAATATTGCAATAAACTATATGATCCAGAGGGCAAGCACATGGTAGTTTTTATAATCATTGAATAGGCAACAATTTTGACTAAGGTTTGTTAGAAAACCCCATTAACCAACTACCAGCTCTCTCTACATAACGTCACCAAGGAAACAACTGAATTTTGTTTCTCCCATGATTAGCATCATTTTACCTCACGGGTTATATGTGGTCGCATTACGATTCTCCGAAATCTATGACAGATACCATCAACAATTTCAATGAATTGACACAGTGATAAATTGTAGTTGATGGGAAAAATAGGATGGTTGGTTGAGTAAAAAATTAACTGACAATGAAAATTTATAAAAATTAATCACCAACCTCTCTCTTAAGGATGCAAAAGTCATTGGATCATCAATAGTCTTTCGAAGAATATTAGTAATCAAATCAACCGAAAGTGTAGTGAAATGGTCCATGATAGGGTATCTCCTGTTAGTCTTTATTATTCTTGTTTACAGTACATATAGATTCTTCAACGTTGACGAAGATACCATAAAAGTTTTCCTCACTTCATATATCTGCATTGGAAAGGTTTTTTTGTTAAGCATTGTTTGGAAGAAATAAATCACATCAGAAAGCATGTGGAGTAGTAAGTTAACAACATGCTGCAGCTCTTAAAACTAATAACTGAGATACTTCAATCATTGTACTAAAATGCAGATTGTCAAAACAGAAAGTAACAATTTTTTTTATAAAAAAAATGGTCAAAGTTTTCAAAGTACAAATCTCGTTAGCTCTAAAGGAGTGGCAGACAGTGTTTCAACAGGAGTTTAAACACTGTAGTTAAATTACTGGTAGAAGAAGGCCACAAAAACGATATAAAGAGCTCATAGTCTGGCTAAAAGCATATTCCCATTGAACCTAAAAAAAGAATAACCTCTCTATCCGTGCCTTCAGTCTGGTTTACACAGATTGGTAAGAAAGAATGAAGGCCAACTATTTTTCGTTAAGAATTGAAATAATAACATTATGGCATAGATTCAAGAATCTCCATACACCGGTTAAGTACAATAAACACATACATCTAAGGAGCTCACACTCTAATTGAAAGTTTATTCCCATCAGCCATTAAAAAGGGAAAAACTTCAACATTGTTTACACAGGTTGTTAAGATAGATTAAAGCACAACTTTTTTCCGAAAGACTCGATTTTACATTACCTGCTCCAAGAAAAATGACTGCGGAATACATGGTTCCCAATATATGGAGATGGGAACCAAAACAGAGCATAACAGGTGGGAAAGGGCTGAAGGTGCGAACAGACCCAGGCAGAGAGAGTTGAAACTCAATACCACATGATCAGATAAAAGATGACAGCAGCCATTAAAAAGGAAAAACTTCGACAATGTTTACACTGGTTGTAAAGATAGATTAAAGCACAACTTTTTTCCGAAAGACTCGAATTTACAATACCTGCTCCAAGAAAAATGACTGCGGAATACATGGTTCCCAATATATGGAGATGGGAACCAAAATAGGGGCATAACAGGGGGGAAAGGGCTGAAAGTGCGAACAGACCCAGGCAGAGAGAGTTGAAACTCAATACCACATGATCAGATAAAAGATGGCAGCAAGGAGAAGTTCGATGATACCTGACATTGAATAGGAAGTGTTGCGTGATTTCTACGCGTGAAGAAGAGGAGCGAGAGTAGCGTTGAGAATAAGATTTGGGGATTGAGAAGATTATATATAAACAATTTTAATTTTCCCCGAATTAAATCACCAGAGGGATTAAATAAATTTAGCCGGATAATCAAGTAAGAGACGAACCTGTCTTACAAAGGAGCAAATCATTGAGAAATACTCGCAAAGTATGAACCACCCCAATAAATCTTGCTTACCTCAAAAGAACTCGCAAAGTACCTTGAATTCAGAAACCCATGTGTATACTATATATAGATGGACAACGAACAGAGAATGAATCTAACATTGAGGAGCGGAACCGTTAGGTAGAAATAGAATGCAAATCGATTTCGTCCCTTTTGACGCAAAACTCAGAAGAATCGTTTCGAAAATCACGATTTGAAGGAATTTATTGCATATATTCAATTCTTCTCACTTAATGCATGAATTATGGCTTTCGTCTAAAGACGACAGGAGAGACGTGAGCGGATGAATCAAAAACGCGTCTATAATTGCAGTTTTTTTTCTTTAAACATTAATTTAAATCAGGAAATTTCCAGATGGCACTCGTACATCGCCTGTAAAATCTGACGAGGATGGCTAAGAGTGCTCTATTTCCGCCTCAGAACTCCGTAATTATATATATATATATATATATATATAAATGGGCATTGGGCCTCTTGGGCCTTTGATTTCTTCACAACTTATAATCTCTCTCTTTTAAATAACAGTTTTTATCTATACATCTATCTATACATCTATACATCTATATAAAATGGAAGCTCTAAATAGACGTTCTCTCTATTTGGACACCTAGACTATTTACATTTTGTTAGGAGTCTCCTAAAATTTCTCTATTCCTTTTATAAGCCTTAAGAGATTTTGAAAGCAATCAATTCAAAACATCTAAGAAATTAATAACAATATAAAAAGTAACAATTGTAACAATTACTATATTTACAAAATAGTAGATTGGTAGAAAATTACAAGAGAGATGCAGTAGGAGAGAGAAAGTTACTGTGATAAGAGAGATGCAGTAGAGAGAGAAGGTATAGTGAGATAAGAGAGATGTAGCATATAAGAAAGTAATGAGAGAGAAATCATATTAGATCTAATCCTCTCTGAAAAATGGACAAAAAAAAGATTCATATAAAATTTAAATGATTTAAATATTATAAAAAATAAAAATGAATTTATGAGGGATAAAGTTTTTTGAAATGAATCTAGATGTTCAATAATTTTGAAAGTGGTATTAATATATTATTTTCCATAAAATTTTCCAATATGATTTAGCAATGGGCCGCGTGCTTATTTAATGTGGGTTGGGCTTATCGCTTATGTCGAACGGAAGGGTAAGCACTTTATTGTTAGGTAAAAGACAAAAGAGAAGTCCGAGTCTAAACTTTAAACAAAGTACAACCAGAGACGAAACGGTTTGCGGAGAGTCAGTACTTGATACGTGTCATTTCCTGATTCGGTGCGATCATATCGAAGTGGGAGTCTTGGCAAATCAAATCCACCTCTGTGTTTGTTTTCTAATTCTGATTTGGAATCGACTCAAGTAATTCTCTCATCTTTGTTTGCTTTTTTATGAATTGTGGTCTGAAGAGATTTGTTTTGCTGTCTCTCCATGTATCTCTGTTTTTGGTACTTGTTTTACTTTTGAACGGTCAGGGTTTGCGATTTCTTTGTTACAATTATTGTTTTATTTTATTTTTCCATGTTTAAAATGGATTTATCTGCCATGGGATTGTACGTGCAGATCAATTCAATTCCAGTGGCTAAGTATTTGCCTCCGTACAAAAATTTGATCTTGCCTATTTTTCTGATGTATGACTAGAGCCGGCCACCCGCAGGCAGCCCGAGCTCGGCTCGTATGACAAAGGGGCTCGCTGGTTTTTGTTTGTTTTTTTGTTGAGGCCCAATTCTTGATACTTTTGACATTGAATATGTTGGTTCATCTGTAATGGAAATTTGTACATGGATTTGTTGGAACCAACTGATATGATCTCTAGCTTGTTTAAGCTTTGACATTGAACATTCATTCACAAAGCAATATTACATGCCTTTCTAGATATCTGCTCAATCCCAGTGGCTTTTTATGCAGTTAGAAGCATTTTGGAGTGCCGTATACTGGCTAAGTTATCATATTGATCTCCATCATTAATTATTGTCAGGATCTGATTCATAGAAGCCGGATTTTTCCTTTTATCAAGATGGGTCGGTGTGCAGCATTTTGGAGTGCTTTATCCAGGCTAATTTGTTTCTCGATTGATAGTGGAGCTAAAGGAAATATGGGTAACACAAGCAGTGACTCAAAACCAAGTAGTCAGTCTGATGCAAAAGAGCTTAATGCGCCCTCTGAACAAAAAGTTATAACAATGAAAGATTACATTCTACAGAAAGCTAAGCCATTTACCAACGATTGGCCTATGTACAATGATCCCACCATCTGGGGCGTACTAACTGCTATCACCGAAAGTGCAATTAATGGCAGAAAATACCAGGGATGCCAGGTGTTCATTGAAGCTTCAGTTCTCTTGTGATTTTCATTATGTTATTTTGATATTTGTGTCTACTGTGGCCGAGGATGATATGAATTAATGTTTTACTAGTGGCTTTAGTAATTTATTCTGCAAAAGAAAGGTTAGATAGCTTGACATGAATTACAAGGAAGTGCTGAAACCTTCATCTGTTTGATCTGATAGTTTGACCATACCCTTGGCCATTTTATCTGTTTTTTTTTTCTTTGTTCAAAAAATGCTCCACATTGGTAGGACATTTATCGATGTTATGTATTAGTTTTTAATGCTGATAAATGGTGCAAAATAGGGACACTGTATTATCTTGAAGATGGCTGAGCATTGCATTGGCCTAGTATTGAAGGAAATGTTCAAATTTCCATAGGAGATGGTCAACGAAGACTATGGAATATATCTTAGCAGAGTTGATGGTGAAGAAGCAAAGCATCTCGGGAGCTATTATCCACCTGTCTTCTTGTGCGACACTAGGTAGTTATGCTTATAGATTTGGATATATTTATGCATAAGTTTGCGCGGATAAATACTAGTTATTTTTTTATTCATATATGCTGATTGTTCTGACCTTTTTGGCAGCGCTTGTGACACATATGTCAATTGGCAAAAGTTGACCAAAGGAGAACCTGTTCGAATTTATCACGGAGATATCATATCTTTTTTTTAAAGCTCTTGATCATGGTAATATAAGTACTTCTTCTCCTCCACCAAAAAACATAAAGGAAAAAAAAATGTTTTCCTTGGCAGAACTTATTTCCTCTTCATTGTTGAGGTTTTAACTTCTAATGCTACAACTGTTGATCAATTTTTCTGCTTCTATTTTAATTGAGTGGCATTTTGATGGATTATTGTGTGTGTTTGGGGTGAGCGGTAGCGGACTCATATCATCCCCTTTCTTTGCCTAGTTCTTTTTATTTTCCTTTTTTACCTTGACGTCAAATCAAGTTATATTTCGTTTATGTCATTTGGCATCTATTTCTATTGTTCAGTGTATGATAGTAATATTAAAATGTTTTCTTATATGAATCTAATGAGTTTTGACCATCAAAATGAGAAAGAATTTCATATATGAATAGCCATTTCAAAACACAATATCTTGTTAGAACATATTGTTCACTAATATCCCTGTCGATGTAACATTACAGAAGGTTGGGGATTATTTCAAAACCAAGTCGTAACAACTTGTTGGTGGAATGTACATCTCATACAGTCTTGTCTGTGGTTATACGCACAACTTGTGATTTCGAAAAGAAAAGCGATTAGATATTGTGGTTATTGTTATGATCTTGAAGCTGTTAAGAGTTTATATATCTCATGTTAAGATAATAGAAAATAACTTTTGATATCTTTGATGTGTTTCCAGTTGATGCAGTTGGATATGAATATCAAATAGCAAGTAGGTCCGGTCCTTGGCAAGAAGGTCCCGTAGCAACAAGCCATGACCAATTTGAAATAGTGCTCAAGAAATTTGCGGAGATGAAGAAATTATTGTGTGTAAAAGAGCGTGCAGAGCTCAAGACTGAACTTAGGACCGAACTCAAGGCTGAAGTAAGGACTGAAATCAAGGATGAAATCATGGCTGAACTCTCAAGCACAAACTCAGGTTAAAGCCTTGATGGCTGTATATGTTAATGCTAGAGCTATTTTATGCTTAAATTATAAGATGCTGAATGTGATTACTAAATAAAGTTGCATTTCAGAACCTCATAAGAGTTGGCTTGTCAATTAGCAAATTGACTCCCTAGTTGAATTTGCTATGGTGTGCGCTCTTCTTAAATAATTAAGAGTATTGACTCTAAACCTGAATTTGTCGGGCCGGGCCATGACATACAATGTTGTAAATGTAGGTAAAAAGTGTGTGCGCAAGATCCATGCATATCACTCATAACCTTGTTTACGGCACTTCTTTATTATAATTATCTTTTTTTTCATTTTGAATCTGGATTTATCGTCCATGAAATTGTACATGCACGTCTGGAGATCAACTCAATTCCAGTGGCTAAGTAGTTTCCTCTGTGCAAAAATCTCGTCTTGCCAATTTTTGTGATGTTTGACGAACCCTTTTCATTAATATCTGTCTCTATACACCGGACGATGGTGTTGAGAAGAATGCTCATTTTAGAATTCCTTTCATTCTTTTTTGTTCCTTATCTAAATCTGCAGCTAGAAAAGTTGTTATGAATTGCTTTGTATAAGTTAAATTATGAAGTTTATATCTTCATTGTTAATTACTGTCACAATCTAGGTCCTAGAAGCATATGTTTCATTTCTTGGAACTTTGTATTTGGCCAAAATGGTTGTTGACATGTTTTCTTTTGTTGTTGGTTTTTAGTAGTTTGTTTATCTGTGGAGGCCCAATTCTTGATACCTTCCATACCTGACTGTTTAAAGTTTTGACATCGAACATGTTTTGTTCATCTGCAATGAAAATTTTTACATCTGGTTTTGGCCATCACTTTATGAGTATCAAGAAAGGGCATGCTAACAATGTCTCTAATCTGTACCAATGTGCAAAACAGAAGAAGTTGCATATATATTAGCATATATATGTGAGGGCTTTTCATTGTTGCAGTGTTTTTTTTTTTTAATTTTATTTTATTTGGTAAGAAAATGTGATAGGTTTACATGCAAGTTTGTAGAGATTGGTTTCAGATAATAAGAAGAAACATGTGGAATTCATTCCTTTTGAGTAACCTCTTGCAATTCCATGTAATTTTGCTGGCGGCTCATCCGTGGTATTGCTTTATTGTTGATGTCTATAGCCTAAATCTTTGATTATTTCAATGGGTGTTTAGACGATTTCTCCTATCACGAGAAGCCAAGCCAAGACTTTTATGTTGCTTCAATGGTCACTAAGCCAAGACCCATTATCGATACAAAACAAAGCCCACCGTTGGTAGAAATGTGGGTTGGGCTTAATCGGCTATGTCAAACGGAACTTTGGGGAAGCAGCACTAACAGTCCCAGAATCATAAAGAATAAAAAATGACTGATCCCAAAGCCAACTCATATAAGTAAAGAAGAACTAATTCCGCTTACAAAATGATCATAAATAAGTTCAATAATAAGTTCCAAGTGCAAATGAAGAGCACCGTGTGCCTCAAAATAAAAAGTATCTTCAATCTAGAGTGATTATCATGTCCAAACCAAATTAACTTTTACAATACCTATAATTATGAAGTATTTAATACTGCCAAATCTAAACAAGTCATTAATCAAAAGTATTAGAGGTCAAATTTTGTAAATTGGCTTCCCACTCCACCCATCAAGACCACTTGCTTCCAACTTCACCCATCAATTTTTTGGCCACTTGCAACTACTTGGAAAACCTGCAAATCAAATTATATTTATAAGAATAATAGTTTCAATTTTTGTTTAAAAGCATACATAACTATTGGTAGAAAAAATTACCGCATGTTCCGAATTTGACCACCAATGCCAATACACCTCCCAACAATATCCCTGCCACGAGCAGCAACCACAATAGAGCTATCTTGTGATGGATGAATCTACTCATGTGCACTCTCGCCTCAATAATCTGGAGAGTGATAGATTCTGCTCGCTCAACCAATCCAACATCAAGTGGTGCACCTTCGCTCCAAGTAATTACCCTACCCTCCATATTAGCATACCGCACCCCCAATGCAGTAAAAGAAACTCCTATCTTCCTAAACCTCACAAGTGCACTCATGTGGGTGTGATATAATGTGGGTATGAACCACAAGAGGGTGACAAACAAGGGAGGCAATGAAATACTGTATGTAAAAGTGCGCAAAACAGACACAACTATTCCTACACATATAAGATAGAAGCCCATTGCCACTATTACACCATTGATAATTGCATCACTGTCACCCTCTAATGTAGCATGATCTTTCTTCACCTTCAGGAAATCAGCTTCAATTTTTTCTAGCGAGCAAAAAATATTAACAATCAATAGACATCAACCGAGCGTACATTCTGTTCTAAACCAAGAAAAATAGATCGAAAGCTAGCATCATAAGGCCATGTTTCAATTCAACCTAAATCCACAACCACAAATGCGCAAAAGGAACATGCCGAATGTGGCTTAATTATTCTTCATGAAAATCAGTGAAGTAAAAACTCCTAGAAAGCATGCAGCATATTACAAATGAAGAAGAATCAACAAGGGAGCGCGAAATCAAAAACAGAGAGAGAAGTTCGGCTACTGAATTCAGCAATGACGCAAGTCGCTCATACATAGATATTGTACCATAAAATCAATTGGGGTTTTACAAGTCTGCTAGGAAAAGGAAAGCTAACAAAAAAAGAGAGAGGAACCATAGCTTATGGAGATTGCTGGAGTTTCGTTTCATTTCTTGATTTATATTATAGCAGCACCGGAAAAAAAAAACAAAAGAAAAGAAAAATACCTATTGCATGCTGAGGAGAAGGGTCCGGGGGTTGTTGAGCGACCGCTGCTAGAAGTTGGTTCTCCGAAAGTTGGACCTCCCGAACTTGCACTTCCGGAGGTTGGCCTGCCTGAACTCGTCCCTCCGCTCCAACTTGGCCCTCAGTCTGAACTTGGCCCTCGACCTGAACTTGTTCCTCCGCTCCAGCTTGGCCCTCAATCTGAACTTGGCCCTCGACCTGAACTTGTCCCTCCGCTCCAACTTGGCCCTCAGTCTGAACTTGGCCCTCGACCTGAACTTGTTTCTCCACCTGAACTTGCCCCTGCGGTGCTGGACCTCGTCCTTGAAGTGGGTCTAAACAAACAAATAACAATAAATAAGAAGAAGAAGGAAGAAACTAAACAAACAATTAACAATAAATGAAGAAGAGGAGAATCCAAGCAAAGACCCGAATAGATAAATGCAAAGAAAAACAAACCTAAAAACCAGATAAAGAGGTAGCAAGAACAAGAAGAATTAACTTAAAATAACCCAGAAAAAAAGAAGCCTAAAACCCAGAAAAAGTACCTGCAGCATAAGAAGTCCAAAACAAAAAAGGCCGTGCTATTTCATCCCTACGATGAAATGCAACCTAAACAAGAAGAAGAGAACCATACCATGAGGAGGTTGGATTTCTGGAACATGTGGAGCTTCGACTCTCACACTCGGACTTGGTGGAAGTCCACTTGGAGCTACGCCTTTCCCAGGGTCTAAACGAGTAAACAAACAGTAAATGATAAAGAAAAAGAAACCTAAAAAAACCAGAAAAGGATGTAGCAAGAACAAGAAGAAGAAGCCTAAAACCCTGAAAAAGTAGCAGCAGCAAAAGTCTAAAACAAATCTGGCCGGGCTATTTCATCCCTCTGATGAAAGTCAACCTAAACAAGAAGAAGAGAACCATATACCTTGTGGAGGTTCGATTGCTGCAACATGAGGAGGTTGGACTGTCACGCTCGGACTTGGTGGAAGTTCACTTTGAGCTACGCCTTTCCCAGGGTCTAAACAAATAAACAAGCAGTAAATGACAAAGAAAAAGAAACCCTAAAACCAGGAAAAGATGTAGCAAGAACAAGAAGAATTAACTTAAACCCAGGAAGGAAAAAAAAAAAAGAGCCTAAAACCCTGAAAAAGTAGCAGCAACAAAAGAAGTGGCCCAGCTATTTCATCCCACTGATGAAATGCAACCTCAACAGGTGAAGAGAACCATATACCTTGTGGAGGTTGGATTGCTGCAACATGAGGAGGTTGGATTGTCACACTTTTACTTGGTGTAAGTTCAGTTGGAGCTATGCTTTTTCCAGGAGGGTCTAAAGACGTTAAACAAGTAAGCAAGCAGTAAATGACAAAGAAAAGAAACCCAAAAACCAGGAAAAGATGTAGCAAGAACAAGAAGAATTAACTTAAACCCAGGAAGGAAAAAAAAGAGCCTAAAACCCTGAAAAAGTAGCAGCAGCAAAAGAAGTGGCCCGGCTATTTCATCCCACTGATGAGATAGAACCTAAACAGGAGAAGAGAACCATATATATACCTTGTAGAGGTTGGATTTCTGCAACATGAGGAGGTTGGACCGTCACACTCGGACTTGGTGGAAGTTCACTTGGAGCTACGCTTTTCGCAGGGGCCAAACAAGTAAACAAACAGTAAATGACAAAGAAAAAGAAACCTAAAAACCCAGAAAAATATGTAGCAAGAACAAGAAGAAGTAACTTAAAACCCATAAAAAAGAAGCCTAAAACCCAGAAAAAGTAGCTGCAGTAAAAGAAGTTCAAAAACATAACAAGACAAGGAGGAAGAAGAAGAGAACTTCAGAAATAGAAACCTAAAACCCATAGAAAGAAACATACTTCTCCCAGGTGGTGTGGAGCTTGACATGTTGCACAGTGGTGGCGGCCGGGGAAGAGAGTGAGGATGAAGAGAAATGTAATAAACAAGACACTCTTTCAAAACACACGCACACTCTCTCTCTCAGACATTCTTTGGTCGCTCTCAACGTATAAAAATTGAAAAGGCAATTACTGTTATTTTTAATTTGTAATAAAAATTCATCTTCACCCTTAATATCATACCTGTCCCTGTCCACTTTTGAGATGTGTCATTTATTTGATAATTATGCTAATTCCTATTATGAATCTCTCAAGTTTGATGATTATACCATGGTAAATGATCATCCATTATATCAAGAAGAAAGTCGAAAACTTAAGGAAGTGTCTAGTCTAGCTGTAAGACTATTTATAACTATAGAATTTAGATTGCATGAACTCATTAAAAATCTAATTGCAAACTAAATAAATTGGACCTTACGCTAATAATTCTAATCACAAATGTGTGTGTCACACTAGTGATCATGTCCATATTTTTGCCATATTATATATTTAATTGTAATTTTTATATTTTTATGTGTTTGTATGATAATTATTGAAATTAGTATTTGTAATTAACTTTCGTTTGAACTTACATTAGTATGACCACAAAATAATCAAATCTTCAATTGATCTTATAAAACACTACATATAAATTTGATTGTTTTTTAACGGGGAGGGAGATTCAAACCATGGTCACCAAAGTGATACATCATCTTTACCACTCCAACTAGTGGCTTGGATGTCATATAAATTTGATTTGATTACCTAATGATCAATATATATTTAGAATTATTTGCGGTGTTTCTTTTATTAAATTTCAAATAGTAATTTTGAAGTATTTACTTAATAATGTGTCTCAAACTATTCAAAACTGCGAAAAAAAAAAAAGGTACATCAAATGATGAATAAGAAAAACAATTGAATTAGAAATAGCGGAAAATGTTGAATAACAATTTTTTAGATCTTACAACCTTGAGAACAAATACCAATATGTTTTGGGGTTTGTACTTTTATACAATTGAATACTCATAAAAGTTGTTAGTAGTCTACATCTTTCATAAATATAACAAAAAAAAAATCAAATAATATAGGCAGTCCACTTGAGTCGAATATCTTTATTTTATGGGATAATTATCGAAAAAGCCTTTGTACTTTCCAAAAAAAGTTATGTATATTTTTCTGAGTTAAACAAACCCTATACTTTACATGTTAGGCTCCAAAAAATAAAAAAGGAAATTGATGCAGCTTCAAAAGTCATTTTACTAATAAAAAACCGAAAAACTGATATAATCTTAATTAATGAATTAAAAAAGGTATTTATAAAAGGAACTGTGAAATTTTGACCTGCTTGACATAGGATAGGATAAATGTCAAATCATGTGGATACAGGGTTTGGGGTTGGAAGAGATGACATCCCCAAAAATTACAAGAAAATGTGTGATGTGACAAAAAGGATTATACTTGACATGAGATAAGGGAAAAGGTTTAAACAGGTCGAATTTTGCAATGATTCTTTCTAATTGCATGCAACTATGCAAGTCAAATTACAAAATGTCGAAACAATTATATATCAGTTTATAAATTTCTTCTCTGACTACTTTTGGTCATATCTGTCTGTGTATATGGAATAATTTTGAAGTATTTTATTTATTTGATGTTGTCGTCGTTGTTCGTTTTTAATAATAATAGAAATAAACTCTCTGTTGCGAACCAATAGGCGTTGGGGTGCCTCTCAAAATTATATGTACGTGTGAGTTTTTGGTAGAGCTGATCTGCTGGTGACTACTGTGTAGCAGTGGTGATGGTGGTGGTGGAGCCGTGGAGGTTATCGAACAGACTAGTAGGTGTAGGTGTAGAGTGTGTGTGTGTGTGAGTAATGATGAGATCTTGGGGAGTGGAGATTACTCATACTCATAAGCTTTTGCATTAAATGATATGCATGCAGGGAGACAAAGTATATATATATATGTAAGGATTGGCGGCGTGAGTGATAGAGAGAGAAAGAGAGTGGGTGGGATCAAGTGAGAGAGTACTCCTCTCTCTCTCTCACTTGCCAGGAAAAAGGGACAGACAGACAGACAGAGAGTTCACTCGCAGGGTTGTATGACTATGTTCTGCAGGTCCCACTACCATGCAACAATCCATTTTAAAAATACGAACGGTGTTTTTTTTTTGTTGTTTACGTTGGTTTTGGAATTTGAGCAAAGCAATCATGATTAATTAACCTAATCTTTCAAGGAAAATGGTAAAATATCCAAAAGATTGTTTCTTAGAGAGGAAGAGAAATCAAGACTACTTAAAAAGTCTACTATTGATGCATATGTCGAAGGCACTTTTTCATGAATATAGGTAGCCTTTTTACATGCTAGGGCTTTCAAGGTCACTGTGAAAAAACACAAATATCCCTTTAAAATGTAAATTCCCCTTTCAATATTGTGCTTTTTTCTTCCATATATAGTCCATGTTTTCCTTCAGATCCATTAAAATGAAAACTTTTCAAGTCAATAGAGCCGAAACACTTGTTGTATATAGTCATCTGTCTGTCTGTCTTTCTCTCAACTCCACCATTCATATATATGTATAGCTTTTAATCATGCAATGCAAGATAAGGCTAAAATGTATTTGGAAGGTTTGACTATGCCATTGGGCTTTCACTTCATGACCTGTTTTTAGCTGAAATAGAAACCCATGCTTAATTATTCTGACATGTTGAGGTGCCATAACAAACTAAACAAGTTAATAAATAGTACGATATTGGGTTTCGATTTTTGCCATTCTAAGTAGTCATGCTAGCTTTCTTACCAAATGCTTCAAACTGTCTTTTCTCTCTTCTTCTCTTTTCATTTGCATGTATGTATAAGACTACACGAAGGAAAAGAAGAAAGTGGACTAGTTTTGGCAAAGCATATCATGTGTTTACCCCAAAGAACTTAAATTCTCGAATTTACCTTGTGTGCCCAAAACCCAATCCCAATAAGAGACGGACCTTCTCTTCCTGTCATTAGAATAGAAAAAGTTGGCATTCTTGACCAAAATAAGCTTTTTCTTCAAATTTTTATTACATATATTTGAAATTTCGCAACTTACAAGAAATTATTATTAGGCGTAAAATTATGGATATTTTGCTGGAGGAAGGTGATCAGGTCATGTGATATTAAGTCTAGAGAGAAAGAGACGTATAGCTTTTGCATTCACACTTTCACAATGCCTACGCCATGGTATATCCCTATTTTATTTTATTTTTTTACTATTTTGTACTTATAGGATTAATATCACATTTGGGCATTGAAAGATAGATAGTGTTCCAATTTACATATCAAAAGTCAAAACGTTTCAATTTGGTTTCCCAAAGATCAAATGTGCCAAATAGATCACTCAGACATATTTTCTATGTTTTGGGTAATCAACCCGTCTATGTGACAAGTTGATCGTATGGAAACCGCTAACATTTGATGACGTGGCTTGATGGCGTTTGCCTCATGGAAAATAAATTTTTATTTTTTTTGAAAAATAACATATGGCAAAAACAAAATCACACACCTGTCTTCCATCCCTCTCTATAGTATAAATCACACATCTGTACTTGGTGGTTGCCATTTGTATGCATGATAAGGACTCAGTCTCATCCATCCAGTAACACAAAACCTTGAATTTTTTTGAACTCTCAATGAAAACATCCACCAGTTCTTTCACTTTATGTTCATCAGAGTAAGGAATCACTCTCTGTCTCTCTTTCTGTCTTTTTTTGGCTTTATTGTGTAACAGGAGCTTAATTTGGACAAATTCATAACACACGAAGTAAGCTTCTCGGACATCAACAAAGCGTTTGATCTGCTCCTTGAAGGCAAAAGCGTCCGCTGCATGATATGGATGGACAAGTAGCCGAATTTTATGTGTGTTATGAAAACTACATCGGAAAGATATTAATGACCAGTTTCATTCCTTGATATTAAACCATCCCTTTACTGCTTATCATGTATAATTTCATGCCATGAAAATGGAAGCTATTAGAGGACACTTGTCACGAAACAAAGTTAGTTTATACACGTATAGTCTTGGGTCCTCGCAAGTTCTTTAGTGATGATTTCGTGAGTAATAGTAGGATTTTTTATTTTCTACATTTATGATTGTTTATAGGAGATGATTATTTTAAGTATGACTCTAAGAAAATAACCCAAATAATCGATAACCGAATCGATTGATTGGTTTACTTTCTATTTTTTTATATATTTCTTAAATGGAACCGACTGATAATCGAAATAATCGTTGATAATTGGTTGTCATTCAGTTAAATTTATGTCAAAAAATCAAAGAAATCGATTGTAATTGATCGTCCACACCTTACATAATTTTAAGATTAGGTAGGATGCTCAACTCTTTAGCCCATTTTTCACACAACCACGAATACTAATTGGTATACACGTGGGCAATGGAACTAACCCAATTAAAAAAAAAAAAAACATGTGTACGACTTGAAATAGTACCAATGAATATGAATTTCGTTCATAAGAGTATGATCCTAAATAAAAATAAATAACGGAAATGAATATAGGTAGTTATTCTTTGGATACTTAGCGGGTTGGCCCAATTCACGGATTTCACGGGCTGGTAAAACATCATCCTAAATAGTGGATTCCTTGGATATTTAGTGGGCCAGCCCAGCCAACCAATCTCGCGGGCCAGCCCACTTTACAACAACCAAAACCAGCACGACCTACAATCCTCATGAAAAGTTGAAAACTACTGGATTTACATATGCGACGTGGCATGCACAGATGCACTGGTGGACTCTCAATTTACATTCGCAGTGAAACGGTAACCACACTCGAGCTCTTTTTTCTTGCGTTTGGCCGTCTCTGCGAAAAATTCGAGCAGATCGATAGCTTCATCGTCCATCGATGGCGGAAGCTCAAGCTGTCAATACCCCAAGCATCTTCGAGGTACCGATTTCATTCTCTTCTTTTTTCTATACGTAAGGAGTGGGACAATTTTCGCAGTCCAATCATAAACTGAAAAAGAGGGAAGGGAATTGCGGTAGTGTGGCCTTGATCTGTGTTGCTCATTTCCTTTTGTGATGTTCTGGAATTGTTATGTCTCATGATTATGATTTTTGATTGTACTGGATTCTTGATAGTAATTTTTAGGACAACGATAATGAAATGCGGCGCGTATAGCGAATGGATTATGGTGATTTGTAGAATTCTTGATACCAGGTGCGAAAGTAATATAAATGAATTGGAGTAGCTCTTGGTTTCCATTTTTGGTGGGAAGAGTTGAGGTCATGGATTTATCTTAAGATCAATAGAGAGAGAAGGAAACTTATACCCTTAATTTCAATAGCTATGTGTTGAAAAATCTGGTTCCAGAGTTTCTGATGGCATTGGTTCCTTTTTGAGGCATGTAGTTGACAATTGGTCCAGTACTCTTAAGATTTTTCGGTTCATTTCGATCTGACTTTAATGCTTGTATTGTTTTAGATGTGATGGTCCTGATGGATTTAACCTCATATTTGTAGCTCTTTGCTGCACTTCTGCCATGCAATAAATTATTTTCTTACTGAAAAAGTATTGTTGAAGGCAGCGTCTATTAGTTGATTGTGAATTGAAATGCTTTTAATAGTTTTATATTGGATGTTGATGGGGGACTTCATTACACTGGTTCTTTTTGGGTTTAAGGTCCTACTGCTTGTGAAAATGGATATTTGTAGAAGTCTGGAAAATTTTCATTTGAATTATCAGAAATTCTCAAAAATATGTATGTGCGTTAAGGGCGATGGATGCAAAGTATGAAATGCTTCATAAATAGTATTATTACTCTATAGGAATTTGTAAAAGTTTGTCTTTGGACATGATAGACACTTTGGAAGTTTTGGATTGAAGATACTATTTATTTTGAGGCAGAGGCATACGTTGGTGTTCTTCATTTGCACAATTGCACTTGAACTTATTTACCATTTTGTTAGGGGAATAGTTCTTCTTTAGTTATGAGTTGGCTTTGGCATCAGTCTTTTCTGATTTCAAAGGATGCTTTACTAATGCATGTCATATAATAAGAGAATGTTGTTGTGATTAACATTTAATAAAAATATTCTCTTTATTGAGGTGTGAGATTTATTAATAAAATCATAATCTGAGACTGAGCAACCGTGGGTTCGGTTTCAAGAGGATGAAGAAGTACATTTTGGAATGCAGTACATTTTGGAATGATGTACTTTTGTCATCCCAATAACTAAATTAAGTTGCTGGAGTGAAATGCTTATGAAATCGTTGCATATGGGGCACAACGGTTATGAAGTCATTTAGGTTGTAGCAATGTCGGAAGTTTAAACATTTAAGTATAAGAAGGATGTGAGCTGGATTTGATTGAGGTAAATACTGTTCCGATTCTTTATGACTCTGTATGCTTGTTAAGACTCGGGCTATATTGAATCAAAAAAATGAGTTAGAGCAAGAGACACCTTTCTGGTAAACTTGAGGATGGCTCATGCAAGGGTTCTTCATTCACCCTTGCAGAGCTTGAACACCCAAGTCTCTGTTATTTGTAGCCTAAGTCTCTGAATATTGAATGTGGTGAGTACAATGACTGCTTTGTCTGTACCCCATGAATTGCACACATGGCTACCGGTGTGAATTGGGGGCTTGTGAATATGTGTCTTCTGCCACTGGCGCTCAAATCCTTTGGAGTATTATGGGATATGTAAGACCTTTTGAAGTACCCGACATTCCCTTCTTTGATTTGAATCATTTTGTGGCATAATTTTTTTTTTCTTGATGCTCTGGCATGCAGCAATATCTCTTAAAGGGAAAAGAGGAGAAACAAGATGTGGGTCCAAAGTCTTCGGAAGTAAAAGAAGCTGAGATTCCTGTTAGTGCTGCTTATGAGGAAGTTGCCTCTCAGAAAACTGAGGAAATGCCTGCAGCTGTTGCTGAAGAAAGCACCCAATTTACATCTGCTGTGACTGAAGGGAGTAGTGCTGCCAGCCCTGCAACTGATGGAAACAGCATCGAACCTGCTCCAGCTGCTGAAGAAGGCAGTGAAAGTACTGAAGAGGAGACTCCAGGCAATCAAGAAGCTGCTGAAGAGACGCCAGAGATTAAGGTTAATTGCCCACTACCCAGCCAATTACAACATATCGTTACTCTTTCTAACTGCTTAGTGGATCATCTACTGTTTTGAGTACCTTTTTCATGTGTTCTGTATATTTATTTGCATGTTGCGGTTGTGTGATTGATCTTCAGCTGGAGACAGCCCCAGGAGATTTTCGTTTCCCAACTACCAATCAAACTAGGCATTGCTTTACTCGATATATCGAGTATCATCGGTGAGAAAGGCGTAGATAATGATTCTTCGTTCACTTTTTTTCTTTGGTTGTTCTACCGCATTGCTTTTAGGGTTGAAGATATTATTATTTATTACTTTAGATTATCGCAGGTGCACAGCTGCTAAGGGAGAAGGTGCTCCAGAGTGTGATAAGTTTGCAAAGTATTATCGCTCTCTCTGTCCTGGCGAATGGGTAAGTATATCTCAATGTCGTTGCATGCCCTAGAAACATAAAGGTCATAGTATATTAGTATCTTCTTAGTAAGGTTTGCTTGGATTTTACAAAAGTTTGTGATAGTTGCTGTTCAGTACATATTCATAACCATTTGTTTTGTCTCTTGCTTATTTAGTCTGATGTGTTGGTTGGTTTCTTTTAGTTAATTGGTGTTGATGGAATATGTTTTATCGTTATACAGCATACATAGGAATAGCACGTGTATGAGCTTGAATTGGTGCCTTTTAAGTCAATAAAAAGGTAGGAAAGATTAATTTTGTTTTGAGATAAAAAAAATAAAAACAGACACGGAAAAGAGATGCCTTCAGATAAGCTTTTTTTTTTAATGCTATTTATACCTTGATAAAAGGGCCCGACTTGTTCTCATACATTGACTTTGCGATTGCATGCCTGGCTTGTTTTTTATGCCTATACATACTGTTTTCATTACCATGGCCACCTTAAGTGCCAAGCATGTGTGCTCTTGATTAAGAGCTTCTGCCCATTGTCTTACGGTACCCCCAGAAAAGAGCGGATTTGCAGAAGCCATTGATTGAATTCTTAAAACAGCTGTTTTTTTTCCTTCCCTTTCTAGAAAGAAAAGCTATATAATCAATCTGGTCATTATTTTTATCAGTCCATTACTGTAATGAATAAACTTCAGTTGAGGTAAAAGCTGGCTTTGGCTGTGCATAGAATCTGTGGGCACATTATGAATGTTGTTTCTCTATGACCAAGTTTAGGTTGTCAAGTCACGGCAGCAACCTTTTAGAAATTCTGAGCTAGTTTTTTTTTTTTTGTCTTTGTTCTATTTTCGTTTACTTATTTTCTTTGTTACCCAAGGCCCAAGCTAACTGCCATATTACTAAACGGTTGGCAGGTAGAGAGATGGAATGAGCAGAGGGAGAATGGCACCTTTCCGGGTCCTCTGTAGGTGGCATCTGTCTTGGTTAATGGTTTGGTTCCAGCTGTTATAGCTGCTGAATCAATTACTTGAATTTCTTCATTGGAAAGTGATTTCTTAGGGAATGGCATATTTAATTAAGTATGGGAGTTAATAATAAATTCTGACTTGTTTATCAGAGTTTCAGAACCAGCCCAATTCGGAAATACAAAGAATGTATGCTCATAAGATGAAGGCGTTAGCCCTGTTTTTCATGTCAAAATTTTCTACATTACCTGCTCTCTTATGTTACAGCTGGCTGGATGGGATTGTAAGTAAACTTGCCACATAATAAAGATAATTGTTTTAGCATATGATCTTTATCTTCGACTGAAGATTATTAAGCCATTTCGAATCCACCGTTCTTGACGGACTCCAAATAACAATGGTCCGTTTGCTAGTTTAATGTTTGGCATGTACAAGCAAATCTTTGTAGATTTGCTAATTTATAAGCCAACCCATATGAGGTTTCCATAATCTTTTCATTACAAGACAACATTCAACAGTTAGCACACGAGTAGAAATAGCCATTAGCATCAATATCGCACACCATAAATACAGCTACAGAGTCGATTTGCTAATTTATAAGCCAACCCATATGAGGTTTCCAGATGCAACTTTATTTAGTAATAACATTCAGCATCTTATAATTAAAAGCATAAAATAGCTCTGGCATTAACATAGCCATCAAGGCTAGATCATAACTCATTTGAAACCTGGTACCATGAGTTCAGTCTTGAGTTCAGCCTGAAGTTCAGTTCTGAGTTCAGACTTGAGTTCAGCCTTGAGTTCAATCAGGAGTTCAGACTGAAGTTCAGTCCTGAGTTCAGACTTGAGTTCAGTCCTGAGTTCAGCCATGATGTCAGCCTTGAGTTCTACACGCTCTTTTACACACAACAATTTCTTCATCTCCTCAAATTCCTTATGCAACGCTTCAGTCCTGAGTTCAGCCATGATGTCAGCCTTGAGTTCTACACGCTCTTTTACACACAACAATTTCATCTCTGCAAATTCCTTATGCAATGCTTCAAATTGGTGATGGCTTGCTGCTACTCTAACTTCTTGCCAAGGACTAAACCTATATGCCAATTGATATACATATCCAACTGCATTAACTGGAACCACGTCACAGATATCAAAAGTCATTTTCTATTCGCATAACATGAGTTATATAAACTCTTAACAACTTCATCATAACAATAACCACAGTATATAATCACCATTTGATATACATATCCAACTCTTATCAACTGGAAGACACTTTTTTTTGTTTATGGTTTTTGGGAGAGGGAGAAGAAGAAGTAATTATATTACCATCATCAGGAGCAGCGAAAAGAGAGATGATATCTCCGTGAAAAATATTCACAGCTTCTCCTTTAGTCAACTTTTTCCAATTGACATATGTGTCAAATGCGCTGCAAAAAGGGCCCGAACAATCACAGTATATGAATAACAAAATACATAGTATTTATATGCACAAATTTATGCATAAATATATCCAAACCTATAAGCATACTACCTAATGTCACACAAGAAGACAGCTGGATAATAGGTCCCAAGATGCTTTGCTGCTTCACTATCAACTCTGGTAATATATATTCCATAGCCATTGTTGACCGCCTCGTTTGGAATTTGGTAAGACATTTCCTTCAATACTAGGCCAATGCAATGCTCAGTCATCTTCAAGTCAATACAGTGTCCCTAATTTGCACCCATTTATCAGCATAAAAAACTAATACACAACACAAATAAATGTCCTACTAATGTGGAAAAGTCCTTGAACAAAGAAAAAATGGCCAAGGGTTTAGTAAAACTATCAAATCAAGCAGATAAAGTTTCAATATTTCCTTGTAATTCAAGTAAAGCTATCAAACCTTCGTTTTGGATAATGAAAATACTAAAAAGGCCGCTAGTAAAACAATAATTCATATCATTTTCGGCCATAGTAGACACAAAAATCAAAATAAAATAATGAAAATCACAAGAGAACTGAAGCTTCAGTGAAGACCTGGCATCCCTGGTATCTCCTGCCATAAATTGAATGTTTGGTGATAGCCGTTAAAACACCCCAGACGATGGGATCATCATAGGTAGGGTAGTCATCCGAAAAGGGCTTAGCTTTCTGTAGTATGAGATCTTTTGTTGATATAACTTGTTGTTCTTGTTGTTTGGAGGGCTTATCAGACTCTTTTGCATCAAATTTACTTGGTTTTGAGTAACCGCGTTCTTTTGCATCAGACATACTTGGTTTTAAGTAACTGCGTGTGTTACCCATATTTCCTTTACCTCTGCTATCAATAGAGAAACAACAAATTACACATCTGACAGATCTTGAGAAAAACCTGCTTCTATGACTCATATTCTGACAACAACTAATAATGGAATAGAAGAAACAACTTAAGCCAGAAACAACAAATTACACATCTGAAACATCTTGATAAAAACCTGCTTCTATGACTCAGATTCTGACAATAATTAATAATGGAGATCAATACGAAAACATAGCCTGTATATCTAACTGCATAGAAAGCCAATGGGATTGAGCGGATATCCAAAAAGCATGTAAATCGCTTAGATCAATTGGTTCCAACAAATCCATATAAGAATCCACGTAAAAATTCCATTGCAGATGAACCAACATGTTCAATGTCAAAACTTAAACAGTCTGTATGGAGGGTATCACGAATTGGGCCTCTAACAGATAAACAAACAAAAAACCAGCAACAAAAGAATACATGTCAACAATCATTTTTGCCAAATACAAAGTTTCAAGAAAAGAAAAATATGCTTCTAGGACCTAGATTATGTCAGTATTTAACAAAGAAAATAAATTTCATAAATTAACTTACACAGAGCAATTCATAACAACTTATAGCTGCAGATTTAGAGAAGGAAAGGAATTTTAAAATGGAGAATCATCCGGTGTATAGACACAGAAATTAATAAAAAAGGTTCGTCAGACGTCAGAAAAATATGCAAGATCAATTTTTTACACTGAGGCAACTACTTAGCCACTGGAATTGAATTGATCTCCAGACTTGCATGTTCAATCCCAATATCCCATGGCAGATAAATCCATTTTAAACATGGAAAAAAATAAAATAATAATTGTAACAAAGAAATCGAAAACCCTTACCCTTCAAAAGTAAAACCAGCAACTAAAACAGAGATCCATGGAGAGACACAAAACAAATCTCTTCAGAACACACAATTCATGAAAAAAGCAAACAAAGATGAGAGAATTACATGAGTGTTCCAAAGCAGAAGATTTGATCTGCCGAGATTCCCAGTTTGATATGATCGCACCGAATCAGGAAATAAAGACGTATCTTTCATTCTTTCCTAAAGCGCAAACCGTTTCGTCTCTACTCGTAACGTTGCTTAGACTCGGACTCCCTCTTTTCGTTTACCTAACTAGGCTTCCGTTCGACAAGCGATTAAGCCCAACCCACATTGTCTAAGCAGGGTGAGCAGTAAACGGGCTTGTCCAAGCCGATGCAGCCTACTCTTTTGGTCCCCGGAAGAGAAGTAGCCAGCCTGGCCCAGCCATTCCCAAATGGGTTCGTAGCAGGCTAAGCAAGAAGACTAGCCCAATTCATCACCACACCTCCCAAGTCCCAATGCTCCCATCAATATTTGGAGCAATCAATGGTGGGCTTTGTGAGCAAACTTGGACCTCTTCCTCTTAACAACCTTTGAACTCATTTGTCCCATATCTATATGCTAGAGCAATATCCTTGAACAGGTACATCTGATGATGTCAAAACAACATTGATTATGTGTTCCCTTTGATGCAATCTGCACAATTTGGGGGGTGGGTTGTGAGAGATTTGCCCAAAGAGTAGTTTCCGCATCAAGAAAAATTGATGGGGACTATTTACACTCCACGTTTTCCTATTCACACCCCAAAACTAAAAACCTCCATTAAAAAATTACATGATTCTGAGTACACCCCATTTTTTTATTTCTTCAAAAAAAACCATTCACACCCCATATATGTTTCTTATCAAGCAGCAGTCTTAGGTCAATCCTATACCCATGAAATCAACAATACTACCATTATTTCCACCATTGGCATTGCTATCGTCATCAATTCCCTTGTTGGTTACCATTTATCTGGAAAATTCAGTTGAGAGAGAGAAGGAGAGAGAGAAACAGAGAAGTGGATAGGGAAGAATAGGAGGCAAGAAATCCAACGGTAGATAAATGGAGATAGAAAAATGGTTAGGGCCGAGAATAAATGGAGAAATTGATAGGGAAGAACAGGAGGGAAGAAATAGAGACAATGAAATGGTTAGGACAGTGGGGTGTTTTGAGACTAGGGTTTTTTGGGGTGTGAATGGAAAAAGGTTGAGTGCAAATAGTCCTCACCGAAAAATTTGCGTACCCAATAAAAACGACAGAGAATTAGGCGTTGTTGTGGTGTAAGGCCAGGGAGTACACTCTGAGATGGTTTTTGTTTGAACTTTCCGTGCCAAATCAAGTTGACGGAGATTTTGCCAGTAAGAAAACCCAAACTCACAACTTAAAACTTGAAGAATTTGCTACTGAGATTTGAAAATAAGTTACCTTACCCAATCAAGTAAATAAATGGGCCTTTATGTGACTCAAAACAAATTAAACTTTAATCAAACCCCTACTTTTATTAAAGACATTCCTATTTGGGTTGACTTCGCGTTGACCGCGTGTTGTTTTAGGGTTTGTCTCAAAACACCCCATAGGGCCATACCATTTCTGACCTTCCACTACAAAGTAACGAGCTCCCCCGCCTCAACCCCATAAGCGAAATCCATTTTGCATGTCGTCGGTCTTGCTGCAGATCACGATTTAGAATGCTTCTCCGACATTCTCTGACCTCCGCTCGGATTTTTTGTGATTATGATAATCGTGATCGTGGATGCTTGAGGTAATAATGCATTTTCTTCTCTCCTATTTGATTTTGTTTCTGGTTCTGTTTCATTAAAGAAAAACATATGCTTAGCTCTTAAGTTTTCTCTTCTTCATTGCTTCATTTTTTTTTATTTAAAAAAATGGATGCTGTTTTGATTCTCGGTATATTGAGTCAATGTTATTGTGTTCAAACTAGTGACGCTTGCCTATTATCCTTTGAGATTGGGTACCAAGATGGGTTTCAGTCTTGGACCTTTTATGATGAGATTTGGGACGAGATCAGACCCTGATCAAGCTTCCATTAATTCTATTACTTTGTTCGTTGCCCTCCTTTCCACTTGCATAGTGATTGGGTATCAAGATGGGTTTCAATTTTGTACTAAGAAATTTGATTTTTCTGCCACCCCTGTTTATCATCTATTTTTATGGCTTGGGGTGTACTTTGAAAATGTTTTAAATTTAGTGTACTTTTGATGTATTCATAAGAATATAAGATTCTATCCGATTCGCTTAATAATGGGTGTCTTTAGTAAACTTAAGGATGTGACTAAAGTTTACCTAAAAAAAACTATATAAATGGGTCACATGCTTTCAACAGACAGGTTGCATATCTGTACTGGCATAAAGTTAGGAGGGCCCAAACAAAAACAAAGAAGAGGCTGTCATCCATCACATAAGCTAAAATAAAACGGTGATAATAAAAAAAATATTATAATAACTAATAAGAGTATATTGTAATATAAGATGTGATCAAAATATCAAAACGTTGCAGTTTTTATATACCAATATAACTTTGCCTAGTAATTTTTTACCAATCTAGTACTGTTAAGAACATGAAGGCATTTGATCTCGAAATAGTGTGGGTAATCAATGAAACTGATGGTTTTATGAGATTAATGGTATGTGTGTAATAATATCAATGATTTGCGGGTGATTAATGGCCATTGGATTGCATATGGGGGCATTTTTCAAAGACAAGATTGTTTCAGGTTGGGGCCTACAATTTTTTTTATATATACTTTTAATCTCAGCTTTTAATTACATCTAATGGTTTTAAGAGATGGCACCTCATTATCCTATGTTGAGATTTTATATATACTAGCGACATTCCCGCGCGTTGCAGCAGGACTTGTGAATTGTGACCCTTGGATTGTCTATCATTATAGGCAATGAACATATTATATATTTGTAAGAAAAAAAATAGTCAGATACGACCACTGTTGTTAGAAATTGAGATGACAGATGACAATCAGGGAAAATACTAACTGGTATTCTCAATTTGAATTGGCTACATATATGTTTAACCAAACCACTTTCAACAGTACTGTTGTAGGGAAAAAAAATGAATACAGCTTTCACTAAAATCCTTTAAAACAAAGCATCGTCCTTAATGGTCTCCGAAAAACACATTCATTTTCACTACTACACTCGTCAAGCATCTGGCTAAGTTATCATATTGATCTCCATTATTAATTATTGTCAGGATCTGATTCATAGAAGCCGAATTTTTCCTTTTATCAAGATGGGTCGGTGTGCAGCATTTTGGAGTGTTTTATCCAGGCTAATTTGTTTCTCGATTGATAGTGGAGCTAAAGGAAATATGGGTAACACAAGCAGTGACTCAAAACCAAGTAGTCAGTCTGATGCAAAAGAGCTTAATGCGCCCTCTGAACAAAAAGTTATAACAATGAAAGATTACATTCTACAGAAAGCTAAGCCATTTACCAACGATTGGCCTATGTACAATGATCCCACCATCTGGGGCGTACTAACTGCTATCACCGAAAGTGCAATTAATGGCAGAAAATACCAGGGATGCCAGGTGTTCATTGAAGCTTCAGTTCTCTTGTGATTTTCATTATGTTATTTTGATATTTGTGTCTACTGTGGCCGAGGATGATATGAATTAATGTTTTAGTAGTGGCTTTAGTAATTTATTCTGCAAAAGAAAGGTTAGATAGCTTGACATGAATTACAAGGAAGTGCTGAAACCTTCATCTGTTTGATCTGATAGTTTGACCATACCCTTGGCCATTTTATCTGTTTTTTTTTTCTTTGTTCAAAAAATGCTCCACATTGGTAGGACATTTATCGATGTTATGTATTAGTTTTTAATGCTGATAAATGGTGCAAAATAGGGACACTGTATTATCTTGAAGATGGCTGAGCATTGCATTGGCCTAGTATTGAAGGAAATGTTCAAATTTCCATAGGAGATGGTCAACGAAGACTATGGAATATATCTTAGCAGAGTTGATGGTGAAGAAGCAAAGCATCTCGGGAGCTATTATCCACCTGTCTTCTTGTGCGACACTAGGTAGTTATGCTTATAGATTTGGATATATTTATGCATAAGTTTGCGCGGATAAATACTAGTTATTTTTTTATTCATATATGCTGATTGTTCTGACCTTTTTGGCAGCGCTTGTGACACATATGTCAATTGGCAAAAGTTGACCAAAGGAGAACCTGTTCGAATTTATCACGGAGATATCATATCTTTTTTTTAAAGCTCTTGATCATGGTAATATAAGTACTTCTTCTCCTCCACCAAAAAACATAAAGGAAAAAAAAATGTTTTCCTTGGCAGAACTTATTTCCTCTTCATTGTTGAGGTTTTAACTTCTAATGCTACAACTGTTGATCAATTTTTCTGCTTCTATTTTAATTGAGTGGCATTTTGATGGATTATTGTGTGTGTTTGGGGTGAGCGGTAGCGGACTCATATCATCCCCTTTCTTTGCCTAGTTCTTTTTATTTTCCTTTTTTACCTTGACGTCAAATCAAGTTATATTTCGTTTATGTCATTTGGCATCTATTTCTATTGTTCAGTGTATGATAGTAATATTAAAATGTTTTCTTATATGAATCTAATGAGTTTTGACCATCAAAATGAGAAAGAATTTCATATATGAATAGCCATTTCAAAACACAATATCTTGTTAGAACATATTGTTCACTAATATCCCTGTCGATGTAACATTACAGAAGGTTGGGGATTATTTCAAAACCAAGTCGTAACAACTTGTTGGTGGAATGTACATCTCATACAGTCTTGTCTGTGGTTATACGCACAACTTGTGATTTCGAAAAGAAAAGCGATTAGATATTGTGGTTATTGTTATGATCTTGAAGCTGTTAAGAGTTTATATATCTCATGTTAAGATAATAGAAAATAACTTTTGATATCTTTGATGTGTTTCCAGTTGATGCAGTTGGATATGAATATCAAATAGCAAGTAGGTCCGGTCCTTGGCAAGAAGGTCCCGTAGCAACAAGCCATGACCAATTTGAAATAGTGCTCAAGAAATTTGCGGAGATGAAGAAATTATTGTGTGTAAAAGAGCGTGCAGAGCTCAAGACTGAACTTAGGACCGAACTCAAGGCTGAAGTAAGGACTGAAATCAAGGATGAAATCATGGCTGAACTCTCAAGCACAAACTCAGGTTAAAGCCTTGATGGCTGTATATGTTAATGCTAGAGCTATTTTATGCTTAAATTATAAGATGCTGAATGTGATTACTAAATAAAGTTGCATTTCAGAACCTCATAAGAGTTGGCTTGTCAATTAGCAAATTGACTCCCTAGTTGAATTTGCTATGGTGTGCGCTCTTCTTAAATAATTAAGAGTATTGACTCTAAACCTGAATTTGTCGGGCCGGGCCATGACATACAATGTTGTAAATGTAGGTAAAAAGTGTGTGCGCAAGATCCATGCATATCACTCATAACCTTGTTTACGGCACTTCTTTATTATAATTATCTTTTTTTTCATTTTGAATCTGGATTTATCGTCCATGAAATTGTACATGCACGTCTGGAGATCAACTCAATTCCAGTGGCTAAGTAGTTTCCTCTGTGCAAAAATCTCGTCTTGCCAATTTTTGTGATGTTTGACGAACCCTTTTCATTAATATCTGTCTCTATACACCGGACGATGGTGTTGAGAAGAATGCTCATTTTAGAATTCCTTTCATTCTTTTTTGTTCCTTATCTAAATCTGCAGCTAGAAAAGTTGTTATGAATTGCTTTGTATAAGTTAAATTATGAAGTTTATATCTTCATTGTTAATTACTGTCACAATCTAGGTCCTAGAAGCATATGTTTCATTTCTTGGAACTTTGTATTTGGCCAAAATGGTTGTTGACATGTTTTCTTTTGTTGTTGGTTTTTAGTAGTTTGTTTATCTGTGGAGGCCCAATTCTTGATACCTTCCATACCTGACTGTTTAAAGTTTTGACATCGAACATGTTTTGTTCATCTGCAATGAAAATTTTTACATCTGGTTTTGGCCATCACTTTATGAGTATCAAGAAAGGGCATGCTAACAATGTCTCTAATCTGTACCAATGTGCAAAACAGAAGAAGTTGCATATATATTAGCATATATATGTGAGGGCTTTTCATTGTTGCAGTGTTTTTTTTTTTTAATTTTATTTTATTTGGTAAGAAAATGTGATAGGTTTACATGCAAGTTTGTAGAGATTGGTTTCAGATAATAAGAAGAAACATGTGGAATTCATTCCTTTTGAGTAACCTCTTGCAATTCCATGTAATTTTGCTGGCGGCTCATCCGTGGTATTGCTTTATTGTTGATGTCTATAGCCTAAATCTTTGATTATTTCAATGGGTGTTTAGACGATTTCTCCTATCACGAGAAGCCAAGCCAAGACTTTTATGTTGCTTCAATGGTCACTAAGCCAAGACCCATTATCGATACAAAACAAAGCCCACCGTTGGTAGAAATGTGGGTTGGGCTTAATCGGCTATGTCAAACGGAACTTTGGGGAAGCAGCACTAACAGTCCCAGAATCATAAAGAATAAAAAATGACTGATCCCAAAGCCAACTCATATAAGTAAAGAAGAACTAATTCCGCTTACAAAATGATCATAAATAAGTTCAATAATAAGTTCCAAGTGCAAATGAAGAGCACCGTGTGCCTCAAAATAAAAAGTATCTTCAATCTAGAGTGATTATCATGTCCAAACCAAATTAACTTTTACAATACCTATAATTATGAAGTATTTAATACTGCCAAATCTAAACAAGTCATTAATCAAAAGTATTAGAGGTCAAATTTTGTAAATTGGCTTCCCACTCCACCCATCAAGACCACTTGCTTCCAACTTCACCCATCAATTTTTTGGCCACTTGCAACTACTTGGAAAACCTGCAAATCAAATTATATTTATAAGAATAATAGTTTCAATTTTTGTTTAAAAGCATACATAACTATTGGTAGAAAAAATTACCGCATGTTCCGAATTTGACCACCAATGCCAATACACCTCCCAACAATATCCCTGCCACGAGCAGCAACCACAATAGAGCTATCTTGTGATGGATGAATCTACTCATGTGCACTCTCGCCTCAATAATCTGGAGAGTGATAGATTCTGCTCGCTCAACCAATCCAACATCAAGTGGTGCACCTTCGCTCCAAGTAATTACCCTACCCTCCATATTAGCATACCGCACCCCCAATGCAGTAAAAGAAACTCCTATCTTCCTAAACCTCACAAGTGCACTCATGTGGGTGTGATATAATGTGGGTATGAACCACAAGAGGGTGACAAACAAGGGAGGCAATGAAATACTGTATGGAAAAGTGCGCAAAACAGACACAACTATTCCTACACATATAAGATAGAAGCCCATTGCCACTATTACACCATTGATAATTGCATCACTGTCACCCTCTAATGTAGCATGATCTTTCTTCACCTTCAGGAAATCAGCTTCAATTTTTTCTAGCGAGCAAAAAATATTAACAATCAATAGACATCAACCGAGCGTACATTCTGTTCTAAACCAAGAAAAATAGATCGAAAGCTAGCATCATAAGGCCATGTTTCAATTCAACCTAAATCCACAACCACAAATGCGCAAAAGGAACATGCCGAATGTGGCTTAATTATTCTTCATGAAAATCAGTGAAGTAAAAACTCCTAGAAAGCATGCAGCATATTACAAATGAAGAAGAATCAACAAGGGAGCGCGAAATCAAAAACAGAGAGAGAAGTTCGGCTACTGAATTCAGCAATGACGCAAGTCGCTCATACATAGATATTGTACCATAAAATCAATTGGGGTTTTACAAGTCTGCTAGGAAAAGGAAAGCTAACAAAAAAAGAGAGAGGAACCATAGCTTATGGAGATTGCTGGAGTTTCGTTTCATTTCTTGATTTATATTATAGCAGCACCGGAAAAAAAAAACAAAAGAAAAGAAAAATACCTATTGCATGCTGAGGAGAAGGGTCCGGGGGTTGTTGAGCGACCGCTGCTAGAAGTTGGTTCTCCGAAAGTTGGACCTCCCGAACTTGCACTTCCGGAGGTTGGCCTGCCTGAACTCGTCCCTCCGCTCCAACTTGGCCCTCAGTCTGAACTTGGCCCTCGACCTGAACTTGTTCCTCCGCTCCAGCTTGGCCCTCAATCTGAACTTGGCCCTCGACCTGAACTTGTCCCTCCGCTCCAACTTGGCCCTCAGTCTGAACTTGGCCCTCGACCTGAACTTGTTTCTCCACCTGAACTTGCCCCTGCGGTGCTGGACCTCGTCCTTGAAGTGGGTCTAAACAAACAAATAACAATAAATAAGAAGAAGAAGGAAGAAACTAAACAAACAATTAACAATAAATGAAGAAGAGGAGAATCCAAGCAAAGACCCGAATAGATAAATGCAAAGAAAAACAAACCTAAAAACCAGATAAAGAGGTAGCAAGAACAAGAAGAATTAACTTAAAATAACCCAGAAAAAAAAGAAGCCTAAAACCCAGAAAAAGTACCTGCAGCATAAGAAGTCCAAAACAAAAAAGGCCGTGCTATTTCATCCCTACGATGAAATGCAACCTAAACAAGAAGAAGAGAACCATACCATGAGGAGGTTGGATTTCTGGAACATGTGGAGCTTCGACTCTCACACTCGGACTTGGTGGAAGTCCACTTGGAGCTACGCCTTTCCCAGGGTCTAAACGAGTAAACAAACAGTAAATGATAAAGAAAAAGAAACCTAAAAAAACCAGAAAAGGATGTAGCAAGAACAAGAAGAAGAAGCCTAAAACCCTGAAAAAGTAGCAGCAGCAAAAGTCTAAAACAAATCTGGCCGGGCTATTTCATCCCTCTGATGAAAGTCAACCTAAACAAGAAGAAGAGAACCATATACCTTGTGGAGGTTCGATTGCTGCAACATGAGGAGGTTGGACTGTCACGCTCGGACTTGGTGGAAGTTCACTTTGAGCTACGCCTTTCCCAGGGTCTAAACAAATAAACAAGCAGTAAATGACAAAGAAAAAGAAACCCTAAAACCAGGAAAAGATGTAGCAAGAACAAGAAGAATTAACTTAAACCCAGGAAGGAAAAAAAAAAAAAGAGCCTAAAACCCTGAAAAAGTAGCAGCAACAAAAGAAGTGGCCCAGCTATTTCATCCCACTGATGAAATGCAACCTCAACAGGTGAAGAGAACCATATACCTTGTGGAGGTTGGATTGCTGCAACATGAGGAGGTTGGATTGTCACACTTTTACTTGGTGTAAGTTCAGTTGGAGCTATGCTTTTTCCAGGAGGGTCTAAAGACGTTAAACAAGTAAGCAAGCAGTAAATGACAAAGAAAAGAAACCCAAAAACCAGGAAAAGATGTAGCAAGAACAAGAAGAATTAACTTAAACCCAGGAAGGAAAAAAAAGAGCCTAAAACCCTGAAAAAGTAGCAGCAGCAAAAGAAGTGGCCCGGCTATTTCATCCCACTGATGAGATAGAACCTAAACAGGAGAAGAGAACCATATATATACCTTGTAGAGGTTGGATTTCTGCAACATGAGGAGGTTGGACCGTCACACTCGGACTTGGTGGAAGTTCACTTGGAGCTACGCTTTTCGCAGGGGCCAAACAAGTAAACAAACAGTAAATGACAAAGAAAAAGAAACCTAAAAACCCAGAAAAATATGTAGCAAGAACAAGAAGAAGTAACTTAAAACCCATAAAAAAGAAGCCTAAAACCCAGAAAAAGTAGCTGCAGTAAAAGAAGTTCAAAAACATAACAAGACAAGGAGGAAGAAGAAGAGAACTTCAGAAATAGAAACCTAAAACCCATAGAAAGAAACATACTTCTCCCAGGTGGTGTGGAGCTTGACATGTTGCACAGTGGTGGCGGCCGGGGAAGAGAGTGAGGATGAAGAGAAATGTAATAAACAAGACACTCTTTCAAAACACACGCACACTCTCTCTCTCAGACATTCTTTGGTCGCTCTCAACGTATAAAAATTGAAAAGGCAATTACTGTTATTTTTAATTTGTAATAAAAATTCATCTTCACCCTTAATATCATACCTGTCCCTGTCCACTTTTGAGATGTGTCATTTATTTGATAATTATGCTAATTCCTATTATGAATCTCTCAAGTTTGATGATTATACCATGGTAAATGATCATCCATTATATCAAGAAGAAAGTCGAAAACTTAAGGAAGTGTCTAGTCTAGCTGTAAGACTATTTATAACTATAGAATTTAGATTGCATGAACTCATTAAAAATCTAATTGCAAACTAAATAAATTGGACCTTACGCTAATAATTCTAATCACAAATGTGTGTGTCACACTAGTGATCATGTCCATATTTTTGCCATATTATATATTTAATTGTAATTTTTATATTTTTATGTGTTTGTATGATAATTATTGAAATTAGTATTTGTAATTAACTTTCGTTTGAACTTACATTAGTATGACCACAAAATAATCAAATCTTCAATTGATCTTATAAAACACTACATATAAATTTGATTGTTTTTTAACGGGGAGGGAGATTCAAACCATGGTCACCAAAGTGATACATCATCTTTACCACTCCAACTAGTGGCTTGGATGTCATATAAATTTGATTTGATTACCTAATGATCAATATATATTTAGAATTATTTGCGGTGTTTCTTTTATTAAATTTCAAATAGTAATTTTGAAGTATTTACTTAATAATGTGTCTCAAACTATTCAAAACTGCGAAAAAAAAAAAAGGTACATCAAATGATGAATAAGAAAAACAATTGAATTAGAAATAGCGGAAAATGTTGAATAACAATTTTTTAGATCTTACAACCTTGAGAACAAATACCAATATGTTTTGGGGTTTGTACTTTTATACAATTGAATACTCATAAAAGTTGTTAGTAGTCTACATCTTTCATAAATATAACAAAAAAAAAATCAAATAATATAGGCAGTCCACTTGAGTCGAATATCTTTATTTTATGGGATAATTATCGAAAAAGCCTTTGTACTTTCCAAAAAAAGTTATGTATATTTTTCTGAGTTAAACAAACCCTATACTTTACATGTTAGGCTCCAAAAAATAAAAAAGGAAATTGATGCAGCTTCAAAAGTCATTTTACTAATAAAAAACCGAAAAACTGATATAATCTTAATTAATGAATTAAAAAAGGTATTTATAAAAGGAACTGTGAAATTTTGACCTGCTTGACATAGGATAGGATAAATGTCAAATCATGTGGATACAGGGTTTGGGGTTGGAAGAGATGACATCCCCAAAAATTACAAGAAAATGTGTGATGTGACAAAAAGGATTATACTTGACATGAGATAAGGGAAAAGGTTTAAACAGGTCGAATTTTGCAATGATTCTTTCTAATTGCATGCAACTATGCAAGTCAAATTACAAAATGTCGAAACAATTATATATCAGTTTATAAATTTCTTCTCTGACTACTTTTGGTCATATCTGTCTGTGTATATGGAATAATTTTGAAGTATTTTATTTATTTGATGTTGTCGTCGTTGTTCGTTTTTAATAATAATAGAAATAAACTCTCTGTTGCGAACCAATAGGCGTTGGGGTGCCTCTCAAAATTATATGTACGTGTGAGTTTTTGGTAGAGCTGATCTGCTGGTGACTACTGTGTAGCAGTGGTGATGGTGGTGGTGGAGCCGTGGAGGTTATCGAACAGACTAGTAGGTGTAGGTGTAGAGTGTGTGTGTGTGTGAGTAATGATGAGATCTTGGGGAGTGGAGATTACTCATACTCATAAGCTTTTGCATTAAATGATATGCATGCAGGGAGACAAAGTATATATATATATGTAAGGATTGGCGGCGTGAGTGATAGAGAGAGAAAGAGAGTGGGTGGGATCAAGTGAGAGAGTACTCCTCTCTCTCTCTCTCACTTGCCATGAAAAAGGGACAGACAGACAGACAGAGAGTTCACTCGCAGGGTTGTATGACTATGTTCTGCAGGTCCCACTACCATGCAACAATCCATTTTAAAAATACGAACGGTGTTTTTTTTTTGTTGTTTACGTTGGTTTTGGAATTTGAGCAAAGCAATCATGATTAATTAACCTAATCTTTCAAGGAAAATGATAAAATATCCAAAAGATTGTTTCTTAGAGAGGAAGAGAAATCAAGACTACTTAAAAAGCCTACTATTGATGCATATGTCGAAGGCACTTTTTCATGAATATAGGTAGCCTTTTTACATGCTAGGGCTTTCAAGGTCACTGTGAAAAAACACAAATATCCCTTTAAAATGTAAATTCCCCTTTCAATGTTGTGCTTTTTTCTTCCATATATAGTCCATGTTTTCCTTCAGATCCATTAAAATGAAAACTTTTCAAGTCAATAGAGCAGAAACACTTGTTGTATATAGTCATCTGTCTGTCTTTCTCTCAACTCCACCATTCATATATATATATATAGCTTTTAATCATGCAATGCAAGATAAGGCTAAAATGTATTTGGAAGGTTTGACTATGCCATTGGGCTTTCACTTCATGACCTGTTTTTAGCTGAAATAGAAACCCATGCTTAATTATTCTGACATGTTGAGGTGCCATAACAAACTAAACAAGTTAATAAATAGTACGATATTGGGTTTCGATTTTTGCCATTCTAAGTAGTCATGCTAGCTTTCTTACCAAATGCTTCAAACTGTCTTTTCTCTCTTCTTCTCTTTTCATTTGCATGTATGTATAAGACTACACGAAGGAAAAGAAGAAAGTGGACTAGTTTTAGCAAAGCATATCATGTGTTTACCCCAAAGAACTTAAATTCTCGAATTTACCTTGTGTGCCCAAAACCCAATCCCAATAAGAGACGGACCTTCTCTTCCTGTCATTAGAATAGAAAAAGTTGGCATTCTTGACCAAAATAAGCTTTTTCTTCAAATTTTTATTACATATATTTGAAATTTCACAACTTACAAGAAATTATTATTAGGCGTAAAATTATGGATATTTTGCTGGAGGACGGTGATCAGGTCATGTGATATTAATTCTAGAGAGAAAGAGACGTATAGCTTTTGCATTCACACTTTCACAATGCCTACGCCATGGTATATCCCTATTTTTTTTTTTTTTTACTATTTTGTACTTATAGGATTAATATCACATTTGGGCATTGAAAGATAGATAGTGTTCCAATTTGCATATCAAAAGTCAAAACGTTTCAATTTGGTTTCCCAAAGATCAAATGTGCCAAATAGATCACTCAGACATATTTTCTATGTTTTGGGTAATCAACCCGTCTATGTGACAAGTTGATCGTATGGAAACCGCTAACATTTGATGACGTGACTTGATGGCGTTTGCCTCATGGAAAATAAATTTTTTTTTTTTTTGAAAAATAACATATGGCAAAAACAAAATCACACACCTGTCTTCCATCCCTCTCGATGATATAAACCCTAATCTCAATTTTCATCCATGGCCTCAACCGATTCAATAAGCCCCCAAACCCAATCCAGTACTAAAAAATCTATCTTGCCATCGCCAATTTCTAAATAATGGGTCAAAAGGTCCAACAAAATTTTGAACCCTAGAAATCAGCTCCCCCTTGGCTAGAAATCAACCCTATTTTGACCAAATGTGATATTAGCCCATTTTGCATATGCTATATACATATAGATGAACTAATAGGCAGAATTATCTTATGCGAACTTAAAATGTGGATCTATATTTTCAACGTTGATTAGGAACATGTGAAACACAAATATTTTGTCTCACTTGTCATTTGACTTATCTACTTTAAAGAGTGATTTTTTGAAAAAAGACGCTATCACCAAATGGGTCCGTTTGGTAGAGTGGTAAGATTGATTTTCAATGCTAACAAAAAAGCTGTGGAAAAAAAAATGAGCTTAAAGCTATAGAATATGTTGTGAGGTGTTTGGCGAATTAAAATCTGAAGCTAACAGAAAAGCTGTTGAATTAAAGTATTATAATATTAATAATTATGATTTTATATTCAAATTCTTTATTAAATTTAATCTAATAAATATTTTTTTTATTAAAATTAGTTTTAGGCATAAATTATTAAATATTTTTATATCAAAATTAAAATGATTATTTTAAATATTAGTAATCATATAAATTATTTTTTCATTAAAAAAAGTTAAGTAGAATAATAATATACATTAAATAAATAAAAATATTGAGTAAATGATTGTTAAGTAGAATAATAAAATAATAAAATAAATAATAAAAAATGTTAAAACAAACTCGTGGGACAAAGTCAAAACGTGGGTCTCATCATATTGTACACTTTATCAGTTTTTAAGTGGGATCCACGTGAATTTTTTGAAAAAAAATGAAATGGGAAACTCCATCCCATAAGCTCCTATCTGGAGCTCTGGGAATGCGAGCAGATTCGTTGACATCATGCCAACGGATCCACTGGCATGAGCTCCTTGTTTGGTGTAGTGGAAGCCGGAAGCGGATTCGCTTCCGCTGGGCCAACAGACACATTATTGTGAAAAGTATTTTCTAATGACGCTATTATTAGTGACGTGAAGTGTTAGATGATGCTAGATTGGTAAAAGAAATAGCAGGCAAAATTGTCTTATTGGTATATAAATCTGTACGGATGTTAAAATTTGAAAATGGTCCTAATTTATAAGGTGCAACGTAGCAGCTTGGAGTTCTTGGACAAATGGAGGTGCAAAAATGAGATTGTATTTTATACGTATAAAGTGCAAAAAGCAACGCCCGCACTACATCGTCACGTGAGTTAGCTTGTTGCTTGCTGCAAGGGGTACACGACTAACGACCAACATTTAAATGTTCCACGTCGCAAATATCAATCTAGTTTCAACGATTCAACGCTACTTTTCTTCCCAAATGAGTAAACGACGTCCCATCTGTCTCCTCACGATCTCCCTCGCGGGCCCGTGGAAGAAGAGGGGAACTCAGTTTCTGGCGGAGGAGATGGACATTCTATTCTCCGCCGATTTTGGGTGCGGGAGGAGAGAGTGGGACTCTCTGAGATCAGTCGTTAAATTATCTATGTTTTTTTCGATTTTATCCTTAAGCTATGAACTTAGCTATTTCTATCCTCGAACTTTCAATTTTTATCTTAAGTCACACTTCCGATGAGATTTCAGTCAGATTTTGCTGATATGGCTTCAAACTCTGACAAATTGTATAGATAGCGTGATGATGTGTCAAAAATCAAAATAAATAAATCAAATCTTCTACACATGGCATCCACGTGGCTATGACACCAAAAAACAAATAAATGTGTAATCCAAAGAACACCAAGAACACAAAATCTCAATTGCAAAATCCTACTATAATCCCAAAATTCGCAAAACCCGACCATCAAATTCGCAAAACCCTACAATCAAAATTTTTATTGAAATCCCAAAATTTGTTAGAACACAAAATCTCAATCTCCAATCGCAAAACCCACTGAGCTGACTCTAACCGCTTTACCAAAACCGTCTGCAATGTGTTAGTAGAGGTATTGAGAGTGTTTGGAGGAATTCATTGTAAGCCAATACAGATCCAGAGTACAAAAGACTTGGAATATGTGGCCGAGGACTAAGGTCGAAGCAAGCAAGTGCCAGCATTACCATTGCGAAGATCTGGGTTAGCTCTTTTGCTTCCACGTTACCAGTGCGAAGATCTGGGTTTGCCCCTTTTGCTTCCATCGTTGCGATTTGCGAAGATATGGGTATGCCCCATTGCGAAGATTTGGGAGAGAAAGAGCTAGTGAGTCGCCAATAAAATCAAATGTCTAAAAATTCAAATATGTCATGATATGAAATTCTTGTTTTGATCTACATATGAAAGAAAATGGCTTGTTCTTTTGCTAGGTTTAGCAAGAGAAGAGAGAGCGATAGTAAAATCGATAATCTAGAAAAAATAGGTAAAAAGGAAAATTTATGGTCAGAGAAAGATTAAACAAGTAGAGTCATTTTCCATCACATTCTCAATCGTCTCAGAATCTTGAAGAAAATGTGATTGAGGAAAGGGGCTTTGATGGTAGGATTTTGCATTTGGAGATTGAGATCTCGTGAGTTCTGGGTTTGGTTATTATTTTTTTTCATTTTACATGTGGAAAGAAGAAATTTTTCAAAAATTTTGATACACCAACATTTCACTTATATTGTTCATCAGAATTTGAATGCCACATCAGCAAAACTCGACAGATATGGATGGACAAGTAGCCGAATTTTATGTGTGTTATGAAAACTACATCGGAAAGATATTAATGACCAGTAAACTTGTTTCATTCCTTGATATTAAACCATCCCTTTACTGCTTATCTATGTATAATTTCATGCCATGAAAATGGAAGCTATTAGAGGACACTTGCCACGAAACAAAGTTAGTTTATACACGTATAGTCTTGACTCCTCGCAAGGTACTTAGTGATGATTTCGTGAGCAATAATAGGATTTTTTTATCTTCCACATTTATGATTGTTTACGGGAGATGATTATTTTAAGTATGACTCTAAGAAAATAACCCAAATAATCGATAACCGAATTGATTGATTGGTTTACTTTCTAGTTTTTAAATATATATTTCTTAAATGGAACCGACTGATAATCGAAATAATCATTGATAACTGATTGTCATTTGGTTAAATTTATGTCAAAAAATCAAAGAAATCGATTGTAATTGATTGTTCACACCTTACATAATTTTAAGATTAGGTAGGATGTTCAACTGTTTGGCTCATTTTTCACACAACCACGAATACTAGTTGGTATACACGTGGGCAATGGAACAGACCCAATTAAAAAAAAAAAAACCTGTGATCGACTTGAAATAGTATCAATGGATATGAATTTCGTAGATAAGAGTATGATCCTAAATAAAAATAAATAACGGAAATGAATATGGGTAGTTATTCTTTGGATACTTAGCGGGTTGGCCCAATTCACGGATCTCACGGGCTGATAAAACATCATCCTACATAGTGGATTCCTTGGATATTTAGTGGGCCGGCCCACTTTACAACAACCAACACGACCTACAATCGTCATCAAAACTACTGGATTTACATATGCGACGTGGCATGCACAGATGCACTGGTGGACTCTCAATTTACATTCGCAGTGAAACGGTAACCACACTCGAGCTCTTTTTTCTTGCGTTTGGCCGTCTCTGCGAAAGATTCCAGCAGATCGATAGCTTCGTCGTCCATCGATGGCGGAAGCTCAAGCTGTCAATACCCCAAGCCTCTCCGAGTTACCTATTTCATTCTCTTCTTTCTTTCTTTCTATACGTAAGGAGTGGGACAATTTTCGCAGTCCAATCATAAACTGAAAAAGGGGGAGGGAATTGCGGTAGTGTGGCCTTGATCTGTGTTGCTCATTTCCTTTTGTGATGTTCTGGAATTGTTATGTCTCATGATTATGATTTTTGATTGTACTGGATTCTTGATAGTAATTTTAGGACAACGATAATGAAATGCGGCGCGTATAGCGAATGGATTATGGTGATTTGTAGAATTCTTGATACCTGGTGCGAAAGTAATATAAATGAATTGGAGTAGTTCTTGGTTTCCATTTTTGCTGGGAAGAGTTGAGGTCATGGATTTATCTTAAGATCAATAGAGAGAGAAGGAAACTTATACCCTTAATTTCAATAGCTATGTGTTGGAAAATCTGGTTCCAGAGTTTCTGATGGCATTGGTTCCTTTTTGAGGCATGTAGTTGACAATTGGTCCAGTACTCTTAAGATTTTTCGGTTCATTTCGATCTGACTTTAATGCTTGTATTGTTTTAGATGTGATGGTCCTGATGGATTTAACCTCATATTTGTAGCTCTTTGCTGCACTTCTGCCATGCAATAAATTATTTTCTTACTGAAAAAGTATTGTTGAAGGCAGCGTCTATTAGTTGATTGTGAATTGAAATGCTTTTAATAGTTTTATATTGGATGTTGATGGGGGACTTCATTACACTGGTTCTTTTTGGGTTTAAGGTCCTACTGCTTGTGAAAATGGATATTTGTAGAAGTCTGGAAAATTTTCATTTGAATTATCAGAAATTCTCAAAAATATGTATGTGCGTTAAGGGCGATGGATGCAAAGTATGAAATGCTTCATAATTAGTATTATTACTCTATAGGTATCAGTAAAAGTTTGTTTTTGGACATGATAGACCCTTTGGAAGTTTTGGATTGAAGATGCTCTCTATTGTGAGGCAGAGGCACACATTGGTGTTCTTCATTTGCACTTGAACTTATTTACCATTTTGTGAGGGGAATAGTTCTTCTTTAGTTATGAGTTGGCTTTGGCATCAGTCTTTTTCTGATTTCAAAGGATGCTTTACTAATGCATGTCATATATAAAAGATTTTTGTTGTGGTTAACATTTCATAAAAGTATTCTCTTTATTGAGGTGCGAGATTTTTTAGTAAAATCATAATCTGAGACTGAGATTGAGCAACCGTGGGTTTGGTTTCAGGAGGATGATTCAGTACATTTTGGAATGATGTACTCTTGTCATCCCCGATAACTAAATTAAGTTGCTGGAGCGAAATACTTATGAAATCATTGCATATGGGGCACAAGTGCACAACGATTATGAAGTCATTTAGGTTGTAGCAATGTTGGAAGTTTAAACATTGAAGTATAAGAAGGATGTGAGCTGGATCAGATTGAGGTAAATACTGTCCTGATTCTTTCTTTATGACTCTGTATGGTTGTTAAGACTCAGGCTCTCGAATACCCAAGTCTCTGTTATTGGTAGCCTAAGTCTCCGAATATTGAATGTGGTGAGTACAAAGACTGCTCGGTCTGTACCCCCCATGAATTGCACACATGGCTAATGGTGTGAATTGGGGGCTTGTGAATATGTGTCTTCTGCCACTGGCGCTCAAATCCTTTGGAGTATCATGGGATATGACATATTGTTTTCATTACCATGGCCACCTTAAGTGCCAAGCATGTGTGCTCTTGATTAAGAGCTTCTGCCCATTGTCTTACGGTACCCCCAGAAAAGAGCGGATTTGCAGAAGCCATCGATTGAATTCTTAAAACAGCTGTTTTTTTCCTTCCCTTTCTAGAAAGGAAAGCTATATAATCAATCTGGTCATTATTTTTATCAGTCCATTACTGTAATGAATAAACTTCAGTTGAGGTAAAAGCTGGCTTTGGCTGTGCATAGAATCTGTGGGCACATTATGAATGTTGTTTCTCTATGACCAAGTTTAGGTTGTCAAGTCACGGCAGCAACCTTTTAGAAATTCTGAGCTAGTTTTTTTTTTTTGTCTTTGTTCTATTTTCGTTTACTTATTTTCTTTGTTACCCAAGGCCCAAGCTAACTGCCATATTACTAAACGGTTGGCAGGTAGAGAGATGGAATGAGCAGAGGGAGAATGGCACCTTTCCGGGTCCTCTGTAGGTGGCATCTGTCTTGGTTAATGGTTTGGTTCCAGCTGTTATAGCTGCTGAATCAATTACTTGAATTTCTTCATTGGAAAGTGATTTCTTAGGGAATGGCATATTTAATTAAGTATGGGAGTTAATAATAAATTCTGACTTGTTTATCAGAGTTTCAGAACCAGCCCAATTCGGAAATACAAAGAATGTATGCTCATAAGATGAAGGCGTTAGCCCTGTTTTTCATGTCAAAATTTTCTACATTACCTGCTCTCTTATGTTACAGCTGGCTGGATGGGATTGTAAGTAAACTTGCCACATAATAAAGATAATTGTTTTAGCATATGATCTTTATCTTCGACTGAAGATTATTAAGCCATTTCGAATCCACCGTTCTTGACGGACTCCAAATAACAATGGTCCGTTTGCTAGTTTAATGTTTGGCATGTACAAGCAAATCTTTGTAGATTACTAGGATCGGATTTGGCAAAAAAAAAAACAAAAATCAGGCTTGAGGAGAGGAATTCTTATCCAGCCCCGCAAGTAAAACAAGGAATAGCATACCCATAATCTTTTCATTACAAGACAACATTCAACAGTTAGCACACGAGTAGAAATAGCCATTAGCATCAAGATCGCACACCATAAATACAGCTACAGAGTCAATTTGCTAATTTATAAGCCAACCCATATGAGGTTTCCAGATGCAACTTTATTTAGTAATAACATTCAGCATCTTATAATTAAAAGCATAAAATAGCTCTGGCATTAACATAGCCATCAAGGCTAGATCATAACTCATTTGAAACCTGGTAACATGAGTTCAGTCTTGAATTCAGCCCTGAGTTCAGCCTGAAGTTCAGTTCTGAGTTCAGACTTGAGTTCAGTCAGGAGTTCAGACTGAAGTTCAGTCCTGAGTTCAGACTTAAGTTCAGTCCTGAGTTCAGCCATGATGTCAGCCTTGAGTTCTACACGCTCTTTTACACACAACAATTTCATCTCTGCAAATTCCTTCTGCAATGCTTCAAATTGGTGATGGCTTGCTGCTACTCTAACTTCTTGCCAAGGACTTAACCTATATGCCATTTGATATACATATCCAACTGCATTAACTGGAACCACGTTACAGATATCAAAAGTTATTTTCTATTCGCATAACATGAGTTATATAAACTCTTAACAACTTCATCATAACAATAACCACAGTATATAATCACCATTTGATATACATATCCAACTCTTATCAACTGGAAGACACTTCTTTTTGTTTATGGTTTTTGGGGGAGGGTGAAGAAGAAGTAATTATATTACCATCATCAGGAGCAGCGAAAAGAGAGATGATATCTCCGTGAAAAATATTCACAGCTTCTCCTTTAGTCAACTTTTTCCAATTGACATATGTGTCAAATGCGCTGCATAAAGGGCCCAAACAATCACAGTATATGAATAACAAAATACATAGTATTTATATGCACAAATTTATGCATAAATATATCCAAACCTATAAGCATACTACCTAATGTCCCACAAGAAGACAGCTGGATAATAGGTCCCAAGATGCTTTGCTGCTTCACTATCAACTCTGGCAATATATATTCCATAGCCATTGTTGACCGCCTCGTTTGGAATTTGGAAATACATTTCCTTCAATACTAGGCCAATGCAATGCTCAGTCATCTTCAAGTCAATACAGTGTCCCTAATTTGCACCCATTTATCAGCATAAAAAACTAATATACAACACAAATAAATGTCCTAATAATGTGGAACAGTCCTTGAACAAAGAAAAAAATGGCCAAGGGTATGGTAAAACTATCAAATCAAGCAGATAAAGTTTCAATATTTCCTCGTAATTCAAGTAAAGCTATCAAACCTTCGTTTTGGAGAATGAAAATACTAAAAAGGCCGCTAGTAAAACAATAATTCATATCATTTTCGGCCATAGTAGACACAAAAATCAAAATAAAATAATGAAAATCACAAGAGAACTGAAGCTTCAGTGAAGACCTGGTATCCCTGGTAGCTCCTGCCATCAATTGCACGCTTGGTGATAGCCGTTAATACGCCCCAGATGATAGGATCATCATAGGTAGGGTAGTCATCCGAAAAGAGCTTAGCTTTCTGTAGTATGAGATCTTTTGTTGATATAACTTGTTGTTCGGAGGGCTTATCAAACTCTTTTGCATCAAATTTACTTGGTTTTGAGTAACTGCGTTCTTTTGCATCAGACATACTTGGTTTTGAGTAACTGCGTGTGTTACCCATATTTCCTTTACCTCTGCTATCAATAGAGAAACAACGTAAGCCAGAAACAACAAATTACACATCTGACAGATCTTGAGAAAAACCTGCTTCTATGACTCAGATTCTGACAACAATTAATAATGTTAGCCTGTATATCTAACTGCATAGAAAGCCACTGGGATTGAGCGGATATCCAAAAAGCATGTAAATCGCTTAGATCAATTGGTTCCAACAAATCCATATAAGAATCCACATAAAAATTCCATTGCAGATGAACCAACATGTTCAATGTCAAAATTTAAACAGTCTGTATGGAGGGTATCATGAATTGGGCCTCAACAGATAAACAAACAAAAAACCAGCAACAAAAGAATACATGTCAACAATCATTTTTGCCAAATACAAAGTTTCAAGAAAAGAAAAATATGCTTCTAGGACCTAGATTATGTCAGTATTTAACAAAGAAAATAAATTTCATAAATTAACTTACACAGAGCAATTCATAACAACTTATAGCTGCAGATTTAGAGAAGGAAAGGAATTCTAAAATGGAGAATCATCCGGTGTATGGACACAGAAATTAATAAAAAAGGTTAGTCAGACATCAGAAAAATATGCAAGATCAATTTTTTACACTGAGGCAACTACTTAGCCACTGGAATTGAATTGATCTCCAGACGTGCATGTACAATCCCAATATCCCATGGCAGATAAATCCATTTTAAACATGGAAAAGAATAAAATAATAATTGTAACAAAGAAATCGAAAACCCTTACCCTTCAAAAGTAAAACAAGCAACTAAAACAGAGATCGAAGGAGAGACACAAAACAAATCTCTTCAGAACACACAATTCATGAAAAAAGCAAACAAAGATGAGAGAATTACATGAGTGTTCCAAAGCAGAAGATTTGATCTGCCGAGATTCCCAGTTTGATATGATCGCACCGAATCAGGAAATAAAGACGTATCTTTCCTAAAGCGCAAACCGTTTCGTTTCTACTCGTAACGTTGCTTAGACTCGGACTCCCTCTTTTCGTTTACCTATCTACAAAGTGGCTTCCGTTCGACATAAGCGATTAAGCCCAACCCACATTGTTTAAGCAGGGTGGGCAGTAAACGGGCTTGTCAAAGCCGATGCAGCCTACTCTTATGGTCCCTGGAAGAGAAGTAGCCAGCCTGGCCCAGCCATTACCAAATGGGTTCGTAGCAGGCTAAGCAAGAAGACTAGCCCAATTCATCACCACACCTCCCAAGTCCCAATGCTCCCATCAATATTTGGAGCAATCAATGGTGGGCTTTGAGAGCAAACTTGGACCTCTTCCTCTTAACAACCTTTGAACTCATTTGTCCCATATCTATATGCTAGAGCAATACCCTTGAACAGTTACATCTGATGATGTCAAAACAACTTTGATTATGTGTTCCCTTTGATGCAATCTGCACAATTTGGTGGGTGGGTTGTGAGAGATTTGCCCAAGGAGTAGTTTCCGCATCAAGAAAAATTTGCGTACCCAATAAAAACGACAGAGAATTAGGCGTTATTGTGGTGTAAGGCCAGGGAGTACACTCTGAGATGGTTTTTGTTTGAACTTTCCGTGCCAAATCAAGTTGACGGAGATTTTGCCAGTAAGAAAACCCAAACTCACAACTTAAAACTTGAAGAATTTGCTACTGAGATTTGAAAATAAGTTACCCTACCCATTCAAGTAAATAAATGGGCCTTTATGTGACTCAAAAAAAAATAAACTTTAATCAGACCCCTACTTTTATTAAAGACATTCATATTTGGGTTGACTTCGCACTGACTGTGTCCTGTTTTAGGGTTTGTCTCAAAACACCCCATAGGGCCATACCATTTATGGGGCCATACCATTTCTGACCTTCTTCCACTACAAAGTAACGAGCTCCCCCGCCTCAACCCCATAAACGAAATCAGAATCAGCTTTGCATGTCGTCGGTCTTGCTGCAGATCACGATTTAGAGTGCTTCTCCAACATTCTCTGACCTCCGCTCGGATTTTTTGTGGTTATGATAATCGTGATCGGGGATGCTTGAGGTAGTAATGCATTTTCTTCTCTCTTATTTGATTTTGTTTCTGGTTTTGTTTCGTTGAAGAAAAACATATGATTAGCTCTTAAGTTTTCTCTTCTTCATTGCTTCAATTTTTTTTTATTTAAAAAAATGGATGATGTTTTGATTCTCGGTATATTGAGTCAATGTTATTGTGTTCAAACTAGTAACGCTTACCTATTATCCTTTGAGATTGGGTACCAAGATGGGTTTCAGTCTTGGACCTGTTATGATGAGATTTGGGATGAGATCAGACCCTGATCAAGCTTCCATTAATTCTATTACTTTGTTCGTTGCCCTCCTTTCCACTTGCATAGTGATTGGGTATCAAGATGGGTTTCAATTTTGTACTAAGACATTTGATTTCTCCTCCACCCCTGTTTATTATTTGTTTTTATGGCTTGGGGTGTACTTTGAAAATGTTTTAAATTTAGTGTACTTTTGATGTATTCATAAGAATATAAGATTCTATCAGGTTTGTCTAATAAGGAGTGTTTTTAATAAACTTAGGGATGTGACTAAAGTTTACTAAAAAAAAAACTATATAAATGGGCCACAGGCTTTCAACAGGCAGGTTGCATATATGTACTTGCATAAAGTCAGGAGGGCCCAATCAAAAACAAAGAAGAGGCTGCCATCCATCACATAAGCTAAAAATAAAACCGTGATAATAAAAAAAAATTATAATAAGAGTATATTGTAATATAAGATGTGATCAAAATATAAAAACATTGCAGTTTTTATAAACCAATATAACTTTGCCTGGTAATTTTTTACCAATCTAGTACTGTCAAGAACATGAAGGCATTTGATCTCGAAATAGTGTGGGTAATCAATGAAACTGATGGTTTTATGAGATTAATGGTATGTGTGTAATAATATCAATGATTTGCGGGTGATTAATGGCCATTGGATTGCATATGCGGGCATTTTTCAAAGACAAGATTGTTTCAGGTTGGGGCCTACAATTTTTTTTATATGTACTTTTAATCTCAGATTTTAATTACATCGAATGGTTTTAAGAGATGGCACCTCATTATCCTATGGTGAGATTTTATACATATTTTACACATCAAGGGTAAATTAGTATTTTCATTATAATTTTGTGTATAAACCTACAATTTGTAGTGCAAACTTATCATGTTTAAAAGTAATGTGTAGATAAAATTTTTCTTACATATATATATTAGTCAGAATCCCGCGCGATGCGCGGGTATGTTTTTATTTTTTTTTTTGAGTTTTGCAATATCATAAAAAAGGGATTGCTTTGCACACTAAATTGAAATGACTACTGCATAGATTACTGAATTACAAATTGAAACTATACATATCACATATGCCTCTATATTTCATATTTAAAAATTATCAAAGGCGAACACTATACTGTCACTATAGGATAAAAGATACATTAAGAAATTAATATTATCAAAACCTAATACATGTTGTAAATTACAGAAAATGCACAAATTAAACATTACAAATCAAGGTATTAGGGTTCTACCACCCCTTTCAAGTAAAAGTAATTGTCTCATATTCAAAATTTGCTGCACATTTAATGCAACAATCTTCACAAAGAAAAAGTAGTACTCTTTCATAATTGTAAAATGATATCAATACGTCCGAACCTGATATATATATGAAATGAGAACCCCCAATAGTAGTTAGTCATCCCTCCTTTAGTAACGACAATTCATTACATCATTGTCATTAGACGTACAAATTAGTGATGTATACAGAGTTTATATGCTAGATGGTCGAAGAAAATTGAAAGGCTTAACATGGTATATAATTTGATAACTACAAAAGAGATCAAAATAACTATTAATAGCTTCTTTTCAATTGCTGCAGTGACTGAAGAGGATAGTAAGGGGCCTATTAATGTCAAAAGTCTGGAGATCACTGTGGTGATGGAGCCACCAAACCAAGCCAGGAATTGTTTCCAATTGGTAATTTTGAGAGACCTGCCTTTGAGTTGCTTGTTTGGTATGGAGCATCTCACAGTAATCCAGCAAAAATGGCCATAAAGAATTATACCCTGCAGGTTGGAGGGCTTTACCACAACAAAAGAATCATGTCAATTGTAAAACCATATTTGCTTTTAACCATAATTATACAAAAACTAAAAAATGTAACTTGAACGGCTTAGAAAGTTTGTGGAAATGCAATGAATTAACAAAAAAGTTGAGACCGAATGCCTACCTATATTTTCTCTTCTCCAAAAACCTTTGCAGGGAAGTTTCCTTGCTATTGGCAGAACTGACATCAAAGCAAAAAAACACTTACTAGAAAATCATGACCAAATAAATTGAAAATTTTGCTTAACTTGTGAATAACAAATGTAGGAAACCAAAGAGGCGGAAAGGATTACCATTTACCACTAACTATATGCTGACTGGGAGCTTGAATTTAGACTTGCTTTAAATCATTGCCAAAATTATGGGCAACATTAGGAGGACTCAGACTGTAAACTTCTACCGGTTTAGTAGTGATATCACTCTCGAAAGAAGAAAAAAATGTTGTGCAACTCTGTCCATTTCCCTTGCATGCTAAGAGAATGACTTCTTTAGCTTTGTCCACAGGAAAATCACTAAACACAAACACTTGCCAACCATAAAATATAGTCATATGTGCAGTCTAAAGTTCCCCCGCTGCATAACTACTTTACAATGAACATAACAAAAATCAATCAAAACTGTAAATTCAATTATAAAAGTAATAGCCTATATTTTATTAAAGCATAAACTCACCAAGAATTAGCCCTTTTGGGAGCTCCTCTTCTAATTTACCATCGATGATAGTCGTAAAACATTAATTTTTTACATCTAAATCGACATAGTTTCCATTTTCTTTTGTCTTGCGCTTGATTGCAGGGCTTGGATTCCAAACTCTGCGATGCAGATCCGATAGCAGTATTCACAGCACCAGTCCTTAAAACTACATATATTAAACACTTCGACTCATGTTATATCATGTGTAGATCAGACCATGAGAACATTACAAATTTAAAAGCTCTTATCAATAGATAAGAGTATCAATCTTTTCAACTTCCACATTCCAAATAATTCCAAAACAGAAATTGTATGCCAAATCCACGTCTTGTCACTCAAGAAGAAACAAAAATGTAAATTATAATGCAGTTTCTGGTTGAAAAACCTTCAATCCAATAATTGAGACACTTTCATCAAATTTAGGATCAGCAGAAGGAAATACGCGGACAAAAGGAGATGAAAGGATTAAAACCGTAGTATCCAGCATCTCCAGGAAACGTCCTATCTAATTACATCCCATGGCAACGTCTAAAATATACGCATCAAAAGGCATCACTCTAAAACTTCAAAATGTACTAAATTAAAAAACACAAAAGACCCAATGAAGGAAAAGGACCAAATTTCTAAGACCCATAACATATAAACAAAGAAACCCACCTAGCAATTCAAGGAAATCAATTGAGCCTGAAAAGGTGGTACCTATCAAAACTCCAAATGACAACATTAAATTGATCGTCAAATTGAGATATCTACCGTTCACGATAGATCATATGTTTCGTATTTCGCTCTCTCTGACTACTCCGTACCGATTCGTTCCGAGGTTTGATTGAGTTTTGCAATCAATTGAGTCTGTACATAGAATCGTTAATGATTAGAGTTGGGGAATGAAAAGCGATTCTATTGAAAATTTACAATTTTCACAAAAATGGATCATCAAAATGGATTAGATGACATAAGCAAAACAATAAATAACAAATCAACTTCATCTTTTTAAGAAGAATGGAATCATTATATAGAAAGAGACGGAAAGTAAAAATTTGAAGACGAACCTGGTCTAGATAAGGAATTGTTGTGCGATTTCTTTGTGTGAAGAAAAGGATAGCTGGTAAGAAATTGAGAGAGACCTGCATCGAGAAGCAATCGATGCAAAGGAAGATCTCGTAGAGAGAGATTCAGCGAAGCACGATAGGTACAAGACGTTTCATTTTTTTGTATTTATTGTTTTTCTGTTTTTTCTTGGCTTGCCGTGTGGGAAATTTAGCTAAACAAACGGTATGTGCTTGATTCAGAAATAGGAAGCAGTGAAGAGTCCACGTGGGCATCAACTAAGAAGAATAGCAATCCAGGTGTCAAGATAATATCAACTGTTGTTAGAGTTTTTGCTTTATATATATAACTAGTTTTGTGCCGGCGCTTCGCGCGGCATGCAATCCCATTTTTATGAAACCTTCATGCCTTGTCAAATTTGGGTATTGCGTTATATTTTTAATTGATAAATGATTTGGTGAGTTGACGGTGATTTTGTCATTTTTGGTCATAAGTTGTTTCTAACATTCATATTATCATTCACGTGGTCTTTGCAATTACGTTGCCGATCACCGTTGCAATGATATCCAATATGTAAACATTCTCAACTCGACAATGACATTATTTAACACAGCAATTCCATACTTGGAAAAAATAGATGAGGAAATCATTAGACTTCCCCATTAGCAGAATTTCAATTTTGTCTTCCAGCACAACTAAAAGAAGAATGAGTGGAACACCAGAAAAGTATAGAAACATATTTATGTATAACACAATAGAATAAACAATTAAAATTCCAAATACATTACGGCATATGTTTGTAAACTACCACAACAACCCTGTGTAATGCAGAGTCCATAGCTTAATTTAATAACGTTATTTTTGAAGTATTCAAGTTTTGAAATCTGAATAATAGAACCTTTTTTTCCCTGATAAGTATGTTAGTATACATTGACTGGGAAAGTTTAGATACAGGAAAAATATTGCAATAAACTATATGATCCAGAGGGCAAGCACATGGTAGTTTTTATAATCATTGAATAGGCAACAATTTTGACTAAGGTTTGTTAGAAAACCCCATTAACCAACTACCAGCTCTCTCTACATAACGTCACCAAGGAAACAACTGAATTTTGTTTCTCCCATGATTAGCATCATTTTACCTCACGGGTTATATGTGGTCGCATTACGATTCTCCGAAATCTATGACAGATACCATCAACAATTTCAATGAATTGACACAGTGATAAATTGTAGTTGATGGGAAAAATAGGATGGTTGGTTGAGTAAAAAATTAACTGACAATGAAAATTTATAAAAATTAATCACCAACCTCTCTCTTAAGGATGCAAAAGTCATTGGATCATCAATAGTCTTTCGAAGAATATTAGTAATCAAATCAACCGAAAGTGTAGTGAAATGGTCCATGATAGGGTATCTCCTGTTAGTCTTTATTATTCTTGTTTACAGTACATATAGATTCTTCAACGTTGACGAAGATACCATAAAAGTTTTCCTCACTTCATATATCTGCATTGGAAAGGTTTTTTTGTTAAGCATTGTTTGGAAGAAATAAATCACATCAGAAAGCATGTGGAGTAGTAAGTTAACAACATGCTGCAGCTCTTAAAACTAATAACTGAGATACTTCAATCATTGTACTAAAATGCAGATTGTCAAAACAGAAAGTAACAATTTTTTTTATAAAAAAAATGGTCAAAGTTTTCAAAGTACAAATCTCGTTAGCTCTAAAGGAGTGGCAGACAGTGTTTCAACAGGAGTTTAAACACTGTAGTTAAATTACTGGTAGAAGAAGGCCACAAAAACGATATAAAGAGCTCATAGTCTGGCTAAAAGCATATTCCCATTGAACCTAAAAAAAGAATAACCTCTCTATCCGTGCCTTCAGTCTGGTTTACACAGATTGGTAAGAAAGAATGAAGGCCAACTATTTTTCGTTAAGAATTGAAATAATAACATTATGGCATAGATTCAAGAATCTCCATACACCGGTTAAGTACAATAAACACATACATCTAAGGAGCTCACACTCTAATTGAAAGTTTATTCCCATCAGCCATTAAAAAGGGAAAAACTTCAACATTGTTTACACAGGTTGTTAAGATAGATTAAAGCACAACTTTTTTCCGAAAGACTCGATTTTACATTACCTGCTCCAAGAAAAATGACTGCGGAATACATGGTTCCCAATATATGGAGATGGGAACCAAAACAGAGCATAACAGGTGGGAAAGGGCTGAAGGTGCGAACAGACCCAGGCAGAGAGAGTTGAAACTCAATACCACATGATCAGATAAAAGATGACAGCAGCCATTAAAAAGGAAAAACTTCGACAATGTTTACACTGGTTGTAAAGATAGATTAAAGCACAACTTTTTTCCGAAAGACTCGAATTTACAATACCTGCTCCAAGAAAAATGACTGCGGAATACATGGTTCCCAATATATGGAGATGGGAACCAAAATAGGGGCATAACAGGGGGGAAAGGGCTGAAAGTGCGAACAGACCCAGGCAGAGAGAGTTGAAACTCAATACCACATGATCAGATAAAAGATGGCAGCAAGGAGAAGTTCGATGATACCTGACATTGAATAGGAAGTGTTGCGTGATTTCTACGCGTGAAGAAGAGGAGCGAGAGTAGCGTTGAGAATAAGATTTGGGGATTGAGAAGATTATATATAAACAATTTTAATTTTCCCCGAATTAAATCACCAGAGGGATTAAATAAATTTAGCCGGATAATCAAGTAAGAGACGAACCTGTCTTACAAAGGAGCAAATCATTGAGAAATACTCGCAAAGTATGAACCACCCCAATAAATCTTGCTTACCTCAAAAGAACTCGCAAAGTACCTTGAATTCAGAAACCCATGTGTATACTATATATAGATGGACAACGAACAGAGAATGAATCTAACATTGAGGAGCGGAACCGTTAGGTAGAAATAGAATGCAAATCGATTTCGTCCCTTTTGACGCAAAACTCAGAAGAATCGTTTCGAAAATCACGATTTGAAGGAATTTATTGCATATATTCAATTCTTCTCACTTAATGCATGAATTATGGCTTTCGTCTAAAGACGACAGGAGAGACGTGAGCGGATGAATCAAAAAAGCGTCTATAATTGCAGTTTTTTTTCTTTAAACATTAATTTAAATCAGGAAATTTCCAGATGGCACTCGTACATCGCCTGTAAAATCTGACGAGGATGGCTAAGAGTGCTCTATTTCCGCCTCAGAACTCCGTAATTATATATATATATATATATATATAAATGGGCATTGGGCCTCTTGGGCCTTTGATTTCTTCACAACTTATAATCTCTCTCTTTTAAATAACAGTTTTTATCTATACATCTATCTATACATCTATACATCTATATAAAATGGAAGCTCTAAATAGACGTTCTCTCTATTTGGACACCTAGACTATTTACATTTTGTTAGGAGTCTCCTAAAATTTCTCTATTCCTTTTATAAGCCTTAAGAGATTTTGAAAGCAATCAATTCAAAACATCTAAGAAATTAATAACAATATAAAAAGTAACAATTGTAACAATTACTATATTTACAAAATAGTAGATTGGTAGAAAATTACAAGAGAGATGCAGTAGGAGAGAGAAAGTTACTGTGATAAGAGAGATGCAGTAGAGAGAGAAGGTATAGTGAGATAAGAGAGATGTAGCATATAAGAAAGTAATGAGAGAGAAATCATATTAGATCTAATCCTCTCTGAAAAATGGACAAAAAAAAGATTCATATAAAATTTAAATGATTTAAATATTATAAAAAATAAAAATGAATTGATGAGGGATAAAGTTTTTTGAAATGAATCTAGATGTTCAATAATTTTGAAAGTGGTATTAATATATTATTTTCCATAAAATTTTCCAATATGATTTAGCAATGGGCCGCGTGCTTATTTAATGTGGGTTGGGCTTATCGCTTATGTCGAACGGAAGGGTAAGCACTTTATTGTTAGGTAAAAGACAAAAGAGAAGTCCGAGTCTAAACTTTAAACAAAGTACAACCAGAGACGAAACGGTTTGCGGAGAGTCAGTACTTGATACGTGTCATTTCCTGATTCGGTGCGATCATATCGAAGTGGGAGTCTTGGCAAATCAAATCCACCTCTGTGTTTGTTTTCTAATTCTGATTTGGAATCGACTCAAGTAATTCTCTCATCTTTGTTTGCTTTTTTATGAATTGTGGTCTGAAGAGATTTGTTTTGCTGTCTCTCCATGTATCTCTGTTTTTGGTACTTGTTTTACTTTTGAACGGTCAGGGTTTGCGATTTCTTTGTTACAATTATTGTTTTATTTTATTTTTCCATGTTTAAAATGGATTTATCTGCCATGGGATTGTACGTGCAGATCAATTCAATTCCAGTGGCTAAGTATTTGCCTCCGTACAAAAATTTGATCTTGCCTATTTTTCTGATGTATGACTAGAGCCGGCCACCCGCAGGCAGCCCGAGCTCGGCTCGTATGACAAAGGGGCTCGCTGGTTTTTGTTTGTTTTTTTGTTGAGGCCCAATTCTTGATACTTTTGACATTGAATATGTTGGTTCATCTGTAATGGAAATTTGTACATGGATTTGTTGGAACCAACTGATATGATCTCTAGCTTGTTTAAGCTTTGACATTGAACATTCATTCACAAAGCAATATTACATGCCTTTCTAGATATCTGCTCAATCCCAGTGGCTTTTTATGCAGTTAGAAGCATTTTGGAGTGCCGTATGCTGGCTAAGTTATCATATTGATCTCCATTATTAATTATTGTCAGGATCTGATTCATAGAAGCCGAATTTTTCCTTTTATCAAGATGGGTCGGTGTGCAGCATTTTGGAGTGCTTTATCCAGGCTAATTTGTTTCTCGATTGATAGTGGAGCTAAAGGAAATATGGGTAACACAAGCAGTGACTCAAAACCAAGTAGTCAGTCTGATGCAAAAGAGCTTAATGCGCCCTCTGAACAAAAAGTTATAACAATGAAAGATTACATTCTACAGAAAGCTAAGCCATTTACCAACGATTGGCCTATGTACAATGATCCCACCATCTGGGGCGTACTAACTGCTATCACCGAAAGTGCAATTAATGGCAGAAAATACCAGGGATGCCAGGTGTTCATTGAAGCTTCAGTTCTCTTGTGATTTTCATTATGTTATTTTGATATTTGTGTCTACTGTGGCCGAGGATGATATGAATTAATGTTTTACTAGTGGCTTTAGTAATTTATTCTGCAAAAGAAAGGTTAGATAGCTTGACATGAATTACAAGGAAGTGCTGAAACCTTCATCTGTTTGATCTGATAGTTTGACCATACCCTTGGCCATTTTATCTGTTTTTTTTTCTTTGTTCAAAAAATGCTCCACATTGGTAGGACATTTATCGATGTTATGTATTAGTTTTTAATGCTGATAAATGGTGCAAAATAGGGACACTGTATTATCTTGAAGATGGCTGAGCATTGCATTGGCCTAGTATTGAAGGAAATGTTCAAATTTCCATAGGAGATGGTCAACGAAGACTATGGAATATATCTTAGCAGAGTTGATGGTGAAGAAGCAAAGCATCTCGGGAGCTATTATCCACCTGTCTTCTTGTGCGACACTAGGTAGTTATGCTTATAGATTTGGATATATTTATGCATAAGTTTGCGCGGATAAATACTAGTTATTTTTTTATTCATATATGCTGATTGTTCTGACCTTTTTGCAGCGCTTGTGACACATATGTCTATTGGCAAAAGTTGACCAAAGGAGAACCTGTTCGAATTTATCACGGAGATATCATATCTTTTTTTTAAAGCTCCTGATCATGGTAATATAAGTACTTCTTCTCCTCCACCAAAAAACATAAAGAAAAAAAAAAAGTTTTCCTTGGCGGAACTTATTTCCTCTTCATTGTTGAAGTTTTAACTTCTAATGCTACAACTGTTGATCAATTTTTCTGCTTCTATTTTAATTGAGTGGCATTTGGATGGATTATTGTGTGTGTTTGGGGTGAGCGGTAGCGGACTCATATCATCCCCTTTCTTTGCCTAGTTCTTTTTATTTTCCTTTTTTACCTTGACGTCAAATCAAGTTATATTTCGTTTATGTCATTTGGCATCTATTTCTATTTTTCAGTGTTTGATAGTAATATTAAAATGTTTTCTTATATGAATCTAATGAGTTTTTACCATCAAAATGAGAAAGAATTTCATATATGAATAGCCATTTCAAAACACAATATCTTGTTAGAACATATTGTTCACTAATATCCCTGTCGATGTAACATTACAGAAGGTTGGGGATTATTTCAAAACCAAGTCGTAACAACTTGTTGGTGGAATGTACATCTCATACAGTCTTGTCTGTGGTTATACGCACAACTTGTGATTTCGAAAAGAAAAGCGATTAGATATTGTGGTTATTGTTGTGATCTTGAAGCTGTTAAGAGTTTATATATCTCATGTTAAGATAATAGAAAATAACTTCTGATATCTGTTACGTGTTTCCAGTTGATGCAGTTGGATATGTATATCAAATAGCAAGTAGGTCCGGTCCTTGGCAAGAAGGTCCCGTAGCAACAAGCCATGACCAATTTGAAACATTGCTTAAGGAATTTGCGGAGATGAAGAAATTGTTGTGTGTAAAAGAGCGTGCAGAGCTCAAGACTGAACTTAGGACCGAACTCAAGGCTGAACTAAGGACTGAAATCAAGGATGAAATCATGGTTGAACTCTCAAGCACAAACTCAGGTTAAAGCCTTGATGGCCGTATATGTTAATGCTAGAGCTATTTTATGCTTAAATTATAAGATGCTGAATGTGATTGCTAAATAAAGTTGCATTTCAGAACATCATAGGAGTTGGCTTGTCAATTAGCAAATTGACTCCCTAGTTGAATTTGCTATGGTGTGCGCTCTTCTTAAATAATTAAGAGTATTGACTCTAAACCTGAATTTGCTTTGCTGGGCTGAGCCATGACATACAATGTTGTAAATGTAGGTAAAAAGTGTGTGCGCAAGATCCATGCATATCACTCATAACCTTGTTTATGGCACTTGTTTTACTTTTGTAGACTAAAGGGTTTGCGATTTCTTTATTATAATTGTCTTTTTTTCATTTTGAATCTGGATTTATCGTCCATGAAATTGTACATGCATGTCTGGAGATCAACTCAATTCTAGTGGCCAAGTAGTTGCCTCCGTGCGAAAATTTCATCTTGCCAATTTTTGTGATGTTTGACGAACCCTTTTCATTAATGTCTGTCTCTATACACCGGACGGACGATGGTGTTGAGAAGAATGCTCATTTTAGGATTCCTTTCATTCTTTTTTGATCCTTATCTAAATCTGCAGCTAGAAAAGTTGTTATGAATTGCTCTGTATAAATTAAATTATGAAGTTTATATCTTCATTGTTAATTACTGTCACAATCTAGGTCCTAGAAGCGTATTTTTCATTTCTTGAAACTTTGTATGTGGCCAAAATTGTATTCTTTTGTTGCTGGTTTTTTGTAGTTTGTTTATCTGTGCAGGCCCAATTCTTGATACCTTCCATACCTAACTGTTCAAAGTTTTGACATTGAACATGGTTGGTTCATCTGCAATGGAAATTTTACATGGATTTGTTGGAACCAAATGACATGATCTCTAATATAGATTCATCCACAAAGCGATTTTACTCCTAATATAGAATAAGGCTACACAAATAATATTAGATGATATATGCGTCCAATTGTAGTAGTCCTAATATTAGACAAATTTCATTCAAAAGTTAATGCTGGTTTTGGATTTAGAAGGTGATAAAGTAATTTTGGCCATCACTTTATGAGTATCGAGAAAGGGCATGCTAACAATGTCTCTGATCTCTACCAATGTGCAAAAGAGAAGAAGTTGCATATATACTAGCATATATATGTGAGGGCTTTTCATTGTTGCAGTGTTTTTTTTTATTTATTTAATTTTATTTGGTAAGAAAAAGTGATAGGTTTACATGCAAGTTTGTAGAGATTGTTTTCAGATAATAAGAAGAAACATGTGGAATTCATTCCAAGTAATTTTGCTGGCGGCTCATCCGTGGTATTGCTTTATGGTTGATGTCTATAGCCTAAATCTTTGATTATTTCAATGGGTGTTTAGACGATTTCTCCTATCACGAGAAGCCAAGCCAAGACTTTTATGTTGCTTCAATGGTCACTAAGCCAAGACCCATTATCGATACAAAACAAAGCCCACCGTTGGTAGAAATGGGCGGCCTACTTATACAATGTGGGTGGGTTGGGCTTAATCGGCTATGTCAAACGGAACTTTGGGGAAGCAGCACTAACAGTCCCAGAATCATAAAGAATCAAAAATGACTGATCCAAAGCCAACTCATAAGTAAAGAAGAACTAATTCCGCTTACAAAATGATCATAAATAAGTTCAATAATAAGTTCCAAGTGCAAATGAAGAGCACTGTGTGCCTCAAAATAAAAAGTATCTTCAATCTAGAGTGATTATCATGTCCAAACCAAATTAACTTTTACAATACCTATAATTATGAAGTATTTAATACTGGCAAATCTAAACAAGTCATTAATCAAAAGTATTAGAGGTTAAATTTTGTAAATTGGCTTCCCACTCCACCCATCAAGACCACTTGCTTCCAACTTCACCCATCAATTTTTTGGCCACTTGCAACTACTTGGAAAACCTGCAAATCAAATTACATTTGTAAAAATAATAGTTTCAATTTTTGTTTAAAAGCATACATAACTATGGGTGAGAAAATTACCGCATGTTCCAAATTTGACCACCAATGCCAATACGCCTCCCAACAATATCCCTACAACAAGCAGCAACCACAATAGAACTATCTTGTGATGGATGAATCTCCTCATGTGCACTCTCGCCTCAATAATATGGAGAGTGATTGACTCTACCCGCTCAACCAATCCAACATCAAGAGGTGCACCTTCTCCCCAAGCAATTACCCTACCCTCCAAATTAGCATGCCGCACCCCCAATGCAGTAGAAGAAACTCCTATCGTCCTAAACCTCACAAGTGCACTAATGTGGGTGTGATATAACGTGGGTATGAACCACAAGAGTGTGACAAACAAGGGAGGCAGTGAAATATTGTATGGAAAAGTGCGCAATATAGACACTATTATTCTTTTACACACAAGATAAAAGCCTATTACCACTATTACACCATTGATAAATTGCATTACCCTCACCCTCTAATGTAGCATGGTCTTTCTTCACCTCCTGGAAATCAGCTTCAATTTTTTCTAGCGAGCAAAAAATATTAACAATCAATAGACATCAACCGAGCGTACATTCTGTTCTAAACCAAGAAAAATAGATCGAAAGCTAGCATCATAAGGCCATGTTTCAATTCAACCTAAATCCACAACCACAAATGCGCAAAAGGAACATGCCGAATGTGGCTTAATTATTCTTCATGAAAATCAGTGAAGTAAAAACTCCTAGAAAGCATGCAGCATATTACAAATGAAGAAGAATCAACAAGGGAGCGCGAAATCAAAAACAGAGAGAGAAGTTCGGCTACTGAATTCAGCAATGACGCAAGTCGCTCATACATAGATATTGTACCATAAAATCAATTGGGGTTTTACAAGTCTGCTAGGAAAAGGAAAGCTAACAAAAAAAGAGAGAGGAACCATAGCTTATGGAGATTGCTGGAGTTTCGTTTCATTTCTTGATTTATATTATAGCAGCACCGGAAAAAAAAAACAAAAGAAAAGAAAAATACCTATTGCATGCTGAGGAGAAGGGTCCGGGGGTTGTTGAGCGACCGCTGCTAGAAGTTGGTTCTCCGAAAGTTGGACCTCCCGAACTTGCACTTCCGGAGGTTGGCCTGCCTGAACTCGTCCCTCCGCTCCAACTTGGCCCTCAGTCTGAACTTGGCCCTCGACCTGAACTAGTTCCTCCGCTCCAGCTTGGCCCTCAATCTGAACTTGGCCCTCGACCTGAACTTGTCCCTCCGCTCCAACTTGGCCCTCAGTCTGAACTTGGCCCTCGACCTGAACTTGTTTCTCCACCTGAACTTGCCCCTGCGGTGCTGGACCTCGTCCTTGAAGTGGGTCTAAACAAACAAATAACAATAAATAAGAAGAAGAAGGAAGAAACTAAACAAACAATTAACAATAAATGAAGAAGAGGAGAATCCAAGCAAAGACCCGAATAGATAAATGCAAAGAAAAACAAACCTAAAAACCAGATAAAGAGGTAGCAAGAACAAGAAGAATTAACTTAAAATAACCCAGAAAAAAAGAAGCCTAAAACCCAGAAAAAGTACCTGCAGCATAAGAAGTCCAAAACAAAAAAGGCCGTGCTATTTCATCCCTACGATGAAATGCAACCTAAACAAGAAGAAGAGAACCATACCATGAGGAGGTTGGATTTCTGGAACATGTGGAGCTTCGACTCTCACACTCGGACTTGGTGGAAGTCCACTTGGAGCTACGCCTTTCCCAGGGTCTAAACGAGTAAACAAACAGTAAATGATAAAGAAAAAGAAACCTAAAAAAACCAGAAAAGGATGTAGCAAGAACAAGAAGAAGAAGCCTAAAACCCTGAAAAAGTAGCAGCAGCAAAAGTCTAAAACAAATCTGGCCGGGCTATTTCATCCCTCTGATGAAAGTCAACCTAAACAAGAAGAAGAGAACCATATACCTTGTGGAGGTTCGATTGCTGCAACATGAGGAGGTTGGACTGTCACGCTCGGACTTGGTGGAAGTTCACTTTGAGCTACGCCTTTCCCAGGGTCTAAACAAATAAACAAGCAGTAAATGACAAAGAAAAAGAAACCCTAAAACCAGGAAAAGATGTAGCAAGAACAAGAAGAATTAACTTAAACCCAGGAAGGAAAAAAAAAAAAGAGCCTAAAACCCTGAAAAAGTAGCAGCAACAAAAGAAGTGGCCCAGCTATTTCATCCCACTGATGAAATGCAACCTCAACAGGTGAAGAGAACCATATACCTTGTGGAGGTTGGATTGCTGCAACATGAGGAGGTTGGATTGTCACACTTTTACTTGGTGTAAGTTCAGTTGGAGCTATGCTTTTTCCAGGAGGGTCTAAAGACGTTAAACAAGTAAGCAAGCAGTAAATGACAAAGAAAAGAAACCCAAAAACCAGGAAAAGATGTAGCAAGAACAAGAAGAATTAACTTAAACCCAGGAAGGAAAAAAAAGAGCCTAAAACCCTGAAAAAGTAGCAGCAGCAAAAGAAGTGGCCCGGCTATTTCATCCCACTGATGAGATAGAACCTAAACAGGAGAAGAGAACCATATATATACCTTGTAGAGGTTGGATTTCTGCAACATGAGGAGGTTGGACCGTCACACTCGGACTTGGTGGAAGTTCACTTGGAGCTACGCTTTTCGCAGGGGCCAAACAAGTAAACAAACAGTAAATGACAAAGAAAAAGAAACCTAAAAACCCAGAAAAATATGTAGCAAGAACAAGAAGAAGTAACTTAAAACCCATAAAAAAGAAGCCTAAAACCCAGAAAAAGTAGCTGCAGTAAAAGAAGTTCAAAAACATAACAAGACAAGGAGGAAGAAGAAGAGAACTTCAGAAATAGAAACCTAAAACCCATAGAAAGAAACATACTTCTCCCAGGTGGTGTGGAGCTTGACATGTTGCACAGTGGTGGCGGCCGGGGAAGAGAGTGAGGATGAAGAGAAATGTAATAAACAAGACACTCTTTCAAAACACACGCACACTCTCTCTCTCAGACATTCTTTGGTCGCTCTCAACGTATAAAAATTGAAAAGGCAATTACTGTTATTTTTAATTTGTAATAAAAATTCATCTTCACCCTTAATATCATACCTGTCCCTGTCCACTTTTGAGATGTGTCATTTATTTGATAATTATGCTAATTCCTATTATGAATCTCTCAAGTTTGATGATTATACCATGGTAAATGATCATCCATTATATCAAGAAGAAAGTCGAAAACTTAAGGAAGTGTCTAGTCTAGCTGTAAGACTATTTATAACTATAGAATTTAGATTGCATGAACTCATTAAAAATCTAATTGCAAACTAAATAAATTGGACCTTACGATAATAATTCTAATCACAAATGTGTGTGTCACACTAGTGATCATGTCCATATTTTTGCCATATTATATATTTAATTGTAATTTTTATATTTTTATGTGTTTGTATGATAATTATTGAAATTAGTATTTGTAATTAACTTTCGTTTGAACTTACATTAGTATGACCACAAAATAATCAAATCTTCAATTGATCTTATAAAACACTACATATAAATTTGATTGTTTTTTAACGGGGAGGGAGATTCAAACCATGGTCACCAAAGTGATACATCATCTTTACCACTCCAACTAGTGGCTTGGATGTCATATAAATTTGATTTGATTACCTAATGATCAATATATATTTAGAATTATTTGCGGTGTTTCTTTTATTAAATTTCAAATAGTAATTTTGAAGTATTTACTTAATAATGTGTCTCAAACTATTCAAAACTGCGAAAAAAAAAAAAAAAGGTACATCAAATGATGAATAAGAAAAACAATTGAATTAGAAATAGCGGAAAATGTTGAATAACAATTTTTTAGATCTTACAACCTTGAGAACAAATACCAATATGTTTTGGGGTTTGTACTTTTATACAATTGAATACTCATAAAAGTTGTTAGTAGTCTACATCTTTCATAAATATAACAAAAAAAAAATCAAATAATATAGGCAGTCCACTTGAGTCGAATATCTTTATTTTATGGGATAATTATCGAAAAAGCCTTTGTACTTTCCAAAAAAAGTTATGTATATTTTTCTGAGTTAAACAAACCCTATACTTTACATGTTAGGCTCCAAAAAATAAAAAAGGAAATTGATGCAGCTTCAAAAGTCATTTTACTAATAAAAAACCGAAAAACTGATATAATCTTAATTAATGAATTAAAAAAGGTATTTATAAAAGGAACTGTGAAATTTTGACCTGCTTGACATAGGATAGGATAAATGTCAAATCATGTGGATACAGGGTTTGGGGTTGGAAGAGATGACATCCCCAAAAATTACAAGAAAATGTGTGATGTGACAAAAAGGATTATACTTGACATGAGATAAGGGAAAAGGTTTAAACAGGTCGAATTTTGCAATGATTCTTTCTAATTGCATGCAACTATGCAAGTCAAATTACAAAATGTCGAAACAATTATATATCAGTTTATAAATTTCTTCTCTGACTACTTTTGGTCATATCTGTCTGTGTATATGGAATAATTTTGAAGTATTTTATTTATTTGATGTTGTCGTCGTTGTTCGTTTTTAATAATAATAGAAATAAACTCTCTGTTGCGAACCAATAGGCGTTGGGGTGCCTCTCAAAATTATATGTACGTGTGAGTTTTTGGTAGAGCTGATCTGCTGGTGACTACTGTGTAGCAGTGGTGATGGTGGTGGTGGAGCCGTGGAGGTTATCGAACAGACTAGTAGGTGTAGGTGTAGAGTGTGTGTGTGTGTGAGTAATGATGAGATCTTGGGGAGTGGAGATTACTCATACTCATAAGCTTTTGCATTAAATGATATGCATGCAGGGAGACAAAGTATATATATATATGTAAGGATTGGCGGCGTGAGTGATAGAGAGAGAAAGAGAGTGGGTGGGATCAAGTGAGAGAGTACTCCTCTCTCTCTCTCACTTGCCAGGAAAAAGGGACAGACAGACAGACAGAGAGTTCACTCGCAGGGTTGTATGACTATGTTCTGCAGGTCCCACTACCATGCAACAATCCATTTTAAAAATACGAACGGTGTTTTTTTTTTGTTGTTTACGTTGGTTTTGGAATTTGAGCAAAGCAATCATGATTAATTAACCTAATCTTTCAAGGAAAATGGTAAAATATCCAAAAGATTGTTTCTTAGAGAGGAAGAGAAATCAAGACTACTTAAAAAGTCTACTATTGATGCATATGTCGAAGGCACTTTTTCATGAATATAGGTAGCCTTTTTACATGCTAGGGCTTTCAAGGTCACTGTGAAAAAACACAAATATCCCTTTAAAATGTAAATTCCCCTTTCAATATTGTGCTTTTTTCTTCCATATATAGTCCATGTTTTCCTTCAGATCCATTAAAATGAAAACTTTTCAAGTCAATAGAGCCGAAACACTTGTTGTATATAGTCATCTGTCTGTCTGTCTTTCTCTCAACTCCACCATTCATATATATGTATAGCTTTTAATCATGCAATGCAAGATAAGGCTAAAATGTATTTGGAAGGTTTGACTATGCCATTGGGCTTTCACTTCATGACCTGTTTTTAGCTGAAATAGAAACCCATGCTTAATTATTCTGACATGTTGAGGTGCCATAACAAACTAAACAAGTTAATAAATAGTACGATATTGGGTTTCGATTTTTGCCATTCTAAGTAGTCATGCTAGCTTTCTTACCAAATGCTTCAAACTGTCTTTTCTCTCTTCTTCTCTTTTCATTTGCATGTATGTATAAGACTACACGAAGGAAAAGAAGAAAGTGGACTAGTTTTGGCAAAGCATATCATGTGTTTACCCCAAAGAACTTAAATTCTCGAATTTACCTTGTGTGCCCAAAACCCAATCCCAATAAGAGACGGACCTTCTCTTCCTGTCATTAGAATAGAAAAAGTTGGCATTCTTGACCAAAATAAGCTTTTTCTTCAAATTTTTATTACATATATTTGAAATTTCGCAACTTACAAGAAATTATTATTAGGCGTAAAATTATGGATATTTTGCTGGAGGAAGGTGATCAGGTCATGTGATATTAAGTCTAGAGAGAAAGAGACGTATAGCTTTTGCATTCACACTTTCACAATGCCTACGCCATGGTATATCCCTATTTTATTTTATTTTTTTACTATTTTGTACTTATAGGATTAATATCACATTTGGGCATTGAAAGATAGATAGTGTTCCAATTTACATATCAAAAGTCAAAACGTTTCAATTTGGTTTCCCAAAGATCAAATGTGCCAAATAGATCACTCAGACATATTTTCTATGTTTTGGGTAATCAACCCGTCTATGTGACAAGTTGATCGTATGGAAACCGCTAACATTTGATGACGTGGCTTGATGGCGTTTGCCTCATGGAAAATAAATTTTTATTTTTTTTGAAAAATAACATATGGCAAAAACAAAATCACACACCTGTCTTCCATCCCTCTCTATAGTATAAATCACACATCTGTACTTGGTGGTTGCCATTTGTATGCATGATAAGGACTCAGTCTCATCCATCCAGTAACACAAAACCTTGAATTTTTTTGAACTCTCAATGAAAACATCCACCAGTTCTTTCACTTTATGTTCATCAGAGTAAGGAATCACTCTCTGTCTCTCTTTCTGTCTTTTTTTGGCTTTATTGTGTAACAGGAGCTTAATTTGGACAAATTCATAACACACGAAGTAAGCTTCTCGGACATCAACAAAGCGTTTGATCTGCTCCTTGAAGGCAAAAGCGTCCGCTGCATGATATGGATGGACAAGTAGCCGAATTTTATGTGTGTTATGAAAACTACATCGGAAAGATATTAATGACCAGTTTCATTCCTTGATATTAAACCATCCCTTTACTGCTTATCATGTATAATTTCATGCCATGAAAATGGAAGCTATTAGAGGACACTTGTCACGAAACAAAGTTAGTTTATACACGTATAGTCTTGGGTCCTCGCAAGTTCTTTAGTGATGATTTCGTGAGTAATAGTAGGATTTTTTATTTTCTACATTTATGATTGTTTATAGGAGATGATTATTTTAAGTATGACTCTAAGAAAATAACCCAAATATCGATAACCGAATCGATTGATTGGTTTACTTTCTATTTTTTTATATATTTCTTAAATGGAACCGACTGATAATCGAAATAATAGTTGATAATTGGTTGTCATTCAGTTAAATTTATGTCAAAAAATCAAAGAAATCGATTGTAATTGATCATCCACACCTTACATAATTTTAAGATTAGGTAGGATGCTCAACTCTTTAGCCCATTTTTCACACAACCACGAATACTAATTGGTATACACGTGGGCAATGGAACTAACCCAATTAAAAAAAAAAAAAACATGTGTACGACTTGAAATAGTACCAATGAATATGAATTTCGTTCATAAGAGTATGATCCTAAATAAAAATAAATAACGGAAATGAATATAGGTAGTTATTCTTTGGATACTTAGCGGGTTGACCCAATTCACGGATCTCACGGGCCGGTAAAACATCATCCTAAATAGTCGATTCCTTGGATATTTAGTGGGCCAGCCCAGCCAACTAATCTCGCGGGCCCGCCCACTTTACAACAACCAACACGACCTACAATCGTCATCAAAACTACTGGATTTACATATGCGACGTGGCATGCACAGATGCACTGGTGGACTCTCAATTTACATTCGCAGTGAAACGGTAACCACACTCGAGCTCTTTTTTCTTGCGTTTGGCCGTCTCTGCGAAAAATTCGAGCAGATCGATAGCTTCATCGTCCATCGATGGCGGAAGCTCAAGCTGTCAATACCCCAAGCATCTTCGAGGTACCGATTTCATTCTCTTCTTTCTTTCTTTCTATACGTAAGGAGTGGGACAATTTTCGCAGTCCAATCATAAACTGAAAAAGAGGGAAGGGAATTGCGGTAGTGTGGCCTTGATCTGTGTTGCTCATTTCCTTTGGTGATGTTCTGGAATTGTTATGTCTCATGATTATGATTTTTGATTGTACTGGATTCTTGATAGTAATTTTTAGGACAACGATAATGAAATGCGGCGCGTATAGCGAATGGATTATGGTGATTTGTAGAATTCTTGATACCAGGTGCGAAAGTAATATAAATGAATTGGAGTAGCTCTTGGTTTCCATTTTTGGTGGGAAGAGTTGAGGTCATGGATTTATCTTAAGATCAATAGAGAGAGAAGGAAACTTATACCCTTAATTTCAATAGCTATGTGTTGGAAAATCTGGTTCCAGAGTTTCTGATGGCATTGGTTCCTTTTTGAGGCATGTAGTTGACAATTGGTCCAGTACTCTTAAGATTTTTCGGTTCATTTCGATCTGACTTTAATGCTTGTATCGTTTTAGATGTGATGGTCCTGATGGATTTAACCTCATATTTGTAGCTCTTTGCTGCACTTCTGCCATGCAATAAATTATTTTCTTACTGAAAAAGTATTGCTGAAGGCAGATTAGTTGATTGTGAATTGAAATGCTTTTACTAGTTTTGTATTGGATGTTGATGGGGGACTTCATTACACTGTTTCTTTTTCGGTTTAAGGTTATACTGCTGTGAAAATGGATATTTGTAGAAGTCTGGAAAATTTTCATTTGAATTATCAGAAATTCTCAAAAATATGTATGTGCGTTAAGGGCGATGGATGCAAAGTATGAAATGCTTCATAAATAGTATTATTACTCTATAGGAATTTGTAAAAGTTTGTCTTTGGACATGATAGACACTTTGGAAGTTTTGGATTGAAGATACTATTTATTTTGAGGCAGAGGCATACATTGGTGTTCTTCATTTGCACAATTGCACTTGAACTTATTTACCATTTTGTTAGGGGAATAGTTCTTCTTTAGTTATGAGTTGGCTTTGGCATCAGTCTTTTCTGATTTCAAAGGATGCTTTACTAATGCATGTCATATAATAAGAGAATGTTGTTGTGATTAACATTTAATAAAAATATTCTCTTTATTGAGGTGTGAGATTTATTAATAAAATCATAATCTGAGACTGAGTAACCGTGGGTTCAGTTTCAAGAGGATGAAGCAGTACATTTTGGAATGATGTACTTTTGTCATCCCAATAACTAAATTAAGTTGCTGGAGTGAAATGCTTATGAAATCGTTGCATATGGGGCACAATGATTATGAAGTCATTTAGGTTGTAGCAATGTTGGAAGTTTAAACATTCAAGTATAAGAAGGATGTGAGCTGGATTTGATTGAGGTAAATACTGTTCTGATTCTTTATGACTCTGTATGCTTGTTAAGACTCGGGCTATATTGAATCAAAAAAATGAGTTAGAGCAAGAGACACCTTTCTGGTAAACTTGAGGATGGCTCATGCAAGGGTTCTTCATTCACCCTTGCAGAGCTTGAACACCCAAGTCTCTGTTATTTGTAGCCTAAGTCTCTGAATATTGAATGTGGTGAGTACAAAGACTGCTTTGTCTGTAACCCCATGAATTGCACACATGGCTACTGGTGTGAATTGGGGGCTTGTGAATATGTGTCTTCTGCCACTGGCGCTCAAATCCTTTGGAGTATCATGGGATATGTAAGATCTTTTGAAGTTTCTATTGGGTTTCTACCCTACATTCCCTTCGTTGGTTTGAATCATTTTGTGGCATAAACTTGTTTTCTTGATGCTCTGGCATGCAGCAATATCTCTTAAAGGGAAAAGAGGAGAAATAAGATGTGGGTCCAAAGTCTTCGGAAGTAAAAGAAGCTGAGATTCCTGTTAGTGCTGCTTCGGAGGAAGTTGACTCTCAGAAAACTGAGGAAATACCTGCAGCTGTTGCTGAAGAAAGCACTCAAGTTACATCTGCTGTGATTGAAGGGAGTAGTGATGTCATCCCTGCAACTGATGGAAGCAGCATCGAACCTGCTCCAGCTGCTGAAGAAGGCAGTGAAAGTACTGAAGAGGAGACTTCAGGCAATCAAGAAGCTGCTGAAGAGACGCCAGAAATCAAGGTTAATTACCCACTACCCAGCCAATTACAACATATCATTACTCTTTCTAACTGCTTAGTGGATCATCTGCTGTTTTGAGTACCTTTTTCATGTGTTCTGTATATTTATTTGCATGTTGCGGTTGTGTGATTGATCTTTAGCTTGAGACAGCCCCAGGAGATTTTCATTTCCCAACTACCAATCAAACTAGGCATTGCTTTACTCGATATATCGAGTATCATTGGGGAGAAAAGCGTAGATAATGATTCTTCGTTCACTTTTTTTCTTTGGTTGTTCTACCGCATTGCTTTTAGGGTTGAAGATATTATTATTTATTACTTTAGATTATCGCAGGTGCACAGCTGCTAAGGGAGAAGGTGCTCCAGAGTGTGATAAGTTTGCAAAGTATTATCACTCTCTCTGTCCTGGCGAATGGGTAAGTATATCTCAATGTCGTTGCATGCCCTAGAAACATAAAGGTCATAGTATATTAATATCTTCTGAGTAAGGTTTACTTGGATTTTACAAAAGTTTTTGATAGTTGCTGTTCAGTACATATTCATAACCATTTGTTTTGTCTCTTGCTTATTTAGTCTGATGTGTTGGTTGGTTTCTTTTAGTTAATTGGCTATAAGAATTGGTGTTGATGGAATATGTTTTATCGTTATACAGCATACATAGGAATAGCACGTGTATGAGCTTGAATTGGTGCCTTTTAAGTCAATAAAAAGGTAGGAAAGATTAATTTTGTTTTGAGATAAAAAAAATAAAAACAGACACGGAAAAGAGATGCCTTCAGATAAGCTTTTTTTTTTAATGCTATTTATACCTTGATAGAAGGGCCCGACTTGTTCTCATACATTGACTTTGCGATTGCATGCCTGGCTTGTTTTTTATGCCTATACATATTGTTTTCATTACCATGGCCACCTTAAGTGCCAAGCATGTGTGCTCTTGATTAAGAGCTTCTGCCCATTGTCTTACGGTACCCCCAGAAAAGAGCGGATTTGCAGAAGCCATTGATTGAATTCTTAAAACAGCTGTTTTTTTTCCTTCCCTTTCTAGAAAGAAAAGCTATATAATCAATCTGGTCATTATTTTTATCAGTCCATTACTGTAATGAATAAACTTCAGTTGAGGTAAAAGCTGGCTTTGGCTGTGCATAGAATCTGTGGGCACATTATGAATGTTGTTTCTCTATGACCAAGTTTAGGTTGTCAAGTCACGGCAGCAACCTTTTAGAAATTCTGAGCTAGTTTTTTTTTTTTTGTCTTTGTTCTATTTTCGTTTACTTATTTTCTTTGTTACCCAAGGCCCAAGCTAACTGCCATATTACTAAACGGTTGGCAGGTAGAGAGATGGAATGAGCAGAGGGAGAATGGCACCTTTCCGGGTCCTCTGTAGGTGGCATCTGTCTTGGTTAATGGTTTGGTTCCAGCTGTTATAGCTGCTGAATCAATTACTTGAATTTCTTCATTGGAAAGTGATTTCTTAGGGAATGGCATATTTAATTAAGTATGGGAGTTAATAATAAATTCTGACTTGTTTATCAGAGTTTCAGAACCAGCCCAATTCGGAAATACAAAGAATGTATGCTCATAAGATGAAGGCGTTAGCCCTGTTTTTCATGTCAAAATTTTCTACATTACCTGCTCTCTTATGTTACAGCTGGCTGGATGGGATTGTAAGTAAACTTGCCACATAATAAAGATAATTGTTTTAGCATATGATCTTTATCTTCGACTGAAGATTATTAAGCCATTTCGAATCCACCGTTCTTGACGGACTCCAAATAACAATGGTCCGTTTGCTAGTTTAATGTTTGGCATGTACAAGCAAATCTTTGTAGATTTGCTAATTTATAAGCCAACCCATATGAGGTTTCCATAATCTTTTCATTACAAGACAACATTCAACAGTTAGCACACGAGTAGAAATAGCCATTAGCATCAAGATCGCACACCATAAATACAGCTACAGAGTCGATTTGCTAATTTATAAGCCAACCCATATGAGGTTTCCAGATGCAACTTTATTTAGTAATAACATTCAGCATCTTATAATTAAAAGCATAAAATAGCTCTGGCATTAACATAGCCATCAAGGCTAGATCATAACTCATTTGAAACCTGGTACCATGAGTTCAGTCTTGAGTTCAGCCTGAAGTTCAGTTCTGAGTTCAGACTTGAGTTCAGCCTTGAGTTCAATCAGGAGTTCAGACTGAAGTTCAGTCCTGAGTTCAGACTTGAGTTCAGTCCTGAGTTCAGCCATGATGTCAGCCTTGAGTTCTACACGCTCTTTTACACACAACAATTTCTTCATCTCCTCAAATTCCTTATGCAACGCTTCAGTCCTGAGTTCAGCCATGATGTCAGCCTTGAGTTCTACACGCTCTTTTACACACAACAATTTCATCTCTGCAAATTCCTTATGCAATGCTTCAAATTGGTGATGGCTTGCTGCTACTCTAACTTCTTGCCAAGGACTAAACCTATATGCCAATTGATATACATATCCAACTGCATTAACTGGAACCACGTCACAGATATCAAAAGTTATTTTCTATTCGCATAACATGAGTTATATAAACTCTTAACAACTTCATCATAACAATAACCACAGTATATAATCACCATTTGATATACATATCCAACTCTTATCAACTGGAAGACACTTTTTTTTGTTTATGGTTTTTGGGAGAGGGAGAAGAAGAAGTAATTATATTACCATCATCAGGAGCAGCGAAAAGAGAGATGATATCTCCGTGAAAAATATTCACAGCTTCTCCTTTAGTCAACTTTTTCCAATTGACATATGTGTCAAATGCGCTGCAAAAAGGGCCCGAACAATCACAGTATATGAATAACAAAATACATAGTATTTATATGCACAAATTTATGCATAAATATATCCAAACCTATAAGCATACTACCTAATGTCACACAAGAAGACAGCTGGATAATAGGTCCCAAGATGCTTTGCTGCTTCACTATCAACTCTGGTAATATATATTCCATAGCCATTGTTGACCGCCTCGTTTGGAATTTGGTAAGACATTTCCTTCAATACTAGGCCAATGCAATGCTCAGTCATCTTCAAGTCAATACAGTGTCCCTAATTTGCACCCATTTATCAGCATAAAAAACTAATACACAACACAAATAAATGTCCTACTAATGTGGAAAAGTCCTTGAACAAAGAAAAAATGGCCAAGGGTTTAGTAAAACTATCAAATCAAGCAGATAAAGTTTCAATATTTCCTTGTAATTCAAGTAAAGCTATCAAACCTTCGTTTTGGATAATGAAAATACTAAAAAGGCCGCTAGTAAAACAATAATTCATATCATTTTCGGCCATAGTAGACACAAAAATCAAAATAAAATAATGAAAATCACAAGAGAACTGAAGCTTCAGTGAAGACCTGGCATCCCTGGTATCTCCTGCCATAAATTGAATGTTTGGTGATAGCCGTTAAAACACCCCAGACGATGGGATCATCATAGGTAGGGTAGTCATCCGAAAAGGGCTTAGCTTTCTGTAGTATGAGATCTTTTGTTGATATAACTTGTTGTTCTTGTTGTTTGGAGGGCTTATCAGACTCTTTTGCATCAAATTTACTTGGTTTTGAGTAACCGCGTTCTTTTGCATCAGACATACTTGGTTTTAAGTAACTGCGTGTGTTACCCATATTTCCTTTACCTCTGCTATCAATAGAGAAACAACAAATTACACATCTGACAGATCTTGAGAAAAACCTGCTTCTATGACTCATATTCTGACAACAACTAATAATGGAATAGAAGAAACAACTTAAGCCAGAAACAACAAATTACACATCTGAAACATCTTGATAAAAACCTGCTTCTATGACTCAGATTCTGACAATAATTAATAATGGAGATCAATACGAAAACATAGCCTGTATATCTAACTGCATAGAAAGCCAATGGGATTGAGCGGATATCCAAAAAGCATGTAAATCGCTTAGATCAATTGGTTCCAACAAATCCATATAAGAATCCACGTAAAAATTCCATTGCAGATGAACCAACATGTTCAATGTCAAAACTTAAACAGTCTGTATGGAGGGTATCACGAATTGGGCCTCTAACAGATAAACAAACAAAAAACCAGCAACAAAAGAATACATGTCAACAATCATTTTTGCCAAATACAAAGTTTCAAGAAAAGAAAAATATGCTTCTAGGACCTAGATTATGTCAGTATTTAACAAAGAAAATAAATTTCATAAATTAACTTACACAGAGCAATTCATAACAACTTATAGCTGCAGATTTAGAGAAGGAAAGGAATTTTAAAATGGAGAATCATCCGGTGTATAGACACAGAAATTAATAAAAAAGGTTCGTCAGACGTCAGAAAAATATGCAAGATCAATTTTTTACACTGAGGCAACTACTTAGCCACTGGAATTGAATTGATCTCCAGACTTGCATGTTCAATCCCAATATCCCATGGCAGATAAATCCATTTTAAACATGGAAAAAAATAAAATAATAATTGTAACAAAGAAATCGAAAACCCTTACCCTTCAAAAGTAAAACCAGCAACTAAAACAGAGATCCATGGAGAGACACAAAACAAATCTCTTCAGAACACACAATTCATGAAAAAAGCAAACAAAGATGAGAGAATTACATGAGTGTTCCAAAGCAGAAGATTTGATCTGCCGAGATTCCCAGTTTGATATGATCGCACCGAATCAGGAAATAAAGACGTATCTTTCATTCTTTCCTAAAGCGCAAACCGTTTCGTCTCTACTCGTAACGTTGCTTAGACTCGGACTCCCTCTTTTCGTTTACCTAACTAGGCTTCCGTTCGACAAGCGATTAAGCCCAACCCACATTGTCTAAGCAGGGTGAGCAGTAAACGGGCTTGTCCAAGCCGATGCAGCCTACTCTTTTGGTCCCCGGAAGAGAAGTAGCCAGCCTGGCCCAGCCATTCCCAAATGGGTTCGTAGCAGGCTAAGCAAGAAGACTAGCCCAATTCATCACCACACCTCCCAAGTCCCAATGCTCCCATCAATATTTGGAGCAATCAATGGTGGGCTTTGTGAGCAAACTTGGACCTCTTCCTCTTAACAACCTTTGAACTCATTTGTCCCATATCTATATGCTAGAGCAATATCCTTGAACAGGTACATCTGATGATGTCAAAACAACATTGATTATGTGTTCCCTTTGATGCAATCTGCACAATTTGGGGGGTGGGTTGTGAGAGATTTGCCCAAAGAGTAGTTTCCGCATCAAGAAAAATTGATGGGGACTATTTGCACTCCACGTTTTCCTATTCACACCCCAAAACTAAAAACCTCCATTAAAAAATTACATGATTCTGAGTACACCCCATTTTTTTATTTCTTCAAAAAAAACCATTCACACCCCATATATGTTTCTTATCAAGCAGCAGTCTTAGGTCAATCCTATACCCATGAAATCAACAATACTACCATTATTTCCACCATTGGCATTGCTATCGTCATCAATTCCCTTGTTGGTTACCATTTATCTGGAAAATTCAGTTGAGAGAGAGAAGGAGAGAGAGAAACAGAGAAGTGGATAGGGAAGAATAGGAGGCAAGAAATCCAACGGTAGATAAATGGAGATAGAAAAATGGTTAGGGCCGAGAATAAATGGAGAAATTGATAGGGAAGAACAGGAGGGAAGAAATAGAGACAATGAAATGGTTAGGACAGTGGGGTGTTTTGAGACTAGGGTTTTTTGGGGTGTGAATGGAAAAAGGTTGAGTGCAAATAGTCCTCACCGAAAAATTTGCGTACCCAATAAAAACGACAGAGAATTAGGCGTTGTTGTGGTGTAAGGCCAGGGAGTACACTCTGAGATGGTTTTTGTTTGAACTTTCCGTGCCAAATCAAGTTGACGGAGATTTTGCCAGTAAGAAAACCCAAACTCACAACTTAAAACTTGAAGAATTTGCTACTGAGATTTGAAAATAAGTTACCTTACCCAATCAAGTAAATAAATGGGCCTTTATGTGACTCAAAACAAATTAAACTTTAATCAAACCCCTACTTTTATTAAAGACATTCCCATTTGGGTTGACTTCGCGTTGACCGCGTGTTGTTTTAGGGTTTGTCTCAAAACACCCCATAGGGCCATACCATTTCTGACCTTCCACTACAAAGTAACGAGCTCCCCCGCCTCAACCCCATAAGCGAAATCCATTTTGCATGTCGTCGGTCTTGCTGCAGATCACGATTTAGAATGCTTCTCCGACATTCTCTGACCTCCGCTCGGATTTTTTGTGATTATGATAATCGTGATCGTGGATGCTTGAGGTAATAATGCATTTTCTTCTCTCCTATTTGATTTTGTTTCTGGTTCTGTTTCATTAAAGAAAAACATATGCTTAGCTCTTAAGTTTTCTCTTCTTCATTGCTTCATTTTTTTTTTATTTAAAAAAATGGATGCTGTTTTGATTCTCGGTATATTGAGTCAATGTTATTGTGTTCAAACTAGTGACGCTTGCCTATTATCCTTTGAGATTGGGTACCAAGATGGGTTTCAGTCTTGGACCTTTTATGATGAGATTTGGGACGAGATCAGACCCTGATCAAGCTTCCATTAATTCTATTACTTTGTTCGTTGCCCTCCTTTCCACTTGCATAGTGATTGGGTATCAAGATGGGTTTCAATTTTGTACTAAGAAATTTGATTTTTCTGCCACCCCTGTTTATCATCTATTTTTATGGCTTGGGGTGTACTTTGAAAATGTTTTAAATTTAGTGTACTTTTGATGTATTCATAAGAATATAAGATTCTATCCGATTCGCTTAATAATGGGTGTCTTTAGTAAACTTAAGGATGTGACTAAAGTTTACCTAAAAAAAACTATATAAATGGGTCACATGCTTTCAACAGACAGGTTGCATATCTGTACTGGCATAAAGTTAGGAGGGCCCAAACAAAAACAAAGAAGAGGCTGTCATCCATCACATAAGCTAAAATAAAACGGTGATAATAAAAAAAATATTATAATAACTAATAAGAGTATATCATTACTTTATTCTATTGTTCAGTTTTTTGGGGCCCTGTACGGGCGAGTTCCCTTTGTTATTCATACTCTCGCAACTGTTGACCTCACAAAAAACAAGAGTTAATTGGTTTTTTTTCTCCCCAAAAAAGAAGACTTATTGGGGTTTTTTTGTTCCTCACTCTCCCTAGAGCAATAGTAATAGAAGACTACAACTGCAGTAGAACTGCACTTGCGTGTGTCAGTCAAAAAACAGGAGTTAGTGGGCTTTTTTTCTCCCCACAAAAGAAGACTTACTGGGCTTTTTTTTGTCCCTACTCTCCCTAGAGCAATAGTAATAGAAGACTACAAGTGCAGTAGACGTGTGTCAGTTTAATGCTCTGTTAATATCAAGCGTACGTTATCGAGATTGGGCTGCCTGTACATGATGCATGCACCTAATGATCTAAAAAAATAAAAGGTTAAATGGGTAGATGTTTATCCCGTCACTGGTTGTATATATCATCATACAGACCGTTGGATTCCTATCAATTTCTTTTCATCATCACCGTCAAAATAATACATGCATCTCTGACATCAATTTATTTTCACTTCATCTCTGCACGCCTCTTCCTTCCCATTAACGACGAAATACCCAAAACGACGAAAACTTCAGTAGAAGCTGCGGAGGATTTTTTTTCCCCCAATTTTCCGTTGCTGTAGAAGCTGTAGTATAAATACGTTTACACTCGCCAAAACGATCTCTCAATCTTTCCAACCAGCCGTCGTCTCGCATATTTCCTCTTACAAGTAAGTTCTCTACATCCCACGAGTGTTTAGAGTAGATTGATGATCTCTTTTCTCCACACCTGTGGTTATTTCATAGTATCTCTTCTCTTCTCTCTAAACTCCCATCGCTCCCGAATTCCATTCTATTTGATGGTTGTTTGTGTTGTTCGAGGTTGTTTTTCCCACGGGTGATTGGGGTTTCTCACCCGTTGTGTACGTTTGTTGTTTTCATCTCTTTGTGGATTTAACATTGCTACTCTGTCTTGCGCTTCAATTTCTGGGTTTTGGGTCACTATACTTTTTTGTCGTTCGTATTTATCGGCTTTTAGTTCACTGTTCCGTCTGACGATTCAATCTCTCAGTTCGCTGTCACTGTGCTTTGCTATTTTTCCTGTTTATTGTATGTCTGGGTTCGTTTATTGCTCTTCTTCGTCTTTCTTTTGTTTCTTTGCATGCCGCATCACATCTTCGAATTACGCTGGCCTTTTTCGTCGTTAATTTCCTTGGTGTTCTTATGCGCATCATATCATTACTTTTGTTTCCTTGGTGACTTTCTTTTTTTAAATCCCAATTTTACAAGATTCTTACTACTGTGATAACGTAGCACAATATTATCTATGTGTTCCTTAATAATTTGTAATAGAACTTTTCTTTTAACGATCAATCTGTCATTTACGGACATTGAGATTGTGATGAGTGAAAATTTTTATCATTTCTCACTCATTTACACCAAATTTGTTGTCACTAGAAAAAGTTCCAAGAGATAGAAAATAGCATTATGAATCTGCTTATGCTGTAGTTAGTCATATTCATAACATGATAGATTCGCCTCAGAGTCTTGGCCTGGGCTATAGAAGTTTAAGATGTCTTAAAACTTTTTATTGTCCCATTGTTTTTTATCATCGCTAAAATTCCTTGGTTAATGCAGCTTCTTAGGGTTCGCACATTTGAACTTCCCATTTCACCGAATACCTCATCTTCTTCATATCAGCTGACTTTACTGTCGCTATATATGTGGTGTCATAACCTGTTTCTCTTTCTCATTTGCATTATCCATTCCTCCTTATGTTCAAACTGGAATGTCGTCTATCATATCAGCTGCTTTCTAATAATCATTTGTCCAAACATCTGTGACTATCAGGGGCTATGGAATACACATCTATTTCAGATTTGCAGATTGGGCAGCGTGGTTGTAAAATCAAGTGTCATGTTGCAAGGATGTGGAAATCCATAAATCCTACAATGCAAGACCAGTTGATGAGCGTGGATTTTATCTTGGTGGATAGACAGGTTCATCATCTTACAAATATCTTTAAATTCAGACAGTGATTAATATCAAATGCATGTGCATATAAAACATATTCTTTAATTCTTAATAAAGTTACATTTTGAAGGGCACATCAATACAAGGAACAATGCGAAAGGAGGATGCCCCTACAATTACTGAGCTGCTTATGGAGGGAAAGACTTATATTCTTGCAAACTTTATGGTCGTTCCACCACGAAAATCATTCCGAGCATGCCCAAACCACAATATGTTACGGGTTGGAACATGGACAGTGATAAAGGAGTGCTTTGACACTGATTCAGAATTTCCTGTTAATAAATTTCACTTCATTGATGAAGAAGAAATGGAAAATAGAATTCAGAATGACATTCTACTGACAGGTAACATGTAAATTTTTTTTTTATGCTTATTCTCTTCCTTTTTACAACAATGGTTAATGGCTCTATGGACAAATAATGTGCAGACATTATAGGTCATCTCATTTCAGTTGGGACACTCAGCAAAGTCTTCTCAAATGGCAGATACATTTCGAAGAAAAATATGGTCATTCAAACACTGACGTGAGAATCTTGTATTTTGCTTTAATTGCTTTAAAACTGTGAAGATGAAAATATGTATTGATAAACCCACTTAATTTTACGTAGGATCACCCACATATCAGTTACATTGTGGGGGACTATCGCAGAAGGTTTCGATGAGTGCTCCGTGTTAAAACTTCCAAAAAAAGAACCATTGATTGTTGTACTTACAGGAATGACAGTAAGAGCATTTAGAGGTAACGTGGATTTTGCATTTTTATTTAATTTCTTCATCTCGCAATAGAAGATGAATCGCTATAATTCATACATTTGTTTTTAAAACTGCAGCTCAAACAACTCTGTCAAGCACATCAGCAACCAACATCTACATCAATCTTGAAACTCAAGAGGTCCAAAAATTTCGTGAAAGGTAATCTATGTATTACTTATATACTATAAAATATATTTGGTATAATATATACACAGATTTTCGTCGTAATTTATTAACTATATTTTCTGTCAAGCCTTTCATATCCAAACGAGGTAACATTCTTCGAAACCACTGTGAAGCATGGAATTGGTTCAGCAGAAGATTCTATGATGGATAATAAAACTATTTCAACACTTCTATCCCTCAATAGCATATCAGATAAAGTAAGTGGTGCTCAACCCAAATATATATTTCCTTCAAAATCACCTTAAGTTGTATATTTCATGTATTTAATTAAAGAATTTTTGCAGAACAACCAATTTTCGTGCGAGGCCACAATAACAAAGGTGGATGCATCTAGGGGTTGGTGGTACAATGCATGTGCTAAATGCAAAGCTGGGATAAGTAACTATAATGGGTTACTGACATGCAGAAAATGCGGTCCAACTGCTAATTTGCCCATTCCATGGTAACCTATTCATTTATAAAAGTTTGCTACTAATGATTCACAAATTTTTTTTTAAATATAAGTGAAGATTTGATAACCCCATATTATTTACATATTTGTTTCCAGAGATAATAATGACCAACTATACGAATAGTATGATAGTGTACATCCTCATATCCAGATTTTGCTGCAGTTACTTTATTGAAAATACGAACCACAATTCCCTTTTATCATATAATATTTTCTATCTCCTATTGTTAGTCAGTCTTCCTTTTATGATATCATAGTTTTAAGTACGTCAACGACTTTAAATTTCAATTATAATGAAGTCCACTTCTAGAATACAATCTTATAATCTAAACATGTATTAATAGGTACATGGTCCCTGTACATGTCAAAGACGACACTGGAGAGGCAAAGTTTATCATGTTTGGAAAACATGTTGAAAGATTACTCAAAATATCAGCCTACCAATTGTCCCAAATTCCCAACTCAAGTAGAACTACAGTTCCAGTGATAATGGAACAACTCCTGGGAAAGAAGTTGATGTTCATAGTGTCAATTAGTGAAAAGTTAGACAACTCAGAAAAATTGACTTTCAAAGTTGCAAAGGTAATTGATGAGCAACCCACAAAGACAGAAGGCCTTCAAATATTGAAACAACAAGATAGAACTTACAGTCTTCGTACTTCATCAGACGAACAATTTACTGAGGACATTTGTGGAAATTCAAATTCAACGAAGAAAAGGTACAAAACATTATCTTTATCTTGATGTACTTAAAAATTTACAGAGAAGAAGGGAAAAAATTAACCTTCTTAATCATTGTTCTCATTAATCTTCATTTACCTATTCTAATTCAGCTATTCATATTTTTTTATTTGACAGGGACTTGAAAGACTTAGAGGATAATGCAACTGTAACAATCAACCTTGGGAAAGGAGATGCTGCTAAAAACCCAACCATCGAACAAGGTTCTCTTTACTTTATACAAAGAATTTATAACATTATTGCTATTTTCTTATGTATATGTGTTTTTAACAACTATAAAATACTTTGGCTTTCTGAATATGCATAAATCCAAACAGATCAAAAAAATTAGTTAAAAATCTGTGTCATGCAAGTAGGAAAGCCCTAGAGAAATTACTCAAAGTACATGTTTATAACTATATGTAGAACTGTGAATCTGTTATTATTTGTGTTTTGGTATTTGCAGAAATTGCTGACAAAATTTCTGGGTTACCAAAAGCAACGAAAAAAAGGTGCAACACAACTCTCTACCATATGTTTTTAAATATTTGCACATGACAAAAAATAAATACCTTAGTTATGGTGGTTGACCATCTGTTTGACTTTTGTATCAATACCTTTGGATAAACAGCGAGTTGGAAACAAAAGAGGACAATGCATCTGTTATAATGAAGCATGAAAAAGCAACTGCTGCCAAAAAGGGAAAGTCAAGCCAATGTTAAAGTACACACAGAGAAGTTACGAGATTTTGTTGTGTGCATATGTATTTTGAACAACTACAACTACTTTTGCCTTCTGGGTGTACAAAAAGTTATGCAGGTGGAAAAAACTTTGTGAATAGCCAACAATACCCTGCAAAAATGAGTGATCCACATGTTTCTAACCATGTGTGAAACTTTGTAACCTTTTGTTCGTTGTGTATAAATAAAGTATGCAGCTATGTAATTATGTGTATAAAAGTATCATATGAGGTTTGAACAATCTAACAACTGGGAGAACCACCTCAATCATGGCATATGTATAACATTGATCACCCGATTCACTAGGTTTCAACATGGTGACCACAACGCCTCACCATGCATACGCTATCTTTCAATCTCTATGTATTAAGATTTCGCGCTACAGAATGAAATATTTTACCTCCTCCCTTTTTTTTTTTTTTTTTTTTTTTGAGGAAATTTTACCTCCTCCCTTATCTGCTGCCATTACTTGATTTATGTATTGCTATTCAAATATTTCAAAACATATCACAAATTGAAAATCTATTGAAATATTTGAAAACATATACGAAATTAAAAATCACGTAGCCCTTACATCTACCCTTCATTGTCTTTCTCAGTTTTATTCCGCTTACTAAATGCAAATGCTTAAAAAACCACTCTCGCACATGCACATTGTTGCAGTGCACGCCCTAAAACCAACTATCATGGATTCTTTTATTATCAGCAAAGTAGAGTAGTACAAAATAAGAAAAATACTCCAAAATAGTCACTCTTCATCCTATCATGTGTCCATATTCTTAATATCATCTATGCATACACGTTTGAGGCAATCACAATGAATACATATTGATTTATGTATTTAAAAAAACCAATGACAATGAGATTAAAAAACCAATCACAATAAATAGAATAAAGTAATGTATTTATCCACTTATTGTGCCAAAAAAATAATTACCCATCAAACTATTACTGTTTTAATAGGACAAAAAACTCGAACGGAACCATGGTGATTCATTTCAAACTAAAAACAAGTATACATTGAATCTGTAAATTTCAAAAAGCAATAACAAATTAATGCAAATACATGATGACACTACAACCCAGACCATGCTAATCACTAGGACACAAATACATTTGTAAAAATTTTACAAATACCCATAAAAAGGAAAGGTCGAGATAAAAACATCAGGAAAACAACTTTTAATAACAAATATGGGATAAATACAAACTAACAACCACAAATATCTTCCTCCAATCTTGAACATCATCGAACTCCATTCTCTACAAATACTGCTGCTATTCAACACACCTTACAAGGTTGAAGATAAAAGCTGTGGACGCTCAGCTTCAGAGCTTCTTATATTGGTAAGTAAAAATTAACTGGAACAGAAAAACAATAACCAAGTAAGAGTTTCTTTAAGTAGATATTCATATTATTTGCTGCCTTGAATTTCTCTCACGCTTTCACAGTTCACATTTCAAAGTCTGGGATGTTAATTTATGGTAGTAAATGCTCTTTTCATTCGTTCAGTACCATTCCTCTCAACTTTGTCCACCAACCAACTTCCTCAAAACACCATTACATATATCTTTCCACACAAGAATTACCTAATTACGCTACAACTTCCTTTGCATCAAATTTTATTGTCAACTGCATGACCTTACACTTTAGTAACAAAAAAAACATGAATCTTTTTCACTTTGCATCAAATTTTATTGTCAACTGCATGACCTTACAGTTTAGTAACAAAAAAAACATGAATCTTTTTCACAACTACACTTACCTGATTTTAGCTCAAAAATGGTGAGGAATAAATTTACTTGCCGCCATATATTTCCACAAAATAACTTACTGCAGTATATATATATTCATGACAAGATTGTTATAGTTACTAATACAAATAGATGACATTCATTATTTTACTTATAATTTTTACACAATATGCAAATATCTAACAAGGTTTTTCTCAATTCCCTTCACAGCATTTCCAAAAATGTTTACCTCCAGTTTACAGCGGATCATCTGCCCTGAAAACTTATTCGGGCCAAAACACGAGGGACCAATCAGGGATCTTCAATGGTTGTCTACACAAATAGAGATCATTGCAACAAATAATGAGAAATTAGCAGATAAAGAAATGGAATGCTTAATAGAAGCTGCGGAAGAGGTGTTGAAGATGAAGAACTTCCTTAAAAATAAATGGGAGACAGAATTACAGTTGATGGATAACTGTACAAGTGTGGATATATCTTACACAACCAACTACCGATCAGCCACGAATGAAGAAAACAAGATAGACTCATTGATGAGAAATATCATTGTCCACAATCTCAAACTCATCTGTTCAGAAGATAAAGAAGACGCATCTTTTATACTGTCGGCAATAAAGAAACTCTGCCAACAAATTGAAGATCTATATCAAGTACTCACCAAATATACAGAAGAGCCATTAACAAAGACAGTCAAAGAAAACATCAGAGCAATTCCAAAAATTGAATGGTGTAGAATTCAATTGGGTTCATTCACACTCAAAGCACTACAACATCTGAAGAAGAAACTCAAGGAAGCTGAACAGAATGACAAGTTTGATGAACAAAAGCCAGAAATAGTTGGTAAGTAAAAATTAACTGGAACAGAGAGACAATAACAAGTAAGAGTTTGTTTAAGCAGATATTCATATTATTAGCTGCCTTCAATTTCTCTCACGCTTTCACAGTTTACATTTCAAAGTCTGGGATGTTAATTTATTGTAGTAAATGCTCATCTCATTCGTTCAGTACCATTCCTCTCAACTTTGTCCACCAACCAATTTCCTCAAAACACCATTACATATATCTTTCCACACAAGAATTACCTAATTACGCTACAACTTCCTTCGCATCAAATTTTATTGTGACGTGCATGACCTTACAGTTTAGTAAGAAAAAAAAAACATGAATCTTTTTCACAACTACACTTACCTGGTTTTAGCTCAAAAATGCTGAGGAATATATTTACTTCCTGCCATATAATTCCACAAAATAACTTACTGCAGTATATATATATTCATGACAATATTGTTATACTTATTAATACAAATAGATGATATTCATTATTTTACTTATAATTTTTACAGAAATATGCAAATATCTAACAACTTTTTCTCAATTCCCTTCACAGCATTTCCAAAAATGTTTACCTCCAGTTTACAACAGATCATCTGTCCTGAAAACTTATTCGGGCCAAAACACGAGGGACCAATCAGGGATCTTCAATGGTTGTCTACACAAATAGAGATTGTTGCGACAAATAATGAGAAATTACAAGATAAAGAAATTGAATGCTTAATAGAAGCTGCGGAAGAGGTGTTGAAGATGAAGAACTTTCTTAAAAATAAATGGGAGACAGAATTACAGTTGATGGATAACTGTACAAGTGTGGATATATCTTACACAACCAACTACCGATCAGCCATGAATGAAGAAAACAAGATAGACTTATTGATGAGAAATATCATTGTCCACAATCTCAAACTCATCTGTTCAGAAGATAAAGAAGACGCATCTTTTATACTGCCGGCAATAAAGAAACTCTGCCAACAAATTGAAGATCTATATCAAGTACTCACCAAATATGCAGAAGAGCCATTAACAAAGACAGTGAAAGAAAACATCAGAGCAATTCCAAAAATTGAATGGTGTAGAATTCAATTGGGTTCATTGACACTCAAAGCACTACAACATCTGAAGAAGAAACTCAAGGAAGCTGAACAGAATGACAAATTTGATGAACAAAAGCCAGAAATAGTCCACAACATAGATCAACAAGAAGGAAAGGAGATCAACGAGCATTTTATCCCCACGTCATATAATGCCAGACTACACATACCCATCATTTCAGACATTTGCAATATCCTACAAGTGCTTAGCTTGAGGTCAAAACACCTAGCAAAGGGAAAAGGAATCACACATGATAGTGATGAATACAACACCAGAGGAAAAGAAATAAGGACATCTACCAAGAAGAGGAAAAGAACATGAAGAACGTCAGAGTTATAACAACAAGCTTTTGAGGATCTTCAGACAACTATAAAGGTGAGTTACTCTAACATAATTAAATTTCAATATCATATTATGAAGTATATACCTATCCTGTCTAACAATATTATAAATTTATAATTTAATAATCATTCATAAACTATTACGTGATTGAAAGTTATTAAATTTACCATTACAGATCATTGTCTATTCGAGAAGTCTGCTTCTGATGGAATATTGGGTGCTTCAATTATGTTGTTGCCTCCCTTGCCATCTCATCTTCATTTTGTGCGTGAAGAGGTCATTCACTCCCACAACAAGACCAACGCAGGGTAAAATATTAGTGTAATGCATGTTAATATGTCTGTAAATGTTTAACGCACATTTTCAAAATATATAAACTCTATAAATAGTTGTCTATACTAACTCTACTAGAACACCTACCTCTGCAAACAAATAGGTTAAAAACCTAAAGGTTAACCCCAACTTAGAACAACAAATTATAGCGTCAAGCTTCACATCCAAAACCCAGAAGAGGACAATTAATAGTTCTAATCAAAGTTAGAACTTGAAATTGAGCCATAGACTGTATATTGAAGTACTCTCACAACCCAGAATCTCAAATCTAACAGCAACATGAAAAACATATACCAAAACCAACCAAGTTACCTAAATACACACAAATTAAAGTATACATGTGTCGAGTGAATGTACGGTTGTTGGCACAGAGGAAATATAAACGCATCCATTGTAGAATTGCTTCCAGATCATACTTACATTTGTAAGCAACTCAAAGGCATACCTAAAAATAAACAAGGCTGGGATAAAGCAGCCACTTCACAATCGGCACAGGAACCCTAAACCCATGAAAGAATAAATTCAGCACCTGTGTATCGCCGACCAATAGAACAAAATAGAAGAACACATCCGAAATTGCCGACAAGGACACAAAACCCTAAGCCCCAACCATTGCCTTACTTTCTTCACTATATACATTCTTTACACCCTTTTAAGTTATCGATTGCCTCTTAAAAGGATATTACCGCTTGCTGAAAATGTTTATTGGGCCACCATATTGGACTTTAAATTCCTATTATCCTGATGGGCTTCTTTGCAGCGTTTCATCTAAAAAATCCAACGCCCGATACAAACCACGACTTCAAAAACACCTTATCTTCAACTTCTCTGCTCCTTTTCTGAAACGGCGTCGTCAACACTCATTGTCTTCCATACATCAAACAAACTAAATAGGTACATGAATCTCATTTTACAAACTTTATCAGCTTTCAAACTTTTCTGAGGTGACATCCTTTTTTGTCTGGATTTGCCTCACGAAAACAAAGCCAATCAGAACAATACAAAAAAATAGTCAGACTCACCATAGAACAATCCAGCTCATAATCAGGTTCCTTAACAAGTTATAGTACTGCTGTTCGTTCCAACTGATCTTTGTTTCTAATCACCTCTGCTTTATCTTCTTTCGGATCGACTCTGCTTCCATATCAATTGCTTGGAGGATTTTTAAGGTACGCCTACTTGGGTTTCTATTTCATTTGCATGACTCATTTTGTTTCAATCTGATTTCTTCTTTCACATATTTGTTTTAACCTCATCTTCTTCAAATCGCACAACGTATTCTTCGAATTGCATAGTATAATTGTTTTAAGAACTTAGGCTGAATTATATCAGGTGTACCAAAACTAACACATCTATCCTATGTCCAATCCTAAGCTTACACTATGGATAACCAGGACTCAAGTACGAATAATCGGCTAAAGAGAAAGCAAATGATGCTGCAAAAAAGGCGAGTTGTTGGAAGATCTATTAGTCCCAGCAAAGCCTCATCTTCCAATACATTTAATCAAAGTAATTGTAAACTTCTAGAGCCAACTCAACAACATCCTCAAACCATACCACTTAGATCAGAAGAATCTACAAATAACACTCATCTTCTTCTCAATTTTGGTTTCCCAGAGTATACTTGCAACTTTTGTGGCGCAATCTTCTGGTTTGCAGAACGACTAAAATCTTATGGATCTCAAAACCCAATTTTCTCACAGTGTTGTAGGGTGGGTCGTATTAAGCTTCCTAAACCTAGAGAAATTCCATCCCCCCTAAAAGAACTAATGGATTACAGAGGTTCTTCATCTTCAAAGCTTTTCCGTGACAATTTAAGGACATACAACTCTATCTTCGCCTTTACATCAATGGGTGCAAAAATTGATAGAGATATCAACAAGCATCCAGGCCCATATGTTTTCAAGATCAATGGGCAAAATCATCACCTAATAGGATCTCTCCTTCCAATGGAAGGAAAAACACCAAATTTTGCCCAGCTATACATATATGACACAGATAATGAAGTTGCTAATAGGATGTCTACCTTTACAAACACTGGAAGCCCAAAAAAAATTGATGAGGCAGTTGTGGCTCAGTTAATTGCAATGTTTGATAGAGTTAATGAGCTGGTGAAGGTATTTCGCATGGCAAGAGATAGGTTTACAAGTGGTGAAACACATTCTCTTTCTTTAACACTGTGTGGGAAACGTATTGGAGATGGATCACAGTATAACACACCTACTGCTTCTGAAATGGCTGGTTTAATCGTTGGAGATTTGGGTCAGGCAAGTCAAGCACGAGACATAATTGTGGAATATCAGACTAAAATGCTCAAACAAATAGATGATCTACACCCATCATTCATGGCAATGCAATACCCGATTTTATTTCCCTACGGTGAAGATGGATTCAGGCTTAAGATCCCTTACCAGAAACAACCAAATCAACCAGAATTGAAACGAGGAACAGTGACACGGAGAGAATACTATGCGTATATGTTACAACAAAGGAAAAACTCTCCTCAGTTATTAATTAGCGGTGGCAGATTGTTCCAGCAATATATAGTCGATGCATTTACATGCATTGAGGATGAGAGGCTACGTTATATTAGATTTAAACATCAACAAGAACATCATAGGTGTGAATTGTATAAAGGAGTTCAGGATGCATTTCTTCGTGGTGATGTAGCCTCAAGTTCAATAGGCCAACGAGTAATATTGCCTTCAAGTTTTACTGGAGGACCAAGATATATGATTCAAAACTATCACGATGCAATGGCAATTTGCCGAACTAGGGGTAATCCAGATTTGTTCATCACTTTCACATGTAATGTAAACTGGATAGAAATTCAGAATGCTCTAAGTTTAATCCCTGGACAAAAAGCACAGGATAGACCAGACATAGTCTCCCGGGTTTTTAACATGAAACTTACAGAATTTATGAACGACATAAGGAAGAACAATTATTTTGGCAGAGTCGTCGCTGCTATTTACACAGTTGAATTCCAAAAAAGAGGACTTCCTCATGTGCATATTATAGTCTGGTTGAATCAACAAGACAAGTGCCCAACTGTAAACGATATCAACAAGATAATATCTGCTGAAATACCAGATAAAGAGACAGACCAAGAGTTATACAATGTTGTGTCAAAGTTTATGATCCATGGCCCATGTGGAGAAGCAAATTCCCAGGCTCCTTGTATTAAAGAGGGTAAGTGCATGAAACATTTTCCTAAGAAATACAGCCCTGAAACAATAATAGCAGAGGATGGATTTATCGTTTATAAAAGACGAGATGATGATAAAGTTGTAGTTAAAGTTGGGGTTGAACTTGACAATAGATTTGTGGTTCCATATAACAGAGGACTGCTCTTGAAGTACCAAGCACATATAAATGTCGAATGGTGTAATCGTTCTAGGTCAATCAAATATTTATTCAAATATGTTAACAAAGGACCTGATAGAACTAGAGCTGTGTTAAGGGACTCACAAGAACCTAATTCTGAGATAGTTGACGAGATACGAAATTATGTGGATTGTAGGTATCTTACTGCATACGAGTCATCTTGGAGAATTTTTGAATATCATATCCACTATAAATTCCCTACTGTTGAAAGACTGACAATTCATATGCCACTGATGAATAACATAGTATTTCCAGGAGATAAAGAAATTGAGGAACTTTTGAACCAGCCTGGGATAGAGAAAACAATGTTGACTGAATGGATGTTTACAAATTTCATGTTTGAAGATGCAAGAGGACTTACATATACTGAATTTCCAACATATTGGAGATGGGATGGAGCAAAAAAATTATGGTTTAGGAGAAAACAAGGTCAATGTATTGGGCGGATATCATATATTCATCCAGCTTCTGGAGATCTTTACTATTTGCGTATGTTACTCAGCCAAGTTAAAGGAGCACTCAATTTCACTGATATTAGAACTGTCAAAGGGGTTGTACATCAAACATTTAAAGAAGCATGTAATGCAATGGGCTTGATAGGGGATGATAGAGAATGGCACGACGCAATGGATGAAGCTTCACAATGGGCAACCTCAAAGGAGCTTAGGCAATTGTTTGTCACATTAATAATATTCTGCGAAGTGACGAATGTCAATCATTTGTTTCAAACACAGCTGTCTAATTTAAGGGATGATATCATTTACAAAGCTCAACAAAGGCTTGGGATGAGCGACATCAATTTAACAGAGGAACAAACAAGAAATCAGGTGTTAATTGAGCTGCAAATTTTGTTCCAAAGAAATGGTACGTGCCTCACTGACTTTAAGTTACCAACACCTACTGGAGGACAAGTAGATGACTATAACAATACATTGCTAAGGGAAGAGATGAGTTACAACACAATTGAACTGCAGGATCAAAATCATTCTCTTGCGCAGCAGTTAAATGATGAACAAAAAATTGTCTACGAGGCAATATTGACATCGGTTTATCAACATAGTGGAGGTTTATTCTTTGTTTATGGACATGGCGGAACAGGAAAAACTTTTTTATATAACGCAATAATATCTCGCTTAAGATCAGAGGGAAAAATTGTATTGGCGGTTGCATCTTCTGGAATAGCATCTTTGCTCTTGCCTGGAGGCCGCACAGCTCACTCGAGATTCAAAATACCAATTGATGTCCATGAACAATCATGCTGCCACATAAAGAAAGGCACACAGCTTGCACAACTGCTACAAATTACAAGCCTCATTGTATGGGACGAAGCACCCATGGCACATCGAAATTGCTTCGAGGCACTCGATAGGTCCCTAAATGATATTCTTTCACAGAATGAGGATGTTCATCTAGATACAGCCCTAACTTTTGGTGGGAAAACAGTTTTACTAGGTGGAGACTTTAGACAGATATTGCCAGTGGTTGTAAAAGGTTCGAGGCACGATACCATACAGTCTTGCATTGCAAAATCAGCCCTATGGAACCACTGCAAAATATTCCAACTGAAAACTAATATGAGGTTATCTATAATTGGTTTGACAGAAGAAGAAAAATCACAGATGAACAACTTTGCAAGGTGGCTATTAGATATTGGTGAGGGTAAAGTTGAAGCTAAAAGACTCAATGATGAAGAAGAATACGCAAGTTGGATAAAAATACCTGATTCAATGCTTATACTTTCTGAAAAAGGAGATGTTGAAGATATAACCTCAGAGATATATGATAAATTAGACATGTTCTACAAGGAAGCAAAATACCTGAAAGAAAGAGCAATTCTCACAGCAACTAATGAGGCAGTTGATGTCATTAACACAAAAGTTTTATCTCTTATTCCTTCTGAAGAAAAAAATTACCTTAGTTTTGATTCAATTAGCAAAGAAGCTGGTGCTTCATCTGAAGATGATATTCTATATCCCACGGAGTTCCTAAACTCCTTATCGTTCCCTGGAGTTCCAAATCATCAACTTTCCCTCAAAATAAATACCCCAGTTATGTTGCTGCGAAATATAAACCAGAGCATGGGATTATGTAATGGGACCAGGTTAATGATCAAAAGATTGGGAGACAGGATCATTGAGGCTGTTATCATGACAGGGAGTAACATTGGTGATAAAGTCTACATACCAAGAATTATAATGTCAGCAACCGACAAAAAATGGCCCTTCACACTGAAAAGAAGACAATTCCCAATAAGATTGTGTTATGCAATGACAATAAACAAAAGTCAAGGACAAACTCTTGAGAAGGTGGGTTTATATCTTCCAAGACCCGTGTTCTCCCATGGACAATTGTATGTGGCAGCATCAAGGGTGACGACGTATAAAGGACTTAAAGTAATGTTGGGTTCTACCAATGAAGACAACAATGGATACACAAAAAACATTGTGTATCACGAAATCTTTCATGAACTATAAGCGAGTAAGTCTATAATATTACTGTACAAAATATTACATATAATTAGGTTTCTCATTTTTTATTTATTCAATATATGACCATTTTTTAGTGAAGTTGAAGACTGTTTTTCCCTTTCCACTGCCTCCATGTGTTATGATCCTTACCTTCTTCTCTAATTGATTTCTCATGTTATAATTGCTTTTCTTCACACTGCCTAACAAAGACAATGATAATGGCCGTCTATTGCTACCAATTCTATTCACGGCTGCCAATTTTTTTGTTATTAAATTCTCTTATTTGCTCCTGAACTTTTGTAATCTTTTTGAGAGCAATACAAGGGATTCATGTCGAGGTCACATTCGTATGCATCAAAATCCTTCTGTATTGTGCATATTACTTGGTCAATCACTTTCAATGTTGGTTTTTTTTTATTGCTACTACCCTATTGATCTTCTGTATCTTTAAATCATTCGTTAAGGGCTTTATGATATATTGTGTCATAATCCTTCTGTCAATTACCTCAGGTTGTTCTATGCGCACTGGGTTGCCTATGCTGCTTGCTGTTCAGGCTCCAAATTACATCGTCTCTCATATTTCCTCTCAGGATAGGTGACTCGCGCAACTAATTGTGTGCTTCATTTTCACTAATTTTCAATTACTATTTCACACATTCTGACTAGAGGGACATTCCTCTGTAGATGCAAACCCTTGGATTGCAACCTCAAAATGGTGCAAATGTAGAAACTCTTTGTCATGCCTTCTATTTGCTGCACTTAAAATAATGGCTGACGAAGGGATTGAAGAGAACTTCAAATGCTCTTTTGCTCAAAATATGTATACATATATAATTCAATCAAGCATGCTTCTATATTATATGATCTTTAATTCGTCTCCGTATACTCAATTCTTCCCTATGATTGTTTATGCTTTCAATCATAAGATTATTCCGTCTGTAAATGATACTGTGTTTTACTAATGTTTCTCAAATGATTGCACTTGATGATTTTTATAACAAACCTCTGCAGTTAAACCAAACCACGAAATTACCTTTTTAAAATCCTCCCTCACCCGTAATCTCCTACTCACCCCAACCAAGTGTAACATAAGTCTTTAAGCATGTGTTTATCACAAACGAAAAAAACAATCTTCAATGTACAAATGTCTTCGATGTACATTGCCTATTGTTGTCTTCTTTCTTCCAATTAACAACGGAGAACAATCACAACGCATCTCTTTCTAACTAACCGGGGCAACGCCCGGGCCCCACACTAGTTGTAATATAAGATGTGATCAAAATATCAAAACGTTGCAGTTTTTATATACCAATATAACTTTGCCTAGTAATTTTTTACCAATCTAGTACTGTTAAGAACATGAAGGCATTTGATCTCGAAATAGTGTGGGTAATCAATGAAACTGATGGTTTTATGAGATTAATGGTATGTGTGTAATAATATCAATGATTTGCGGGTGATTAATGGCCATTGGATTGCATATGGGGGCATTTTTCAAAGACAAGATTGTTTCAGGTTGGGGCCTACAATTTTTTTTATATATACTTTTAATCTCAGCTTTTAATTACATCTAATGGTTTTAAGAGATGGCACCTCATTATCCTATGTTGAGATTTTATATATATTTTACACATCAAGGGTAAATTGGTCTTTTCACTATAATTTTGAGTATAAACGTACAATTTTGTAGTCTAAACTTATCATGTTTAAAAAGTGATATAAACATAGTGTTTTTGTGGTGTGTAGATAAAATTTCTCTTACATATATATAAAAATAGGCATTGGGCCTCTTGGGCCTTTGATTTCTTCACAACTTATAATCTCTCTCTTTTAAATTACAGTTTTTATCTATACATCTATACATATATATAAAATAGAAGCTCTATCCGACACCTAGACTATTCACATTTTGTTAGGAGTCTACGTGGACTCCTAAAATTTCTCTATTCCTTTTTATAAGCCTTAAGAGATTTTGAAAAGAATTAATTTAAAACATCTAAGAAATTAATAACAAAATAAAAAGTAACAATTGTAATAATTACTATTTACAAAATAGTAGATTGGTAAAAAATTACAAGAGAGATGTAGTAGGAGAGAAAGTTGTTGTGATGAGAGAGATGCAGTAGAGAGAAAATATAGTGAGATAAGAGAAATATAACATATAAGAAAGTAAGAGAGAAACCATATTAGATTTAACCCTCTTTGAAAAAATGATAAAAAAAGAATCATATTAAATTTAAAAGATTTAAATATTATAAACAATAAAAAATAAACTTATGAGAATAAAGTTTTTTGAATGGACTTAGATGTTCAATAATTTTTAAAATGGTATTAATATGTCATTTCCCATAAAATTTTCCAATATGATTTAGTATTGGGCCGCGTGCTTATTTAATATGGGTTGGGCTTATCGCTTATGTCGAACGGAACTGCGGGGAAGCACTTTGTTGTTAGGTAAAAGACAAAAGAGAAGTCCGAGTCTATACTCTAAACAAAGTACACCTGAGACGAAACAGTTTGCGGAGAGTTGGTACTTGATACGTGTTCATTTCCTGATTCGGTGCGATCATATCGAACTGGGAGTCTTGGCAAATCAAATCTACCTCCCTGTTTGTTTTCTAATTCTGATTTGGAATCGACTCAAGTAATTCTCTCATCTTTGTTTGCTTTCTTATGAATTGTGTTCTGAAGAGATTTGTTTTGCTGTCTCTCCATGGATCTCTGTTTTTGGTACTTGTTTTACTTTTGAACGGTAAGGGTTTGCGATTTCTTTGTTACAATTATTGTTTTATTTTATTTTTCCATGTTTAAAATGGATTTATCTGCCATGGGATTGTACGTGCAGATCAATTCAATTCCAGTGGCTAAGTATTTGCCTCCGTACAAAAATTTGATCTTGCCTATTTTTCTGATGTATGACTAGAGCCGGCCACCTGCAGGCAGCCCGAGCTCGGCTCGTATGACAAAGGGGCTTGCTGGTTTTTGTTTGTTTTTTAGTTGAGGCCCAATTCTTGATACTTTTGAACATGGTTGTTGACATGTATTCTTTTGTTGCTGGTTTTTAGTTTGTTTATCTGTGGAGGCCCAATTCTTGATACCTTCCATACCTGACTGTTTAAAGTTTTGACATCGAACATGGTTGGTTCATCTGCAACGGAAATTTTTACTTCTGGTTTTGGATTTAGAAGGTGATAAAGTAATTTTGGCCATCACTTTATGAGTATCAAGAAAGGGCATGCTAACAATGTCTCTAATCTCTACCAATGTGCAAAAGAGGAAGTTGCATATATATATATATACACATACATACATATATGTGAGGGCTTTTTATTGTTGCAGTGTTTTTATTTATTTATTTAATTTTATTTGGTAAGTGTAGGGGTCAAATTCAACCTTAACAAATTATATGGGTCTTGTTCAACCCAATCCATATACAAATACAAAAGGGCCCCGAAGCCCAACAACATAGAAGCCCAACAACAATCAGACCAGAACTCATAGTCCAAAAAAGGACTTGGTCTTAAAAAGGCAGTAAGAAGCCGATGCAAAGAAAGTCGAACCAATAACTAAGAGACGATGCCGAAGATAAGGCAGTTCCTAGTTAAATGGTAACAGCTGAAACTGCTGCAAACTACTCTAAACTGTCGTACCTCCAAACTGTTATGAACTTTTCCAAATGCCACAACTGCTGGTAACTGCTTAAGAAAAGCATAAAAGGAGTTCATTAGAACAGGAAAGGGGGATTCGGATTCGGATTTCCTACTCGCACTGTATTCACAAGTGAAAAATAAAATATCATATCATTTTCTGCACCGTGGACCTAGGCTAAAAGTCGAACCACGTAAAATATCTCTGTTTTGTCTCATATTTAACCGATCACTCTCCACTATTCGATTGTCGATAATTTACATCAACAATTTGGTGTGCCAGATAGGGGGAGATAGTATTATCACAATGGCAAACGCAGAAGATTCACGAGATGATGCTGTAAGCGAGAAGATGAAAGCTTTGATTCAACGCTTTGACGAACATGAAAGAAGGGTCCAACAGTTGGAGCAAGAAAACTTGACTGTTCGAAGAGAAAATCAAAAGCTACTTGATCTTATGAATCAACCTTCAAGTCCACACGTAACCATAACCATCCCTCCAACATCAGATGATTTGTATCGACTGAGACAGAAGCACGGAGAATCTCTACGGTCATTCTTGACAAGATTCAATAAAGAAAAACTGGAGATTCCAGGGTGCTTAGATGAGATTGCAATTAATGCATTTCGCATGGCTCTTCTTCCTGGAAGTAAATTGTACGGAAAGCTTACTCGTTATCCATGTAAGTCATTTCAAGAAGTGCAGGCAAGAGCGAGCGTTCAAATTAAATGGGAAGAAGATGAAGGAAGACTTCCAGAGCGACTAACAGAGCAGCCGAAGAAATCTGAGCAAAAGCAAACTTCTACCGGTTTAGTAGTGATATCACTCTCGAAAGAAGAAAAAAATGTTGTGCAACTCTGTCCATTTCCCTTGCATGCTAAGAGAATGACTTCTTTAGCTTTGTCCACAGGAAAATCACTAAACACAAACACTTGCCAACCATAAAATATAGTCATATGTGCAGTCTAAAGTTCCCCCGCTGCATAACTACATTACAATGAACATAACAAAAATCAATCAAAACTGTAAATTCAATTATAAAAGTAATAGCCTATATTTTATTAAAGCATAAACTCACCAAGAATTAGCCCTTTTGGGAGCTCCTCTTCTAATTTACCATCGATGATAGTCGTAAAACATTAATTTTTTACATCTAAATCGACATAGTTTCCATTTTCTTTTGTCCTGCGCTTGATTGCAGGGCTTGGATTCCAAACTCTGCGTATGCAGATCCGGTAGCAGTATTCACAGCACCAGTCCTTAAAACTACATATATTAAAAACTTCGACTCATGTTATATCACGTGTAGATCAGACCATGAGAACATTACAAATTTAAAAGCTCTTATCAATAGATAAGAGTATCAATCTTTTCAACTTCCACATTCCAAATAATTCCAAAACAGAAATTGTATGCCAAATCCATGTCTTGTCACTCAAGAAGAAACAAAAATGTAAATTATAATGCAGTTTCTGGTTGAAAAACCTTCAATCCAATAATTGAGACACTTTCATCAAATTTAGGATCAGCAGAAGGAAATACGCGGACAAAAGGAGATGAAAGGATTAAAACCGTAGTATCCAGCATCTCCAGGAAACGTCCTATCTAATTACATCCCATGGCAACGTCTAAAATATACGCATCAAAAGGCATCACTCTAAAACTTCAAAATGTATTAAATTTAAAAACACAAAAGACCCAATGAAGGAAAAAGACCAAATTTCTAAGACCCATAACATATAAACAAAGAAACCCACCTAGCAATTCAAGGAAATCAATTGAGCCTGAAAAGGTGGTACCTAACAAAACTCCAAATGACAACATTAAATTGATCGTCAAATTGAGATATCTACCGTTCACGATAGATCATATGTTTCGTATTTCGCTCTCTCTGACTACTACGTACCGATTCGTTCCGAGGTTTGATTGAGTTTTGCAATCAATTGAGTCTGTACATAGAATCGTTAATGATTAGAGTTGGGGAATGAAAAGCGATTCTATTGAAAATTTACAATTTTCACAAAAATGGATCATCAAAATGGATTAGATGACATAAGCCAAACAATAAATAACAAATCAACTTCATCTTTTTAAGAAGAATGGAATCATTATATAGAAAGAGACGGAAAGTAAAAATTTGAAGACGAACCTGGTCTAGATAAGGAATTGTTGTGCGATTTCTTTGTGTGAAGAAAAGGATCGCTGGTAAGAAATTGAGAGAGACCTGCATCGAGAAGCAATCGATGCAAAGGAAGATCTCGTAGAGAGAGATTCAGCGAAGCACGATAGGTACAAGACGTTTCATTTTTTTGTATTTATTGTTTTTCTGTTTTTTCTTTGCTTGGCGTGTGGGAAATTTAGCTAAACAAACGGTATGTGCTTGATTCAGAAATAGGAAGCAGTGAAGAGTCCACGTGGGCATCAACTAAGAAGAATAGCAATCCAGGTGTCAAGATAATATCAACTGTTGTTAGAGTTTTTGCTTTATTTATATAACTAGTTTTGTGCCTGCGCTTCGCGCGGCATGCAATCCCATTTTTATGAAACCTTCATGCCTTGTCAAATTTGGGTATTGCGTTATATTTTTAATTGATAAATGATTTGGTGAGTTGACGGTGATTTTGTCATTTTTGGTCATAAGTTGTTTCTAACATTCATATTATCATTCACGTGGTCTTTGCAATTACGTTGCCGATCACCGTTGCAATGATATCCAATATGTAAACATTCTCAACTCGACAATGACATTATTTAACACAGCAATTCCATACTTGGAAAAAATAGATGAGGAAATCATTAGACTTCCCCATTGGCAGAATTTCAATTTTGTCTTCCAGCACAACTAAAAGAAGAATGAGTGGAACACCAGAAAAGTATAGAAACATATTTATGTATAACACAATAGAATAAACAATTAAAATTCCAAATACATTACGGCATATGTTTGTAAACTACCACAACAACCCTGTGTAATGCAGAGTCCATATCTTAATTTAATAACGTTATTTTTGAAGTATTCAAGTTTTGAAATCTGAATAATAGAACCTTTTTTTCCCTGATAAGTATGTTAGTATACATTGACTGGGAAAGTTTAGATACAGGAAAAATATTGCAATAAACTATATGATCCAGAGGGCAAGCACATGGTAGTTTTTATAATCATTGAATAGGCAACAATTTTGACTAAGGTTTGTTAGAAAACCCCATTAACCAACTACCAGCTCTCTCTACATAACGTCACCAAGGAAACAACTGAATTTTGTTTCTCCCATGATTAGCATCATTTTACCTCACGGGTTATATGTGGTCGCATTACGATTCTCCGAAATCTATGACAGATACCATCAACAATTTCAATGAATTGACCCAGTGATAAATTGTAGTTGATGGGAAAAATAGGATTGTTGGTTGAGTAAAAAATTAACTGACAATGAAAATTTATAAAAATTAATCACCAACCTCTCTCTTAAGGATGCAAAAGTCATTGGATCATCAATAGTCTTTCGAAGAATATTAGTAATCAAATCAACCGAAAGTGTAGTGAAATGGTCCATGATAGGGTATCTCCTGTTAGTCTTTATTATTCTTGTTTACAGTACATACAGATTCTTCAATGTTGACGAAGATACCATAAAAGTTTTCCTCACTTCATATATATGCATTGGAAAGGTTTTTTTGTTAAGCATTGTTTGGAAAGGTTTTTTTGTTAGTCTTTATTATTCTTGTTTACAGTACATATAGATTCTTCAATGTTGACGAAGATACCATAAAAGTTTTCCTCACTTCATATATCTGCATTGGAAAGGTTTTTTTGTTAAGCATTGTTTGGAAGAAATAAATCACATCAGAAAGCATGTGGAGTAGTAAGTTAACAACATGCTGCAGCTCTTAAAACTAATAACTGAGATACTTCAATCATTGTACTAAAATGCAGATTGTCAAAACAGAAAGTAACAATTTTTTTTATAAAAAAAATGGTCAAAGTTTTCAAAGTACAAATCTCGTTAGCTCTAAAGGAGTGGCAGACAGTGTTTCAACAGGAGTTTAAACGCTGTAGTTAAATTACTGGTAGAAGAAGGCCACAAAAACGATATAAAGAGCTCATAGTCTGGCTAAAAGCATATTCCCATTGAACCTAAAAAAAGAATAACCTCTCTATCCGTGCCTTCAGTCTGGTTTACACAGATTAGTAAGAAAGAATGAAGGCCAACTATTTTTCGTTAAGAATTGAAATAATAACATTATAGCATAGATTCAAGAATCTTCATACACCGGTTAAGTACAATAAACACATACATCTAAGGAGCTCACACTCTAATTGAAAGTTTATTCCCATCAGCCATTAAAAAGGGAAAAACTTCAACATTGTTTACACAGGTTGTTAAGATAGATTAAAGCACAACTTTTTTCCAAAAGACTCGATTTTACATTACCTGCTCCAAGAAAAATTACTGCGGAATACATGGTTCCCAATATATGGAGATGGGAACCAAAACAGAGCATAACAGGTGGGAAAGGGCTGAAGGTGCGAACAGACCCAGGCAGAGAGAGTTGAAACTCAATACCACATGATCAGATAAAAGATGGCAGCAGCCATTAAAAAGGAAAAAACTTCGACATTGTTTACACTGGTTGTAAAGATAGATTAAAGCACAACTTTTTTCCGAAAGACTCGAATTTACAATTCCTGCTCCAAGAAAAATGACTGCGGAATACATGGTTCCCAATATATGGAGATGGGAACCAAAATAGGGGCATAACAGGGGGGAAAGGGCTGAAAGTGCGAACAGACCCAGGCAGAGAGAGTTGAAACTCAATACCACATGATCAGATAAAAGATGGCAGCAAGGAGAAGTTCGATGATACCTGACATTGAATAGGAAGTGTTGCGTGATTTCTACGCGTGAAGAAGAGGAGCGAGAGTAGCGTTGAGGATAAGATTTGGGGATTGAGAAGATTATATATAAACAATTTTAATTTTCCCCGAATTAAATCACCAGAGGGATTAAATAAATTTAGCCGGATAATCAAGTAAGAGACGAACCTGTCTTACAAAGGAGCAAATCATTGAGAAATACTCGCAAAGTATGAACCACCCCAATAAATCTTGCTTACCTCAAAAGAACTCGCAAAGTACCTTGAATTCAGAAACCCATGTGTATACTATATATAGATGGACAACGAACAGAGAATGAATCTAACATTGAGGAGCGGAACCGTTAGATAGAAATAGAATGCAAATCGATTTCGTCCCTTTTGACGCAAAACTCAGAAGAATCGTTTCGAAAATCACGATTTGAAGGAATTTATTGCATATATTCAATTCTTCTCACTTAATGCATGAATTAGGGCTTTCGTCTAAAGACGACAGGAGAGACGTGAGCGGATGAATCAAAAACGCGTCCATAATTGCAGTTTTTTTTTCTTTAAACATTAATTTAAATCAGGAAATTTCCAGATGGCACTCGTACATCGCCTGTAAAATCTGACGTGGATGGCTAAACAAGAAGAAGAGAACCATATACCTTGTCTGCAACTTTATATGCAAGTCAAATTACAAACAAAATGTCGAAACAATTATATATCGGTTTATAAATTTCTTCTCTGACTACTTTTGGTCATGTCTGTCTGTGTATATGGAATAATTTTGAAATATTCTATTTATTTGATGTTGTCCTCGTCGTTCGTTTTTAATAATAATAGAAATAAACTCTCCGTTGCGAACCAATAGGCGTTGTGGTGCCTCTCAAAATTGTATATACGTGTGAGTTTTTGGTAGAGCTGATCTGCTGGTGACTACCGTGTAGCAGTGGTGATGGTGGTGGTGGAGCCGTGGAGGTTATCGAACAGACTGTGTGTGTGTAAGTAATGGTGAGATCTTGGTGAGTGGAGATTACTCGTACTCATAAGCTTTTGCATTAAATGATATGCATGCAGGGAGACAAAGTATATATATATATGTAAGGATTGGCGGCGTGAGTGATAGAGAGAGAAAGAGAGTGGGTGGGATCAAGTGAGAGAGTACTCCTCCCTCTCTCTCACTTGCACTTGCCAAGAAAAAGTGACAGACAGACAGGGAGTTCCCTCGCAGGGTTGTATGGCTATGTTCTGCAGGTCCCACTACCATGCAACAATCCATTTTAAAAATACGAACGGTGTTTTTTTTGTTTACGTTGTGGAATTTTGAGCAAAGCAACCCTGATTAATTAACCTAATCTTTCAAGGAAAATGATAAAATATCCAAAAGATTGTTTCTTAGAGAGGAAGAGAAATCAAGACTATTTAAAAAGCCTACTATTGATGCAAATGTCGAAGGCACTTTTTCATGAATATGGGTAGCCTTTTTACATGCTAGGGCTTTCAAGGTCACTGTGAAAAAGCACAAATATCTCTTTAAAATGTAAATTCCCCTTTCAATGTTGTGCTTTTTTCTTCCATATATCGTCCATGTTTTCCTTCAGATCCATTAAAATGAAAACTTTTCAAGTCAATAGAGCAGAAACACTTGTTGTATATAGTCATCTGTCTGTCTTTCTCTCAACTCCACCATTTATATATATATATATATATATATATATATATATATATATATATATATATATATATATATATATGTATAGCTTTTAATCATGCAATGCAAGATAAGGCTAAAATGTAATTGGAAGGTTTGACTATGCCATTGGGCTTTCACTTCATGACCTGTTTTTAGCTGAAATAGAAACCCATGCTTAATTATTCTGACATGTTGAGGTGCCATAACAAACTAAACAAGTTAATAAATAGTACGATATTGGGTTTCGGTTTTTGCCATTCTAAGTAGTCATGCTAGCTTTCTTACCAAATGCTTCAAACTGTCTTTTCTCTCTTCTTCTTTTTTCATTTGCATGTATGTATAAGACTACACGAAGGAAAAGAAGAAAGTGGAGTTTTAGCAAAGCATATCATGTGTTTACCCCAAAGAACTTAAATTCTCGAATTTACCTTGTGTGCCCAAAACCCAATCCCAATAAGAGACAGACCTTCTCTTCTTGTCATTAGAATCGAAAAAGTTGGCATTCTTGACCAAAATAAGCTTTTGTCTTCAAATTTTTAGTACATATATTGAAATTTCGCAACTTACAAGAAATTATTATTAGGCGTAAAATTATGGATATTTTGCTGGAGGTGATCAGGTCATGTGATATTAAGTCTAGAGAGAAAGAGAGGCATAGCTTTTGCATTCACACTTTCACAATGCCTACGCCATAGTATATCCCTATTTTTCTACTATTTTGTACGTATAACGAGTTAATATCACATTTGGGCATTGAAAGATAGACAGTGTTCAAATTTACACATCAAAAGTTAAAACGTTTCAATTTGGTTTCCCAAAGATTAAATGTGCCAAATAGATCACTCGGACATATTTTCTATGTTTTGGACAATCAACCCGTCCATGTGACAAGTTGATAGAATGGAAACTGCTAACATTTGATGACGTGGCTTGATGGCGTTTGCCTCATGGAAAATAAATTTTTATTTTTTTGAAAAATAACATATGGCAAAAACAAAATCACACACCTGTCTTCCATCCCTCTCGATATTATAAACCCTAATCTCAATTTTCATCCATCGCCTCAACCGATTCAATAAGCCCCCAAACCCAATCCAAGACTAAAAAAATCTATCTTGCCATCGCCAATTTCTAAATAATGGGTCAAAAGGTCCAACAAAATTTTGAACCCTAGAAATCAGCTCCCCCTTGGCTAGAAATCAACCCTATTTTGACCAAATGTGATATTAGCCCATTTTGCATATACTATATACATATAGATGAACTAATACGCAGAATTATCTTATGCGGACTTAAAATGTGGATCTATATTTTCAACTTTGATTAAGAACATGTAAGTGACATTATTGCGAAAAGCATACACTCCATTGTTAGTGATGTGAAGTGTAAGATTGTGAAGTGCTATATTGATAATAAAAAAATTAGCAGGCAAAATTGTATTATTGGTATATGAATCTGTACGGATGTTAAAATTTGAAAAAAGGTCCAAATTTATAAGGTGCAACGTAGCAGCTTGGAGCTCTTGGACAAATGGAGGTGCAAAAATCAGATTGTGAGTTAGCTTGTTGCTTGCTGCATGGGGTATACGACTAACGACCAACATTTATTGTTCCACGTCGCAAATATCAGTCATAGTGGGACTATGTTCTGGGATGGGGGGAGCTGGAATTGTGGTCAACCGAAAATTTTAGAATTTTTTAAATCTTAACCGTTGGTTTAATCTGATGGTTAAGGGTGGACATATCTCAACATGACAAAATTAATTTTTTGCCCTTTTTTCGTCTTCTCTCCTCTGCAACACCATCAGGTTCTCAAAGCTTCACTGTCTTGAATCAATCTTTTAGATCTAGCGTCCGGTAATTTTCCGGTGATGGACCAAACCCTTGAGAAGAATATATTACCTCGTGTAATAACTGTGCCTTCGATGATTCAAAACTTGATGATGATTAGGCTAAAAGGGTAACCTCGGATTTCTTATCCTCGAGTGATTTTGGTTTTTGCTAGATGTGTTTTTGTTCTTTTTCTAGTGATTATGCTGGTTAAGGCTTTTGAGTCTATGGCTCCCCTTTGCGGGCTTTTTATGGGTTTGTAGCCACTCTTTTGTCTTTTGGAGTTGGCCTTTGTTGTAATTTTTGTCTTTTAACTTCACATATTCAGATTTATCAAGAAAAAGAGAGGTGTGCTGGAGAGATTAAAACTCTAATTCTTCTTATTCGGATCCATTGTCTGGTTTTCTGAGCTAGACTGAGAACGGAGGTGTTGCGGAGAAGAGAGGGATATAGGAGGTGCAACGTGTAAGTTAGGGGGCCAAGAGATTGAACCAACGGTTAAGATTTAAAAAATTCTAAAATTTTCAGTTGACCGCAATTCCAGCTCCCCCCATCCCCTATGTTCTCATCAATGGCTAGGCAATTGGGGTGGCGCTACGATGTTTTGTTGCTGTAATTTTTTGAATACTTCTAATCTCAGCCTTTAACTGTATCTAACGGTTCTGAATTATTGACACGTCATCAATCTAGTTTCATGGCCGATTCACAAAATTCAATCGCAAAATCCTACTATAATCCCAAAATTCACAAAACCCTACCATCAAATTCGCAAAACCCTACAATCAAAATTTGCATTGAAATCCCAAAATTTGTAGAACACGAAATCCCAATCTCCAATCGCAAAACCCACTCCCGAGCTGACTCTAACCGCTTTACCAAGGCCGTCTGCGATCGATGTGTTAGTAGAGGTATTGAGATTTCTCCAAATATTGATGGGATTATTAGGACTTAGGAGGTGTGGTGATGAATTGGGCTAGTCTTCTTGCTTGGCCTGCTACGAACCCATTTGGGAATGGCTGGCTACTTCTCTTCCGGGGACCAAAAGAGTAGGCTGCATCGGCTTTGGGAAGCCCGTTTACTGCCCACCCTGCTTAGACAATGTGGGTTGGGCTTAATCGCTTATGTCGAACGGAAGCCACTTGGTAGTTAGGTAAACGAAAAGAGGGAGTCCGAGTCTAAGCAACGTTACGAGTAGAGACGAAACGGTTTGCGCTTTAGGAAAGAATGAAAGATACGTCTTTATTTCCTGATTCGGTGCGATCATATCAAACTGGGAATCTCGGCAGATCAAATCTTCTGCTTTGGAACACTCATGTAATTCTCTCATCTTTGTTTGCTTTTTTCATGAATTGTGTGTTCTGAAGAGATTTGTTTTGTGTCTCTCCATCGATCTCTGTTTTAGTTGCTGGTTTTACTTTTGAAGGGTAAGGGTTTTCGATTTCTTTGTTACAATTATTATTTTATTTTTTTCCATGTTTAAAATGGATTTATCTGCCATGGGATATTGGGATTGAACATGCAAGTCTGGAGATCAATTCAATTCCAGTGGCTAAGTAGTTGCCTCAGTGTAAAAAATTGATCTTGCATATTTTTCTGATGTCTGACGAACCTTTTTTATTAATTTCTGTGTCTATACACCGGATGATTCTCCATTTTAAAATTCCTTTCCTTCTCTAAATCTGCAGCTATAAGTTGTTATGAATTGCTCTGTGTAAGTTAATTTATGAAATTTATTTTCTTTGTTAAATACTGACATAATCTAGGTCCTAGAAGCATATTTTTCTTTTCTTGAAACTTTGTATTTGGCAAAAATGATTGTTGACATGTATTCTTTTGTTGCTGGTTTTTTGTTTGTTTATCTGTTCGAGGCCCAATTCGTGATACCCTCCATACAGACTGTTTAAGTTTTGACATTGAACATGTTGGTTCATCTGCAATGGAATTTTTACGTGGATTCTTATATGGATTTGTTGGAACCAATTGATCTAAGCGATTTACATGCTTTTTGGATATCCGCTCAATCCCATTGGCTTTCTATGCAGTTAGATATACAGGCTATGTTTTCGTATTGATCTCCATTATTAATTTTTGTCAGAATCTGAGTCATAGAAGCAGGTTTTTATCAAGATGTTTCAGATGTGTAATTTGTTGTTTCTGGCTTAAGTTGTTTCTTCTATTCCATTATTAGTTGTTGTCAGAATCTGAGTCATAGAAGCAGGTTTTTCTCAAGATCTGTCAGATGTGTAATTTGTTGTTTCTCTATTGATAGCAGAGGTAAAGGAAATATGGGTAACACACGCAGTTACTCAAAACCAAGTATGTCTGATGCAAAAGAACGCAGTTACTCAAAACCAAGTAAATTTGATGCAAAAGAGTCTAATAAGCCCTCAAAACAACAAGAACAACAAGTTATATCAACAAAAGATCTCATACTACAGAAAGCTAAGCCCTTTTCGGATGACTACCCTACCTATGATGATCCCATCGTCTGGGGTGTTTTAACGGCTATCACCAAACATTCAATTTATGGCAGGAGATACCAGGGATGCCAGGTCTTCACTGAAGCTTCAGTTCTCTTGTGATTTTCATTATTTTATTTTGATTTTTGTGTCTACTATGGCCGAAAATGATATGAATTATTGTTTTACTAGCGGCCTTTTTAGTATTTTCATTATCCAAAACGAAGGTTTGATAGCTTTACTTGAATTACAAGGAAATATTGAAACTTTATCTGCTTGATTTGATAGTTTTACTAAACCCTTGGCCATTTTTTCTTTGTTCAAGGACTTTTCCACATTAGTAGGACATTTATTTGTGTTGTGTATTAGTTTTTTATGCTGATAAATGGGTGCAAATTAGGGACACTGTATTGACTTGAAGATGACTGAGCATTGCATTGGCCTAGTATTGAAGGAAATGTCTTACCAAATTCCAAACGAGGCGGTCAACAATGGCTATGGAATATATATTACCAGAGTTGATAGTGAAGCAGCAAAGCATCTTGGGACCTATTATCCAGCTGTCTTCTTGTGGGACATTAGGTAGCATGCTTATAGGTTTGGATATATTTATGCATAAATTTGTGCATATAAATACTATGTATTTTGTTATTCATATACTGTGATTGTTCGGGCCCTTTTTGCAGCGCATTTGACACATATGTCAATTGGAAAAAGTTGACTAAAGGAGAAGCTGTGAATATTTTTCACGGAGATATCATCTCTCTTTTCGCTGCTCCTGATGATGGTAATATAATTACTTCTTCTCCCCCTTCCCCCAAAAACCATAAGCAAAAAAAAAGTTTCTTCCAGTTGATAAGAGTTGGATATGTATATCAAATGGTGATTATATACTGTGGTTATTGTTATGATGAAGTTGTTCAGAGTTTATATAACTCATGTTATGCGAATAGAAAATAACTTTTGATATCTGTGACGTGGTTCTAGTTAATGCAGTTGGATATGTATATCAAATGGCATATAGGTTTAGTCCTTGGCAAGAAGTTAGAGTAGCAGCAAGCCATGACAAATTTGAAGCATTGCATAAGGAATTTGCAGAGATGAAATTGTTGTGTGTAAAAGAGCGTGTAGAACTCAAGGCTGACATCATGGCTGAACTCAGGACTGAAGTATTGCATAAGGAATTTGCGGAGATGAAGAAATTGTTGTGTGTAAAAGAGCGTGTAGAACTCAAGGCTGACATCATGGCTGAACTCGGGACTGAACTCAAGTCTGAACTCAGAACTGAACTTCAGGCTGAACTCCTGACTGAACTCAGGGCTGAACTCAAGTCTGAACTCAGGGCTAAACTCAAGACTGAACTCATGGTACCAGGTTTCAAATGAGTTATGATTTAGCCTTGATGGCTATGTTAATGCCAGAGCTATTTTATGCTTTTAATTATAAGATGCTGAATGTTATTACTAAATAAAGTTGCATCTGGAAACCTCATATGGGTTGACTTATAAATTAGCAAATTGACTCTGTAGCTGTATTTATGGTGTGCGAACTTCTTGATGCTAATGGCTATTTCTACTCTTGTGCTAACTGTTGAATGTTGTCTTGCAATGAAAAGATTATGGGGATGCTATTCCTTGTTTTACTTGCGGGGCTGGATAAGAATTCCTCTCCTCAAGCCTGATTTTTGTTTTTTTTTTGCCAAATCCGATCCTAGTAATCTACAAAGATTTGCTTGTACATGCCAAACATTAAACTAGCAAACGGACCATTGTTATTTGGAGTCCGTCAAGAACGGTGGATTCGAAATGGCTTAATAATCTTCAGTCGAAGATAAATATCATATGCTAAATAAAACAAGTATCTTTATTATGTGGCAAGTTTACTTACAATCCCATCCAGCCAGCTGTAACATAAGAGAGTAGGTAATGTAATCGGTACCTCGGAGAGGAATGGGGTATTGACAGCTTGAGCTTCCGCCATCGATGGACGATGAAGCTATCGATCTGCCGGAATCTTTCGCAGAGACGGCCAAACGCAAGAAAAAAGAGCTCGAGTGTGGTTTATAGACCGTTTCACTGCGAATGTAAATTGAGAGTCCACCAGTGCATGCCACGTCGCATATGTAAATCCAGTAGTTTTCATGACGATTGTAGGTCGTGTTGGTTGTTGTAAAGTGGGCCGGCCCACTAAATATCCAAGGAATCTACTATTTAGGATGATGTTTTACCAGCCCGTGAGATCCGTGAATTGGGCCAGCCCGCTAAGTATCCAAAGAATAAACTACCTATATTCATTTCCGTTATTTATTTTTATTTAGGATCATACTTTTATCAACGGAATTCATATTCATTGATACTATTTCAAGTTGTACACAGGTTTTTTTTATTTTTTAAATTGGGTCTATTCCATTGCCCACGTGTATACTGTATACCAACCAGTATTCGTGGTTGTGTAAAAAATGGGCCAAAGAGTTGAGCATCCTACCTAATCTTAAAATTATGTAAGGTGTGAACAATCAATTAGAATCGATTTCTTTGATTTTTTGACATAAATTTAATCAAATGACAATCAGTTATCAATGATTTTTTCGATTATCAATCGGTTCCATTTAAGAAATATAAAAAAAAAATAGAAAGTAAACCAATCAATCGATTCGAGTCATACTTAAAATAATCATCTCCTGTAAACAATCATAAATGTAGAAAATAAAAAAAAAATCCTATTATTACTCACGAAATCATCTCTAAGTACCTTGCGAGGAGCCAAGACTATACGTGTATAAACTAACTTTGTTTCGTGGCAAGTGTCCTCTAATAGCTTCCATTTTCATGGCATGAAATTATTACATGATAAGCAGTAAAGGGATGGTTTAATATCAAGGAATGAAACAAGTTTACTGGTCGTTAATATCTTTCCGATGTAGTTTTCATAACACACATAAAATTCGGCTACTTGTCCATCCATATCATGCAGCGGAGGCTTTTGCCTTCAAGGAGCAGATCAAACGCTTTGTTGATGTCCGAGAAGCATACTTCGTGCGTTATGAATTTGTCCAAATTAAGCTCCTGTTACACAATAAAGCCAAAAAAGACACAGAGTGATTCCTTACTCTGATGAACATAAAGTGAAAGAACTGGTGGATATTTTCATTGAAAGTTCAAAAAAATTCAAGGTTTTGTGTTACTGGATGGATGAGACTGAGTCCTTATCATGCATACAAATGGCAACCACCAAGTACAGAAATCAATCAGGGTTAATTAGTTAACTAACAATTTAATTACCTTCTCCAAGAATTTGTTGGCGAGGAGAGGGATATCGGATTTGGGTTTTATGCCTCCATACAATGAGCCACTAAAACTTCTGCCATTAAGAATCTCAGAGCAGTTCAACGACACAGGCAATCCATGCGCCTCCACTCCTAATATCACTGTCTTGCCCCACCCCTGATATCATTCAAACCAATTGTTTTAATTAAGAAGGCCCAAGAGAAAATAGTAAAAAAAAAAACACCAAGCAGTTTGGCAGATACATTAGCGTATTGATATATTGATGGATAGATATAAAGGGAGGAGCTAACCACTCGGCTGCTACGAAATGCATCCTCCATCAATGAAGCCAAGCCAATACACTCGAAACAATAATCAGCACCACCATCAGTCATTTCCTTAATCACCTGATCATTGACATGTGAAACTAGTTGTCACAAAATTTTGATAAGAATCCCATTTTCCACAGAATGTACAACTCCAGTGTACTCCTGCACTAGATGCAAGAACGGGAAAAGGCAAGATGTACGCAGTTTCACCCCTGCATTTTTGTGATCTTCCATTAAATATATGTTAGTAGAAGGTAAATATTTATTGCTAACCTCACTGACTGGTTTATCTCCACAGGACGATGGGTTGATGAAATTGGTGACTCCAAATTCTTTACCTGCAACAGAAAACTTAGCTGACTTAAAAATTGAACCACTCAAGTACTGGTAGAAAGTAGAAAAGGGAATGGGAGTGGATCTCTAGGTTAAAAGACAGCATACCTATCTCAAACTTGCCAGGATTCAAATCAATACCTATAATCTTGGAAGCTCTACGCAGCCTTGCTCCTTCAGCAACCTGACACCAGAAAATTGGAATTAACTTTGCTTGCATGAAGAACTAAACCTCATTAGGCTTGTGCCTAATAAGGTAAGAATCAGGTTTGTGTACGATAAATCTGAACCTCCTCGGATGATATTAGATATATGTCTCATGCAACCATATACATAGGGCAGCTTCGATACATGTTCAGATGCTTATATGAGACCCAAAAGCTGAAGTTTATAACTCGAGTCCATTCATGTATTTTAATTGTTAATATCTTCTTATCTACTGTGGGACTTTTAATCACATGTCTACTCAACAAATTTCCATGTTTAAGATTTCTGAATCAAGTCCAAATAGCCAAGTGTTGGTAGTTAGCACACAGGACTGAAGCCAAAAATTTATGATGAAGAAGGAAAGTTTACGGCAAGGCCAACAGCTCCAAGACCAAATATAGCCACTGTGGATCCCTCTTCCACATCTGCCGCCTTCCATGCTGCTCCTACCCCTACATCGCCAAGCCACGAAACTTGCATAAATACATTATCATGCACTGAGCTAGAAGAAAACAAAAGGTACATGTATTTGTCACACTAAGACATAAAACTAAGAATTCCATTTGTGCTCACTTGATCAAATAATCTGTCTTGAAATCCAAAGAGTTAATAATCCTCCTTTCTTTTGACATGTGAAGAACTAGTTTAATTATTAGGTATTTCCTTATGGTATGGTTGGAGGCATAATCATTGAGCTCTCTCTGCTTGTGGTGTACAGTGTACTGCCATAAGGTCAGTGGATGTATCATTTATTGTTTGAAGAACATGTAAATGGCCAAAGATGTTACTACTTACAACAGGAAATGACCAAACACAACAAGTTAAAGACACAAATTTTATAATATAAATACGCGAGACTTTCTCATAAGAGAGGCACAACAAAGAAAGTTACAAAAGGAAATGGCCAAGCTCATCCAAGTTGGCCGGCCTTAGGCAGCCAATATTTGTTTGGCCCGCCTTTGTTAATAATTTCTGCATAGACAAGAAAAAGATAAACTAACAACACCAATGCTTTGAAGACAAAGTCAGTTTACCTGTTGACACTCCACAACTAAGCAAGCAAGCCTTATCGACAGGCATGTCACGGCTGATCTTCACCAGAAATGCGATGTCCACCACCGTATACTCGGTGAAGGTTGAAACAGACATGAAATGGTGAACAGTCTCCCCATTTATGTCCCTGAATCTGCTGGTCCCGTCCCTAGGCATGTCGTGTGACCGCATTTTAAACTTAGAACACATGTTGCTCTTGCTCGACTTGCAATCCCTGCATTCCCCACAATTCGGAATAAACACTGGCAACACCATATCTCCTTTTTCTACTTCTTCCACATGCTCTCCTACACTCTCCACGACACTACATTCCATATATAGCACGACAGAAGACACACAAATAACATCAATTCAAGCAAAATAATCGAACAGCAACAAAGTCTAAGCGGAAAAGGTGGTTAAAATACCCAACAGCCTCATGGCCAAAAACTCTAGGGAAAACTGTGTAAGGTCCCTGGAGAAAAAATTAAAATGATTAAACAAGTAGTGATATAATCTGGTTGGTTATATAAGTGAAGAATCTTACTGAATTCATTTTCCAGATAGTAACATCAGTGTGACAAAGTGAGCTGCACAGAATCTTGATCCGGACCTCCCAAGCTTTAGGCGGATCCACTTGGATTTCCTCTACCACGAGTGGCTCTCCCGGATTCCTGCAAATTGCAGCTGCTTGTACGGCAGAGAAGCCAGAAACAGAGTGATTAGCTATAAAAATATAGTAACGTAAGCATTAAGAGTTGTGGATTCAGGAATGTTCTGCTAAAAACAACCTTTGCATGTTATGACATTGCCTGCAGCCTCTCGTGCCTTATTGTTATCCATTACAAAGACGAACTCACTGTTTTCCTAGAAATAATCCAGCTTAAAGAGAGAGCTCTTTGTCTAGAATTTTCTTCCAATGATCTTTCTCTCTAGCTATGCCCATATATAAGGCTAGATTTTTAAAAACAAAATATTATATTATTTTTTATTATTTCTATTACAGACTCGAACATGGGACCTTGCCTTGGAGATTACTTTGCCACAAGAAAATCGTCCCCATTAGAGAAGCCTAGTCTTGAAACAAAAAAATTTGCTTAAATTTTTAACCAAAAAATGGTTATATCAGGTATGTATTGACTATTGAGATCCTGCATTGTTTTGTTTATAATAAAGTTGAGTGACAACAAAGAGTCCTAATCAGAAGGATAAATCAATGTAATGTAGCCCTATAGTTTAATTTATGTCAGAATTAGATCAATAAGAGTTTATGACAGGCTTGACTAAATCTCCATGTCCAATTAATTAGAATCAAATTCGTTTTTGACTTGGTTTCCACATTAGCCCTCGCGATCCACCAAGAAATTAAAATTTTATTCGTCCGGCCAGCAAATCATGTGTAATAAATATCAATGAGATTAAAGAAACGGAAAATAATACTATCAACTAAGGCCACCGACCTCTCTGCTCCTTCGTAAGGGGGTGGTTGCCCATCACACATAGTTGCATCCATCTTTTCATGACTGACAGGCCCACTTCGACACTGGACCCCGTCCATTTATTAGGTATACCCCATTAATATTATAAAAAATCTTTAGAGTCTGTTTGATAGACAATTTTGATGGTAACATATATTGTAGACAGTATATGCTGATAGAAAATGATAGCAGACATGGTTTCTAAAATGTTGATAGTGTTTGATGTACTTTTATTGATAATATATATGTTAGTTAAACTATTGTGACAAATTACATGCAGGGGGTATTTATATATTTTATTTCTAACATAAGTAAATAAATATTTAAAATAAAATAAAAATAATATGTAAAGAAAAGATAAACATTTAAAATATCTGATAAATCGAAATAACCTTGAAATTCATTTTTCATTTGAATGCAAACCCAACATCCCCTTTCTTTCTATGTGCACGTTTGTCTCCCTCTCTTATTCTCTCTGTCTCTCTCACGTGGTCCAGACGTTCTTAGGTAGTTAGGTTAACAAAGCTCGGCCTAATCAAGCCCTTGCCCTTGCCATTCCCGATAAACACTGACAGTGATTGAAGTTGAGCCTCACGACGGAGCTTCGATGGGACAGTTCCAGACTAAAATTTTGAGGGGCAGGATCCACATCTTCCTTGGCGCCGACGGATATGATTGGATCATCGGAATCTTGTACTCCGTCGATGTCGAAGTATGTCAGGACTCGACAATGTTGAGAAGACTAATCAAGGGTGTTTTTGACTTAATGGTTAAAAACAAGGGTGTTTAGATAATGTACCCTTAATATTGTCTTAAAATTTTTCAAAATTGAATAATTTGGAGAATACAATAATATGATCCCAAAATTGCTTAGGAATATGCACCTAAAAAAAGTTGTTTGTTTCACCACTACAATATATTGTCTCAAAATTGTAGCTGGGCAATATATTGTCTTCCAAAATTGTGTGTCAAATTGGCACTTAGTTTATGATGTATTTGGTAAAATACGAGGTGCATATAATGCTCATCTTTATTTGTTAGAGAGGAGCTCACGCGAGACCTGGAAATCTAGACATTATTTATTTGCTTAATGTTTAAAGAAAGAAAGAAAGAAATTCCTCCATAAATAACATAAAAGTAAAAACAAGGTAATAAGTAATTAATATAAATTTTTATATTAATCATTGATTTTCATTTTAAAATATTCTTAAGTAAATATATTTAAAGTAATAAATACTACTCAAATTATTTTCCAAAATTTTACTAAAATAGATGTAGCTTTCATAAACTACTTTTGATTTTTTTTTTCCCTTCTAAAATATTAATAAGTGTTTTCTATTATTATATTTAAGGTAACATAATTCTAATTGTCGTTTGCTCTAAATTTAAAAGCAATAGTATAGATTGATTCCATGTCTATTCAATATTGAGGTGTCATCTGATTTAGACTACGGTCACCCGGTCTAAAATCTAGTTCACTTTATTCTTTTCAATAATAAAATTTAGTGGAATTGGAGTGATTATAGTTGCAAATCAATGTCACAATACAAACACTGCTCAAGACCACCACCAAACTGACACTACATTGCCACGATTGATATTGCCAATGCTATGTAATTTAAAATTCTATTTTTTCCTCCTTGAGAGTCGATAACGAATGAAATCGTTGTAATCCCTTCCATTGTGATGGGTACAGAGTTTCTTTACTTTATTCTTTTTTTTAAATGACAAGTATTTGAGTGGGTCAAAACTCAAAAACAGAGCTCCTAGTATGAAAAGTCAGGCAACTTCCAAGAAATGTGGTCTAGGCTCGAACAAGAAGATGCTGACATTTGAAAGGAATGCCCCAACTAATACACCGAGACAAACATCAGTATAATTCCCTCTTAAGCTCAATCACAACTCCAAAAGAACATCATTACACAATATATCATTTATCATAAAACTAAGCAAACGCAATACTGAAATGCATCTGCAAATTTGATATCAAATTCAAAACGAAGAACCGATCTAACGAGTTTTAAAGAATCTCAACAGGCTTGGTTGGTCAAAGATAGAGATTAATGGCTATACTCATTGTGAGAACAAAAGGGGAAAAAGACTACCAATAAAAATAACCCTGTGATGCTTTCTGGCTGTAGGAACCGACCAATGACTTTACACATGCACCATTAATGCAGAATAGGGCAAGTCAATGCTAGATTGGCCCATTAATCCTGAGGAAATGAGTGCCCTGTAAAATTACAGGTAACAAAAGGGAACAAAAGCAAGAAGATGTATAAAGGAGTGAGAGGGGGACAAAAGGCAAAAGAGCACCATGACCGGATAAGAGAAATCCAACGTCAATGCAACAGCTTGGATATCATCAAGAAGAAAGGCTTCATTCAGAAACACATCAATGGATAAAACAAACTAAAAGAAAAGCTCAGTACATCCATTGATTCATAACAAAACAAGAATTGACTAAAAATAGTAGATAAATCAGCAAACAAGCACCTTCTCCCTTCTCCCATTAAAAACATATTACGGAGAAGTCCCTAATTTGCAGTTGATTGAGTTGCATCACTGCTGGTCATCATCGCGCTTGGGTGCTTCTTTAATCTCATCCGCTCCATCATCCTGGAAAATAAATTTCACAGTAAAAATCATACCAAAACCAGAATGATATCATAATACAAATTATAAAGTCGACAGAATCAATTTCAAGACCTGCATATCAGAGGTCCAGAGGGTGAGATTGTCACGCAGAAGCTGCATGATCAGAGTGCTATCCTTGTATGACTCCTCGCCCAAGGTATCCAACTCGGCAATAGCTTCATCAAAAGCCTGATTTGATTAGTAAACAAGTCCCTTAGTTAGCAACGCTATAAGTTCCACAGTTTACAAAAACAACACTGTATGAACACATATTAGGCAAGAAGGACATCATATGACATCCAGATTTGCTAACCTGCTTGGCAAGATTGCAGGCACGGTCAGGAGAATTCAGAATCTCATAGTAGAAGACAGAAAAGTTCAGAGCCAGTCCCAAACGGATCGGGTGAGTTGGAGCCAATTCTGCATTTGCAATATCCTGCACCAGCAAAGATTAACAGTAAACAATCAACACATATTCCTTCTAAGAATATATCAATGTCAAAATCTCCTTCGGAAAATGAAAAACGCAAGGAAGTTTTTTTGCGACTATAAATAACATTGTTCAAGTCCAGATCAATGGCAAATATTCTGCAACATAATTATCTACTCAAATGGCAAATAATCAACGCATGTATAGTGGCATAAACTGCTTTGAGACAAACAAACATGTATCACAACAGCTCGGTTATAAATACATCTTAAATATAAATCTGTAAAACGGATCTAATGAAACCACGTAGAAACATATCAGGAACATCGGTAAACAATATAAAATCAAAATCCTAGATCGGCGAATCGACACAAAAGTGATGCAAACAATACATATATAAAGGTTGGAGAGACAAACCTGAGCAGCTTTGTAGGCAGTAAGGGTGCTCTCGGCGGCTTCCTTGCGCTCGGCTGCAGTCTTGAACTCAGCGAGGTACCGGTGGTAGTCCCCCTTCATTTTGAGATAGAAGACCTTGGAATCACCTGCAAAGGCAGATGGGATGAGCCTGGTATCAAGGAGCTTTAGGATGCCATCACAAATATTCGAGAGCTCATTCTCGATCTTGGATCTGTAGTCTCGGATCGTAGAGACATGATCCTCGTTGCCCCTGCTCTCCTCCTTCTGCTCGATGGAGGAGATGATGCGCCAGGAAGCCCTACGAGCACCGATAACGTTCTTGTAAGCCACAGAGAGGAGATTCCTCTCCTCAACGGTGAGCTCCTCGTTGTCGACTGATGCCGATAACTTCTCCATGAACTCAACCATCTCTTCGTAGCGCTCGGCCTGCTCCGCCAGCTTAGCCATGTACACGTTTTCCTCGCGAGGTGAAGGTGTCACCGCCATTGCTGAAATGTAAAGAGTCAAAGATTGAAAGACAGAGAGAGAGGGAGATTAGATCTGAGAGAGAAGGACTGTTCGACTGCGATTTGGTTTTTTTTTTTTGAGGGGGAGAAAGAAAACTACTATGAGGAAGGGCTAATTTTGGGTGTGGGCGATGATTGCGTTGTAGAAGGAGAGGAATTTGGGGATGGAATGTGGACCGTTGGATCTGTTAGGGGTCTTTTGGGGGCAAAGAAAGGGCACAAGTGGCAAACACGGGTGGTTGTTTGAATTCTGCTGCCTTTTCTTTAGCGGAAGGGATAAAAAAAAAAGTGGAAATTTGAAAAAAAAACCCGATCGGCTCACAAGGAAATCAGGCTTTCAATGGGCTTGGCCACTTGGGGTCTAGGTTTGAATGGGCCTTGTACAGCTGGAGGTCCAAATTGCTTTGAAAAGTTGAAGAAGGGATAGAGATTGATGCCAATGAATGTCAGCTCCAGCAATGCAACTTGCAAGTGGGTTATATTTTTAGATTTTGGAGAGATTGACTTGGAAATAAATTGGCTGAATATGTATAAATAAAACAGATATAAATAGTCATGCTTTACAACCTGGCAATTAAGCTTTGGATGCCTTTTATTAATAATTCATTGTACTTTCAAAACGAAAGGTAACGAAAGGTCGTCAGATAACGTATTCACGTTTTCAATGTAAGCAGGAGTTGGAAAAGCATGACCCATGACCATACGATTGTAACGCCAAACCACTTCCATAAGTAGTAGATCAAAGCCAGAAACAAACGACAAAAAAGAAATGAAAACTGAAACATTGATTAGGAGAAGGACTTGGGCCGAAGTGGGCCTATATTTGGTCCACAACAACCAAAACGACAACGAATCTTACCAAATACCACCAAGTTGGTTAGTTGGGCCTCGTTAAAATTGGGCTTCCGCTGCTTATTGTTTCGGGCTTCCGTGTCAGTAAATTAGTCCAAGTAGAAGTGGGCTTCAACTACTTTTGGTTTGGGCTTCCACCACAGACCAATTGCTCCATAGTTCATACAATACCGACACATTAATCAAGACAAAAATAATAAATAATATCCATTCAGCAAGCTTTTGGAGAATCCCCGTCTTCGATCCGATACTTTTCATCATTAGTTTCTTTCCGGGATGTATTCCTATTCCCTACTACTCGAGATGTGAAAGTTTGTTTGTGTGCGTTCATAATAGGCACAAATTCGACATTACGCAGAAAGCAACATGATAATACTAATTCCTCTACAAATATGTACTGTTCATTTATCAAATTTTGTTTGTCCATGCATGGTCTAAGTAATATGCTTTTCCCTCTCGTTTAAGAACAGTACAGTACTCGAAACACGGCATTGAATTAAGAAGCAATTCGTCTCGTTCGAAATGACAAATACAAAGCACACAAAAAAAACAAAAACACAGAAAAAGAGTTCAAGAGAATCTTCCTGTTGATGATCTCTCTATTATATGATCAAATGTGGGACCTTACTGTCTGTGTATACAGTACAAAATTCTTTTCATTCCAATTTTACCCATCCCAAACACGGAAGAACAAGGGCAAATATGTCATAAAAAAATTTGTACGTAGAGGAGGGGCTCTCAGAATATTATGATGGGGCCCGCCCACATGCAATTTTATATATTCGTTTGGTATTTTTAAACCATGAAAGGGGACCTGCCGTGATTGCCATCCCCAATTTTCATACGTTTGAACTAAAAAAATTTGACAGTCAAGAGTTGGTTCTACACTTCTCACGTTATTTCGACAGTGGCTGAAGATTGCATTTGCTTCTTTATGAAATAAACCAGATTTAAGGCAATACCACTATTGTTTTCTTCTTCTTTTTTATATCCAATACAAGTACGTACATATAAACAAAGAGAACACGTGCAACTCTGTTTGCAGGTGTAGCGGCTGACATCCTCCAACTGAGAGTTTCAGAACAGAAATATCAAAAATCAGTCTTGAGTGAGTGGGTAGTAGAAAACCACATTCAATTATTCAAATGGGATGAAGCACATGTAATCATGTGTCTAACTAGATGGTTTGTGCAATATGGCCAAAAGAAAAAAAAAACCCTTGGAAAATCAGACAAACCCGTCAAATTTGGTTTTGACAGAACATAAGAAGCAACTCCAGGCTAAACCCCCTCCCATTTACAGAGAATTTAAACCATGACTTTCTTGATGATGCCAAAGACACTAAATGATAAGGGTGAATGAAACGGCTAGACTTTTAACATTCACTTTTGGGATGTATAATAAAGGGCATTGAAATTGAGGAGTTGGGGGTTAAGTTGGTTGCTCAGTGCCAGGCAGCCTCCCCTCAATCTCAACTCAATCTCAAATATCAATGTGGGCCACTTCCAATAGTACTCAAATTGTTTACTTAGGCTACAATGAATACTACTTTCACAAGACACCTTTTCCCTTTCAAGTATCTGTACTTTCCTGTGCTTTTGTAATATCAGCAAGCTTAGTGTTATTAAGAGAGAAGTAGGACAATGAAGTAAAACATGAATATACAATCCACACAACCCCATTACTATTGAAACATATATATATCCATAGTCATAGAGCATATAGAAGTTCAAAAGTAAAAGCATCTTACTTGCTAGATACATGAAAAAGTCTGACAAACTTGGGAGGAAGAAAACAGAACCTATGGAGACTGAGGCCAACCATGCATACCCATATCTTCATGAGCTGCTTCATAGAACCTCAGCTCGAGCTCCTCCAGCCTGCATTCATCATCCCACATTCCATCAAAGCTTTCATCATCATCATCGTCATAATCATCCATTTCACCAGCTATAAAGTCCCAGGAAAAGTAGCCAGACACTGCATCCGAGTACTCCGAGCAATTATCCCACTCATTGATCTCATAATAATCCACCACAAGAGGTCCCAAAACTTTCAATTTGGGAAACTTTTCTTTAAGGAACTTACCGTCAAGTTTCACATCCCAACACCCTCTCAAATCCAACAATTCAAGCTCCTTGCAGCTTGAGAGGATCCTTAGTACACTTTCTGTAGTAGTAAGATTGTATGCCATTTCAAGGTGCCTAATCTTTGGCATTCTTGTGGCAATGGCAAGAGCCTCATCCTCTTGCGAAAGCTTGCCTGCTGAATCCAATGGGTGCATGTTTCGGCGCAGCCCCACAAGCAATTTACAATGCTTTCCAATGGCCTCCAGAGCACGAGCGCCAATTTTATTACAATAGCTTACATCCAAGAAAGTTACAGTAGAGAGCTTCCCCACAATCTGTTCAACTATACAATCACTTATCTCACTTCTAGGCAGTTGCAACATCTGAAGAGATCCAGCACTTGCAAAATAAAGAAGGGAAAAAAACACATCACAAACCACTAACTGAAGAAACCGAATAAAGCTAGAGTAACTGCTCAAATTGAATTCTGTCATTTAATAACGATACAGTGAGCATCAACATTAGGCTAGTAGCATTGAACTTCCTCTCAATTCTCAAATTTGATGAAGGCAAACCAAACAATCAACACATATTTAAACATTCAGTTTATCTGCAAACTGTTTGAAGTAGTGAATTACTAATTTCCTGTCACACAGATGACAGATCCACAGCAATTTTATAGATTGATATTAGTGCAATTTAAGGATGCATTCTTAAGCTTACTGCTCAGCAATGAAGGAGAAAGTTGTGTCATTGCGAAGGCTAGAAACACAAATTTTCCGGAGGGATCCACAGCTTCTTGTGACCAGCATACGAACCATGCGATCGAGGTGATCAGGCTCGCATTGACAAAACCATTCCTCAATGTCTATCTCCTGCCAGCAATAAGGGCCAGACACTGCTTTGTTCCAAGACTTGCACACCCTGGGAATCACTGTTAGTTTCTCTTGCAGAGAAAGATTGCTAAAGATTAACCCCAGCGCATCAGGTATCAGTTCATCCCAACGCCGGACCTCTTCCATCTAACCGGCCTTCAAATGATCAAATAAACAAAATTAGAGCACAATTTCACAGTTAATCATCTTTAGCAAGTATGGAACGGAAATAAATTTCCAAAAAGAAGAGTCTTGTAAGATTCTGTTGCTGAAATTCGGCGTGAAAAATACAGAAATTAACAAGAAAATAAAGCAAAGCTGCCGAAACAAGAAGAAAGATAACACATTTAGTTGCTCATACAGATAGAACGTCCAAAATTCAGGTTTAACTTAAGGAAAAAATGAGCATTAGTAATTTGAGAGGGCAAAATAGAGAAGAGAGAGCCAAAGATTAAGCACAGAAAAGAGCGTTGTAGATCTGCAAGCATAGAGAATAGTAATTTAAAGATCTGGAATCAGGAAATCAAAACTCAACAAAAGAACAAGAGAGCACAAATCACATGCAAGCACTGATGCTCATTATGCATCAAGATTGCTGGACAAAGTTGGAAGCTAAGCTTGATTTGCAGAGCTAAAAATAGCAAAAGAAGGAAGAAAATGAGATCTTAGCTCAAATAGAACAAGCAAAAGCTCATTTTCACCTAATTCAAACAAAAAGAGCCAAACTACACAACCAAAGACATAAACATGCAAACAATAATCGTTTCAATTTTCTGCTTTTCTTGCTCCATTTTCTTCGCATCCAAACAGAAAGCTGAGTGAAACAGAGAAGCCGGAAGAGGAAAATAAGAAAGCAAAATTAACATACGCGCAACAAAAGTTCGATTTCTTTCGACAGAGTTTCCTTGCCTTTCCGTTCTTGCTTTTGCTTTTGGGATCTGGATTAGGCAGAGAGAGACTCGGTGGTTTATCCGCCACAAAAACAGAGAGAAAAACTAAATAAGCAGAGAGAGAGTTAAAAGGATGAAAGCTACAAAACTAGAGGCATCTCACCTAACCAGAAGAATCAATGCAGAACAAGAACAAGAGTAAAATCAGCGAGAGGGATTTTAAGTATGCGTGAAAAATCTCAAAAAAGAAATGGTATTCGTACATTTCTTTAACAAAAATGACACAAATATTATGAATTTTGAGACTCCGTAATTTTTTTTGTACATATAATAATGGAGGAAGAATTCTATAAGTTATAAAAATAATATTATGTGACATACCTCACCAAATTATTGAATTCAAATTTTAAACTCTATAATTTTAAATGAATAGCAAAACTCGTAATCTAAATATTATGACAAAATAGAAGATTAATAATATTTTATGTGATACAACACTTGTGTTCGGGAAACCGGGGTCTGCTGTAAAGTTTCATAAATTTTAAAAAGATCATAATTGTATTTTGATCGGGATTATTAGTTCAACGGTATATATTTTTTTTCAAACAAAAAAAAATTCATGTCAAAACAATTATTGAATGTTTCGTGTCTATGTTCAACGATCCAAAATTTTCATTTCTTTTTTATGTTCAATTTGATTTTTATTTGAAACAATAAATATATCATTAAACTCATAATCCCGATCAAAATATAATCGTTATTTTTTTGAAATTTATAAAAAATTGTATATAGTGGGGTCTGCTGTAAATTTACAGCAGACCCTAGCCACTCCTTGTGTTCTATTTTGCGAAAAAAAAAAAGAGACGGTATAAACCTAAATGGATCTTGTTTGGGTTTCAAAATGAGAGGTTGGAAAATGATTCAAACGGGTGTCTGAGTGAATTTAGACTTTAAAGCATTATGATGGGTCAAATTGACGCATATATGTTATGTGCGTCAGATTACAATGTAACGAGATCTACAACTAAGTCGAAAAAATGAAAACTTGTCTTTGGTAAGACTTCAGAGGAACCGCTACTAAATATATATAACAGATCTTACATGTATTAATTCTTAATTTGTCTTCCATTGGGACTTACTAAGAATGAATTATGAGTGAATATTTCTGAAGATAAATGCATTCACATTTGGATAGGGGTCATCATTTGGCCCGCGGGTCAAAGTCCAACCCGACTAGAAATTAGATTGGGCCTGAGTTTCATTTTTGGGATCGGGCCCGGCCCAAAGCCCTATACCTCGCCTAGCCCGACCCAAACCCAACATTATTTATTTATATATATACATACATACATATACATATATATATACGAGGAATTCTCCTATGTGGACCAAAAAGTGTGGACCAAGTTTGTGGACCAAAATCCAATGGTTGTAATCAATCACAACATAAGTGGGGGTCACACATTTATTATGGGACCCACCACATCTATGGTTGAAAAACAAGTCCACAAACTTGGTCCACACTTTTGGTCCACATAGGAGAATTCCTCATATATATACATACATATACATATATATATGTGTGTATATATGTATTATTGCAATGTATGTATATATATACACATAATACGTATATATTATATATACATATATATAATACATTTTCCTCAAATAATACATATATAAATATTATATAGTCAAAAATTCAGGCCGGACTTTGGCTCCCGGGCTTGGACCTCATTTTGAGAGCCAAACCCGACTAGAAACCCGATTCTCAAAGTAGGGCCCAGGCTTGGGCGGGCCTGGATCTCATATTTTCGGGTCGGCATCACATTTGGATATTTGGCTTGGTAAAAAGGCGTAGGATCAACTCTATGGAATATTTACAAAGAGAGAGACGAGAGACCAATCAATTATTCTCAGCTCTCAATAATTTAGACAAGGAAAAGAGAAAGAGACTAATGAATTTCTATGCGTCTATGGAGCAGAGGTAACTTTTATGAATAGTAAGATGGTCTTTGGTGGCTAGGACTAGGGAGACTATCATGTACAAGTCTATGACATTTTGTTTGCTTAATTTTCAAATTAGAAGGGCAGCTAGTAGGTAGGTAAGGTCAGGAATCGGGGTGTACTTGCACTGATTAATAGTAATAAAAAAATAGATGTTAGAAAAGAGTCGATATTGCTTTCTAGGAAGGCTCTTGAAAAGTGAAAACGATGACAAACACAACATGTCATTTATTAGTTTGAAATAGAATACAAATAACAAGGGATACTAATCTCTTCATTTCCAATAGTCTTCAAAGTTTAAACATGTGACATCTTAGAAATACCAGAACTAATAACTAATTAAGTTGAACATTTGTAAAATAATTTAACAATCACTGCAGCAACATAAAAGCAACTCTTGGTTGGCTGATAAGAAAATTTATTTCGACACCCATTCAAATAACCAAGTAACCAAAGATTTAGTCTGAGCATATAATGAGCAAAACCACGGGCTACCAACAAAATTGCTTGGAATTACAAGAAATTTTAACATCAAGAAAAACGCACAACATAGCAAATTCAACTACAGAGTAAATTTGCTAATTGACAAGACAACCAATATGAGGCTCTGGGTGCAACTTTATTTAGTAATCACATTTAGAATTTTATAACTTAAAGCATAATATAGGTCTAGCATTGACAAAGCTGTCAAGTCTAAATCATAACTCGTGAAACTTGGAACAATGATTTCATGCTTGAGACCTCGGCCATGAGTACTGAGTTCATCCATGAGTTCAATCCTAAGTTCAGCCTTGAGTTCTGCACGCTCTTTTACACACAACAATTTCTTCATCTCCGCAAATTCCTTACGCAATGGTTCAAATAGGTCATGGATTGTTGCTTCTGGACCTTTCATGCCAAGGATTGTACCTATACGCCAGTTGATATACAAATCCACGTGCCAGTGGTGGAGTTGGGATGGATTGTCACTGGGGTCGTACTTTCTATAATGATAGACAATTATATACCAAAATAACCTATTAAGAGGATAAATGATATTAGTTAAAATAACTCAAATAATCATAGTCATAAAAACAAACATATTATAATTTGACAAATAACAAATAAAATATTACATATATTAATTTTTTTTTAAAAAAAAATGAGTGGGGTCACTTGACCCCACTCCACCCGCCTATCTCCGCCACTACCACGTGCATTAACTGGAACCACGTCACAGATATCAAAAGTTATTTTCTGTTCTCTACATGAGTTATATAGCGTCCAACTAAAAGAATGCACATGAGATATAAGTTCCGCCCACAAGATATACTCAAATAATCCACTACCTTTTGTAATGTTACACCAACATGGATATTAGTGAATAATATGTTCTAACAAGTAACATAGACATTGTGTTTTGAAATGACTATTCAAACGAAATTATTTATAATTTTAATTGTAAAAACTCATTACACTGATACAATAAAATATTAAAATAAACTACAATCGAACACAGAATAAACGAAATAGATGCCAAAATTTTAAAACTATCGAACACTAAATAATAGAAATAGATGCCAAATGACGTAAACAAAATAAAACTTGATTTGACATCAAGATAAAAAGGGAAAATAAAAATAACTAGGCAAAGCAAGGTGATGATATGAATCCCCTCCTGCTGACCCCAAACACAAACAATAACCCATACAATCGCCACTCAATTAGAATAAAAGCAGAACAAATTTATCAACAATTGTAGTATCAAAAGTTAAAACCTCAACAACGAATGGGACATCATTTCCTCCAAGGAAGACACCTTCTTTTTTTTTTTTCTTCCTATTTATGGTTTTTGTTGAAGGGAGAAGAAGTAATTATATTACCATCATCAGGAGGTCCACAAAGAGAGATGATATCTCCGTGATGAATTTGAACAGGTTTGTCTTTGGTCAACCTTTTCCAATTGACATATGTAGCAAATGCACTGCAAAAAGGCCCGAAAACAACCAGCATATAAGAATAACAAAGTATGTAGTATTTATATGGACAAAATTTATGCGTAATATATCCAAACCTATAAAGCATAACTACCTAGTGTCGCACAAGAAGACAGCTGGATAAAGGGACCCGATATGCTCTTTTTCTTCACCATCAACTCTGGTAAGATATATTCCATAGTCGTTGTTGACCACCTTGTTTGGAATAGTTAGCCACCTCGTCAGTACTAGGCCAATGCAATGCTTAGCCATCTTCAAGTAAATACAGTGTCCCTGATTTGCACCCATTTATCAGCATAAAAATTAAAAACTAATATACAAAACATTAATAAATGTCCCAACAATGTGAAGCAGTCCCTGAACAAAGGAGAGAAAACAAAGATAATGGCCAAGGGTATGGTGAAACTATTAAATCAAGCAGATAAAGTTTCAACATTTCCTTGTAATTCAAGTCAAGCCATCAGACCTTCATTTTGGAGAATTAAATTACTAAAAAAGACACAGGTAAAACATTAACTCATATCATCCTCGGCCATAATAGACAAATATGAAGATAAAATAATGATAATCACAGGAGAGCTGAAGCTTCAATGAAGACCTGGCATCCACGGTCTTTCATGCCTCGAATTGCATTTTCGTTGATAGCGGTTAGTACACCCCAGATGGTGGGGTCATCGTAGGTTTGGCTGTTTCTAGCAAATGGCTGAGCTTTCTGTAGAATGTAGTCTTTTGGTGATATAACTTGTTGTTCAGAGGGCGTATAATGCTCTTTTGAATCAGACTTATGTGGTTTCAAGTCACTGCTTGTGTTTACATCAGACTTACTCGGTTTTGAGTCAAGCTCTTTTGCAACAGACTTACATGGTTTTGAGTCGAGCTCTTTTGCATCAGACTTACTTGGTTTTGAGTCAAGCTCTTTTGCATCAGACTTACAGGGTTTTGAGTCACTGCTTGTGTTTGCATCAGACTTACTCGGTTTTGAGTCAAGCTCTTTTGCAACAGACTTACATGGTTTTGAGTCTAGCTCTTTCGCATCAGACTTACTTGGTTTTGAGTCGAGCTCTTTTGCATCAGACTTACTCGGTTTTGAGTCACTGCTTGTGTTTGCATCATACTTACTCGGTCTTGAGTCGAGCTCTTTTGCAACAGACGTACTTGGTTTTGAGTCAAGCTCCTTTGCATCAGACTTATATGGTTCTGAGTCACTGCATGTGTCACCCATATTTCCTTTACCTCTGCTATCAATCGAGAAACAACAAATTACAAATCTGATACATCATAAAAACCTATTTCTGTGACTCAGATTCTGAAAATGATTAATAATGGAGATCAATATGATAACTTAGCCTGCCTGTATACAGCAGGCCAAAATGCTTCTAACTTCATAAAAATCCATTGGGATTGAGCGGATATTCACAAAGGCATGTACAATTGCTTTGTGGATGAACATCGATGTTCAATGTCAAAACTTAAACAATCTAGAGATCGTATCGGTGGTTCCAACAATCCATTGCAGATGAAGCAGTATGTGCAATGTCAAAACTTAAACAGTCAGGTATGGAAGATATCAAGAATTGGGCCCCAACAAATAAACAAACTAAAAACCAGCAACAAAAGCATACATTGCAACAATCATTCTGACCAAATACAAAGTTTCACAAACCCTTACTCTAGAAAAACAGAGATCAGAGAAATGGAGAGACAACAAAACAAATCTCTTCAGAACACAGTTTCATAAGAAAGCAAACAAAAATGAGAGAATTACTTACATGAGTCGATTCCAAAGCAGAAACGGAAAACAAGAGAGCCACATTTGATCTGATCTGCCGAGACTCCCAATTTGATATGATCGGCCAAACTGTTTCCTCTCCACTTAAATCGCTAACAAGCCTTGTTTAAGAGTTAGACAACTACCAGGACTCTCTCTCTACGTGGAGGCTTCCCCGCAGTTGCTTCTTGTGTTGGACATAAAATATTAAGCCCAACCCACATTGTCTTAGCACCCGGCCCATTAAGGTAGGCTTTGTGGAAGCAGATGATGCGGCCTCCTCTTTTGGTCCCTGGACTGGAAGTAGTCATTTCATTCCCAAAAGAGGGTTCGTAGGAGTCCCATCCCCCGACTAGCTAAATTCATCACCACAACCGTATCGGCGTATGTCTTCGGGAGACTGAATTTTCTTGCAGGGAACTTGGAACTTGGAAGGAGGATCACATGTGTTAAAACAGATGTCAAGGGTGTTAGAGTAGATATTCAGGATGTCAAGGAGAATAATCGGGACACACAAAGTTGACTGAAGATATGTTTGTCATGACGTTGATTTGTTCACTTAAGTAGAGATTTAGACTAGGAAATGTCCACATGTGTAGGCCATCATGGCCATCATTTTAGGCATTGATTAAGGCTAGAAGACAGACCTTACTTGTATATGTACCAGCACATAGACGAAGAAAAGTTTAACTTTTACAACACCAAAATCGTGTGTTTGTCCCGTTTTTACATGGTATCGGAGCGAGTTCGAGAACACACCACATAAACAAAACCAGCAACAAATCATCTTCTTCCATCACTACCAACAGCACCGATGGCCAAGAACAACGACGGCACTCCAGAAAAATCTGAGATGACCAAAGTTCAATCACACAAGTATGACAACCCAAGCAATCCTCTCTATCTCCATCACTCGGACCAACCTGGTCTTGTCCTAGTGAATCAAACACTGAATCAAGACAACTACTCTCTTTGGAGTCATGCGATGCTCATGGCTCTCATTGCAAAGAACAAGGATGGTTTCATTGATGAGACTGTGACTAAACCACCTGCAGAGTCCGTAGTGGAGATGAAACAATGGATTCGATGCAACCTTCTTGTCAAAGGATGGATCCTCAACACAATATCACCTGATATTGGACAAAGCGTCATGTATAATGAAGACGCGCACGATCTTTGGAATGAGTTGAAGGATTGACTTGGCCTTTCCAACAGTGTATACTTATTTCAAATTGAACAACAAATTCATGATTGCCTACAAGGTAACATGAGCATTGGTGAGTACTATACTAAATTGAATAGTTTATGGGATAAGCGAGATGCTCTATGTCCTGTGCCATCTTGCAGTGGAGATATTGCCAAGACGCTGCTGCGGTACCAACAAACACAACGTTCCATCAAGTTCCTCATGGGACTCAACGAGGTCTACGCAGCCGCACGTGGACAGATTTTACTCATGGAACCTTTACCTCCAGTCAACATAGTGTTTTCCCTCATTAACCAGGATGAAAAACAGCGAATTGTATCATCCCAAGTCTTGGGAAAGACACCGGAAGCAGTAGTCTTTGCTGCCAGGAATAGTTTCAGTTCGACTGAAAAGAGATTCTCGAAGCACAACAACAACGTGCGTTGCCACCGTTGCAATCTCGTAGGGCACACTGCTGAAGACTGTCGTGCACACCTCAAGTGTGAATATTGTGGTCACAAAGGACACACTGTTGATATTTGTCGAAAGTTGAAGCGAGCCAATAATCACGGTGATAGGAACAACCAATCCAATGTCAATTCCAATTTCCGCTCAAAGGCACATCATGTTGATTCCAAATCAGAAAGAACTGACACAACATCCACTCCTTACAATCTCACGGCAGAACAATATCATGATCTCATTGCCCTCACAAATCAAAACAAAATTGGAAGCATGGCAAGTCAGGTGAGTGCAGCCACCACCATGAGCAACATGTCAGGTAACAAAGTTTGTGCAAACAATTTTATTCTAGATACTCAATGGGTTTTTGACACAGGGGCCACCGATCACATGGTATGTTCACCGACCTTTCTGACCACCAAGACACCAGTCCTTAACCAACATGTACATCTACCCAACCATGCACTTGCTCTTGTAACACACATTGGGACCATCCGCCTTTCAGATACATTCGTTCTCTATAATGTGCTCTGTGTTCCTTCATTCAAACTGAATTTAATTTCTGTAGCCAAACTTGCTAAGACCTCCTTATGTTGTGCAACGTTTTGTGATACATCTTGTTTTGTTCAGGACCAACGATCGGGGAAGATGATTGGGATGGGAACTGAGCGCAATGGGCTTTACCATTTGGACGTTTCAAAGATATCTGGGTGTCAGTCTGTCTCCATAGCAAATTCAACCTCGTCCAATCTCTGGCATCAACGTTTAGGTCATTTGTCCAATAAAAGCCTACAGGCTATTTCCTTGTCTACCAAGAATATTGATTTTTGCTCTATTGATGATTGTGTTATTTGTCCCCTTGCCAAACAAACTCGTAAACCTTTTCATTTAAGTTCTATTAATACAAAAATACCATTCGAGTTAATTCATGTTGATATTTGGGGGGGCTATCACATTCCAACATTCAATGGAGAAAAATATTTCCTTACCATTGTTGACGATTTTTCTCGCTGCACATGAGTTTACCTTTTGCATGTCAATTTCTATGTGTTTGGTTCGCTCGTGGAACACGGGGTTTGATGCAATGTGTAGGGCTGCTTGGTTGTCACAATGCAGCCTAGCTGGTTGCGAATGTTTAATACCAAGGTCATGTAAAATGTATCGTACCCAAGTTATCTCACAGCATGCTGATGCCATAGAGCGATATTCCGCTTCTGCGCTTGATCGTAAAACCGTGTGTTGTTTCTTGGTTTTCCAAGAGATTAGTGAATGTCCAAGGAAGACACAATATCCCGTATTTGAGCGCCTTGTGTCACGACACCTTGCCCAATCTGAATCACAACAAGCATTAATCTGCATGAGATTGGTCACCGAATAGGGTGGTAAGTCGGTGTTGGAGAGATTTCTGACCTCTTTTTATGTATGTTCATTCTAATAATCGTGTATATATAGATGTCGTTGGACGGTCCGCCACATTTATAGCAAGTACCTGTGGGGGAGGAGGTCGTGGTGATGATAGTCTTCGGATTCTACATATTCAGGCAGCGAAATTTGACGAAATTCGGTGATGACCAGCTTTCCTTTCATAGATAACAAAGACGAAAGGGAAATAGGAAAGCGTTAAAATGAAGACACTGCATATTAACTATTTAATATTTAATATCCTAAACCCCAACTAAACAACCCCATCCTCACTTCAGAAACAAGCGAACCTGATCTGGACGATCCTTCGCTTCCTAATCTCCCACCACAGAGCCCGACCCAGCGCCCTCGAACCACCGGTGCAAGCTTTCCAAAGGAGGGGAATAGAGTCACTGTTTTGCATTTTCTGTGGCAGAGAACAACGCAAGAACCTGCCTCTAGAAGCCATCAACTTCAGGAATACTTTTTGGGGTGTCGTTGGCTATTTCAATCCCACAGACTTAGATGGATCGAACTTGCTTTGTTTTCCGTGTTCCTTATATTTATATTAATTTTGTTATGGGCTTGACGCACAACAATTGAAAATATGGATAATCGAGTGTTGCTGGTGTTGGAGAGTGTGCACTAAAGTCAATTATATGATGATTCTTTAGCACATTATATTATCATGGATATTTTATTAATAAAGTTATTTTTAGTTATTGCAATTATTTATATCTGTGTAGTATGAATTATTGTAATAATGTCCCTAGAATATAATGTATATTCTTAAATGTCCATAGCCAAATATTATTGTAAACAGGGATGACAATAATATGTAGAGGCTAATATGTGCTTGATTAATATATGATATTAAGTCAACATGTAGGTACATAAATTGGAGAATTTATGTACTGGATCGACCCACCATGAAATCATTACATGGATCGTGTTATGGATGTCATAAATAATTTCATAGTGATGATTGTGTTTTGTAGTCCTTCGACCTGAGATCACCATTGTTCCCGACATAAGAAATTGTTCATTTTGACACTATCAAACGTTGCCCTTAACAAGGTGGCTATAAAGGTGGTGATCAGGTGTATAAAAAATTATATAGATGGATGTGAGTGATCAAGATGGAATTTGTCCTTCTCATAACTCGGGATTGATATCTAAGTCCTCTTGATTGAATAGAGCTGATAAATGCATGACCATGCTCAAATGAGTTGATATAATGATATCAATGTCATTTGTTTCGATTAGCTTATTCAGGAACCATGAAACATTGATTGAGCTATACGAGGGTGACATATCCATGTCTCGTGTTCAATCAAGATATAGAAGATAAAAGGAATTTACAACACGGTAATGTAGTATCTGATTTTCGTCCGGCCAAAACAAAAAAATACAAAAAAAAAATGAGAAAAAAAAAAACACATTTGTTGTACCTATAAGCCCATAAATATTCCCTTTCTTGGATCCTTAAGCCCACAAATACTCATATCTTAGCTCAATTCATACCAACCCATGTTCAACATTTGTTGGCCCATTTCATAAAGAGCCAATTTGCTTGTGTCCACTACCATCTTGACCAATTTCTTGATTATCATTTGAAAGCCCACCACATGATTTGTCAAAACCATTACCATTTCCACCTATACATATGTACACATATATGTACATCTCTCTTGACATCATTCCATGCATCATCATCATTTTAGTGCAAACTGATGTGCAACAATCCTTTATGCAATGGTGGTGCCTCCATTTACATTCAATGGTGGTGACTCCATTTACATTCAATTGTGGTGAATCCACTTACTTAGTGTAAATTGGTTATTCAATGGTGGTGACTCCACTTATTTTGCCATGGTTGGCCATTCAATGGATGGATAGCTCCTAATTTCCTATAAATAGAGAGCTAGGGGAAAGAGGAAAAGAAAGGAAGGGAAAGACAACATTGAGGGGAACACAAGACAACATGGAAAGAAAAAACACAAGAAAACATTGAAGGGGAGGAGAAAAAGAAAAGAGAGAAAGAAAAGGGGAGAAACCTCTTGCTATCAAGTTCATCAATCATCAAGCCTTCTTGCTATTTGCTACAACAATTTTCTCCAATACAAGCCTCTACAAACAAGCCTCTGTCCGAGATTAGCAGACTGCCTTAAACTTTGAATTTTGATCTGAAATTTTGATATAGTGTTTATTAAGGTGTTGTGACATTGCATATAAAATTTCGTTGCATTTCGACATCATTTGATAGGTGAAATCGGAGTTGAAAAATCTGTGTGCAGTGTGTTGTTTGAAAATCTGTTTTGTGCAAATCTTGATTCTTTGATATTTTGTCATTTCAATTAAGGAAATCATAAGTTGATTCCCTTCATTTGAATTATGGGCTAATATTTATTTTTATATATTTTTATGATTTGTATATATTTTTTATCTTATTATTATTTGGCATGTATATCTTTGTAAATGTAAGTCATGTAATAGGATAGTGGAAAAATAGTGAAAATAGTGTAGAATAGTGTAATTTATATTTATGCATGTTTAAATTGATTAGTATGCATGTGTAGGGGTTTAGTTTTGTCAATCCATCAATTCAATAATCACATTTTTACCAACTTTTCATAAAAATAAATTAATGGATACTACATTAAAGTCAAATAGGAGGAGGACTTGATAAAATTCAGCTTTTGCCTAGACTTTAATTGTGTTATCTTCATTTAAACAAATGATAAATTAATTTATTAGATACTTAAATTAAAGTTCATTAGTAGGAGGACTTGATAACATTCAGCTCCTGCCTAGGCTTTAATTATGTTATCTCTTTAAATTAAAGTATTATTTGTATTCGTAAACACAATGATAAGGACTTGATAAAAATCAGCTTTTGCCTAGACTTTAATTGTGTTATCTTCATTTAAACAAATGATAAATTAATTTATTAGATACTTAAATTAAAGTTCATTAGGAGGAGGACTTGATAACATTCAGCTCCTGCCTAGGCTTTAATTATGTTATCTCTTTAAATTAAAGTATTATTTGTATTCGTAAACACAATAATAAATTAATGGATACTACATTAAAGTCAAATAGGAGGAGGACTTGATAACATTCAGCTCCTACCTAGGCTTTAATTATGTTATTCAACGTATTATTGGTATTCGTAAACACAATGATAAATTAATTTACTAGATACCTGAATTAAGGTTCTTTAGGAGGAGGACTTGATAAAATTCAGCTCCTGCCTAGACTTTAATTATGTTATCTTTTCAAATTAAAATATCATTTATCATCGTAAAGATAATGGTAACTTAATTAAAGTTCATTAGGAGGAGGACTTGATGACATTCAGCTCTTGCCTAGACTTTAATTATGTTGTTTTTTTAAAATAAAAAATATCATCCATATTTGACAAACAAATTTTTAAGAAAAAGCACATATATCAATCCAGGTAACCTTTTAGGGAGTTGTGAGGTGCCTAACACCTTCCTCACACTCAATAGACCCCCTTACCCATTTTTCTGATTCGTAGACCGCATTTTTAGTGTCCAATTACACCCACATCAATTGGTGGCGACTCTAAACAATTTTTTAAAAAACAAAACATTTTTCATCCCTTCATCATCGGTCCACGTCGTGACCCCGGTTACGACAAGTAACATTAGTCACGGTAAAGGTTGAGTCGAAACATTGACTTTCTCGTAATTTGGGTAGCAGTTATATGTTGCTAGACATCACTCACTGCTTGTAATTATAAAATAGGATTTTATAATTACTACCAACATTAAGGGAACCTACAGGGTCGCACACTAAGAATCATAAGCAATACAAAACGTAAAATTCATGAGATGAATTTCATATTTAATGTGAGCATTTTTCAATCCTAGTTGGACTAGGATATTTTGACTTTGGTATTAATAAATTTCTAGAAACCAAGAGAAGTATTTGAGTAGGACTCAAACATTTTTGGAATTCTATTTTATCTCATTTTCTTTATATATATATATGTTAACAAAGAGATATAATTGAAGTGTGGATTCCGTTTTCAATTATTATTATATATAGTCGACGAAAAAAAAGAAGAAAGATTATATGTTTTGTGAAAACATGTAAGTTATACGTGAGTTCTTCCAAGAACAGGCTGAGAGTCTTTCGAAAGGTGTTCTCCTATTTTGCTCACTGTACTGATTCAAGGTGTTGAATCGGATTTGAAGACGGCGGGTTCGTTTCGGTCTAGCAACCGGAGGGCTCGTGAGTTTCGTTCTTGGACGTGAGACGTACACGAAGATTGCATCGTTCGTGTGGATACCGTAGAGGCACAATCAGAAAGTTCGTGTTCGTTGTATGTTTCGACAGTACGAAAGGCGCTACACGGGTAACTATTCTAAACCTATAATCGAATATTGTTTTTAAACAGATCCTCGGATTAGGAATCGAAAATTTTTATTCTTCCGCTGCTTGATCGTTGTTTGATTCCTTTCAGCTGATGCTGTACTTAAAAAGATATATGCTTTTGATCGTGTCAACAATTGTTTTCTTGTTCTGTTCTTGTTCGTAGGAGTGCCAGCCCAACCTGACTGGCTAAATTCATCACCACAACCGTATCGGCTTATGTCTTCGGGAGACTAAATTTTCTTGCAGGGAACTTGGAACTTGGAAGGAGGATCACAGGAGCAAGGATTTGAGCTAGCTTGCTGTTGGGAGTGGGCATCACCGAATAGGGTGGTAAATCGGTGTTGGAGAGATTTCTGACCTCTTTGTATGTATGTTCATTCTAATAATCGTGTATATATAGATGTCGTTGGACGGTCCACCACATTTGAAGCAAGTACCGGTGGGGGAGGAGGTCGTGGTGATGATGGTCTTCGGATTCTACATATTCAGGTAGTGAAATTTGACGAAATTCGGTGATGACCAGCTTTCCTTTCATAGATAACAAAGACGAAAGGGAAATAGGAAAGCGTTAAAATGAAGACACTGCATATTAACTATTTAATATTTAATATCCTAAACCCTAACTAAACAACCCCATCCTCACTTCAGAAACAAGCGAACCTGATCCGGATGATCCTTCGCTTCCTAATCTCCCACCACAGAGCCCGACCATCAACTTCAGGAATACTTTTTGGGGTGTCGTTGGCTATTTCAATCCCTCATACTTAGATGGATCGAACTTGCTTTGTTTTCCGTGTTCCTTATATTTATATTAATTTTGTTATGGGCTTGACGCACAACGATTGAAACTATGGATAATCGAGTGTTGCTGGTGCTGTACTTAAAAAGATATATGCTTTTGATCGTGTCAACAATTGTTTTCTTGTTCTGTTCTAGTAATTTATGATAAAATAAAAATAAAAATCGAATCCTGAAATGAAATACGCACTTTATATTGAGCAAATCTGTAAAACAGATAAAAAAACATGTTTTAGCTATTCAATCCAGACATTATTTTCCTTCGATCACTATAATAACTAAGAAAATGAGAATAAAGGCATATGGGAAACAGCTTGTCAAAAAAAAAAGGCATATGAGAAACAAAAAGATTCATGAATATACTCCTAACGGTTCTACAATGAAATCACCTTTTTAAATTGATGTTACCCCTCACGTATTCATGTAACCTCGGGTTTATCTAGATTCATGAATGTGTATCCTTGGAGAAAAAGTGGTGGTCAAAATGTCAAGGTTGAAATGCTGAACACGAACATAAAGCATTACAAATGCTGAACACGAACATAAAGCATTACAAGAGCATAATCTATATATGCATACAAAAAAAAAAAACTATAATGAAAGGTATTTTAAAATTTTCAGCTGAAAAGAGAAGAAATAAAAACATAAAATCAAATAGAAATAAAAAGTGATGAATTTGTTAAATAATCCTTGTATTTCATGACCGACCTAGTGATGCAGCTACCAATCTGTTTTATATGGAATGGGATCTGTTTTATATGGAATGAGATCGCAAACAAGGGTCTTTTGACTCATGCTCACTAAAAAGGCCATATCTTTCAGCGCAAGTATTTGTTTTGGGCTGACAGCCCTGGTGCTATCGCTATGTTGATAGGCGATTTTTTTGGCCTAAAAAAAGGCCATTTAATGGGTTTTGGGGCACTTTTCATTAATTTGACGTTTTTAGGCGTGTTTTTAGAATTTCCCTGAATGTTTGCTTAATTAATTATTTTCATTATTTCTTATGCCACAACTAGGGTTTTGTTTTACTATTTAAGGTCTTGTAACCTTCTTTGAGAGACATCTTTTATATTGAATTTAAACTAAGAGAGTTTTCTCTTTTCTTACTTTTGTTCAATTTTTGGTGGATAGAGTTAGTAGAAAATGTGTCAATGTGTTTGTATCCTTGTATTGCTTGTTGTTTTACTGCACTTCGTCACCTAGACTTAAACACGAGGAGATGAATTGTGTCCCAAAATTCCAACGAAAATCCCCTTTTACTCAAATTTCACAAAATAATCACAACAAACGCAAGTGATAACATAAACACACACACATATATAATATATATATAAATAAATATCCTAGCATTGCAAGTCGTCTATACTTTGAACGAATTCAATATATGATTAGCAAATGCACTTTGAGCAATATTTGACCAATCGGCTAAGTATAAATCTATACGGCTTTGAAAATCGTTTTTGACTAATACGGTAATACCAAAACAAGTGACCTAAATAACGACATAAATTGATTAATTCGATCGAACAAAGTACCAAAACAAGTAAGCTATAAATTGATTAATTCGAACAAATAGCAAAATATATGAATCACGTATTCAAGAAGGGTAAAATAATGACAATCTCATGCAAATCCAATAATTAATGTTTGAAAACAATTTTGCACACAAAAGATTATAATCGAACAAATTTAAGCAGGTTAGAATATCACTATTGTGTAATAACTGAAAATATAAAAGAGTAGGTATAGAAAAATGCAAACAGTGATGTAGACTTTAGAGTGTTTCGAATACTTCAGCGAGACCTCCTACATCCACTATCTAAGGATTTTCAAGACAAACCTAAAAAAAATCTCACAATAACTCAAGTTTACCCAAAAAGAGTTACAAATTTAAGCTCAAGTTCCACTCCAGTGTAAAGAAGTTTTGAGGAAACTCTCACTTGTTTTCAATAGCTCACGGGTAGAGATATGAATGGAGTATGGGAGCTTTTTAGGACAAAAGAATCAGATTGAAACTTGGCTTTAATCTCACTGGAAGAGTAGTGATAAACTCGATGATTTCTTGATAAGTTGAGAGAAAAGAATACTACTTTCACAAGACACCTTTTCCCTTTCAAGTATCTGTACTTTCCTGTGCTTTTTGTAATATCAGCAAGCTTAGTGTTATTAAGAGAGAAGTATGACAACGAAGTAAAACATGAATATACAATCCATACAACTCCATTACTATTGAAACATGTATATATATATATATCCATGGTCATAGAGCATATAGAAGTTCAAAAGTAAAAGCATCTTACTTGCTAGATACATGAAAAAGTCTGACAAACTTGGGAGGAAGAAAACAGAACCCATGGAGACTGAGGCCAAACATGCATACCCATATCTTCATGAGCTGCTTCATAGAACCTCAGCTCGAGCTCCTCCAGCCTGCATTCATCATCCCACATTCCATCAAAGCTTTCATCATCATCATCATCATAATCGTCCATTTCACCAGCTATAAAGTCCCAGGAAAAGTAGATGGACACTGCATCCGAGTACTCCGAGCAATCATCCCACTCGTTGATCTCATAATAATCCACCACAAGAGGTCCCAAAACTTTCAATTTGGGAAACTTTTCTTTAAGGAACTTACCATCAAGTTTCACTTCCCAGCACCCTCTCAAATCCAACAATTCAAGCTCCTTGCAGCTTGAGAGGATCCTTAGTACACTTTCTGTAGTAGTAAGATTGTACGCCATTTCAAGGTGCCTAATCTTTGGCATTCTGGTGGCAATGGCAAGAGCCTCATCCTCTTGCGAAAGCTTGCCTGCTGAATCCAATGGGTGCATGTTTCGGCACAGCCCCACAAGCAATTTACAATGCTTTCCAATGGCCTCCAGAGCACGAGCGCCAATTTTATTACAATAGCTTACATCCAAGAAAGTTACAGTAGAGAGCTTCCCCACAATCTGTTCAACTATACAATCACTTATCTCACTTCTAGGCAGTTGCAACATATGAAGATATCCAGCACTTGCAAAATAAAGAAGGGAAAAAAAAAACACATCACAAACCACTAAATGAAGAAACCGAATAAAGGTAGAGTAACTGCTCAAATTGAATTCTGTCATTTAATAACGATACAGTGAGCATCAACATTAGGCTAGTACCATTGATCTTCCTCTCAATTCTCAATTAACACATATTTAAACATTCAGTTTATCTGCAAACTGTTTGAAGTAGTGAACTACTAATTTCCTGTCACACAGATCCACAGCAATTTTATAGATTGATATTAGTGCAATTTAAGAATGCATTCTTAAACTTACTGCTCAGCAATGAAGGAGAAAGTTGTATCATTGCGAAGGCTAGAAACACAAATTTTCCGGAGGGATCCACAGCTTCTTGTGACCAGCCTACGAACCATGCGATCGAGGTGATCAGGCTCGCATTGACAAAACCATTCCTCAATGTCTATCTCCTGCCAGCAATAAGGGCCAGACACTGCTTTGTTCCAAGACTTGCACACCCTGGGAATCACTGTTAGTTTCTGCCGAAACAAGAAGAAAGATAACACATTTAGTTGCTCATACAGATAGAACGTCCAAAATTCAGGTTTAACATAAGGAAAAAATAAGCATTAGTAATTTGAGAGGGCAAAATAGAGAAGAGAGAGCCAAAGATTAAGCACAGAAAAGAGCGTTGTAGATCTGCAAGCATAGAGAATAGTAATTTAAAGATCTGGAATCAAGAAATCAAAACTGAACAGAAGAACCAGAGAGCACAAATCACATGCAAGCACTGATGCTCATTATGCATCAAGATTGCTGGACAAAGTTGGAAGCTAAGCTTGATTTGCAGAGCTAAAAATAGCAAAAGAAGGAAGAAAATGAGATCTTAGCTCAAATAGAACAAGCAGAAGCTCATTTTCACCTAATTCAAACAAAAAGAGCCAAACTACACAGCCAAAGCAAACATGCAAACAATAATCGTTTCCATTTTCTGCTTTTCTTGCTCCATTTTCTTCGCATCCAAACAGAAAGCTGAGTGAAACAGAGAAGCCGGAAGAGGAAAATAAGAAAGCAAAATTAACATACGCGCAACAAAAGTTCCGATTTCTTTCAACAGAGTTTCCTTGCCTTTCCGTTCTTGCTTTTGCTTTTGGGATCTGGATTGGGCAGAGAGAGACTCGGTGGTTTATCCGAAGGAGAGAGAGAGCTAAAAGGAGGGAAGCTACAAAACTAGAGGCATCTGATCTAACCAGAAGAATCAAATGCAGAACAAGAACAAGAGTAAAAACAGCGAGAGGGAATGAGGGATTTTAAGTATGCGTGAAAAATCTCAAAAAAGAAACGGTATACGTACATTTCTTTAACAAAAATGACACAAATATCATGGATTTTGAGACTTCGAAATTTTTTTTTTGTACATATAATAATGGAAGAAAAATTATATAAGTTATAAAAATAATATCAAAAAATAATATGTGTTTATAATTTTTGGTATTCATAATTGTCCATAATCTAGGTGACATGTTAACTATAAATGACCCTTACACTTTTTTTCATACCACCTAGTTATGGTCTCTACATTTTCCTCGTACCACCTAATTCTGGACACATTATAAATGTATAAATTATGGACATATAATGCTTCTGAAAATAATATTGTTTGACATATCTATTAGATTATTGAATTTAAATTTTAAACTCTATAATTTTAAATGAATAGCAGAATTCTTAATCCAAATATTATGACAAAATAGAAGGTTAATGATATTTTATGTGATACAGTTCTTTTTTGTGGAAAAACAGAAGGAAGAGTCGGTGTAAATGTAAATGGGTATTGTTTGGGTTTCAAAATGAGAGGTTGAAAAATGACTCGGACGGTGGTGTCTGAGTGAATTTAGACTTTAGAGCATTATGATGGGTCAAATTGACGCACATATGTCATGTGTGTCAGATTACAATGTAACGAGATCTACAACTAAGTTGAAAAAATGAAAACTTGTCTTTTGTAAGACTTTAGAGGAACCGCTACTAAATATATATAACAGATTTTACATGTATTAATTCTTGATTTCTCTTCCATTAGGACTTACTAAGAATGAATTATGAGTGAATATTTTTGAAGACATTTGGATATTTGGCTTGGTAAAAAGGCATAGGATTGAATATTTACCAACCGTTCTGGTCCATTTATGGTTATTGCTTCTGTGTAAACCAATCAATTATTCTCAAGAAAAGAGACTAATGAATTTCTGTGCGTCTATGGAGTAGAGGACTAGAGGTAACTTTTATGAATAGTAAGATCATCTTTGGTGGTTGATTATAGGCCTCGGCATCGGGCCAGGCCAGCCCGGCCCTGGTTTAGTTCTTCGGGCCTCGAGCCGGGCTCGGGCATAACCAAACTGAGAATATGAGGCCCGGGCCCATAAAGCTCGGGCTTCAGGCAAGGGCCAGGCTCCCACGGCTCGTTACTATTCATCCTCTTTGAAAATTATAAAATTAAATTGTTCATCATAGGATTCGAACTTGAGACTTTTAGATAGGAGAGTAATGAATTGATCAACAAGCCAAAGTTACTTTTATGATATATTTGTTAACTAATTAAATTATTATCTTTACATACCTCCTGTTATATTTTTAAGATGAATCTTATTTGCACCCCATTTTTTGCTAAGTACACCCCATTCACCCTTTGAAAATACACTAGATTGGGGTGTACTTAGCAAAAAATGGGGTGCAAATAAGAGTCATCATTTTTAACACAATTAAATAATTTTAGTTTTTCTTAATGAGTATTGATTTTAAATTTTATATTATACACATCTATAGTTTTAAATAGTTTAATTTTATACTTATTTTATAAAATCTTAGTGTCCTAAGATTTTATCAACATTTATGAGTAGATGGTCATATTATGGCTTTAGGGTTAGTGCTTAGGTTTAGGGTTTAGGATTTAAGATCTTTAGGGTTTAGGGCATTTAGAGTTTAGGGTCTTTAGGGTTAAGGGTTTAGGGTTTTGGGGTTTAGAGTTTAGGGCCTTTAGGGTTTTGGAGATTAAATCCACGCGGAGCAGGTCGAGGCGGGGACAAATTGTCATCCCTGCTTACAATTGATTAATGCCATAATTATACTTTAATTTTTATACAATTGAATAATATTTTATAGAGGGTGAAATATATACGTATTATGTGTATATATATATACACATACATTGCAATAATATATATATATATACACATATATATTATATATTATATATCCATATATATATGTATGTATGTATGTATATATTACATATATATATGTATGTATGTATATATATGCGGACAATGCATGTATACAAATACACAGATAGTGTGCACTGTCTGTGCATGTGGGTGTATGTGTATATATATATATGTGTGTGTATATATATATATTCATATACATATTATATACATATAAAAATAAATAATTTCGGGTTTGAGTCTGGGTCGGGCTCTGGTCAGGCCAAAATTGGCCCGAGGTGTAGGGCTTCTGGCCGGGCCCGGTCCTTAAAATGGAGTCCAGACCCTCCCAAGGGGTCGGGCCGGGCTGCCCAGGCTCGGTCTACTTTCGGGCCGGTCCACAGGCCAAATGGTGAGCCCTAGCTGACTAGGGACACTATCATGTACAAGTCTCCAAAGATGGCATTTTGTTTGCTTGATTTCAAATTAGAAGGGCAGCTAGTAGGTTGGTAAGGTCAGGAATGGGGGTGTACTTGCACTGATGGATAGTAACAAAAAATAGATGTTAGAAAACCTAATGAAGATGGGTGTACTTGCATTGATGGATAGTAATAAAAAAAATTTGATGTTAGAAAACCTAATGAAGAGTCGATATTGCTTTATGAGGAAAGCTCTTGAAAACCATGACAAACACAACATGTCATTTATTAGGATAGATCAAGAATAACTAGTTTGAAATAGAATACAAATGACAAGTTGACAAGGGAGTTTTTGTAATCGACACCAAACAAGAGTGGGATACTAATCCCTTCATTTCCAATAGTCTTCAAAGTTTAAACATGTGACATATTAGAAATACCATAACTAAGTTGAGCATTTGTAAAATAATTTAGCAATCACTGCAACAACATAAAAGCAACTCTTGGCTGGCTTGTCGATGCGAAAATTTGTTTTGACACCCATTCAAATAACCCAGTAACTAAAAATTTAGGTTGAGCATATAATGAGCAAAACCACGGGCTACCAGCAAAATTTCTTGGAATTGCAAGTAATTTTAACATAAAAAGGAACGCACAATATAACAAATTCAGCTACGGAGTCAATTTGCTAATTGACAAGACAACCGATAAGAGGCACTGGGTGAAACTTTATTTAGTAATCACATTCAAAATTTTATAACTTAAAAAAGCATAATATAGGTCTAGCATTGATGGCAACTAGCATTGACAAAGCCGTCAAGTCTAAATCATAACTCGTGAAACTTGGAACAATGATTTCATGCTTGAGACCTCAGCCATGAGTACTGAGTTCAATCCTAAGTCCAACCTTGGGCTCAGCCATGAGTTCAGCCTTGAGTTTTACACGCTCTTTTACACACAACAATTTTTTCACCTCCGAAAATTCCTTACACAATGGTTCAAATTGGTCATGAATTGTTGCTTATGGACCTTCATGCCAAGGAGTGTACCTATACACCAATTGATATACAAATCCACGTGCATTAATTGGAACCATGTCATAGATATCAAAAGTTATTTTTTGTTCTCTACATGAGTTATATAGCGTCACACTAAGAGAAGGCGTATGAGATATGAGTTCCATCCACAAGATATACTCAAATAATCCACTACCTTTTGTAATGGATAATAGTGAATAATATGTTCTAACAAGTATCATGATTTTTTGGAATGAATTAGAAAATACCTATTTCCATCGGAGGTTGGCCCGTCTGAGTTTGGCTTGTCGTAGCAACTACTGGATCTAACCAAATAAAACAAAAACAAGAAGGAAAGAGAAGAAGAAACGAACAATAAGTAAATAGAGTATTGGGACTAAAGAAACAAACCAAAAAATGTGAAGAAGAAGAATAAGAAACAAAGACTTAAAAACCACAAAAATAAGTACCGAGAATAATAAGAAGAAGATTTGCTCCATAGGAGTTTCACATTCTCTTTATTCATTTACTTTCCTCTTCACATTGTCATACCTCATGGTTAGCACACCAAAAATAATAATCTTGCATTCTCTTTTAACTTTACAAATGACCATTGCAGTATAATACAACATAACTAAAATCAAGATGTAAGTAAAACACAACATATTTTGTATGGGTATGACCAAAATATTGAGGTGACAATCCCAACACACAACAACTAAAAGACAATACTCACCACCATATAGTTCTCAATTCTTTCTCTTTTGCTATTTAACGAATTATGATCCTTTCACATATGTTGGTAATCCTTTTTAAACTTACATAGAGCATCCACATTGCCTATACGTACATAGATATATCATGGAGCGGGTTTTTTTTTAAAATGTTATTTGGTGGATGGTAACCTCAACATGTCACTTATTTCCATATAAGGTTGCATAGCAAAAAATCGTGTAACCTTGTATGAGCATGAATGAAATATTGAGGCCACCATACCAACACGTTATATGTAAAATAAACTCTTTATCTCTTTCAATGAAAAACCCACTACAATGCTATGTAATTATTCCTTCTCTTATTTTTCTCTCTCTTCGTTTCTTGTTATTGCCATTCACTTCATCTTATTCTTCTATTTTTCTTTAGCGCAAGTCTTTCACGGAGTTGATGGAGCTCTTCAGTTACTGGTTCAGGCACCATAACCTCCGACAGCCCAAGGAGGTACGTGTTTTCTTATTCATAGTAGTCAAGAGTTTGATTTGTAGGAATCCCAAGCGCTTGCAAGTGACCATATTCTAAGAATTACTCAAAGTGATTGGGCATGCTTACTTTAAACCTACTTATGTTTAAAGCCTAGATAATTTTGTTATTTGAATGGATGTTATTTGAATATAATATGTATAGGAATCACATTATGTCCCAATATAGTAGCTAAATTATTACGGTTGTTAGCTAAATGGCCTGTAATCTAATGGAAATCAATGAATAATAATTTTAATTTTTTTGCTAGCATAAAGAAAATTAAGAATAAATAATTACCACATGTGGTAATATTAACTCCAAATGGCATTTCGATTCCCAACAGCACTGCGATAACTAGCAAAAGCCACAATGATATCTTGGTGAATATGTCATCTTCAAACTTACCTAGAGCATCCACATACATATATACATACATTATGGAGCGGGTTGCTTTATAAATGTTATGGTAAATGAAGGCACTATTCTGTGAGGGGTTACAGTATGGACAAGCTAGGTGCTGCAAGAAATATGGTTGAGGTAAGATTTACATTGGTGAACTGACTTTGAATAGGTATTTTTCTACCATATCAAGATTCAATTTTTTTATGTAATAAGATTTGTTGTTATGTGTGTATATTGTCTATAGAATGTTAAGGCTGATATCTTCTTATTCGATTTTCCTCCTGTTATGTTGAAGCTTGGAGCCGAGATACGGATATCTGTGAGAAATACTCATATATATGCATTTGTAGAACATGAAAATGATCTAGGAACTTCTAAGGACGTTGAAGGGAATCCAACAGAGGTCTACGGGCAAATGGGTCATGGTTCATCATATGGTTTTGGTGCCAAGCTTGGCCCAGTGCTAGCAGAGTATGTCGTTACTCATAGCACTGGGACTCATGCACTATTCTTCTGTTTGGGAGAGAGATTTTAGTGTGAACTGGACAGACCCGAGATACAAGTAGACAATTCCTTCGCCAAATGGTTTCAAGATGGAGACGTTTATGTGACCATCAGCAAACCGCAGATGCCAAAACAGAGCCATCAAAGAGATTTCTGGCAAAAAGGACTTCTTTCAACTTCACCAATGTTGGATGGATCAACATGACACTGGAACCTCTTACAAACGCAGTTCCTTTTTCAACTGAGCAAGAGTAGTTTCTATCTCATCAAGGTTTTCCTCAATGCTGCTCCCCTTGCCAGCTTTATCTTGAGAGTCACTTCCTCTTTCCTTTGTCCAAGAATCAAGGTTGTGTCTATTAGATCCTTCGTTGTTTTTATTTAATTCAGTGTCTGAATCTACTATGTTGAGCTCTTTGTCCAAAAAAACCACAGATTCTCCCCCAATTTCCTATCAAAAGTGACTTTACAAATGAGGGTTTTTCCTTCCAGATGGTTTTGAAACGTTTAAATATTCTCAAACACTTGATCACTTCAACTATAAGCCAGAGAGTTATGAAAAATTTCAAAAGAGATTTATGATTAATCAAAAGTATTGAGATGGTGTAGATGGTACAACTAGTGCGCAGATTATTACACTTCTTGGCGACGAAGACCCATTAGATCTAAGTATTGGGTTATTGACGGATCATGCTATGAAAAATTTGTTACGGATCAGCAGCTATTGAAGAACCTGTTAGGGCAGCGGATAATCACACCTGAGCAACAAAAATTTGTGGCCAAATTGCTGGGATTTGAGTTTGATATTGCCTATCGTCCGGGTAAGGATAATCGCGTTGCCGATGCATTGTCACGAAGGGAGGATGGGTCTTTGCTCTGTACAATTTCAGGGCCCAATTAGGAGGTTTGGCAAGAGTTACGTGATCAAACAAAAGACTGTTCCATGTGTATTGAAATTCGACAGCAACTAGTTAGTCAATCTGATGGGTATTTGGACTATGAAGACAAGGGTGGGTTACTTTATTATAACGATAGAGTATTGGTTCCTACCATGGGTGATCTCAAAACTAAGATTATTAGCCATTTTCATGATTCCGTGATTGGGGGTCATTCGAGAGTTTATCGGACATGGGTTCGTATAGCTAATGTTTTTTTTTTTTTGCTCAGTCTTAAAGAAGGATGTTCACAAGTATGTGTCCAGTTGTGACGTATGTCAACGAATTAAATCTGATTCTCGGCATCCCAGCGGCCTTTTGTAGCCTTTGCCAGTACTCGAAAGGGTTTGGGAAGACATATCCATGGATTTTATATAAGGTCTGCGACAATAAGAGCAACTTCTTCTGGATCTAACCAAACAAATAAGAGCAAAAGGAAAATAAGAGAAGAAACGTAAATGAAATATTAGAACTAAACAAAACAAACAACTCACCCATTGTTTTAGCCTTCGGCGGCAGTAGTGGCGCCGGAGGGATCCGTGGTGCCGGAAGTGAACCTCTGGGATCTTGTGGAGTTTGGTCTGAGATAAAACAAACAAACAACTTACCCATTGTTTTCGTATCCTAAGGAGACTAAGAGAAGAAACGTAAATGAAATATTAGGACTAAACAAAACAAGCAAACAACTCACCCATTGGTTTAGCCTCCGGTGGCAGTAGTGGTGCCGGAAGTAGGGATGTCAAAAATACCTATCGGGTACCCACATAACCCACCCCAATTCAGACGGGTATGCCCCGTCAATTAACGGGTTGGGTACGAGTACGAGTATTTTTATGGGGAAAATAAGCGGGCGGGTACAGAACGGGTTTATCGAAATCCAACCCGCCCCATACTTGTATATTATTAATTACGTATACATTACATATAATATTTATAACTTAATTATATATATTAGTTATAATAAAATATCTAATTCACCTCACCTTATCTTAGAAGTTTAGCCTATTCTACAATGTCTCAATTGAGCTATATCATGTTAGCTTTAGGTCTGAGCTCTTCTCAAGCAGCTTTATTTCATTTGATTACTCTCGCCTATTCAAAAGCTTTCTTTTTGTATGATTGTTATTTTAAAACTTTATTTCTCTTATTCATAGGTTTAATTTTTTTTCAATTAGAAAATACCTATTTCCATCGGAGGTTGGTCCGTCTGAGCTTGGCCTGTCGTAGCAACTACTGGATCTAACCAAATAAAACATGAACAAGAAGGGAAGAGAAGAAGAAACGAACAATAAGTAAATAGAGTATTGGGACTAAAGAAACAAACCAAAAAATGTGAAGAAGAAGAAATAAAGACTTAAAAACCACAAAAATAAGTACTGAGAAGAATAAGAAGAAGATTTACGCCATATTTAGCCTTTAAACAAAGAATGAGAAGAAGCCTAAAATCCAAAGACTTGGAAACCACAAAAATAAGCAGCATGAAGATGGATAAAATGAAGATTTGCGCCAGATTTCCAAAGACTTAAAAACCTCAAAAATAAGTAGCAAGAAGAAGAATAAGGAAAAGATTTGCGCTAGATTTCCCAAGACTTAAAAACCACAAAAATAAGTAGCAAGAAGAAGAAAAATAAGAAGATTTGCGCCAGATTTCCCAGACTTAAAAACCACAAAAATAAGTAGCAAGAAGAAGAAAAATAAGAAGATTTACGCCAGATTTCCAAGACTTAAAAACCACAAAAATAAGTAGCAAGAAGAAGAAGATTTGCGTCATATTTGGGCTTGGAGAGGAAGAAAAAGAAGTAATACCTATCGCACCTTGTCGGACATTTTCCATTTTGCAGAGACTGATGAGTGAAAGACTGAGTGAGTATGAATTTGGAAATTAAAAGTCTTTTCCCTTTTATAAACATTCGTTAAAAATCGAATTTCAAATGTGGAAGAACGGGAACGAGTATGTCGGAGAATGGAAGAACGACGTGATTTTAGGTCGCAAAGTCTTGATTTGGTCAAATGGGAATCGCTATAATGGGTAGTGGGAGAATGAAGTTCCTAAAGGAGATGGAGTTTTCACTTGTCTCGATGGCAGCTGCTATGTTGGCATCTGGAACAAGGACGTGAAGGTGCCGCTTTTACCAATAGCAGCTTTCACCTTTAGCAACAATGTAAAAAACAAATAAATGTCGTTATTCTCAACAATGGCATGATGCTATTTTCTCAAAAAATTTAAATAAGGCGTTATATGCCTAATTAATTTATACATGGATGTTATTATAAAAAAAAAAAAAAACACTCCATCTAGGCCCCAAAAGTTGGTAAGTGGCAACACTGTAATTTGAAAACAAATACTAATGAGGGTAGTTTTGGAAAGTTAAAATGTGCATGCATTGCTCTCTTTAACTAGGACAATCATTTAAATATGACGGATTACTGTCTCTTCAAATTGACAGGAAAATCTGTAACTCTATTTGGATCAAAATTATTCACTAAAAATTAGTATATTTTTAATTCTAAAATTTCTAAATATAGAAAAATTATTACCCGGTCGTAATTAAGTGACTAAAAAGTTACATTTAACACATTAGTTGGTGTCCAATCCTAGATCAATAATTTGCGTTTGAAGGAGAAAAACACAAAACAAATAAAACAAACTACAAAAATAAAAAATCATTCTTTTGTTTGTAGTTTTAAAAAGTTTACCTTTTAATGGAAAGTCAAACATTGCAGTGAAAAAGCACGTGATGAAAGAGACCAAGAATAAAGTACAAAACAAATCAAGCATAGTCAAAAAATAAACCCTTATTTCGTTTATAGTTTCATAAGTTATGGTGTTAATTCCGATGTTTACTTTTTAATGGGAAATCAAACATTGCAGTATAAAAAGCACATGATGGAACAGACCAAGAATGTATAATCCATTGACCAGTTTATGCTAAATGACTTTATGGTAATTACGGTGAAAGCATGTTTTGTTGTCCACACTTGTGCTATACGGCTTTGTCTTGGGTACTCTTGAAACTATTTGTGTTAGGTCTTGCAGCTTCACTGTCCTTGATTTACAGGAACTTTAGGTGTCTAATCTTCTCATTTCACATAATCATTTCATTACAACACCACATGTCAACAGTTAGCACGACAAGAAAAATAGCCATATGAATCCCATTACCGGTATTGAGAATCCTTAATCCTTATAAGAACAAAGAATCCCAACACCAATTAAAAGCTGGTATTTGGATTACAAATGGTTTGTGAAACTGTTCGGTGGGTGGAAGGCTGACGTTTTTGGGTGAGACCCAGTCGAACTCGTATGCAGAATTGAGGAAGTAGCGACGCGAAGAAGGAGTTGGTTCATCCTTGCGCGAGGAAGAAGGGGATTGATTATCGGGTATCTGTGTTTCTTTAGGTTTAAGTGGTTGTTTTAATCACACCAACGGCTGAGATTTGCAGCCCGTAAATAATAACATCAACGGGCTTGCATACTGGAGCTTATCTATTATCTATTACTTTTCTATTCTAAACTTGGAAGGATTGGGCTGATATGGTGACGAGTTCCATCTTTTCTTAATACTCGCGCGACTTTTCCTTCACTTTCTCGAGCGCAACGTCGTCGTTGCTAGCTAATTTCGGGGCACCCAAAACGACGTCGTTCTTCGACTCTCGAATTTTGTTCTGTTTGGGGTGCTCCGTGTTTCGTCGTCTTTGGCGAGTCCATAGCCCATTTTGTACACGCGCAAGTCTAGAGCCAAATTTGTTTCGACCTGTTCTGCGGTTCATGTATCTACTTTTCCTGCCTTTTCAGCGATCGTCACTTGCAGGTTTTCCTTCGGTTTTGTTGTGGGTTCATGTATCTACTTTTCCTGGCTTTTCAGCACTATTCGTTCTGTTTCTTTTTTCGATTGTTCTCCAGTTCTTTCTTCAGCTTACCGCGGGTGGTTTGGGTGTTTATCGGTGAGTTGGTGGGTTTAGGGGCTTTGGTGCTGTCTTTGCTTCAATTTCTTGGCCGTAGGTCTTGCTTTTTTGTAGCTTTATGTATTTGCAGACGATCTTGAGTGAAGAAAGTGAGAATGAAGAACAGACGTGCTTCGACTGCCTCAGGCGTCGAATCAGAGCCGATTTCTTTGATCAGCTCATCTCTTCCTATGCTATCTCTGATTCCACCCTCTCTTTCTCCTCCACCGCCGTCGTTCACGTGTACAAATACAGCAATACGGGTGCGCATATCTATTTCCATTATTTTCTATTTCGATTCAATTGCATTCTGTCGACTGTGTGTATGTCTCTTTGTTTAAACTGTGCAAATGTTGAGTTCGGGTTCCCGATTCATTGTGGTACAGATAGCTCACGATGGCCATGAATGCTTGAACAATTATGTGTAGGATCGTGTCTCTCTTCGTGGTGTTTGGTGGTCATACTTAGCCCAACAAGTTTTTCCCATTCTTCTTGGTCCCAGACAGGACATGTGTTGGGCAAGCCTAGCCCAGCCCACCATTAGGAGCCTGATTTTTTTCCTTGCGTGAGTTGAGATGAGAGCTAGAAGTGGGCCGTACCATAGAATAGAGACGGGCAAGTTTCCCTCTAACAAAAGACCATTTTGGTACGTATATAGATGCTTTGAGTGCTTTCTAGATAGGTGACAAAAGTTAAATAACATGCATGTGCAATTATTTCCATGGTTTGCTTTTCCACTGAAAAAGGGAAAAAGTTTTGTTGTGTTTAGGGGTCACCAAATGGTCTACACAGCTAGGGTCGGCCCAAACCCGATCAGAGCCCGAAAGGATGGGACCTGGGTTTTTATTTTCGTCTCAAGCCCGACTCAGGCCCGAATGATAAATCCAGACTTTGGGTCCAAGTTGGGCCGGCCTGACGTTAAACCCTAGTTTTGTCAGCTTGCAGCTTTTGTGGGTTATATATATATTGTGTGTGTATATGCACCTTTTAGAAAGATTTACTCATTACAATTAATTATACTAATTTGTTTCTTATCCTTTTTGTATTAAGATATTTTTAATAAGTTGAGTGTACGTCTTGTCCTCGTATATAAACATTGGGATCAATGGTAAAGGAAAATTTTATCTATACACCATAAAAATATTATCTTCACACAAATTTTTAAAATTTTCCAATTTATATAAATATCCTTGTATAAAATAATATATTAACCCTTAAACTAAAAATTTAAAATAAATAATTTCTACATATTTAATTTAAGAGAAACTTAGATGATAAATCTTACAATGCAACAAAAATTTCAACCTACAAGAATTTTATAGTTAACCGATAATTGAACTCCTCTCTCTCCACAGGCAGTTGTATTGTACCCATCTGGGGAATTCTCTGGTTGTAGGATTCTAGAGCGCGATACAGGATGAAATCTGCTGCTTTGGCCGCCAATGACAGAGTCACCAGAGGAAGCTTCCGTAGCACCTCCCAAAGGCAATTCATGCATTGGTAATCCCCAAATCACGACAGATCATACTCGATTTCTAGGATCGAGATCGCTAACTCATCAATGTCCGCTATCGGGGATTCACACGAGAAATCGATATCTTCGAAGGACAGTGCGCACCGGAGGTTGGAGTATGTGAGGCACGGGAGAGTTGTGACGGAGGATAGCCGTGTTGGTGTTGATTGCAAAACTAACTACTATCAGGAAATTCAAACATTCTGCTTCATATTTGATTATGAAACTAACTACTACCTCTACTAGTACAAGTTCTGGTGTCAATGGCGATTACAAGCTCAAAAGGTTCTAAGAAGAAGACTTTTCCAGATGCAAGAAGATTGGGGAAGAAGATGAGACATAACGATTTTTCTTTCTTAATTAGGAAAGATTTTTGACTTTTTAAAGCTTTTGATTTTATTTTTTGACGTGGCACATTTTATAAATGTGAAAAATGACATGTATATGTCACGTACCCACTCCGGTTGCCATGTAAGCAAAAACCGACACTATCCCACCGAAATTTGAAAATCTGGACAGAATTAGATAGTTTTTTCAAATATCATGGATATATTAGATAAAATTTAAACTTTAAGGACTGAAACGATAATTCAGTGAAACTTCAGGAACATAAAATATGGTTGTCGTATTTCTAATATTTTACACATTAAGGATGAATTGATCTTTTCACTATACTTTTGTGTGTGGACTTATAATTTTGTTTGGAATATGAGCTGTTTTTAGCCCATTCAGCTTAGCAAGCCCAATCAATGACATGGTGGCCTTCAGACAACGGCACAACTCCTTGCACCTCTTTCACCAGAAGCCCAAGCCCGCGATTCAATTTGTTTCGGCAGCCCAAACTCGTCCACATTGCGTTGGGATATAAACTAACCAAGTTGGAGGCTGTTTAGCATAGCAGAAACATCTTGTTTTTGTTTTTGTAAGGAAATTAATGACAAATTTTAAGGAATTAAATATATATCGTACTTTTTAAAAATATATCTATATATAGATATAGTTACAGTTTATAGAATAATTTTCCTATGCAAACTTAAATTGTTAACCAAACATTTCACATAAGATAATTCCGCACAGTATACTGTAGTGTAGTTTAGACTTGTACTCAGGTCGGATTTGGCTAAAGATATCAACTGACCTGAACTACTACAGGTTATCTTTATGTAACCCTTAACTGATCCTGAACAGGTTTGCGTTAAGGTTAGGTTTGGTCGGTCAGATTAGATGAATAAGGTTAGGTCAAAATGGGTTACCTATATAAACATTGCAAAATACAAATTGAAACCTACCAAATTGAGACTTAACAAGTCTCAGACATGGAAAATCTAAGCCTCAGACATTACAAATTGCGACTTAAATCAAGTCTCAGACCTGCCAACAAATTTTGTTAATTTTCTTTATTAGTTACTCTTAACATTACACGTGTATGTATATAATATATCATGTGAAGACACGTTGGACATTCTGATCTTGTCATTTTGTGCGTGATAAGCAAGATATATATATTGGAGTGTAAAAAATCCCACTATGGCACAACCCAGAGCCAGCCTCCCCACCATCTCAGCCCATTGGGCCGTGGCAGTTCCCAGCCCACCTTCCTGGAAAATGCTGGACAATTGGTTGAAGACTTGGGCAAGCTTATAAACTAGATACCAAGCCCCTCAACAATCGATGTGGGATTTTTATCCCTTTAACACATTTTTAACACTCCCCCGCACTCGTGGACTGGGTATCAAAGCCCAAGGCCCAACGAGTGGACTTTTTCATCGGGGACGAGCACACCTGCTCCGATACCACGTAGAAAATCCCACGATGGCACAATCCAGAGCCAGCCTCCCCACCATCTCGGCCCATTGGGCCGTGGCAGTTCCCAGCCCACCTTCCTGGAAAAGGCTGGACAATTGGTTGAAGACTTGGGCAAGCTTATAAACTAGATACCAAGCCCCTCAACAATCGATGTGAGATTTTTATCCCTTTAACACCTTTTTAACATGGAGAAGTGGAAACAACAAACTTTGTTTAATTATTCTACTAATCAGGAACTGATCACCATGTATTACCCTATATTATTGTTTAGTTAAACTTTGTTAATTATTCCACTAGTTTTCATGATTGGTTATAAACAAAATTAATAGAATTAGTGTTGGAGAAAATAAACTAATGAAAATAGTCAAAAAAATAAAATTCGAGGGGCCAGAGCCTTGCGAAAATTTTTCAAACAGAGTAGAGTAGCCTACCCTCCCTAACATAATTTCATGGCTCCACCCTTGTACCAGGGCTGACGGTGAATGGGTATTGCTGAGTAATGACTAATGAGACACGTGAGAGGGCTGTAAGTGCAAGTGACTAAGTGTAAACTATGTATAGAACGATGTAGTTTTAACTAAATAGAGGTCGGGTTGGGTGTTAAACGGATCGGTTTATACATGATACCATATCCAATCTGTTTGTATGCCGTCTGGGTTGCAGGCAAGGGTTGGCTTTTGTCGGGTTTTCGGTTTGGATTGGGTATGTGTCGGGTTTTGTACAGGCATAGTGTAATTAATCTAGTTTATATGTGTGTGTGTGTATATATATATATATATATATACAAAATAGTGAAAATAGGGATATAGTCTGGCGTAGGCACTGTGAAAGTGTGAATGCAAAAGCTATACCTCTCTCTCTAGACTCAATATCACATGACCTGATCACCTCCATATCTCCCACCCAATCCGAAGCTTCTTTACTAGCATTATGTCCTTGCTCTTGTTCCAACTCAAATTCAAAATACGTGCAAGCAAAATATCCATAATTCTACGCCTAAACATTTTTTCTTGTAATGCGAAATTTCAAATACATCTTTAAATTTTGAAGGCAAAGTTTTCTTGGTCAAGAATCAAGAATCAAGAATGCAAGCTTTTCCAGTTCTAATGACAAGAACATATATGCAAGAGGGTTTGTCTTTTATTGGGATTGGGTTTTGGACACACAAGGATGTATGTTCGAGAATTTAAGTTCTTTGGGGTAAACATTAAATATTCATATATGTCAAAAGCCTAAAACTCCATTTTCTTCTTTTCCTTTCCTTACTGTAGTCTTATACATGCAAAAAAATCTTGAGAACAGACAGTTTGATACATTTGGTAAGAAAGCATGACTACTTAGAATGTCCAAAATCGAAACCCAATTGTACTATTAACTTGTTTGGTTTGTTATGGCACCTCAACATGTCAGAATAAGCATTGGGATTCTATTTCACCTAAAAACAGGTCACCAAGTGAAAACCCAATGGGTTTGGTTTAACACATAAGTGGCATAGTCAATCCTGCCAAAAATACGTTTAGCCTTATCTTGCATGATTATAGCATAAAAGCTATATATGAAAGGTGGAGTTCAGAGAAAGATGCACAGAAGATTATTTACAACAAGTGTCTCTGCTCTATTGACTTAGAAAGTTTTCATTTTAATGGATATGAAGGAAAACATGAACTATGAAAGAAAAAAGCACAACATTTGAAGGGGAGTTTAAAGGGATATTTGTGCTTGCTTTTTGACAATGACCTTGAAAACCTAGCATGTACAGAGGTTACCCATATTCATGAAAAAGTGCCTTCTATATATCATATATGTATCAATAGTAGGCATTTAGTGCTCTTGATTTCTCTTCCTCTCTAAAAAACAATCTTTTGGATATTAATCATGATTGCTTTGCTCAAGTTCCAAAACCAACATAAACAAAAAAAAAAATCACCGTTCGTATTTTTAACACAAGGAAGTGGTTGTTGCATGGAGGCTTTTTTTTTTATTATTTCCGAAACGAAAACTTTTAAAAAATTTTAATACCAAAATAACATTTTTTTTTTACTAGATATGACAGAATGCGCTACCGTTATTAGCGCATTTAACCTAAAAACAAGGAATGCACTACTGGCAGCAGCATTTAAATTGGAATTTGTAATTGCACTACATTGTTTGAAATTTCAATTGTGTGTTTTTAAATATGATCCATATCAATTTTGTTTTACCATAAAAAAGATAGATAATGAATCACTTTTGATATTATCAATATTATCATATTATTATTATTATCAAATTCTGTTATTACTATATTATTTATAAGGTTAAAAGAAAGGAAAGAGGGTAGTTAATAGTTATCCGCCCAATTAAAGAAAAAAAAAGGAAAAATTAATATTCAAAACAAATGTGTGAATTTATAAAAATATTCACGCACAAAAAGTTATCGTTAATAGTTATCCGCCCAATTAAAGAAAAAAAAAGGAAAAATTAATATTCAAAACAAATGTGTGAATTTATAAAAATATTCACGCACAAAAAGTTAATTATTGTCATCAACATTGCATTGTTCTTTTATAATCTCAATCATTATTAAAAGTGGTCCATTATCTGAAACTTTTAATGATAAAACAATGTTGATATGTATGATATCTAAAAATACAACACAATGAAATAAGTTACTGCCAATTAGGGTGGCAAAAAATCAAGTGGACGTGGATTCAGGGTCAGGCAACCGCGCGTGTTTACGAAATATTTACATGTCTGAACACTAATTTGAATTTGATTTCAGACGTATTTAATTGATCAAATCCTTCTTAATTTAAATCTGTATAAGTAAATTAGACAACAACCTAATATGGGTTAATATCCGAAAAGGTAAATTGAACAAGATTTTTATGTTTGAATTCGGACTCCATTTTAAACAGGAGAACATTTGTGTTTGAACCCAAATCTTGAATATATAATTTATGTCCAATGTCGGAATAAAAATTGTGTTTTGTTATCCCTGCCGCCAATACCTTATTCCATGTAGGTGAAATGCATATCCCTAAAAAATTTAAAAATTATGTTATTTTGGTATTAAAAATTTTCAATAGTGTTTGTACCGAAACACACTCTTGTGCTGCTTGTGTACAACTTTGTTTTTGCTTTGTTGTTTTGTAGTTCTAATGTTTCGTCTACCTGTGGATAGAGAAAATGTCCTCCTGATGAGGGTTTGTATTGGTTTTTCTAATCGGCGTGACTATTGGTACCCATCTTTTTTGTTATATAAACCCCCATTAACATTGACAAATGACAATTGATTTGATTGACATTGATTAACAAAAAATAAGGATATGATATAAAATCTGACAATTTTCTTGTCTAAATTGTTGCTGACTACGACTACTCCCCCTTCTTATTGTCGACTTGGACTACTACCACTTTTTTCTTGATTTTCATTTTAAGATTTTTTTTATTTTTTTTATTTTTTACTTCTGAGTTATCTAATTCTCAAAAATTTAATGAATTATAAATGGAATATGTCCAATCATAACCACCAAGTAATGGGACTGTTTGGAAGAGGTTTTTTACTAGTATTTATACTACTTGCTAGTATAAATGTTAGTTACCATCCAAACACTATTTTTGTGCACATATGCCGAGACATTTTCATCAACATTTTATACTACTTTTACAATGCTACTTATATGAAGCATTTCCCTAGCATTTGCATGAGAATTGTTTATTTTGTCCCCATTAAATCTACTTATTCCCATTATACCCCTGTGATTGTCAATTATTAATTAATTATGTTAGATAAATTAATTATATTTATTTTATTTTAATTAATTATCTTTATTTTATAAATTAATTTTTATTTTTAAGTACATTTATATGTCTATATTACAACTAAAATGCATGTTACCCCTGCATGTAATTTATTCAATATGCTACATATCACAAATGTTAACAGTAAAAGTTCAACCAAACACCTACCCAACATTCAAGCAACATATCTGTTATTAAAATTATCCAGCATTTCTGCTACTTTACAAATGCTCTAGCAAACTAGCCCAACATTTCGATACTCAAACAAATGAGGTACATTATAACACTGTGATTTCAAGAGGAAATATAAATCGTCTACACTTAAATAAATGCTTCTAGTAGTTTTGTGTACGACATAACCCATGCAGCTGCGCAATCTTATATGTACCTAAACCATTAATGGGAGACATTGGGTAACGGTTTGTCAAGATAACTTGGATAAAGTGATTATTGTTAACGAAACCGATAGTGATATAAAAAATTATATTAAATTTTTTTTATCATTACATTTTATTTCATATGAGATTATATTTAAGGTGTATTTTTAATTGGCACCCCAATATTTAGTAAATACACCCAAAATTTTGTTGATATCTGTGCCGATACTGTCTTGGTCTGTTGCCTTTGTTTTATTTTTATAACCACAAGCATAAAAATGTTTCAATATACACATAAATTTTCATTTTTTATTTGCATTTTATGTTAATATAAATTTATTTTATTTTTATTACTACGAACATTCTTACCTACCAGCATTATCATCATATCACTATACCAAAATATCTGGACCACTCATCAAACACACACTCTCTCTCTTCTTCTTCTTGACTTCCCAAGAATAATAACATCACACGGGTTGGTCAAAAATTCCACTCACCCCGTGTGCCCACATTGGCCTTGGGTAGGGACCCAGATTGAATATATTTGGATTGATCAGAGAGCTAGGAATTATAATAGATAAGAAATGGGGCCACGTCTAGTCATTGTTGGTGTGTGAGTAGTGAAATACTTAATAATGTGATGTGACAGTACTAGGATTTTAGGTTAACAGTGAGATCAGTGCATTTCTGTCTCATTTTACATAAATTCAAATCATGAAGCTCCAATCCCGATAAAAGGAGTGTAGGAAGTAAAAATAGGGGGTGCGTATAGCAGGACCCTTTTCTAATACATTTGGTCTCTGACCATTTTTCAAAAAAGAAACACACTCTTGTTGCATGATAGTGGGACCTGCAAATCATACAACCCTGCCACTGCCAGTGAGAGAGAGCAGTATTCTCTCCCTTCATCCCACTCTCTCTTTCTCTCTCTCTCACTCACGCCGCCGATCCTGAATATTTGTCTGCATATCATTTAATGCAAAAGCGATTATGAGTATTCTCCACTACCCCAAGGTATCATCATTACTTATCACACACAAGTTTTTATATACGTTAAAAAATAACGTCACTCTACACCCACGTACTAGTCTGTTCAATAACCACCACCACCACCACCACAGTCTGAGTTTATTTACCAGAATATTCTTCATTCTAATTTATTTTAAAGCATTGCATTGACTTATGGATTGAATTTTAAATCTCCATATGTTCAATCATCAATATCGAATAATTGTAAAACATATATTTATTTATGTCTATATATATGCGTGTGCGCCGCTAGCATTAATCAATAATGTGCAGTAATCATCCAACATCCAAATCAATTCATCACTTTTATAATTTAATTCTATATAGTATTTATTCAAACTGTTCATCATTTGCATCTCCCCTATTCTGGGAACTTTTTAATGAACATGGTGGTAATATCTTGTCATATATTAAATATATTTGTCGAGGCTAATAAATAAATTAATTTCAATTCAAACTGGTGAAGCAACTTTAGTGGAATGATATGCTTTTACCATGTCAAAACATGTTGATGTACTGCTAGGTAGGGCTATAAAAATTTACTGATAAAATTGAACTGTTTAGAAAATTGATCGATTGGTCGGTATTCGGTTAAAAATTACCTATTTCTTTAAAGGATTGACTGAAAAAAATTGGGAAAAAATCAACAATAACCCATCGATTACGTCAAAAAATTTAATAAAAAAAACTTTGACAGAAACCGATAGTTTTCACCCTTAGATACTTAGACATCTTAAATGCAATTTGGATCAGATCGAAGATTATTATTTGACAATGCTGGCTAAGCTCAACTTAATTTTCTCATTAATAAATGCAGTCTACTTTTATCGTATGTCTGACATGTTTGTTAGTTTTGCTTGTCTTACGACTCAAATATTCGTGCATCCTCTGTATTTGTTATTCATTATGTATTATATCTTGTGTACATAAAGCCACTAAAAATTTATTTCCAATTATACCCTCCTTAATATTTGTTCCAAGACTTCCAAATTACAATGTTATCACTGACCAGCTTTGGGGACCTAGATGTCTTTGAAGGGGATGGGTATATTTGTCAATAATAATTAATAATTGGGACTTCCACAATGTTACAATGATGGGAATAGCGCTACTACACTAAAGGGTTTGATTGAAAGTCCTTATATTGCAATGCTAATTATATTCACATTACATGAAAATATCTGATTTTATTTTATTTTTTTATTTTAAGTAATCACATTATTAATACTTAACATATATTATAAAATTTAAAATCACAATACTAGTTAAAATTTGGTATTTTGGTTACGCGTAAAAGGATTCTTGTTACAACATGCACTTAACTGAAACCAAACAGGGCTAAATGTTGAATAGAGTCAAAGATTTACCCAAGATTTACTTTATTGATTGAAGACTTTATTGACAAACTCAATATTGATTGAAGACTTTCCTTAATTGAAGATTCGGCAATCAATATTGATTTGTCTAAGTTCATAATTGATGCCTCAATTCTTGACTTTGATTTGTCTAAGTTCATAATTGATGCCTCAATTGTTGACTTTGATAGTGACTTTGATAGAGATTGTAATTACGTAGATCATTGATTGTAAACCAATGTAATAGCTATATAGGTGTTTCCCACTTCAATAAAAGATTAATTGATTGCAAAATTAAGTTGGTATCGAAGCAAGGTTCTCTTAACATACTACCTCTCCATCACCGTAGCTACTAGGGGCCGACTGCTCCAACCATCCGACAGAAGCCGATTGCTTCGTCCATAACAGGTGCCGATTGCACCATTGAACCAGAATCTCATCCAGAAATTACAAACAACTCATGGCTGAATCCGGTGCTTTTATAGTTCCACCTGTGGTGACGCCAACTCAAGAACCAACCTCTATTCCTTATGGGATCAAACTGAATGGCTCAAATTTCACTCTTTGGTCTCAGGTGGTTACTATGTTCGTTGCTGGACGAGGAAAGATGGAATATCTCAAAGGTACGACCTCGAAACCTACTGTTAGTGACTCTACATATAACAAGTGGATGATGGAGGATGCTACTGTAAAAGGCTGGCTTATTGGCTCTATGGAGGCCGATATAATGAATCTCTTTATTCGTTTACCCACTGCGAATGATGTTTGGGATGCTGTGTCTCAAACATATTTTGAGGGTGCTGATAAATCTATTTTGTATGATCTGTCTCGAAAAGCTATGGCAACTAAGCAGGCAGGGCGACCTGTGGGTGCATACTATTCCGATCTTAAGGTTATTTGGCAGGAGCTTGATCATCGTCGTCCAATTACCTTTACTCAGCCAGATGTGATTAAGACTCGAATGGTTGAAATTGATGAAGATCGAGTCTATTCTTTTTTGGCTGGGCTTGATGATATATATGATTCTGTTCGGGGAGATATTCTTCGTACTAATCCTCTACCTGGACCTGATAATGCTTTCTCAACTGTGAGACGTGAAGAACTTCGCCGGAATACAATGATGTCTTCAGAAGTTCCTCAGATGGCTATGGCAGTTCGAAAATATGGAACTCCAACAAGTTCTTTGTCACTTTCAGTACCTACTGGTGGTAAATGTACTCATTGCGGCAGCACCAAACATATTGTAGATACTTGCTTCAAAAAGCATGGATATCCCGAGTGGTGGCAGGCTCACAAAGAGCGATTACAAGCTCGAAAAGGTGGTAAAGTTGCGCTATGCACCTCACCTACAGTCCCAATGGCACCGACTCCTTCTTCAATGGATACCATGGCTTCCACTACTCCAGTTGATATCACTCACTCTGTGGTAGATCCTACTCTTCTCCAACAGTCAGGTAGTGTTGGTCTAGCCCTTCTTGCAACAAATTCTGAAAAAGATCCCGGTTGGATTCTTGACTCTGGTGCGACTAATCATATGACCTTTGATGCGTCCTTATTACATGATGCTTGTTTACCAAATTGCTCTACTGTCACCAATGCCAATGGTGTTTCATATCCGGTTACGGGCGCTGGAAGGGTTAACTTAACTCCTTCATTATCCTTGGAGCACACTTTATTGATTCCTGCTCTTTCCAATAATCTTTTATCTGTGCCACAAGTTACTACACAACTAAATTGTTTAGTATTAATATATCCTACCTTTTGTTTCCTTCAGGATCTCTGCAGCGGGGAGATAATTGGGCGTGGTACTAAGAGAGAGGGATTATATTATGTGGAAGATGTTAGTATGGGACGATCTCTATCAGCAAAAGGGTCATCTAGGGCATCAGAAGATCAGATTCGGTTATGGCATCATCGTTTGGGTCATGTCTCCTTTGGTTACTTGAAATATTTATTTCCTACTTTATTTTCTACATGTGAACCTTCCAATTTTCAGTGTGATACATGTGTTTTGGCCAAGAGTCATCGTGCTACTTATTCTGATAGTTCTAATAAAAGAGTTGTGCCTTTTGCGTTGGTTCATTCGGATGTTTGGGGACCTGCTCCTGTTACTACTTCTACTGGCTTTAGATGGTTTGTATTATTTATTGATGATTGCACTCGTATGACTTGGCTTTACCTTATGCGTCATAAGAGTGATGTGGCTGCTTGCTTCCGCACGTTTCATACCATGATCAAAACACAATTCTCTGGTAATTTACAAGTTCTTCGATCTGATAATGGTGGTGAATTTGTAAATCAGGAGTTACAAGCTTATTTTCAGACTCATGGAATTTTGCATGAAACCACTTGTCCTTATACACCACAACAGAATGGTGTTGCTGAGCGCCGAAACAGACAAATTTTGGAGATTACACGTGCTGCCCTTATTGGAGCCCACATGGCACCACGTTTTTGGGAAGAAGCTGTTACCACAGCTGTATATCTTTTGAATAGGGTACCCACTCGTGTTCTACAATTTCAGACACCACTTGATAAATTGGCATCCTATGTAACACTGCCATCGCACCTCACACTTCCTCCCCGGGTGTTTGGTTGTGTTGTGTTTGTACATTTACAGAAACATCTCCGCACGAAACTTGATCCTTGTGCCCTCAAGTGTGTATTTGTCGGTTATCATCCTTCACAAAAGGGTTACCGTTGTTTTCATCCTCCTACAAGTAAGTTCTATGTTACTATGGATGTCACCTTTTCTGAACATGAAATGTTTTTTTCTTCACCCAATTCCACGCTTCCGGGCCCGAGTGGTGGTACTGTTGTTGAAGCTCCAAATTGGATGGAGTTGTTTCCTGATCCACTGTGTGTTGCCGATACTGTTGCTGAAGCTCCCTCTCTCTCATCTTCGCTAGTACCCACTCCCGATACTCCTCGTACAGATCCTCCTGAGGTAAGCATTGAGTCTGATGTTAATACTAACAATATTTGTGATAATACTTGTGTCTCAATTGAAACTGACAGATACGTACTCCCACCAAGAAGTACTCGTGGTGTTCCACCAGATAGATTTTCACCAGAGGTTGTGCGAAAAGTGAAATATCCTATTGCTCAGTATGCATCCACTCACCGACTGTCAAAGGAATGCCGAAGCTTTGTCAGTAATATGACTGTCATAGATATTCCTACTAAAGTGCAAGAGGCGTTGTTGGATCCAAAATGGGCAACTGCAATGACTGAGGAGATGACAGCACTTGAGAAAAATCAAACTTGGGAATTGGTGGAGTTGCCGAAAGGAAAAAAAGCTGTTGGTTGTAGGTGGGTGTACACCGTCAAGTGCAAGCCTGATGGTTCGGTTGATAGGTATAAAGCTAGGCTTGTGGCTAAAGGATTCACCCAGACGTATGGGGTTGATTATCAGGAAACGTTTGCTCCTGTTGCAAAAATTAATACGGTTCGAGTCCTAATATCCCTAGCTGCAAATTTTGATTGGCCTCTACAACAATATGATGTAAAAAATGCTTTTTTACATGGTGAGCTACAAGAAGAAGTTTATATGTCTCTGCCCCCAGGATATGAAGCTCCAGGTGATCAAAGTGTCGTGTGTAAACTGAAGAAAGCCTTATACGGGTTGAAACAATCTCCTCGAGCTTGGTTTGGTCGATTCCGACTTGCTATGAGAAGATTCGGCTATAAGCAAAGTAATGCAGATCACACTTTATTTTTGAAAATAGTTGGTGATAAATTAACGGCTCTCATTATTTATGTTGACGACATGGTAGTAACAGGCAATGATTCTGAAGAAATGCGTAAACTGAGAGACTATTTGTCAACTGAATTTGATATGAAGGATTTGGGAGGATTAAAATATTTTTTGGGCATTGAAGTTGTTCGTTCTGAGCAAGGCATATTTTTGTCCCAACGAAAGTATGTGCTTGACTTATTAACAGAAACTGGTATGCTTGGATGTCAGCCAATTGGATCTCCTATGGAACAAAATCACGGATTGGAAGAGTCTTCGAATCAAACTTCAATAGACAAATTACGATATCAAAGGTTAGTTGGGCGTTTAATCTATTTGTCTCATACCAGGCCAGATATTGCATATGCGGTCAGTGTTGTGAGTAGATTTATGCACAATCCTGGTAAACAACATATGGATGCAGTTATTAGAATTCTGAGATATTTAAAATCTGCACCGGGAAAAGGGTTACTCTTTTCTAAGAATGGGCATGCAGACGTATGGGGCTATACCGACTCAGATTGGGCAGGTAAAGGAGACCGAAGAAGATCAACCACTGGGTATTTAACTTTTGTTGGAGGAAATCTGGTTACTTGGAGAAGTAAAAAGCAAAAAGTTGTCTCATTGTCTAGTGCAGAAGCCGAATACAGAGCAATGGTGAAAGGTATTTGTGAGTTGTTATGGCTCAAACGGCTTATGGGGGAGCTGAGTTTGTCCATTAAAAGACCAATGAAATTGTATTGTGATAATCAGTCAGCAATTAAAATTGCTGAGAACCCAGTGCAACATGATCGGACTAAACATGTGGAAATTGATAGGAATTTCGTGTATGAAAAGCTAGAAGAAAAAATAATTGAAGTTCCGTATATGAAGACCGAAGATCAGTTGGCTGATATGTTAACCAAGGGAGTGTCAAATTCAGTGTTTGCTGATTCACTTGTCAAGCTGGGCATGTACGATGTCTATGCACCACCTTGAGGGGGAGTGTTGAATAGAGTCAAAGATTTACCCAAGATTTACTTTATTGATTGAAGACTTTATTGACAAACTCAATATTGATTGAAGACTTTCCTTAATTGAAGATTCGGCAATCAATATTGATTTGTCTAAGTTCATAATTGATGCCTCAATTCTTGACTTTGATTTGTCTAAGTTCATAATTGATGCCTCAATTGTTGACTTTGATAGTGACTTTGATAGAGATTGTAATTACGTAGATCATTGATTGTAAACCAATGTAATAGCTATATAGGTGTTTCCCACTTCAATAAAAGATTAATTGATTGCAAAATTAAGTCTAAATAATTTGATTTACTCCAATCAATATAACAAAGAAACTGATGGGTTTATGAGAAACCTATTTGTTATATAGTATTATATTAATAGTACGTGGTTTCAGCAAAAAAAAAAATTTAATAGGATGTGGTATGTAGTAACCTATGCACACAGTGGCATTTGCATGGTAGTACTATCCATGCCAGATTATATAAACTAGTTGTCGCAGGTGCACAGATTTTTTAAAGCTGTTTTTCGTTCCTCTGTAGACTGTCAAAAATGTCGCCTTTCCCCCATTTGCCATTTATGACTAATCCCAATACTGTTGCTTTTCCCCGCATTTATGATTTATCCCATATTGGCTTACGGATCTGCGTACAAAATTAATTATTTGCTTGATCCATTAATTTTTTGTACGGTAGAGAATCACGTGAACAAAACAATATATTGAAAAAAAAAATTACAAGCTCAAATATGTTTGGAACAAACACGCATAGGAGTGTTCATTCGATTTGCTATTCGGTTTTTAATCGAAATTGAAATGTTTGAATTGATTCGGTTATGATATTTTAGAATCCAAAACCGAATCATATACGTTTTGATAAATAAATCGAAATAACCATATTTTTCGGATCGAATCGATTTTCAACTTGTCATGTTTGATACGTAAAACATTGAATTGTCACATGACCTATTTATCAGTGATCAAAAGTAATGTTTACTTGATAATCAAATCAATTTAATTAATTAGATCGCCACATACTTTTGCTGATGGGCACGATTAAAAATGTATGGACATGTTTCATTAACAAGTTCAAAAAATTTTCTATTAAACGATCTTTGAAATATCCCATGAACGAAGACCAAAACATGAGCTTTTTTTTTTTAATTAAAGGAAAAGAAAATACGAATATGAAAACCTAGCAGTCTGGCCCCTAAAGATAATAATTATATGTTCGGACCATAATTTGGATTCGATTTCGAACGTATTTAATTGATTAAATTTGGATTGACTTAAATTTGGACAAATGATTTAGATAATCTAATCCGGTTTAGGGTTCGGACAAATAAATCATTGTATCCGAACAAAAAATTACCATCCGTTGTAGCACCATGCCACCATTAATGCATAAAAAAACTAAAAACATAAAAAAAAAACCCACCCCAGCCCAAGAGATGTTATCTCATAAAAGCATTATCGTATCTCGTCGTATTCTTGTGTCGACAACAAGAACGCGGAACGTTGTGCACTGGAGAAAAGGATTGCAGTATCAGAGTGATCCGTTATTGGCTTATTCGACAAGAAACCAACTGTATAGACGAATAATTATATAATAATAATTAAATTACTTCACATTTAAAAATTTTTTTTTGCCTACTTTTTATCAATTAATCCATTAATTTCAAAGTTTTTTCTTTTGATCAGCATTAATTTCAAAGTTATAGCATATATAGTTGGACAATATAATTAACTCTCGTCGGTGCAAATATAGCGATACAGTGAAAGAAAGAAAGAGTTAATGAACGATCTCTTTTTTTAAAAAAAACTATTTAAATGATAAAATAATTAAGGTTTTCATGGTAAGCAAAAGCCGACGTACGGCGTTACATGAAATGATGTTCATGTAAGTTTTCTCTACAAAATTAATATATGTACTTATATATGTAGACTTAGGTATTGACAGGTATAAAATAGATCTATAGCACCATGTCTCTATTTCCTTCATCCAAAGACGATCCCGATTAAAGAGGGGATTGAACAATTTTGAGAGTGGGTCCCAAAGTGGCGAGGCCGGAGGCTGAGTCGGAAGCCGATCCCGATGAGGCACTCCCATAGAACAAGGTTGGCTCCCAAATTGGCCGGAGTCTGAGTTGCAGTCCACTGTTGTTTCGGACGCGTTGACGATGAAAAAGGCTGAGAGATTTAGGTCTTTGGATTTTGCTGACTGAGATAATAAATGCCACGTGTTGAGTATTCAATGGATCATGTACACCAGGTCATCACCGTGACGTGGTGTGTTGATACCACTAAATATTTTCTCCAATTTTTTGGGCTGTCATCTCTTGGAAACCCCAAACCTTGTCTCTACATGATTTGATCTTCATCCTATGTCAAACATGTCTGTTTTCGTAATTAAAATTTAACACTTCTTGAAATATGAACTTTTTTTTATTGAAAGAAAAACAAGTAACGTAAAATATAAATTTATTCCAATAAAAAGTAAAAAATAAATATTGAATAGTGCCAGTGTGCCACTTCGCAATTTAGTTGGTATTATGTTATATGGCATATATGATATATGCAAGAATGGCTAAAAAATTTGATAGTAGATGGCGTAATTTCAAGAAGAATATTATAAATACCGAACAGCGCCAGTGTGCCACCTCGCAGTGTTCCTCCCCCTAAACATGTTCCTTCCTCGCCTTTGTCAAAAGACATCAAAGCATGATGCAGTGACTGGTGCGTTCCTTTATCCCACATCAGAAGAGTGGGAGCAAGCCGAGTGTCATATATGCGCGAGGCTTGCCTTAAAACTAATACCCAAGGTTTTTCGGGCCAGTCTTGTGAAGAGGCTTGGTTCCGGGCCTTGGGTACAGCTGGCCCAAGTGTATATTGGGTGTCGGTTGGGCCTAGGGTAGAAGTTTGCATCAATTTGGTATCGGAGCTAAGGCTCGCTTCCGTGTGTGGGCGCATGTGCTCCTGCGGGTGTGCACGTGAGGTGCTCGGGGTGACCCCACACGCAGGACGCGTGTTCTCATGAAGAGGGAGGGAATGATGCAGTGACTGGTGCGTTCCTTTGTCCCCCATCAGAAGAGTGGGAGCAAGCTGAGTGCCATATATGCGCGAGGCTTGCCTTAAAACTAGTACCCAAGATTTTCGGGCCAGTCTTGTGAAGAGTCTTGGTTCTGGGTCTTGGGTACAGCCGGCCCAAGTGTATATTGGGTGTCGGTTGGGCCTGGGGTAGAAGTTTGCATCAATTTGGTATCGGAGCTAATGCTCGCTTCCGTGTGTGGGAGCATGTGCTCCCGTGGGTGTGCACATGAGATGCTCGGGGTGACCACACACGCGGGACGCTTGTTCTCGTGAAGAGGGAGGGAATTGATGCAGTGATTGGTGCGTTCCTTTGTCCCACATCGGAAGAGTGGGAGCAAGCCGAGTGCCATATATGCTCGAGGCTTGCCTTAAAACTAATACCCAAGGTTTTCGGGCCAGTCTTTTGAAGAGGCTTGGATCTGGGCCTTGGGTACAGCCGGCCCAAGTATATATTGGGTGTCGGTTGGGCCTGGGGTAGAAATTTGCATCAATTTGATATCGGAGCTAAGGCTCGCTTCCGTGTGTGGGCGCATGTGCTCCAGCGGGTGTGCACGTGAGGTGCTATTTGGTATCGGAGCTAAGGCTCGCTTCCGTGTGTGGGCGCATGTGCTCCAGCGGGTGTGCACGTGAGGTGCTCGGGGTGACTCCACACGTGGGACGCGTGTTCTCGTGAAGAGGGAGGGAATTGATGGAGTGACTGGTGCGTTCCTTTGTCCCACATCAGAAGAGTGGGAGCAAGCCGAGTGTCATATATGCGCGAGACTTGCCTTAAAACTAATACCCAAGGTTTTTGGGCCAGTCTTGTGAAGAGACTTGGTTCTAGGCCTTGGGTACAGCCGGCCCAAGTGTATATTGGGTGTCGGTTGGGCCTAGGGTAGAAATTTGCATCATAGCACAATGGCTACGTAATTCCTCTCTCTTTTATTTTTCTCTCTGCCATTTTTTGTTCTTGCCATTGATCACTTCATCTTCTTCTTTGTTTCTTTAGAGCAAGCCCTTGGCGAAGGTTTTGGGTTACCAATTCAGGCACCCCAACCTCCGGCAGCCCCAGAAGGTACTTTTTTTTTTTTTTTGCAAATTACAGTTGAAATAGATTTATAACATTAAATTGGGTTTTGGTTTTGGAAGTTAGGTTGTAATTTAGGCTCCTCAAAATTATCTACTGTCTTCTTTCTTGACTGTTGCATCTTTGTTTATCAGCTGGGTTCTGAGGTTATTGCTGCTATGTTCCTCTTCTTGATTTTATAGTTCCTCTTGTTTGCTGGGGTTATTGATAAATGTTCAAATATACACTTTAAATGATAAATTATCATGAACATTTGTCATATAATTTGGGCGTAAAGTGATTATTACACAATTAAAAGTACAAATGTCATTTTTTTAATCACTTTATATTTATTTCTATATTTTTAGGCCCAAAAACATATAACTCATATTTCAGTTCAGGCTTTATTCCATAAACAATCTTAGTTTTGTTTGACTTTGTATTCTGTTTATATATATAAGTCGTAAAGTGCATAGTAACATTACTATTCATGAATAGTAATACATAAAAGTCGCAGAATGTATAGTAATATTTACTATTCATGAACAGTAATATATGTAAAGGCGCATGATGAATAGTAATTATATTATTTGTTCGTCGTTTTTTTTTCTTCTATAAATAGAGACGGAAAACATTGATGAAAGACATCACAAAAACCAGAGAAGAAATTAGAGAGGAAAGAGGAGAAGAAATCAAGGAGGAAGAGGAGAAAGAAATCAAGGAGTGAGTTCTTGAGTTTTATTTTCTCTTTTACAGCAATTTGCTCACATATTCTTTCTAGAATTTTGTGAGATCAATTGTTGGTGATGTAAACCTAGTATGAGGAACTAATCCTCTTACTAGGGTGATGATGGATCCACTCTATTGTGTCTAAATAAATTTGGTTTGATTATTAGTTTATTTATATTATGTCAAGTGTTAATTAGCTATTCTTTATTGATAATTAAATCTTGATGCTTAGCTACCATCTAGGTTTGATTACCATGATGCAAATTGAGGCAAATGCCCATGTCCAATTTGAGACCAGCTTCTTGCAGTTAACACCGGAGTTACCTAGACATAAATGCCATATGCTAGGATCTTTGTGATCGCTACATAAGTTACCATAAATCCTAATGCATTCTTGATTGTCCTAGCCAATCCAAATGCCCATGGATGGTTGCAATTGAGAATAGACGTGGTAAGTCAGATGCCCATGACTATTACATAAATTATGGGACTTGATCTTTGACATGCATGAATGAAATGATAATTGTCGGCTAAATAATTTAAATACAATAGAGTTGGTGAAATCGGATCCCTAGTGTTTGTTTATTTGTGTTAATCCTTATTTATTTTGTTTCCATTGATAATTACAAGAGTTGGAATTGCAGATATTTAATATTCAGTCCCTGTGGGTACGACACTCGTATTTGCCACTTCTATACTACAATTGATTCGTGCACTTGCGAGTATAATTTGGGTTTATAATCAAGAGCTCATTGTTTTCATTAGTAATCACCGTGATTCCCGATTTCTTGGGAACCACTTGAACAGGACTGACCCATTGGCTGTCAGAAATAGGATAGATGACTCCTACATCCAACAACTTCAATATTTCAGATCGAACTACCTCCTTCATAGATGGATTGAGGCGTCGTTGTGCTTCACGTGAGGATTTTGAATCTTCATCCAATAAAATTCGGTGCATGCACATAGTGGGACTTATGCCTTTGATATCAGCAATGGACCACCCAATGACACCTTTGTACTGTCGTAGCACCCTCAAGAGACTTTCTTCCTCCAAGTCAGTGAGGTTAGCAGCGACAATGACTGGTAATGCCTCTTCAGCACCGAGATAAGCATATTTCAAATGTTCTGGAAGTTGTTTCAATTCTAACTTTGGTGGTGATTCAATAGAAGGAACCACTTTCGGAAGCGAAGGACCGAGAGCTTCAAATGTACGAATCCACCTATAATTCACTGGTTGTTGTGCCTGCAAATATGCACAAAATTCTGCAACTTCACCATCGTCTTCAACTTGCAGTTCAGGAAATGCAAGATAAGTTGCTAAATGGTCAATAGATTGATGCTCCAAAAATGAATCATAAATTGAGCAATCAAAAGCTTCGATGCTAAAACACTCCCCTGTATCAGAAGGGTGTCTAGTAGCTTCAAATAGATTAAATTCCACCGTTTGTCCTTGTACAGTCATGGACAAACAACCCTTTTGTACATCCACAATAGTTCCTGCAGTGGCTAAGAAAGGCCTCCCCAGAATAATTGGTATGTTTCTGTCTTCCTCCATATCAAGGATAATAAAATCTGCTGGAAGGAGAAATGTATCAACTTTGACAAGAACATCTTCTATGATACCGCGTGGAAATTTTATTGACCGATCTGCCAATTGCAAAGTGATTGAAGTTGGTTGTAATTCTTTTTCGAGACCAAGTTGAACAAAAACTGAATATGGCATCAGATTGATGCTAGCACCCAGGTCTAGAAAAGCTTTCTCGAAAGAGACTTGCCCAACAGTACAAGGGATAGTGAAACTCCCCGGATCCTTTAGCTTTGGTGGTAGCTTCTTGTTTAGGACGGCACTGCATTGTTCAGACAACATAATCTTCTCATATGGTGCCAGTTTCTTCTTTCTGGTGCAGACATCTTTGAGAAATTTTGCATAGGGAGGAATTTGTTGAATTGCGTCAAGAAGCGGAATGTTGATCTCAACTTTTCTGAATATATCCATCATTCGCCGCATCTGGTCAGTCTTCTTCTCATTCACCAACCGGCTAGGAAAAGGCACATGAGACTCATTCATTTTATGCTTTGATAAGTCAGTTGGCTTGGGCTGAATTTCATCATTAGGCTTTTTGGCCTTTTCACCATCGTTCTCTAAAAATCCCACAGTTGTTCCGCGTCTGGTGGTAATAGCATTGATTTGTTCCTTGCCTTTTGGATTGACTTCTGGTTGACTCGGCAATCTGCCCAACTCCCTTTCACTTAGTCGCTCAGCAATTTGACCAACTTGAACTTCAAGCTTCTGAATAGATCCATGTATGTTGCTGAATTGTTGGTCGTACCTGTTGTTTTGCTCCGTCGTTTTCTGAATAAAATTGTTGGTGTTGAGAGCTAGAAGAGCCATTTGCTCCTCCAAAGAAAGCTTCTTTGGTTCAATAGGGACTTGTTGTGTCATCTTCTGATTGTATTGCTTACTCTGGCCTTGTCCTCCCCAACTGAAATTTGGGTGATTTCTCCATCCTGGATTGTATGTATTTGAAAATGGATTGTTGTTGGGATGGAACCCACCTTGTCCCACATAATTGGTATGCTCTTGTTCAGAGTTGGAAGACATAGGACATGTTTCCGTGGTGTGGTTAGATTGAGAACAAATGGCACACATCTCAACTTGGGTTGCTTGTTGGGAAGATGAAATTGCTTTCATTAACATGTCAATCTTCTTCTCCATGGCTTGTAACTGAGGTTGGTTTTCTACTCTGGTGTGGACTTCATACACACCTTTTGGAAGCTTTACCCCTTGCTTTACTCTAGATGAAAATTGTTGAGAATTTTCACTTAAAGTTTCAAATAAGTCAAAAGCTTCTTCACTGCTTTTCTCCATTAATATGCCTCCACACGCTGAGTCTACGATGCTTGTGTTTGTTGCGTCGAGTCCTTCATAAAAAGCTTGAACTTGATCATCTTGTGATAAGTTGTGGTGTGGACATTTGAGCAGTAGTTGTTTAAAGTTATCCCAAGCTTCATAAAATAAGTCCCCATCTTTTTGCTGCCATGTTTGAATTTCCCTTCTTAATTGCTTCGTCTTCTGGGCTGGGAAAAATTTCTTCAAAAATTTTGTTGCCATTTGCTCCCATGTAGTGATCGATCCTGGGGTCAAAGAGTTGAACCACAGTTTCGCATTGTCTTTAAGAGAAAATGGAAACAACATGAGTCGTACTTCTTCTGATGTCAAACCCTGAACAGATTGTGTCTTACAGAGTTCAAAGAATTCTCTGATGTGTAGGTAAGGGTCATCAAATGTTGTGCCTCGGAAGTGTGGGACTGCATTGAGTAGAACTGGAGAGAATGTGGCATGGCCTTGGACATTGGGTTGAAATGCTATGCTGGATGGCTGCTCCATATTCTGAGGTACAAATGAATTCTTCATTGGCCTCCGAGTAGGTGCATTGACTGGTGGATTTGCAATTCTAGCAAGAGCATCCTCAGGATTCCCTTCTGCCATATTTCTTCTTACTTCTCTTCTCAGTTGTGCAAGAGTTCGTTCAATCTCTGGATTGAATTTAAGAAGATTTGAATTTTGAGATCGACGTCCTTGCATAAAAGAAAATGTCAGTGATAATAACCCCTTTTTTTTTATTATATTTTTTTTAACAAGTTAAATATACACAAAATAAGAAATTAATACCAAAAAAAAAAAAAAAATAGAATGGGGCATAAAGGCCAACCATAAGTATTAACAGAAATAAATAAAAAAAATTATATTAGGCGGCTCAGCCGACCACATAAGCATATATATATATATATATATATATATATATATATATATATATATAAAGGTGGGGCAGTGTAAAGCCAACCACAAATATAAATAATACTATATAAATAAATAAATGTTACTGTTAGTGGCAGAAATTTAAATGTTAGTAAGTTAGTAAGTGTTAGTGACAGTTATTATAAACAGATATAGGCGATAGCAGTAGAACCAGCCAATAATATATAGTTAGATGGGGCGGTTAAGCCATCCACAAATATAAAACTGAAAAACCTTCCATTAAGGAGGTGTAGTATACTAATATTAATATATACATATATACATATATACAAGAGTTAGATAACAATATATTAAATCAGTCCCCGGCAACGGCGCCAAAAACTTGATGTGAAGGAGGTAGTTCGATCTGAAATATTGAAGTTGTTGGATGTAGGAGTCATCTATCCTATTTCTGACAGCCAATGGGTCAGTCCTGTTCAAGTGGTTCCCAAGAAATCGGGAATCACGGTGATTACTAATGAAAACAATGAGCTCATTCCAACAAGAAAACAGACAGGGTGGCGTGTGTGTATTGATTATCGGAAGCTGAATTCTGCCACAAGAAAGGATCACTTTCCTTTACCATTTCTTGATCAGGTGCTGGAAAGACTGGCAGGCCATTCCCATTATTGCTTTCTTGATGGCTACTCCGGCTATAATCAAATTGTGATTGCACCAGAGGATCAAGAGAAAACTACTTTCACATGTCCTTTTGGGACATTTGCATACAGAAGAATGCCATTTGGGCTTTGCAATGCACCAGCTACTTTTCAACGGTGCATGACAAGTATATTCTCTGACATGGTGGGCCACATCATTGAAGTCTTTATGGATGATTTCTCCGTGTTTGGATCATCTTTTAATACCTGCCTGTGCAATCTTGCCTTGGTTCTGGAGAGATGCCAGAAGACTAATCTGGTGCTTAATTGGGAGAAATGTCATTTTATGGTTCGCGAAGGTATTGTTCTTGGTCACCTTATTTCCGAGAAGGGGATTGCCGTTGACAAAGCAAAAATTGAAGTTATTTCTAGATTGCCACCTCCCACTTCTGTAAAAGGTGTGCGATCTTTTCTCGGACATGCGGGGTTCTATCGCCGGTTCATCAAAGATTTTTCGAAGATTTCCAGGCCATTGTGCAATTTGCTTTCCAAGGATGCCACTTTCCATTTTGATGACGAGTGTTTGCAAGCATTCAACAAATTGAAGCAATTACTTACATCTGCACCTATCATGATGGCACCAGATTGGAGTTTACCATTTGAGCTCATGTGTGATGCCAGTGACTATGCAATTGGAGCCGTGTTGGGGCAAAGAGTTGACAAGCTACCACATGTCATTTACTATGCAAGTCGTACTCTCAATGATGCCCAACTTAATTACTCAACAACAGAAAAAGAACTGTTGGCTGTAGTTTTTGCATTGGAGAAATTCCGATCATACCTGATTGGATCTAAGGTGATTGTCTATAGCGATCATGCGGCCCTCAAATATTTGTTGTCTAAAAAAGATTCAAAGCCGAGATTGATTCGATGGGTGTTATTGCTCCAAGAATTTGATTTGGAGATAAGAGATAAAAAAGGAGCAGAAAATGTTGTGGCAGATCATCTTTCTCGTATTGTTCAAACAAACAATGGTGAGAAGACGGAGCTTCCATTGAATGAAACTTTTCCAGATGAACAACTTTTCTCCATACAAATTGAGATACCTTGGTATGCTGATATTGCCAATTACCTTGCAAGAGGTGTTATTCCAAAAAACTGGACTCACCAACAACGGAAGAAATTTTTCTCCACAGCCAAGCATTATTTTTGGGATGAGCCTTATTTATACAAGCATTGTGCTGATCAAATCATTCGAAGGTGTGTGCCACAACAAGAACAACAGAGTATTCTACAATTCTGTCATACATTCGCTTGTGGTGGTCACTTTGGTACCCAGAGAACTTCTGTAAAGATTTTACAATCAGGGTTCTATTGGCCAACTCTTCACAAGGATGTCCACATTTTCTGCTCCACTTGTGATAATTGTCAAAAACTTGGCAACATTTCTCGCAGGAATGAAATGCCACTTAACAATATTCTGGTGGTTGAAATCTTTGATGTTTGGGGAATAGATTTCATGGGGCCATTTCCTAAGTCTCATGGAAATGAATATATACTGGTGGTAGTAGACTACGTGTCCAAATGGGTTGAAGCTGTTGCAAGTCCAACCAACAAAAGTGAGGTGGTCATCCGGTTACTTCAGGGTGTAATATTTCCAAGATATGGCACTCCACGTGCTATAATCAGTGATGAAGGGAAGCATTTTCTGAACAAGAGTGTGTCTACACTTCTTGCCAAATACAATATCACGCATAAGATTGCCACTGCTTATCATCCTCAAACCAGTGGACAAGTTGAGATTTCTAACCGAGAAATTAAACGAATTTTGGAGAAGACTGTGAATATCAAAAGAACTGATTGGAGTATAAAATTGAATGATGCTCTTTGGGCATATCGCACGGCATATAAAACTCCAATTGGCATGTCTCCTTATCGTTTGATTTTTGGCAAGGCTTGTCATCTTCCTGTGGAGCTTGAGCATAAGGCATTCTGGGCAATAAAAAGATTGAATTTTGATTATGATGCAGCTGGTGAGAAGAGGAAACTGCAACTCAATGAACTTGACGAGCTCCGTGACGAGGCATATGAAAATGCGAGAATTTACAAGGAAAAGACAAAAAGATATCATGATCAGCACATTGCAATGAAAGAATTTTCTCCTGGTCAAAAGGTACTTTTGTTTAACTCTCGTCTCAAACTTTTTCCAGGGAAGTTACGTTCAAGATGGTATGGTCCATTTCAAGTTGTTCGAGTATATCCCCATGGAGCTGTTGACATTAAAAACTTGGAGACGGGAAATGAGTTCAAGGTTAATGGTCATCGCCTAAAACCTTATTTGGAAGCTAATTATGACAGAATTGTGTCAAACATTACTCTCCAAGATCCAGGTACTTGAGTGTTGGGAATATTCCGTCTTGCCCAGACGATAAATACAGCGCTTATGGGAGGCAACCCATATTTCTTTTTCATCTATTTTTTTTTCTTTCTTTATTTTATTTTATTTTATTTTATTTTTTATATATTATCTGATTTTAAAAAAAAAAAAAACAAAAGAGAAAAAAAAAAAAAAGTCATCCTCGAGTGTGATAATGAGCCGCAAAGCGTGACAGTAAAGTGAGTACTGATGTGACAAGCACCACGAATTTCTTTCTTTATTGTCTCGATCAGTTTTCATCTTCATCTCACTCATTTTCTGGCAAGAGTGTGTTTTCTCTTTAACAGAGATCAGAAGCCATGCCGAGGCGACCACGCACCATCGTATCACAATTGCAGTCCAGGCTTGCGTTGTTCAATACAGCTGAAATAATTCCGGAGTGTCAAATTGACAAAACGATACAACGAGAAGCCATCAACAGATGGGCGATGAACTACTTGAGGGAGCATTCTTTGTTGTTTCTCATAGATCCAGATCCAGAAAATAACTTACTGGTGTATCCTCAGATCATTCGCTCTTTCTATCACACTCTCATCGAGTTACCACGAAGCGAGCGGACTAGGGATCAACTGGTTTATCAGGTTATCATTGCTGGTGTGAAAGTTCAATTCACAACAGCAGATTTGTGTTGCTGCTTAGGGTATCCACCAACAGATGATGAGCCCACTGGATCTCGACAACCAATCTATGCATCAAAGCAAGAAATGATTGATGATATGTGCGGTGGAAAGATGAATAAACACAATAACGCTGCACGCCGCGCCTACTTGCCATCAAAGATGTGGTTGTTGGATGATGCTATTAGGAAAAATCTTTGTCCTATAGGCCATGAGCAAGAACGACGGGGAAAATTCCTGTCTGTTTTATACTATATGTATAAAGGGTGTTGGTTTGATATTGGAAAGATCTATCTGGCCATGATCTGCAAAGCCAAATATGTTGTTGAGAATAAGCCAAAAAAGGTGGGGAAGTTATTTTTCCCACGGCTTATCACAAGGTTGCTTTTGTTCAAAAGCATTCGACCTCCTCGGCCTCAAGCATCTTTGGGTTATCAGGTCACCATGCTGGAAAAATGGACATGGCGTCAGAGCATCAGCCATTTGAAAACAACTTCTGCTAGACAGAAGCAGACCCAAGAAGCTCCCTCAACATCACCACCTGGAGATTCCTCATCAGGAGTTGCAGTGTCTCCACAATCAGATCACATAAGTGCAGCAATAGCCCGGCTAGAGATGGGGCTACAAACACTAGAGGATGGACAACACAGACTGGAGCACATGATGGCCGCACTCATGGATATGATACGAAAGTGAAAACATAGCCATCCAACGGACAGAATTGTTTTTGTGTCAGGTTGTATTTTTCTGAACCATAGCTTTGCATATGTACTTTTCAAATTTTCCTTTTTTTTATTTTTTTATTTTTATTTTTATTCTCTATTTTATAGTTCCTCTTGTTTGCTGGGGTTATGTCCATTGTTTTTGGGTTTTAGAGCTCTGGATCTTTGTTCTGTGACCCATCATTGTTTAGGCTTTTTCCTCATGCATGTCCTTCAAAGTTTGTGGCCAGGAAAGACCTTTTTATTGCATGGTTAGGTGATGATGATCCTCCAAATGATTTTTAGGTCTTTTGTGGGATTGTCGTTGTTTTCCTATGGGTTCGTTGTTATTTTCCCTGTCCCATGTTTTTTGTTTGCTGTAAGGGTGTTGGTTGTGGTGTTTTTGGTTGCAGTAGGGTGGCTGGGTTTGTCTAGGTGACGTTTTCTCATTTGCTGTTCAGATCTAGTTCCTGCCCAGTTTTTTATTCCTTTGGGCTCATGCTTTGCTGTTTGGGGTTGGAAAAAAAAAAACTAAGCCAAAATTTTTCATTACCAGGAGAATTCACAGTAAAGTTAAGGTTTATCTTGGTCGTTAACCCTAGTAATTTGATTGATCTCCTATGGGCTCTTAGGAATCACTATATGCGGGGATTCAATAAATCTTTCAATTGATTGTTCATGTACTCCCTCCTTTTTGCATTATAAAAATTCACAATCATCCAGAATGATAGTAAATTTACTGTGAATTGTCTTGGTAATTCAAATTTTTTGCTTAGATTTTTTTTTCTTAAAAGAAAAAAGTTAAGGTTTATCTTAGTGTTTCAGCCTAGTAATTAGATTGAATCCCTATAAGCGGGCTCTCATGCGTGTGGGGCCTGGTTGATTGCCATTTCTTGCCTTTTATTTTTGGCTCCTCCCAATTGATCCAAGTCCTTTCATAATGATTATATTTTGTTTACTCAATTTTTAATCCAGTTTATTGTGATTTAAATTCCCTGCATATTGTCTATATATATATCTCTTAAATAATGTGTTGTCAATCATGTATCTGACTGCGTATTTTACCTAGGCCTTGAGGGTGCTGTTGTTGATCTTGAAAATGATTTTCAAGATCTCAGAAAAGATCATAGTATGGTAGGGAGTGATGGGGAGTCAATTATGACTAATTTGGTGGTTTTGATTGGGTTCCTCTTGATATGTGTGGGTATAGTGTCTTCCATTTTTCGATCCCTCCCATATATTATTACGATACCTATATTGAGTTGTACATGCGCATGACTTCTGTGCATGTTACAACATATTGCCTCAGTTATGTTTGTGAGATTGGGGAGGATGCACGTGAGTTTTGATGGGCTGATGGTGAGATATAGGGATCTGGAGAGGAGGGTGGATGAGTGGAGGGTGATGGTAGGAGATCCTGCGCTTATTGGACATTTAATTGAGAAGGTGGACTCGATCATTGTCCAAATCACTTATGCGAGGTTGCATATGATAGCATTGTACTTCCACACTAGGATGTCGGTCGTGTTCTTGTTGGTTGTGGCTGTACTACTGGGAGCTGCTATGCCTTTTGTGGTTAACATCGCCACATGCGGTAATTCTCCTTCTCAATTTCATTTACGCTCGTAAAAGAAGTTTAAAATTATTATTCTAATATTGTATTTTTATTTGTAGGAATTCCAAGTGCTTGCGAGTGACCATTCTCCGAGAATCACACAAAGTGATTGGACATGTTTAATTCTATGAATGTGTATCTAATGAGTTGAAGCTAGACTTCTTTTTGTATAACTCTTATCGGTGTAAGCGGATCAAGTTCAGTCTCTAACTTTACGGGAGAATATGGATGTTTGTGAACATTTGCGAACTAAATTAACTAACGTATACGTTTAATTCTATGAATGTGTATCTAATGAGTTGAAGCTAGACTTCTTTTTGTATAACTCTTATCGGTGTAAGCGGATCAAGTTCAGTCTCTAACTTTACGGGAGAATATGGATGTTTGTGAACATTTGCGAACTAAATTAACTAACGTATATACTACTGCCAAGTAGTCTCAAAAAAGAATGTTTTTGCAATCCTAGGAAACAGGCCTTATATACGTCTCTGGACTGGCCCTGCTCACAAGCCCAATAGTGTGGCCTAGCCCGTTTCCAGGAGTCGAGCTTTACTCAGGACCTATAGAATTGTTGTCCGTTCGGCATGGCATGTGTAGTTTCACTATTTTCTAAGTTGAAAAATAATAATTTTTATTTACATGGCACTTAAAACGTGAAGGAACATGAATTTTGTATGGTGACATTGGCTGTATATAAAAACAAAGGTTATTGATACAACTTCAAGAAATATAGATCTATAGATCTGCTCATAATTAAATATAATACTTTGCAAAATATTCCCACTATGATCACTTCAACTACAAACTAAAAAGCTACGAAAAATTTCAATAGAGATTTGTGATTAATCAAAAGCATTGGCACAGTAGAGATGGTACAAGTAGTGCACCAATTTTTGCACTTTGCGTGCACCTTGGCCCAGTACGAAGTATGGGTTACGGCCGAAAATGACATTGGCCCAATTGTTCGTTGATCCACAGAGTGCCATTCTTCTAGTCCTTGTATACATACTTCTCTGGACTGGCCGTGATTTCTTTCTGTTGGGCTTTACTAACAAGCCCAATAGTTGTGGGCCAAGCTCATTTAGGCATCAAGATTTGTTCAGGACTTGTAGGTGTGGGCCTGATGGGCTAGACCAAACTTCATCTTTTAGTTGACTTCAAATAATATATATATACTCTCCCTCTTAAACTTTGTTTTTCGAATTTTGAAATATTTATATCCTTTATAACAAATTACTCAATATGAAGTATGAGAATTATTATTGTTCAATTTAAATTATTTTTTTCCTCTAACTAGTGACAAAATATAGGTTATTCCTTTGTTTTATATTACATTGTATTAAGCGTAAGCGGAAAGTTCTAAAAAAACCTCTTGTCTACTGTGATTTTCTTGGATTTTCAGCTAGCATTTGCAGACTAGAGAATTATGATGTTGAGTAATTTGTTATAAAAGGATATACTTAGTCATAACTTCAATAACAAAGTTTAAGAGAGAATATTTAAATATTTGAAGACAACCAAAAGATGAAATCTGATCTAGTCCATGAGGCCCACAGCTACAGGTGCTGAGCAAAGTTTGATGCCTACAAAAGGGCTTGGCCCAAGACATTGGGCTTGTGAACAGAGCCCAACTAGAGTAATCCATTTTGGTGGATTCACGTGACGTTTTGCATCACCTGATATAGAAACAATAACTGCATTAATTTTGCATAATAACGATTTCATGATTTGTAGGCTGTAGCATGTCCTCCCTTCAGCTTTGTCATGACAAGGCAGGACCAAATATTTGTGTTATTTTTTTATGGATCACCAAACCCTTCGGCAAACATGCTCAACCCATTCTTCATACTGGGCTAAGTAGACCCGTAAGAATGGTACTAAGTCGCCCAACAAGCTTTTCACATTCTTCTGGGACAAACACAGTTCCATCTTCTGAACAGTAGCCCAGAATTAGGAGTGTAATGATGGGCCTGATTTTTTCAGGCGTAAGTTGAGACTCGAGAGCTAGAAGCAGAAGGAAGTTATTTTTTTTTTTTTTTTTTGATAAGCACAAGGGAGTTGATGAATACTGATGAAGATCAAGGCCGGAGACTCAAGAATGCTTATAATCGAGCCCGTCGTCGTAAGATTACAAAGGGCCAAGCACCTGCCGGCCTGGGTGATGTTCAGTCCAATAACGAAGAGGGCGTAGATTTGCTTGGAGAGTAAGAAAAGTCAAAGTCTTATAGGAATATAATTAGTAGGACGAATAGGAATAACTCGTGATGAAAGCAGTATATCTCTCCAAATGGTCAAAGAGTATTGCCAAGTGGTGGGATTAGTGCAGATAGACCTCCAACAACCCTCAGTGGTACTGGAATTGATCATATGACATTTTTACAAGCAAACATCACACATGACAATACTAAGTTTGTAAATGGAGCTGTAGTTGGCGAAAGGAATGTGTTCCAGGTTAGCCATGATACTTTTTATTTGAGTTTGTATTTGACGACATGATTTGGATGACACAGTTAACCGCGCTTCTGTTGATCATGCGAATAATGATGGAAAGGAGAAGAGAACTTCTTTGAAAAACCGTCTGGAAGTAATTACAAGTCTATTTCTTTTGTTACTCAAATAAGAAAAAAGGAAATCAGGACTTGATGTTGCCTAGATTAAAATGGTTTCATCATTAGACATGAAAAAATTAAAACGAATTAGTACATGGCAAGTATATTCACGATTGCTTATCAAATAAAAGAAAAAGGTATATTTATGGTTGTCTAGTCGACAACTGCCTTTGAAAGTGAAAAAAATGATATTTGTACGAGAATTCACTAAATGTAGGTGCTTCATTTATCAAAAATTCCCAGTTCACGTATTGTTGTAAAATGCTTACCTGATATTTTCTTTTCTTTTTGTCCCTTTAAGAAGAAGATACTAAAGTCTCCTTCCATTTTGTGCAATACTCTGGCTAATGTACATTGAATTGCAGGTTGACCAAGGTCTTGGCATTGGTACTAAGTTCCCGTTCTTTAACAGACACCAGTTAACACTGACCAGATTTTTCCAATTGATGCAAGTGGAGAAAGGTGCTGGTAAACCACAACCACCTGTGTTAGTTGTTCATGGCCGCTATGGAGGTTGTGTGGGAGACCTTTCAAGTTATGATGCTTCCACCCTTGGGGGACCTTATTCTGTGAGGGGTTACAGTATGGGCGAGCTAGGTGCCTCAAGAAATATCATTGAGGTAAGATTTACTTCGGTGAACTGACTTTGAATAGGTGTTTCTGTACCATATCAAGATTCAATTTTTTTATGAAATAAGATTTGTTGTTATGTGTGTATATTGTCTATGGAATGTTAAGGCTGATATCTTCTTATTCGATTTTCCTCCTGTTATGTTGAAGCTTGGAGCTGAGATACGGATACCTGTGAGGAATACTCATGTATATGCATTTGTAGAACATGGAAATGATCTAGGAACTTCTAAGGACGTTGAAGGGAATCCAACGGAGGTCTACGGGCGAATGGGTCATGGTTCATCATATGGTTTTGGTGCCAAGCTTGGCCTAGTGCGAGCAGAGTAGGTCGTTACTCATAACACTGGGGCTCATGCAATTTGCCTCTGTTTTAAAGAGAGATTTTAGTGTGAAATTTGGTAGATACGTTTGCTTAGCACATTTTTGGCACTAGGATTTCTCTTTATGAAGATCATTGTGTAAATGATCAGAACTAATACACTTGAGGGGCGGCATTCTCAGTCCTAGAAATTCCTTGATAGGGGAAAATGATGACAAAATGTCTTTGATACCATCTTCCGCTTGTACTCTTTATTCTGCTTGTACTCTTTTATTTTTTTGGCCAAGTTGTGTTATAATTTCTCCACATTCCACAGACTATCAAATTTAAATTCAGGAAAATATGATTTACAAGTTGCACCCATTTTTACTGACACAATTGGTTGTTTTCAGTGAAAAATTATAATTGTTTACATCACCATCATTGATTCATTGCACAAATTATGACTGCATTTTACCAAAATCTCTGAGTGTAAACTGGACATACTTGAGATACAAGTAGACAATTCCTTCGCCAAATGGTTTCAAGATGGAGATGTTTATGTGACCATCATCAAACCACAGATGTCAAAACAGAGCCATCAAGGAGATTTCTGGCAAAAAGGACTTCTTTCAACTTCACCAATGTTGGATGGATCAACATGACACTGGAACCTCTTACAAACCGAGTTCCTTTTTCAATTGAGCAAGAGTAGCTTCTATATCATCAAGGTTTTCCTCAATGCTGCTCCCCTTGCCAGCTTTATCTTGAGAGTCACTTCCTCTTTCCTTTGTCCAAGAATCGTTGATAGGGTTGCGTCTATTAGATCCTTCGTTGTTTTTATTTAATTCAGTGTCTGAATATACTATGTTGAGCTCTTTGTCCAAAATAACCACAAATTCTTCCCCAATTTCCTGTCAAAAGTGACTTTACAAATGAGGGTTTTTCTAGTCAATCAGTCAACAAACCATATGAGTTATCAAAAATAATCCATAAGCTTATTCATATTTAGTTCACATATTGGATCCGTCAACCAAAATATGTGTTTTTAACTTTTAATCCATAACGTCCACAAGAATCGAACTTCATAAACGAGCCCAACACAAGAATTGGCCTCATCATAACCTAATGCTTCTTCTATCCAAACAAAGCTTTGTCATCATTATTTGTGTATAAATATTCTGAAAATTATAAATAAAAGAGATTATGTAATTTCTAGGAGTATTTCGATAAAAAGATTCACAGACAAGTGCAGCAATTTGAGGGATAAACCTAGGTGTAATATGATTGCAATTTTAGTGACTAAATTTATGTGTATTAATTTTTTTTGTATTATCTGTTGTGGTGTTATTTTGGTTAATATGTATTAAAATTTAACTACAATAAATTTATCTGCATTAATTATTTGTTGTGATTTTTTTTTAGAAAATTATTTGTTGTGATTTTGTTATTTGTCGCATCTTCCTCCTACGGTTTTTTCCTATTTCATAGTTACGAGGTTTGGCATAGTGACCATTGAAGCAACATAAAAGTCTTTGCTTCTCGTGATAGGAGAAATCGTCTCAACACCCATTCAAATAATCAAAACATATATATATATATATATATATATGCTAATATACATGCGACTTCTTCTCTTTTGCACATTGGTAGAGATTAGAGACATTGTTAGCATGGCCTTTCTTGATACTCATAAAGTGATTGCCAAAATTACTTTTTATCACCTTCTAAATCCAAAACCAGCATTAACTTTTAAATGAAATTTGTCTAATATTAGGACGTCTACAATTGGACGCATATATCATCTAATAGTATTTGTGTAGCCTTATTCTATATTAGGAGTAAAATCGCTTTGTGGATGAATCTATATTAGAGATCATGTCATTTGGTTCCAACAAATCCATGTAAAAATTTCCATTGCAGATGAACCAATCATGTTCAATGTCAAAACTTTAAAACAGTCAGGTATGGAAGGCATCAAGAATTGGGCCTCCACAGATAAACAAACTAAAACCCAGCAACAAACATTTTGACCAAATACAAAGTTTCAAGAAATGAAAAATATGCTTCTAGGACCTAGATTGACAGTAGTTAACAATGAAGATAAATTTCATAACTCAACTTATACAGAGCAATTCATAACAACTTATTATAGCTGCAGATTTAGACAAGAATCAACAGACAAGGATAGGAATTCAAAAATGGAGAATCATCCGGTGTATAGACACAGAAATTAATGAAAAGGTTCGTCAGACATCAGAAAAATAAGCCACTGGAATTGATCGGTTGATCTCTGTAGTAACCGAATTTCGTCCGATCCGAAAAAGAAAAAATAGGAAAAGAACACAAAAAATGCAAAAGCTCATTTCTTTGACCTATAAGCACATAGATATTCATAATCCCTTTCTTGGATCCTTAAATACTCAAATCTTGACCCAATAAGATCAAATCTTAGAAAATATCTAAAAATAAGAGAATTGTTTTAATCTTTTTATTGTTTTTGCTAGAAGAATGGAAAAGTAAAAAATAAGAAAGAAAAAGCCAAGAATAAAAAGAAGGAGACAAAGAGAGAAATGTGGCACAAATTGGGGAAAGAATAAAAAGAAAGAGACAAAGAGGGAAATGTGGCACAAATTAGGGAAAGAAAAAGAATAAAAAGAAAGAGACAAAGAGAGAAATGTGGCACAAATTGGGGAAAGAAAAAGAATAAAAAGAAGGAGACAAAGAGAGAAATGTGGCACAAATTGGGGAAAGAAAAAGAATAAGAAGAGGGGAGAAGAGACTTTGTGGGGGAGGAAACAAAACAAAAAAAAGAAGAGAGGAAGAGAGGAGGCGTGAGAGAAAAGAAGAAAGAAGGAGGCTTTGGCTTTTGGTGAAGCAAAACAAAAAAAGAAGAGAGGAAGAGAAGGAGAGAGGGGGAAAACCGATTCTTTGGATTTTTTTGGTAGAAGCTTCATACCCCTCATATCTTTTACTCAAGTATTGCTCTATTGACACTTTGATTCCAATGTTTGATTCATTTTTAGCATCCTCGGATGTTGACTAAGAATAGACATGGTGTTTCTTGCATTCACCTTGGACATATGTGATGCTTGTGAGTGTTTTCGATACTAATATGTTGAGCCCTTTCTCTTTGCATTTTTTTTCTTCTATTTCTTGTTGGAAAAAGCGGGAGAGACCATATTTGGATTTGATTTTCTTGGTTTGGATACGTGTGAATCTCATAATGTGGTATTGACTCGATTTAAATCTTGATTTACATTTGAGTATTCTATTTTTCCCTCTCTTTATGTTTGTTTTGTTGGACGAGGCTCGGGCTTGGATATTATTTGGACGAGTTGATGGAGGCTTGAGCAATTTCAAGATTTTGTTTGGTTTATTGCAATTTGTGTATATTTGGCCCCCCATATTGTGTAATTTATCTTATTCATGTCGACTTGTATAATTTCGACATTTATTATTTGTACAAGTGTGGATTATGAATATATAGGCTTAAAATTGAATATAGGTCATTTCAATTGAAGAAATCATAAGTTGATTTCCTTTATATGAATTATGGACCTTATTTGATTTCATTTATGAATTTGCCATAAGTTGGCAATAATAGGTTAAATTGATAGATGACACTTTTTCAAATAATCATTTGTACCATAAGTTGGTATTTAAAATTAAACCTACCAAAAGTTGGTAGGTCATTTAATCATTTATATCATAAGTTGGTATTTAAAATTAAACCTACCAAAAGTTGGTAGGTCATTTAATCATTTATACCGGTAGGTCATTTTATCATTTATGCCATAAGTTGGTATTTAAAATTAAACCTACCAAAAGTTGGTAGGTCATTTTATCATTTATGCCATAAGTTGGTATTTAAAATTAAACCTACCAAAAGTTGGTAGGTCATTTTATCATTTATGCCATAAGTTGGTATTTAAAATTAAACCTACCAAAAGTTGGTAGGGCATTTTATTAAATAAACCATAAGTTGGTATCTAAAATTAAACCTACCAAAAGTTGGTAGGACATTTTATCATTAACACCATAAGTTGGTGTTTAAAATTAAACCTACCAAAAGTTGGTAGGACATTTTATCATTTAACACCATAAGTTGGTGTTTAAAATTAAACATACCAAAAGTTGGTAGGACATTTTATCATTAACACCATAAGTTGGTGTTTAAAATTAAATCTACCAAAAGTTGGTAGTATGTCTCCAAATAAACACTATCATAAGTTGATAAGTGTGTTGAAAGTAATAATTCAAACTTTAACAATTACACCTTGCAAAGAGCAAGTTTCCATAAGATAGCCATTAGATTAATCCGGGTAACCGTTTTCAAACGGGAGTTGTGGGGTGCCTAACACCTTCCCCACACTCAATCGATCCCCGTACCCTTTTCTCTGGTTCGCAGGTCTTTTCGGTGTCCAATTGCACCTTAAATCAATTGGTGGCGACTCTAAACATTTTTCATCCTCAAACGCCGGTCCGCGTCGTGACCCCGGTTGCGACAACTGGCGACTCTGCTGGGGAAACCAGGTTTTTAAACCTAAGAGGGTCAAGCCCATATGATTAAATTGATTGGCTACGGTTACTTCTTTTTGTATGATTAATTGTTTGTTTCCTTTATATGTTAGAGATGTTGATTTATTTTGTTGTGGTAAAGTATTTGTCATCTCATACATTTACACTCACTGTAGCCTACCACCCGGGCTCCACCTTTAGTATTAGAGAGGGTTGACCACTATTCTCGTGAGATTCCGTCTCCGCATGGATAGTGGAAGATATCCTCACCGGATCGACTTCCCTTAAAAGTTAAGGGAGGAGCTTTTGTCCCAATAGTTGGGATTTTAAAAGCAACATGATCTGGGACCTCGCGGAGTAGTTAGATAAACTTACCCATGCACTTTATAATGCCCTAGATCCATGGCCGAAACCTCCAGAAATTTAGGTTACCCCATGTAATGGCATGTTTTATTTTTGTGTGATTTATTCATTTGCGGCTGATGTTTTGTTGTATACATTCTTAATTGGGATTTTAGTGCATCATTAATCATAGCTTTCAAGAAGCAACATTGTCACCCCTATCAGACTCGCCTACAATCAAGAATTATTGAGAATATGGAGCAGGAAATGGGTGACATAGTCAGAATCAGGATATAGCTGAAATCAAAGAACAAATGGTCTTATTGATGAAGAATATGGCGTTGCTGATGAAAGGAAAGGGAGTAGCTGAAAATTCTGAAATGCTAGAGATTCCTGAGAATCATCTGCACCAGGAAATACCAACTTACCCACCCGGGTTTACTCCTATTCGTAATCAGCCTTTGCCTGGTTTGCATCAACATCAGTATGTTTCCCAACAGGCAACCACTCAGAACCCGACATATATTCATCCAGTTGAGACCTATGTGCATGATAATCCCTTCCCAGTCGATGCTAGAGCAGTGAATGAGGGAGTTCAGAATGAAGAAAATAACTCAATAGTTTCCATTAAGAAGTTGGAAAAGAGATTAAGAGCCATGGAGGGTTTTAATGTTTCAGGGATGCTGAATCCGACCAATTTGTGCCTTGTGAAGAATCTGAATATTCCGCATGATTTTGTACTACCAAAATTCAGTGTGTTTGATGGCACTGGAGTTCCATTGGATCATTTAACGATGTATTATCGACGTATGCAGCCATATGCAAGCAATGAGTGTTTATGCATTATTTCCAAGATAGTCTGATTGGGGCAGCTCAAAGGTGGTTCAATACCCTTAATCCCTCATCAGTAGCTTCGTGGGAGGATTTGGCTGAAGTGTTTATGAAGCAATATAAGCACAATGAAGAGAAGATCCCTACCATTTATGATCTGCAGAATACAACAATGAAGAGTGGGGAAAGCTTCAGGGAGTTTGCTCATCGATGGAGGGATTTGGCAGCCCAGATAATTCCACCACTGTCAGAGAAGGATTTGTTGAATGCTTTTATTGATGCTCTCCAGGAACCTTATACTTCCAATTTGGCAGGAGGTGGCCACAATAACCTAGCTGATATGATACAGGTTGAACGATGTATGAAGAGAGGTACTCTGCATTATCCCACCCTTGATAAACCGGACTCAGCTAAAGGAAGTAAAGGCAAAAAGACTGAAGTGCATTCTGTAAATTTTGATCCCGCTGTTTATGGTGCGCTTACTTCAGACTATCGCCCTAGAAGCAATGCCCCAAGGATGTCAAACCCAGAAGTCTACTATAACCAACACCACATCCGAAATCCTTACCCACCCCGATTCAATGCACCGCTACCCAATCAGTACTCGCAAAACCCAAACACTTACCCAAACTTTCAGAACCCAAATACCTACCAAAACCCTCGTCCAAATTTCCAAAATCCAAGACCCAGAAGGCCGGTGGAGCGTTTTGACCCTATACCTATGACATATACGGAGTGTTTCACTAAGCTACAAGCCCAAGGGGCGGTAGTACCAATACCTGGAAGAGTTCACCAGCCTCCATATCCTACCTGGTATGATCCAAATTCTACATGTCTTTACCATGGGGGCGCACCCGGACATTCAACTGGAGCATGTTTGACTTTCAAGAGGTTAATTCAGGGGATGATTGAAACAAAATGGCTCAACTTAGATGCTGTGGACAAACCAAATGTTAACAACAATCCGCTGCCAAATCATGGAAATGAGGGTGTGAATTGTGTTGGTGAGTCTCGTGTTATCAAGAGATGGGTGTCAGAGATTACGATGCCATTGAGCCAGTTATTTGACATCTTAAAGGAGCAAGGGATGATTGAAATGATGAGTTCTTTCCGCCAAAGTAATCAACTTGACACAATTAAGACTTGCAAATTTCACAGTGGAATGGAAGGTCATACTATTGAAGAATGCAATGATTTTCGAGAGAACGTACAAGAGTTGATGGATTTGAGGAGAATTATTTTTGAAGAAGGAGAAAGTCGAGAGGGCCATATCAATGTCTTAGGGGGTTACTACCAAGAACCAAGACCGAATTGTGTGAAACCTTTTGTTCTACAATACTCTACAGAGGACAAGCCAATGACTGTGACTCCAAAAATAGATCCTTTGTACAAGAATGACAAGGCTGTGCCATGGAATTATGAAGCAGGAGCTAGTGGAAAGCAAGGAGAAGTGGTAGATAATATTTCTGGCGTCGGTGGAGTTACCCGGAGTGGAAGATGTTACACGAGAAATGAGACAGAAGGGAATCTAATGGTGGACCTTGAAGCAGAGCGTAAAAGGAAAGGGAAAGCAATACCTGAAGTTGAAAAGTCAGGTTTTATTCCAGAAGAAGGTCTTTTTGTACGCCCAGAAGAGAAAAAGAAAGTGGTAACTGACGTGGAAGTTCAGGAGTTCCTGAAAATTATTCGGCAGAGTGAGTACATGGTGGTGGATCAATTGAAGAAAACCCCTGCAAAAATTTCGATCTTGGAGTTGATAATGAGTTCTGAACCACATCGACAAGTCTTGATGAGAATGTTAAATCAGGCATATGTATCAGACAAGATTCCTACAGACTCTTTCAATGGCATTGTAGGAAATGTGTTGGCCTCCCATTTGCTGTCCTTTACTGAAGATGATATTCCGCCTGAAGGGATGGGGCACAACAAAGCTTTGCATATTTCAGCCATGTGCCGTGGAAAGGAATTAGCAAGTATCCTGGTGGACAATGGGTCATCCCTCAATATTTTACCAAAGGAGACTTTTGAGAAGCTACCAATTGACAGATCTTATCTAAGACAAGTACCAATGGTAGTGAGAGCATTCGACGGAACACGTAGAGAGATTATGGGAGAAATTGAAATACCTTTACAGGTTGCAAGTGTAACGTTCAATGTGCCTTTGTGGTAATGGATATCTCACCAACCTATAGTTGCCTGTTGGGACGCCCTTGGATTCACACTGCGGGAGCTGTTCCATCATCGTTGCACCAAATGCTCAAATTTGTTTATGATGGAAGGGTTTACATAGTAAAGGGTCAGTCAGAATGGATGGTTGCCAGCTTGTCTAACAGTTCTCCTATTGATGCTCCGACAGAGGGGATTCAGAGTTCATTCCAATCTTTTGAAATTGCTAGTGCTAGCTACGGGAAGGAAGGACTTTCTCCCCTAAAGCCACAAATATCAAAGGTTACGAAGAATGTAACAAAATTTATGTTGAAAAAGGGGTTTCGCCCAGGAGAAGGACTCGGTAAGAATCGACAGGGAATTAAGAAGCCAGTAGAAATGGTGAAACATCCAGAACGTTGGGGTTTGGGTTATAAGCCAACTAGGGTTGACAGAAATCGTGTGCAAGCAGAAAAACAGGCGAAGAGGCTTGCCCGTCTGGAAGGAAAGGAATTGGAAGTTGAAAAGAAACCGATTCCCTGGCTTTATGACAGTTTTGTGTATGGAGGGAGGCAAAACAAGATAAGTTTGACTGACACTGGGGCAGTTTTTGGAAAACTGTCATTTCAAAACTCGACTGGTGTAACTAGGGCGATTTTGGCAAATATATGTGATCAGTTTGAAAAATTCCAAGTTGCTGTGGTGGAAGGGGAACAGAGTTCAGCTGCTAGACCTTGCTTTGTCATCTCGCGTCCTTCAAATTTCAAACTTAGCAACTGGACCAGTTTGGAGCTCCCAGTATCTCTCAAGAACCTGCAAGAGTAATCCCGAGTGCACTACCATCGTGGGCCTAGCTCACGGCTTTCGTTTGGGTCTTTTGTAATGAGCATGCTTTACTTTGCTTTCAATAGATTTTATAGTATGGCGATTGCATGTTCTATCTTTGTTCACATTTCCTTTTTCCATGAAATGAAAATCTCTTGATAGTCATCCATATTCATGTTTCTTCATTTCCATTCAAGTGTTATTCTCCATTCTCAAAACCACTTTCATTCATTTCTTTAACAGGATTGAAAATGATGATAATAAAGAGGACGAACTTAATGACCCAGATTTTGATGCACCCATTAGCAATGTTGAATCTGACTATGAAATAGACGAAGAAATTGAGATTTTTCCTGAGATATTAAGACAAGTCAATCAAGAAGAGAAAATAATACAGCCGCATCAAGAGTTAACTGAAGTCGTGAATTTGGGAACTGAAACGGAGAAAAAGGAAGTCAAGGTAGGAGCTGCCTTTGAAGGAGAAAGCAAAAAGAAGTTGATAGATTTATTGCATAGTTACCAGGATGTCTTTGCATGGTCTTATCAGGACATGCCGGGTCTTGATACAAACATTGTTGTTCATAAGTTGCCATTAATTCCAGAATGTACCCCTGTGAAACAAAAATTGAGGAGAATGAAAGTAGACATGTTGTTGAAGATAAGAGATGAAGTGAAGAAGCAGTTTGATGCTGGTTTCTTGGCAGTGGCTCGATATCCAAAATGGGTGGCGAATATTGTACCTGTCCCCAAAAAAGATGGCAAAGTTCGAATGTGTGTCGACTATAGAGACCTTAATCGCGCAAGCCCGAAGGATAACTTCCCTCTTCCTCACATTGATGTTTTAGTGGATAATACAGCCAGACATTCTACCTTCTCTTTCATGGATGGATTTTCGGGTTACAATCAGATCAAGATGGCACCAGAAGATCGCGAGAAAACAACTTTTATTACTCTATGGGGAACTTTCTGTTATAAAGTCATGCCTTTTGGTTTGAAGAATGCCGGTGCCACTTATCAAAGGGCCATGGTCACTTTGTTTCATGATATGATGCATAAAGAAGTTGAAGTATATGTCGATGATATGATAGCAAAATCCAAAGAAGGTGAAGATCATATTGTGAATCTCCAGAAGTTGTTTGATCGATTAAGGAAGCATCAATTAAAGTTGAATCCAGCTAAGTGCACATTTGGGGCAACCTCGGGGAAGTTGTTAGGTTTCATTGTAAGCAGGAAAGGAATCGAAGTAGATCCTGATAAAGTGAAGGCGATCTTGGAGATGTCACCCCCTCGGACAGAAAAGGAGGTTAGGGGTTTCTTGGGAAGATTGAATTACATTGCCAGATTCATTTCACAGTTGACGGCTACTTGTGAACATATCTTTAAATTGTTGCGTAAAAGTAACTCTACTGAGTGGAATAAAGATTGTCAGGTAGCCTTCGAAAAGATCAAGCAATACTTGAAAAGTCCTCCAGTGTTGATGCCTCCTGTGGCTGGCAGGCCGCTTATTCTCTATTTGACTGTCTCAGATAGTTCGATGGGATGTGTGCTCGGACAACATGACTCATCAGGAAGGATAGAGCATGCCATTTATTACTTAAGCAAAAAGTTTACCAGTTGTGAAGCAAATTATTCGATGTTAGAGAAGACTTGTTGCTCGTTGGTTTGGGCTGCGCATCGACTTAGACAATACATGCTTTATCACACTACATGGTTGATTTCCAGGATGGATCCTATCAAGTACATTTTTGAGAAACCTTCTCTTTCAGGGAGGATAGCTAAATGGCAAATGTTATTATCAGAATATGATATTTTATATGTCACACAGAAGGCAACCAAGGGGAGTGCAATAGCAGATTATTTGGCAGAGGGAGCGATTGATGATACTCAAACTATGGATTTGAAATTTCCAGATATTGATGTCATGACTGTGTCGATAGAAGAAGAGAATCAAAAGAATTTGGCAAAATGGACTATGTTGTTTGATGGCGCTTCTAATATTATAGGATGCGGAATTGGTGCAGTGTTAATATCACCTGAAGAGAAGGTTATACCGTTTACAGCTAAGTTGTATTTCGAATGTACCAACAATGTGGCTGAGTATGAAGCATGTACGATGGGAATTCAAGCTGCCATTGATATGGGGATTAGGAGGCTACAGGTTTATGGTGATTCACAGTTGGTGATTAGGCAATTGAATGACGAATGGGAAACCAAAGATGACAAGCTTATTCCATACTACCAGCATATCAAAAAATTAATCAAGTTTTTTGATTGGGTGGAGCTGGATTATATCCCAAGGGGAGAAAATCAAATAGCAGATGCTCTGGCAACTCTGGCAGCAATGTTTGATGTAGACCCAAAAGGGGAAGTGCAGGTGATTAAAATCGAGAAACGAGAAGTTCGAGGTTACTGTTTAAATTTGGAGGGAGAGCCTGATGGTAAACCGTGGTATCATGATATTCAACAGTACATTGAGAAGAAGGAATATCCATCAGGAGCATCAGAAAATGATAAGCGTACCATCAGGAGATTGGCGGGATCTTTCTTCTTGAGTGGAAATGTTCTTTATAAAAGGAATGATGGGATAGTTTTCTTACGATGTGTTGATATTGCTGAGGCTAAGCAAATCATGGAGGAAATTCATGAAGGGATATGTGGGACTCATTCTAGTGGATATGCAATGGCAAGGAAGATTATACGTGCAGGGTATTATTGGTTAACCATGGAGAGGGATTGTATAAGTTATGCAAATAGATGCCACAAGTGTCAGATTAATGCAGACAGGACACATGTTCCCGTTAATCCATTACATGTGTTGACGTCACCATGGCCTTTCTCTATGTGGGGATTAGATGTCATCGGTTCAATTGAGCCAAAGGCTTCTAATGGGCATCGTTTCATTTTGGTTGCCATTGATTATTTTACCAAATGGGTGGAGGCTGCTTCATATTCTAATGTGACGAGTAGCGTGGTTGTTCGGTTTTTGAGGAAAGAGATTGTTTGTCGATATGGAGTCCCGGAAAGAATTATTACTGATAATGGCACGAATTTCAATAGCAAAATGGTGAAAGGTTTTTGTGACCAGTTCAAAATTCGTCATCATAATTCGACGCCATACCGACCAAAGATGAATGGGGCTGTTGAGGCGGCGAATAAGAATATCAAGAAGATCATCAGGAAGATGACAGAGAATTACAAAGATTGGCATGAGAAGCTCCCTTTTGCTCTATATGGTTATCGGACATCAATACGCACATCTACCGGGGAGACTCCTTTCTCTTTGGTGTATGGTATGGAAGCAGTTTTGCCTATCGAAGTGGAGATTCCATCCCTTCGAGTAGTTCTGGAGGCAGGTTTGGAAGAATCAGAATGGACTCGAACGAGATATGAGCAGTTGAATTTGATAGAAGAACGAAGATTAAGAGCAATTTGCAAAGGGCAATTGTATCAAAGAAGATTGATGAAAGCACATAATAAGAAAGTTCGACCTCGCAGCTTCAGGGGGGGAGAGTTAGTGTTGAAGATGATTTTGCCACCTCAAAAGGATCACCGAGGGAAGTGGACACCGAATTATGAGGGACCATATGTGGTGAAAAAAGCTTTTGAAGGAGGAGCATTAATATTGACAAGAATGGATGGAGAAGAATTGCCTAATCCGGTGAATGCAGACGCCATCAAAAAGTATTACCCCTAGCAAAAAAAAAAAAAAAAAAACTCGCTAGATTGAAAACCCGAAAGGGCGATCTAGGCAAAAATTAGAGTAAAAAGCTCGCTAGATTGAAAACCCGAAAGGGCAGTCTAGGCAAAAATTAGAGCAATAAAAATCCCGCTGGAGTGAAAATCCCCCGTGGGCGCTTCAGGCAAAAATTAGGGAAAAAAGAAAAGTCTCTACTATAGTGAAAACCCTTCATGGGAGCTTCAAATAATATTGAGATCAGAAGGGTGTGGTGAAAGCAACTAAGGGGAATGAGGCAGAGGCCTTTCGAGGATTTGAGATGAATATAAGGAAATACAATGAATGACAGATGGCGAGGCTGTACACAGGTGAATTGGCTATGTTCAGGGGTATGCATGATGAGGCTGCGAAGGAGACGAGTGATATGGAAGTAGTCAGATTCAATAATTGCAAAATGGGGGCACACAAAACTGGGGCAGTTTTGTGCGGAATCGGAATTATTTCATTCATATCTTGCAAAGATTTCTGCTATTTCCTTTGTTTCTAACCTTCTGGAATCATATACGTACCTCGTCAGTTTCTCTTGTTATCTATCCATTTTAATAAAATGCTCTGAGGTCATTCATTTCTGAGTTCCTAATTCATTGATTGTTTTCATCAAAATTTTGATTGCTTGCGCAAAATTCTCATATAGTACAAGCATCGCCATGCTATTGAATTTATTTGAAATTGAGTAAAGTAATAAAAGAATTATGACAAGTGCATTAGGATATTGTTCTTCACAGGGACTTGAAAGATTTTGGTGTTCTTGGCTATGACGGAGCTAAAGGAAATTAAATGACGCTAAAAGGCATGGGGGAGTCGGAGAGATTGTGGTGTTCTTAACTCTAGGAGGGCTAAAAGAAATTAAATGGCGTTAAAAGGCATTAGTGGAGGCCAGGGAGATTTTGTTTAGCATTAAAGATACGTCGGATTTGATGGAAATCAGATGTAAACAGTAAATCGATGGGAAGATCAGACAAAAGAGAATGAAAGATACAAGAATAAGGGTAACATGGCAGATTGAAGATAGGATGGAATCAAAAGATGCAGTCTTCTCATGAGGGATAATGGCAGGATGATAGGGGTGATGGTGCTGACGACAATTAACCGAAGTCGAATTTTCAAAATGAAAAAATAAAATACAATTTCTCTTCATACATTCATACACTCATGGATATTTTCTTGCATAAAGTTCACACAAACATTTGGCCAAGCCGGGAATGGCCTCGTGATCCCGTGCCCTTTATTTTTCTGCACCAACATTTGGCCAAGCCGGGAATGGCCTCGTGATCCCGTGCCCTTTATTTTTCTACTACCAATATTTGGCCAAGCCGGGAATGGCCTCGTGATCCCGTGCCCTTTATTTTTCTGCACCAACATTTGGCCAAGCCGGGAATGGCCTCGTGATCCCGTGCCCCTTTATTTTCTTGCACAAACAGTTGGCCAAGCCGGGAATGGCCTTGTGATCCCGTGCCCCTTTATTTTCTTGCACAAACAGTTGGCCAAGCCGGGAATGGCCTTGTGATCCCGTGCCCCTTTATTTTCTTGAACAAACATTTGGCCAAACCAGGAATGGCCATAGTGATCCCGTGTATTTCAATTCTCGTACGAAACTCGGTTGACTACGCCTTTGTTTGCCTTTTATTTCATAAAGGACATACAAAGGGGGGCAGCTGTAGTAACCGAATTTCGTCCGATCCGAAAAAGAAAAAATAGGAAAAGAACACAAAAAATGCAAAAGCTCATTTCTTTGACCTATAAGCACATAGATATTCATAATCCCTTTCTTGGATCCTTAAATACTCAAATCTTGACCCAATAAGATCAAATCTTAGAAAATATCTAAAAATAAGAGAATTGTTTTAATCTTTTTATTGTTTTTGCTAGAAGAATGGAAAAGTAAAAAATAAGAAAGAAAAAGCCAAGAATAAAAAGAAGGAGACAAAGAGAGAAATGTGGCACAAATTGGGGAAAGAATAAAAAGAAAGAGACAAAGAGGGAAATGTGGCACAAATTAGGGAAAGAAAAAGAATAAAAAGAAAGAGACAAAGAGAGAAATGTGGCACAAATTGGGGAAAGAAAAAGAATAAAAAGAAGGAGACAAAGAGAGAAATGTGGCACAAATTGGGGAAAGAAAAAGAATAAGAAGAGGGGAGAAGAGACTTTGTGGGGGAGGAAACAAAACAAAAAAAAGAAGAGAGGAAGAGAGGAGGCGTGAGAGAAAAGAAGAAAGAAGGAGGCTTTGGCTTTTGGTGAAGCAAAACAAAAAAAGAAGAGAGGAAGAGAAGGAGAGAGGGGGAAAACCGATTCTTTGGATTTTTTTGGTAGAAGCTTCATACCCCTCATATCTTTTACTCAAGTATTGCTCTATTGACACTTTGATTCCAATGTTTGATTCATTTTTAGCATCCTCGGATGTTGACTAAGAATAGACATGGTGTTTCTTGCATTCACCTTGGACATATGTGATGCTTGTGAGTGTTTTCGATACTAATATGTTGAGCCCTTTCTCTTTGCATTTTTTTTCTTCTATTTCTTGTTGGAAAAAGCGGGAGAGACCATATTTGGATTTGATTTTCTTGGTTTGGATACGTGTGAATCTCATAATGTGGTATTGACTCGATTTAAATCTTGATTTACATTTGAGTATTCTATTTTTCCCTCTCTTTATGTTTGTTTTGTTGGACGAGGCTCGGGCTTGGATATTATTTGGACGAGTTGATGGAGGCTTGAGCAATTTCAAGATTTTGTTTGGTTTATTGCAATTTGTGTATATTTGGCCCCCCATATTGTGTAATTTATCTTATTCATGTCGACTTGTATAATTTCGACATTTATTATTTGTACAAGTGTGGATTATGAATATATAGGCTTAAAATTGAATATAGGTCATTTCAATTGAAGAAATCATAAGTTGATTTCCTTTATATGAATTATGGACCTTATTTGATTTCATTTATGAATTTGCCATAAGTTGGCAATAATAGGTTAAATTGATAGATGACACTTTTTCAAATAATCATTTGTACCATAAGTTGGTATTTAAAATTAAACCTACCAAAAGTTGGTAGGTCATTTAATCATTTATATCATAAGTTGGTATTTAAAATTAAACCTACCAAAAGTTGGTAGGTCATTTAATCATTTATACCGGTAGGTCATTTTATCATTTATGCCATAAGTTGGTATTTAAAATTAAACCTACCAAAAGTTGGTAGGTCATTTTATCATTTATGCCATAAGTTGGTATTTAAAATTAAACCTACCAAAAGTTGGTAGGTCATTTTATCATTTATGCCATAAGTTGGTATTTAAAATTAAACCTACCAAAAGTTGGTAGGGCATTTTATTAAATAAACCATAAGTTGGTATCTAAAATTAAACCTACCAAAAGTTGGTAGGACATTTTATCATTAACACCATAAGTTGGTGTTTAAAATTAAACCTACCAAAAGTTGGTAGGACATTTTATCATTTAACACCATAAGTTGGTGTTTAAAATTAAACATACCAAAAGTTGGTAGGACATTTTATCATTAACACCATAAGTTGGTGTTTAAAATTAAATCTACCAAAAGTTGGTAGTATGTCTCCAAATAAACACTATCATAAGTTGATAAGTGTGTTGAAAGTAATAATTCAAACTTTAACAATTACACCTTGCAAAGAGCAAGTTTCCATAAGATAGCCATTAGATTAATCCGGGTAACCGTTTTCAAACGGGAGTTGTGGGGTGCCTAACACCTTCCCCACACTCAATCGATCCCCGTACCCTTTTCTCTGGTTCGCAGGTCTTTTCGGTGTCCAATTGCACCTTAAATCAATTGGTGGCGACTCTAAACATTTTTCATCCTCAAACGCCGGTCCGCGTCGTGACCCCGGTTGCGACAACTGGCGACTCTGCTGGGGAAACCAGGTTTTTAAACCTAAGAGGGTCAAGCCCATATGATTAAATTGATTGGCTACGGTTACTTCTTTTTGTATGATTAATTGTTTGTTTCCTTTATATGTTAGAGATGTTGATTTATTTTGTTGTGGTAAAGTATTTGTCATCTCATACATTTACACTCACTGTAGCCTACCACCCGGGCTCCACCTTTAGTATTAGAGAGGGTTGACCACTATTCTCGTGAGATTCCGTCTCCGCATGGATAGTGGAAGATATCCTCACCGGATCGACTTCCCTTAAAAGTTAAGGGAGGAGCTTTTGTCCCAATAGTTGGGATTTTAAAAGCAACATGATCTGGGACCTCGCGGAGTAGTTAGATAAACTTACCCATGCACTTTATAATGCCCTAGATCCATGGCCGAAACCTCCAGAAATTTAGGTTACCCCATGTAATGGCATGTTTTATTTTTGTGTGATTTATTCATTTGCGGCTGATGTTTTGTTGTATACATTCTTAATTGGGATTTTAGTGCATCATTAATCATAGCTTTCAAGAAGCAACATTGTCACCCCTATCAGACTCGCCTACAATCAAGAATTATTGAGAATATGGAGCAGGAAATGGGTGACATAGTCAGAATCAGGATATAGCTGAAATCAAAGAACAAATGGTCTTATTGATGAAGAATATGGCGTTGCTGATGAAAGGAAAGGGAGTAGCTGAAAATTCTGAAATGCTAGAGATTCCTGAGAATCATCTGCACCAGGAAATACCAACTTACCCACCCGGGTTTACTCCTATTCGTAATCAGCCTTTGCCTGGTTTGCATCAACATCAGTATGTTTCCCAACAGGCAACCACTCAGAACCCGACATATATTCATCCAGTTGAGACCTATGTGCATGATAATCCCTTCCCAGTCGATGCTAGAGCAGTGAATGAGGGAGTTCAGAATGAAGAAAATAACTCAATAGTTTCCATTAAGAAGTTGGAAAAGAGATTAAGAGCCATGGAGGGTTTTAATGTTTCAGGGATGCTGAATCCGACCAATTTGTGCCTTGTGAAGAATCTGAATATTCCGCATGATTTTGTACTACCAAAATTCAGTGTGTTTGATGGCACTGGAGTTCCATTGGATCATTTAACGATGTATTATCGACGTATGCAGCCATATGCAAGCAATGAGTGTTTATGCATTATTTCCAAGATAGTCTGATTGGGGCAGCTCAAAGGTGGTTCAATACCCTTAATCCCTCATCAGTAGCTTCGTGGGAGGATTTGGCTGAAGTGTTTATGAAGCAATATAAGCACAATGAAGAGAAGATCCCTACCATTTATGATCTGCAGAATACAACAATGAAGAGTGGGGAAAGCTTCAGGGAGTTTGCTCATCGATGGAGGGATTTGGCAGCCCAGATAATTCCACCACTGTCAGAGAAGGATTTGTTGAATGCTTTTATTGATGCTCTCCAGGAACCTTATACTTCCAATTTGGCAGGAGGTGGCCACAATAACCTAGCTGATATGATACAGGTTGAACGATGTATGAAGAGAGGTACTCTGCATTATCCCACCCTTGATAAACCGGACTCAGCTAAAGGAAGTAAAGGCAAAAAGACTGAAGTGCATTCTGTAAATTTTGATCCCGCTGTTTATGGTGCGCTTACTTCAGACTATCGCCCTAGAAGCAATGCCCCAAGGATGTCAAACCCAGAAGTCTACTATAACCAACACCACATCCGAAATCCTTACCCACCCCGATTCAATGCACCGCTACCCAATCAGTACTCGCAAAACCCAAACACTTACCCAAACTTTCAGAACCCAAATACCTACCAAAACCCTCGTCCAAATTTCCAAAATCCAAGACCCAGAAGGCCGGTGGAGCGTTTTGACCCTATACCTATGACATATACGGAGTGTTTCACTAAGCTACAAGCCCAAGGGGCGGTAGTACCAATACCTGGAAGAGTTCACCAGCCTCCATATCCTACCTGGTATGATCCAAATTCTACATGTCTTTACCATGGGGGCGCACCCGGACATTCAACTGGAGCATGTTTGACTTTCAAGAGGTTAATTCAGGGGATGATTGAAACAAAATGGCTCAACTTAGATGCTGTGGACAAACCAAATGTTAACAACAATCCGCTGCCAAATCATGGAAATGAGGGTGTGAATTGTGTTGGTGAGTCTCGTGTTATCAAGAGATGGGTGTCAGAGATTACGATGCCATTGAGCCAGTTATTTGACATCTTAAAGGAGCAAGGGATGATTGAAATGATGAGTTCTTTCCGCCAAAGTAATCAACTTGACACAATTAAGACTTGCAAATTTCACAGTGGAATGGAAGGTCATACTATTGAAGAATGCAATGATTTTCGAGAGAACGTACAAGAGTTGATGGATTTGAGGAGAATTATTTTTGAAGAAGGAGAAAGTCGAGAGGGCCATATCAATGTCTTAGGGGGTTACTACCAAGAACCAAGACCGAATTGTGTGAAACCTTTTGTTCTACAATACTCTACAGAGGACAAGCCAATGACTGTGACTCCAAAAATAGATCCTTTGTACAAGAATGACAAGGCTGTGCCATGGAATTATGAAGCAGGAGCTAGTGGAAAGCAAGGAGAAGTGGTAGATAATATTTCTGGCGTCGGTGGAGTTACCCGGAGTGGAAGATGTTACACGAGAAATGAGACAGAAGGGAATCTAATGGTGGACCTTGAAGCAGAGCGTAAAAGGAAAGGGAAAGCAATACCTGAAGTTGAAAAGTCAGGTTTTATTCCAGAAGAAGGTCTTTTTGTACGCCCAGAAGAGAAAAAGAAAGTGGTAACTGACGTGGAAGTTCAGGAGTTCCTGAAAATTATTCGGCAGAGTGAGTACATGGTGGTGGATCAATTGAAGAAAACCCCTGCAAAAATTTCGATCTTGGAGTTGATAATGAGTTCTGAACCACATCGACAAGTCTTGATGAGAATGTTAAATCAGGCATATGTATCAGACAAGATTCCTACAGACTCTTTCAATGGCATTGTAGGAAATGTGTTGGCCTCCCATTTGCTGTCCTTTACTGAAGATGATATTCCGCCTGAAGGGATGGGGCACAACAAAGCTTTGCATATTTCAGCCATGTGCCGTGGAAAGGAATTAGCAAGTATCCTGGTGGACAATGGGTCATCCCTCAATATTTTACCAAAGGAGACTTTTGAGAAGCTACCAATTGACAGATCTTATCTAAGACAAGTACCAATGGTAGTGAGAGCATTCGACGGAACACGTAGAGAGATTATGGGAGAAATTGAAATACCTTTACAGGTTGCAAGTGTAACGTTCAATGTGCCTTTGTGGTAATGGATATCTCACCAACCTATAGTTGCCTGTTGGGACGCCCTTGGATTCACACTGCGGGAGCTGTTCCATCATCGTTGCACCAAATGCTCAAATTTGTTTATGATGGAAGGGTTTACATAGTAAAGGGTCAGTCAGAATGGATGGTTGCCAGCTTGTCTAACAGTTCTCCTATTGATGCTCCGACAGAGGGGATTCAGAGTTCATTCCAATCTTTTGAAATTGCTAGTGCTAGCTACGGGAAGGAAGGACTTTCTCCCCTAAAGCCACAAATATCAAAGGTTACGAAGAATGTAACAAAATTTATGTTGAAAAAGGGGTTTCGCCCAGGAGAAGGACTCGGTAAGAATCGACAGGGAATTAAGAAGCCAGTAGAAATGGTGAAACATCCAGAACGTTGGGGTTTGGGTTATAAGCCAACTAGGGTTGACAGAAATCGTGTGCAAGCAGAAAAACAGGCGAAGAGGCTTGCCCGTCTGGAAGGAAAGGAATTGGAAGTTGAAAAGAAACCGATTCCCTGGCTTTATGACAGTTTTGTGTATGGAGGGAGGCAAAACAAGATAAGTTTGACTGACACTGGGGCAGTTTTTGGAAAACTGTCATTTCAAAACTCGACTGGTGTAACTAGGGCGATTTTGGCAAATATATGTGATCAGTTTGAAAAATTCCAAGTTGCTGTGGTGGAAGGGGAACAGAGTTCAGCTGCTAGACCTTGCTTTGTCATCTCGCGTCCTTCAAATTTCAAACTTAGCAACTGGACCAGTTTGGAGCTCCCAGTATCTCTCAAGAACCTGCAAGAGTAATCCCGAGTGCACTACCATCGTGGGCCTAGCTCACGGCTTTCGTTTGGGTCTTTTGTAATGAGCATGCTTTACTTTGCTTTCAATAGATTTTATAGTATGGCGATTGCATGTTCTATCTTTGTTCACATTTCCTTTTTCCATGAAATGAAAATCTCTTGATAGTCATCCATATTCATGTTTCTTCATTTCCATTCAAGTGTTATTCTCCATTCTCAAAACCACTTTCATTCATTTCTTTAACAGGATTGAAAATGATGATAATAAAGAGGACGAACTTAATGACCCAGATTTTGATGCACCCATTAGCAATGTTGAATCTGACTATGAAATAGACGAAGAAATTGAGATTTTTCCTGAGATATTAAGACAAGTCAATCAAGAAGAGAAAATAATACAGCCGCATCAAGAGTTAACTGAAGTCGTGAATTTGGGAACTGAAACGGAGAAAAAGGAAGTCAAGGTAGGAGCTGCCTTTGAAGGAGAAAGCAAAAAGAAGTTGATAGATTTATTGCATAGTTACCAGGATGTCTTTGCATGGTCTTATCAGGACATGCCGGGTCTTGATACAAACATTGTTGTTCATAAGTTGCCATTAATTCCAGAATGTACCCCTGTGAAACAAAAATTGAGGAGAATGAAAGTAGACATGTTGTTGAAGATAAGAGATGAAGTGAAGAAGCAGTTTGATGCTGGTTTCTTGGCAGTGGCTCGATATCCAAAATGGGTGGCGAATATTGTACCTGTCCCCAAAAAAGATGGCAAAGTTCGAATGTGTGTCGACTATAGAGACCTTAATCGCGCAAGCCCGAAGGATAACTTCCCTCTTCCTCACATTGATGTTTTAGTGGATAATACAGCCAGACATTCTACCTTCTCTTTCATGGATGGATTTTCGGGTTACAATCAGATCAAGATGGCACCAGAAGATCGCGAGAAAACAACTTTTATTACTCTATGGGGAACTTTCTGTTATAAAGTCATGCCTTTTGGTTTGAAGAATGCCGGTGCCACTTATCAAAGGGCCATGGTCACTTTGTTTCATGATATGATGCATAAAGAAGTTGAAGTATATGTCGATGATATGATAGCAAAATCCAAAGAAGGTGAAGATCATATTGTGAATCTCCAGAAGTTGTTTGATCGATTAAGGAAGCATCAATTAAAGTTGAATCCAGCTAAGTGCACATTTGGGGCAACCTCGGGGAAGTTGTTAGGTTTCATTGTAAGCAGGAAAGGAATCGAAGTAGATCCTGATAAAGTGAAGGCGATCTTGGAGATGTCACCCCCTCGGACAGAAAAGGAGGTTAGGGGTTTCTTGGGAAGATTGAATTACATTGCCAGATTCATTTCACAGTTGACGGCTACTTGTGAACATATCTTTAAATTGTTGCGTAAAAGTAACTCTACTGAGTGGAATAAAGATTGTCAGGTAGCCTTCGAAAAGATCAAGCAATACTTGAAAAGTCCTCCAGTGTTGATGCCTCCTGTGGCTGGCAGGCCGCTTATTCTCTATTTGACTGTCTCAGATAGTTCGATGGGATGTGTGCTCGGACAACATGACTCATCAGGAAGGATAGAGCATGCCATTTATTACTTAAGCAAAAAGTTTACCAGTTGTGAAGCAAATTATTCGATGTTAGAGAAGACTTGTTGCTCGTTGGTTTGGGCTGCGCATCGACTTAGACTTGTTGCTATGCCTTTTGTGGTTAACATCGCCACATGCGGTAATTCTCCTTCTCAATTTCATTTACGCTCGTAAAAGAAGTTTAAAATTATTATTCTAATATTGTATTTTTATTTGTAGGAATTCCAAGTGCTTGCGAGTGACCATTCTCCGAGAATCACACAAAGTGATTGGACATGTTTAATTCTATGAATGTGTATCTAATGAGTTGAAGCTAGACTTCTTTTTGTATAACTCTTATCGGTGTAAGCGGATCAAGTTCAGTCTCTAACTTTACGGGAGAATATGGATGTTTGTGAACATTTGCGAACTAAATTAACTAACGTATACGTTTAATTCTATGAATGTGTATCTAATGAGTTGAAGCTAGACTTCTTTTTGTATAACTCTTATCGGTGTAAGCGGATCAAGTTCAGTCTCTAACTTTACGGGAGAATATGGATGTTTGTGAACATTTGCGAACTAAATTAACTAACGTATATACTACTGCCAAGTAGTCTCAAAAAAGAATGTTTTTGCAATCCTAGGAAACAGGCCTTATATACGTCTCTGGACTGGCCCTGCTCACAAGCCCAATAGTGTGGCCTAGCCCGTTTCCAGGAGTCGAGCTTTACTCAGGACCTATAGAATTGTTGTCCGTTCGGCATGGCATGTGTAGTTTCACTATTTTCTAAGTTGAAAAATAATAATTTTTATTTACATGGCACTTAAAACGTGAAGGAACATGAATTTTGTATGGTGACATTGGCTGTATATAAAAACAAAGGTTATTGATACAACTTCAAGAAATATAGATCTATAGATCTGCTCATAATTAAATATAATACTTTGCAAAATATTCCCACTATGATCACTTCAACTACAAACTAAAAAGCTACGAAAAATTTCAATAGAGATTTGTGATTAATCAAAAGCATTGGCACAGTAGAGATGGTACAAGTAGTGCACCAATTTTTGCACTTTGCGTGCACCTTGGCCCAGTACGAAGTATGGGTTACGGCCGAAAATGACATTGGCCCAATTGTTCGTTGATCCACAGAGTGCCATTCTTCTAGTCCTTGTATACATACTTCTCTGGACTGGCCGTGATTTCTTTCTGTTGGGCTTTACTAACAAGCCCAATAGTTGTGGGCCAAGCTCATTTAGGCATCAAGATTTGTTCAGGACTTGTAGGTGTGGGCCTGATGGGCTAGACCAAACTTCATCTTTTAGTTGACTTCAAATAATATATATATACTCTCCCTCTTAAACTTTGTTTTTCGAATTTTGAAATATTTATATCCTTTATAACAAATTACTCAATATGAAGTATGAGAATTATTATTGTTCAATTTAAATTATTTTTTTCCTCTAACTAGTGACAAAATATAGGTTATTCCTTTGTTTTATATTACATTGTATTAAGCGTAAGCGGAAAGTTCTAAAAAAACCTCTTGTCTACTGTGATTTTCTTGGATTTTCAGCTAGCATTTGCAGACTAGAGAATTATGATGTTGAGTAATTTGTTATAAAAGGATATACTTAGTCATAACTTCAATAACAAAGTTTAAGAGAGAATATTTAAATATTTGAAGACAACCAAAAGATGAAATCTGATCTAGTCCATGAGGCCCACAGCTACAGGTGCTGAGCAAAGTTTGATGCCTACAAAAGGGCTTGGCCCAAGACATTGGGCTTGTGAACAGAGCCCAACTAGAGTAATCCATTTTGGTGGATTCACGTGACGTTTTGCATCACCTGATATAGAAACAATAACTGCATTAATTTTGCATAATAACGATTTCATGATTTGTAGGCTGTAGCATGTCCTCCCTTCAGCTTTGTCATGACAAGGCAGGACCAAATATTTGTGTTATTTTTTTATGGATCACCAAACCCTTCGGCAAACATGCTCAACCCATTCTTCATACTGGGCTAAGTAGACCCGTAAGAATGGTACTAAGTCGCCCAACAAGCTTTTCACATTCTTCTGGGACAAACACAGTTCCATCTTCTGAACAGTAGCCCAGAATTAGGAGTGTAATGATGGGCCTGATTTTTTCAGGCGTAAGTTGAGACTCGAGAGCTAGAAGCAGAAGGAAGTTATTTTTTTTTTTTTTTTTTGATAAGCACAAGGGAGTTGATGAATACTGATGAAGATCAAGGCCGGAGACTCAAGAATGCTTATAATCGAGCCCGTCGTCGTAAGATTACAAAGGGCCAAGCACCTGCCGGCCTGGGTGATGTTCAGTCCAATAACGAAGAGGGCGTAGATTTGCTTGGAGAGTAAGAAAAGTCAAAGTCTTATAGGAATATAATTAGTAGGACGAATAGGAATAACTCGTGATGAAAGCAGTATATCTCTCCAAATGGTCAAAGAGTATTGCCAAGTGGTGGGATTAGTGCAGATAGACCTCCAACAACCCTCAGTGGTACTGGAATTGATCATATGACATTTTTACAAGCAAACATCACACATGACAATACTAAGTTTGTAAATGGAGCTGTAGTTGGCGAAAGGAATGTGTTCCAGGTTAGCCATGATACTTTTTATTTGAGTTTGTATTTGACGACATGATTTGGATGACACAGTTAACCGCGCTTCTGTTGATCATGCGAATAATGATGGAAAGGAGAAGAGAACTTCTTTGAAAAACCGTCTGGAAGTAATTACAAGTCTATTTCTTTTGTTACTCAAATAAGAAAAAAGGAAATCAGGACTTGATGTTGCCTAGATTAAAATGGTTTCATCATTAGACATGAAAAAATTAAAACGAATTAGTACATGGCAAGTATATTCACGATTGCTTATCAAATAAAAGAAAAAGGTATATTTATGGTTGTCTAGTCGACAACTGCCTTTGAAAGTGAAAAAAATGATATTTGTACGAGAATTCACTAAATGTAGGTGCTTCATTTATCAAAAATTCCCAGTTCACGTATTGTTGTAAAATGCTTACCTGATATTTTCTTTTCTTTTTGTCCCTTTAAGAAGAAGATACTAAAGTCTCCTTCCATTTTGTGCAATACTCTGGCTAATGTACATTGAATTGCAGGTTGACCAAGGTCTTGGCATTGGTACTAAGTTCCCGTTCTTTAACAGACACCAGTTAACACTGACCAGATTTTTCCAATTGATGCAAGTGGAGAAAGGTGCTGGTAAACCACAACCACCTGTGTTAGTTGTTCATGGCCGCTATGGAGGTTGTGTGGGAGACCTTTCAAGTTATGATGCTTCCACCCTTGGGGGACCTTATTCTGTGAGGGGTTACAGTATGGGCGAGCTAGGTGCCTCAAGAAATATCATTGAGGTAAGATTTACTTCGGTGAACTGACTTTGAATAGGTGTTTCTGTACCATATCAAGATTCAATTTTTTTATGAAATAAGATTTGTTGTTATGTGTGTATATTGTCTATGGAATGTTAAGGCTGATATCTTCTTATTCGATTTTCCTCCTGTTATGTTGAAGCTTGGAGCTGAGATACGGATACCTGTGAGGAATACTCATGTATATGCATTTGTAGAACATGGAAATGATCTAGGAACTTCTAAGGACGTTGAAGGGAATCCAACGGAGGTCTACGGGCGAATGGGTCATGGTTCATCATATGGTTTTGGTGCCAAGCTTGGCCTAGTGCGAGCAGAGTAGGTCGTTACTCATAACACTGGGGCTCATGCAATTTGCCTCTGTTTTAAAGAGAGATTTTAGTGTGAAATTTGGTAGATACGTTTGCTTAGCACATTTTTGGCACTAGGATTTCTCTTTATGAAGATCATTGTGTAAATGATCAGAACTAATACACTTGAGGGGCGGCATTCTCAGTCCTAGAAATTCCTTGATAGGGGAAAATGATGACAAAATGTCTTTGATACCATCTTCCGCTTGTACTCTTTATTCTGCTTGTACTCTTTTATTTTTTTGGCCAAGTTGTGTTATAATTTCTCCACATTCCACAGACTATCAAATTTAAATTCAGGAAAATATGATTTACAAGTTGCACCCATTTTTACTGACACAATTGGTTGTTTTCAGTGAAAAATTATAATTGTTTACATCACCATCATTGATTCATTGCACAAATTATGACTGCATTTTACCAAAATCTCTGAGTGTAAACTGGACATACTTGAGATACAAGTAGACAATTCCTTCGCCAAATGGTTTCAAGATGGAGATGTTTATGTGACCATCATCAAACCACAGATGTCAAAACAGAGCCATCAAGGAGATTTCTGGCAAAAAGGACTTCTTTCAACTTCACCAATGTTGGATGGATCAACATGACACTGGAACCTCTTACAAACCGAGTTCCTTTTTCAATTGAGCAAGAGTAGCTTCTATATCATCAAGGTTTTCCTCAATGCTGCTCCCCTTGCCAGCTTTATCTTGAGAGTCACTTCCTCTTTCCTTTGTCCAAGAATCGTTGATAGGGTTGCGTCTATTAGATCCTTCGTTGTTTTTATTTAATTCAGTGTCTGAATATACTATGTTGAGCTCTTTGTCCAAAATAACCACAAATTCTTCCCCAATTTCCTGTCAAAAGTGACTTTACAAATGAGGGTTTTTCTAGTCAATCAGTCAACAAACCATATGAGTTATCAAAAATAATCCATAAGCTTATTCATATTTAGTTCACATATTGGATCCGTCAACCAAAATATGTGTTTTTAACTTTTAATCCATAACGTCCACAAGAATCGAACTTCATAAACGAGCCCAACACAAGAATTGGCCTCATCATAACCTAATGCTTCTTCTATCCAAACAAAGCTTTGTCATCATTATTTGTGTATAAATATTCTGAAAATTATAAATAAAAGAGATTATGTAATTTCTAGGAGTATTTCGATAAAAAGATTCACAGACAAGTGCAGCAATTTGAGGGATAAACCTAGGTGTAATATGATTGCAATTTTAGTGACTAAATTTATGTGTATTAATTTTTTTTGTATTATCTGTTGTGGTGTTATTTTGGTTAATATGTATTAAAATTTAACTACAATAAATTTATCTGCATTAATTATTTGTTGTGATTTTTTTTTAGAAAATTATTTGTTGTGATTTTGTTATTTGTCGCATCTTCCTCCTACGGTTTTTTCCTATTTCATAGTTACGAGGTTTGGCATAGTGACCATTGAAGCAACATAAAAGTCTTTGCTTCTCGTGATAGGAGAAATCGTCTCAACACCCATTCAAATAATCAAAACATATATATATATATATATATATATGCTAATATACATGCGACTTCTTCTCTTTTGCACATTGGTAGAGATTAGAGACATTGTTAGCATGGCCTTTCTTGATACTCATAAAGTGATTGCCAAAATTACTTTTTATCACCTTCTAAATCCAAAACCAGCATTAACTTTTAAATGAAATTTGTCTAATATTAGGACGTCTACAATTGGACGCATATATCATCTAATAGTATTTGTGTAGCCTTATTCTATATTAGGAGTAAAATCGCTTTGTGGATGAATCTATATTAGAGATCATGTCATTTGGTTCCAACAAATCCATGTAAAAATTTCCATTGCAGATGAACCAATCATGTTCAATGTCAAAACTTTAAAACAGTCAGGTATGGAAGGCATCAAGAATTGGGCCTCCACAGATAAACAAACTAAAACCCAGCAACAAACATTTTGACCAAATACAAAGTTTCAAGAAATGAAAAATATGCTTCTAGGACCTAGATTGACAGTAGTTAACAATGAAGATAAATTTCATAACTCAACTTATACAGAGCAATTCATAACAACTTATTATAGCTGCAGATTTAGACAAGAATCAACAGACAAGGATAGGAATTCAAAAATGGAGAATCATCCGGTGTATAGACACAGAAATTAATGAAAAGGTTCGTCAGACATCAGAAAAATAAGCCACTGGAATTGATCGGTTGATCTCCAGAAGTGAATTCCATGGTAGATAAATCCATTTTCAACATGGAAAAAAAATAAATAATAATTGTAACAAAGAATTCGTAAACCCTTACCCTACAAAACTAAAACAAATACCAAAAACATAGAGATTAAAGAGAGAAGTGGAGACAACAAAACAAATCTATTCAAAACACAAATCATAAAAAAAAATAAAAAGCAAACCAAGATGAGAGAATTACAGGAGTCGATTCCAAGATTTGATTGCCGAGAGTCCCAATTTGATATGATCACCGAATTAGGAAATAACATCCTAACAGGCACCAACTCTCTCCTAAAACTCAAACTGTTTCCTATCGGCCCAGAAATCCGTTGTTGTAGACTTCTTTGATCCTTCTACTCCTCGCTCTCAACTTACACAAGAAGCAATAAGGCCCACCATTATTCTTCTAATGGAAGGCTACTGTTCAGAAATTGGAAATTGTGGTAGGCTTGCCCAATACTTCTCCTGTCTCAGTCTGGGACCTAGAAGAATGGGAAAAGCTTGTTGGGCTACTTACCTTTCACTTGGTGGCCCAGTATGAAGTATGGGTTACGGACCAAAACCAGTGGGCCCAAATGTCCGGTGATCCACAAAGTACCATTCTTCTGGCCTGGGTCTACTTGGCTTGCACATTGTGGCCCAGTATGGAGTATGGTTTGAGCTCGAGAAGCAAGTGGGCCCAAATGTCAGGTGATCCACATAGTACCATTCTTATGGGCCTACTTAGAGCACAAGGTGGCCCAATATGAAGTATGGGTTGAGGTCAAAAAGCATGTTGCAAATATGGTGGTTGAAATGTTAGTAGTGTTTGATTGTACTTTTATTGATAGTATTTATGATGTTAAAATTATTGTGACAAATTATGTGCAGGGGTATTATGCTTTTAACTTGTAACATATTGAAATAAATAATAAAATAATTTAATAAATTGAAAATAAAACTTAGATATATTTTGAGGTTAAAATATCACCATTAATTTATATGGTTCACCATAAGCATTTTTAAATTTTTATAGAGAGAGAAAATATTGTAGTCTTTTGAACAATTACAAAAATGTAAGGGTATTAAGGGAATTCCACTTTTAAAGCAAGGTTAAAAATGAAAATATGATACAAAATTATAGTCTTTTGGACAATTGCACAAAGTGCCATAAAATAGTTCAGCAATTGCCTAGGAATTAGGGCCAGCAAATTATTGTTCGGAGCAGAACACACCCGAAGTATGGGTTACGGCCCAAAATGACATAAAATTCCATCTGGCCCTTATATACTTCTCTGGACTGGCCGTGATTACTTTAGGTTGGGGTGTGGGCCTGATGGGCTAGATCAGACTTCATCTTTTCGTTGTCTCACATGCAGGAAAACTCAAGCTAATATTCTCTCACTTAAAACTTTGTTATATGAATTTTGAAATAAGTAAATCCTATATAATAAATTACTCAATAATTCTCTATACGACAACAATTGCTACCGAAAACTCCAAGCAAAGCATAGTAGACAAAGAGTTTGATTTACAACTTCCCGTTTACGTTTAATACAATGCAATATAAAACAAAGGAACGGCCTAAATTTTGTCCCTATATATTAAGACAAAAAAAATTCAAGTTAAAATATTAATAATTCTCATTTGCATTGGACCCTAATAAAAGGTCAAAAACATGTGAAGTTTCTGTAGCGACATCTCCCAAGGAAGTCACCCTATATATAAATATGATAAGTAATATTTGTCACATGTCTTCTTATTTCAACCACGAACATTAATTTTTACAACAAAGAATGTTTAATTTGAAAATTTAGGGCTGTCTTCTATGTAAATTACTATATAATTAAGGGTATCAAAAATGCTCGTTCAAGATAAAAGGAGCACTCGGAAATCTATTAAATTTGAGAAACACGCATAACATGCTAATTAAGTTAATAAATCAAATATTTAATTACATTAACAAGGCACTTAAAATGCGCCGTTCGGCAAGGCACTCTCCAAAGTTGAAAAACAATAATTTTTATTTACATGGGCACTTAAAACATGAGGAAACATGAATTATTTATAGTGACATTCCCTAAGAAAACCACCGTTTATATAGACAAATATTATTGATACAGCTTCAACCAGTCCATCAAACACGTTCATAATTATTAAATATAATTTACAAAATACCTCGACTATGAAATGCTCATCGCATTCATATGAATGGATTCCATTTCTGTTTTCACTTTTTTTCTTCACATTTGCTTCTGCGAGACCGTTCATCCTAACAAAACCGAAAGGAAGACACTGTACAACTCGTGGAATTTCGTCAAAGACCCTTCCCGATGGTTTCAAAACGTTTAAATATTTCCAAACACTTGATCACTTCAACTACAAGCCAGAAAGTTATCAAAAATTTCAACAGAGATTTGTGATTAATCAAAAGTATTGGGATGGTGCAGATGGTACAACTAGGGCGCGATTATTGCACTTCTCGGTCATGAAGACTCGTTAGATGCAAGAATTGGACCTTGTTCTTGGAATTTCTGTCTTAATTTCTCTTGGACCTTGTTCTTAGAATTTTGTTGCTTTGGTACTCCATAATCACTAGTTGTTGTTTTACAGCTCCGGAATCAATTTTCTTCTTGTCATGTTTAATTCAATGTATTATTTGTCTTAATTCTCTTGGACCTTGTTCTTGGAATTTTGTTCATGTACGTGGTACTCCATATATAATCACTAGTTGTCGTTTTTTCACATCTCCGGAATCAATTTTTCCATGGAATTTTTTTGATGTTGTACTCATTAATCACTAGTAATTAGTTGTTGTTTTTTACATCTCCAGAATCAATTGTTTTCAAGTTTACAACAATTTATTTTTTATTATTGTCTTTCTCTTGGACATTTTTCTTGGAATTTTGAAATATTCATATCAATTATTATCGTATATACAATGCAAATAAATCTTCCCCGTCTATTCATTCTCTTGTTCCTACGGGGTTGGATCCAAATCCAAACCCATCACAACAAACCTAAGGAAGTGTCCGTCCTTATAATTATTAAGTACTTATGTGTATAATCTTCCACATCTCCCATTGAATTTGAGAAATACACTTAATAGGCTAATTAAGATAACAGATTAAATACTTAATTACGTTAGCAAGTATACATTATTTGAAAAAAATCCAAGGAAATAATTCCAAAGAGAATCATTGTTTGTTCGGCATTACTGTCCAAGGTGACAAATAATAATTTTATTTACATGAGCATTTAAAACATGAATTTTGTATAGTGGCATTCCCTAAGAAAACCACCTTTTATAAAGACAAACATTATTGATACAGCTTCAACCGGCATCCATCAAACCTTCTCATAATTATTAAATATATATTGTAAAATACCTCGACTATGAAATACTCATCGCATTCATATCAATGGATTCCATTGCTGTTTTCATTGTTTTTCTTCACATTTGTTTCTGCGACCCCGTTCATCCTAACAAAACTGAAAGGAAGACACTATACAAATCGTGGAATTTCATCAAAGAGCCTTCCAGATGATTTTAAAACGTTTAAATATTCCCAAACACTTGATCACTTCAACTACAAGCCAGAAAGTTATCAAAAATTTCAACAGAGATTTGTGATTAATCAAAAGTATTGGGACGGTGCAGATGGTACAACCAGTGCACCCATTTTTGCACTTCTCGGTCATGAAGACTCGTTAGATGCAAGTATTGGGTTATTGACTGATCAAGCTATCAAGTTTAAAGCTCTTCTAGTCTACATAGAGGTAAGGCACCACTGCAATTTCAACATCGATCTGTTAATAATTGAGTTGTTTCAAATTTTAACTATTAGTCTAAAAATATTTTCTTTTGAAATCGACGATTAGCATCGATATTATGGGGAATCAATCCCATTTGGGTCAGCTGAAAAAGCTTTCAAAGACGCAACCACGCTTGGATACTTAAACTCTGCACAGGCTTTAGCAGACTATGCAGAAATTCTCATCCACGTAAAAGAAGAGTTTGAAGCTCAGAAATCTCCTATAATTGTCATTGGATTATCATATGGTGGAAGTAAGTTAATAGTACTTGGTTTTTGTTCTCTATGGATCTTTTCATTTTAACAAAAGTTTAAGCTTAGTTTGTGTTGAGCTTGCAGTGCTTGCTTCATGGTTTCGATTGAAATATCCACATATTGCAGTTGGAGCTCTAGCCTCCTCAGCTCCAATTCTTTTCTTTGAGGATATAACGCCACAAAACGCATTCGCTTTGGTGGTATCCAATGACTTCAAAGTAATTAGATACATATATATATTCAACAACTTTGATATAATGTTTCGAATTTCTTAATTTTACTGGAATTAAATAAAACTAATTTTCATGGTATGTGCAGGGAGTTAGCGAAAATTGTTATGATACTATAAAACGATCTTGGTCTATAATTGATGAAATTGCTTCTGCCCAACATGGGCTACGACTTCTTAGTACGAGATTCAAGACTTGCAAGTAATTACATGAATTACTTAGCTACTAATTACTTATTTCGCATGACTTACATAAATACAATTAGATATAATTTAGTTGAGATTTCCTTTTTAATCATTGTTAAATAGGGACCTGAAAGATTCTTCTGAACTCAAGAAATACTTGGAAGCAATATACACAATTGCCGCTCAATCTAGCCGCTCACTTGTACAAAAAATATGTCAAATAATTGATCAAGCTCCTACAGATGATTCTATTCTTGACAAAATAATGGCAGTTGTCGTCGCTATAGCAGGTGATATATGCAGAAATTTTTTAATATTCGGACGGGAAAATCTAATTTTTGGTTATTGAATTTTGGGTCAAATTCCAACTCAATCACCCAATTTACAAATGTTTCAATATGAAAATCGAAAGATTAAATTTATTTCAAATAGATCATATATAACTGTGGTTACAACCGATATACATTTTCAGGTGATGCACCATGTTACGTTATTCCACCCGAAAGTGCTCCTGATCAGTCAGATAAGGCTTGGGAATGGCAGGTAATTAAATTAGTAATGATAGGGATCCCAGCAACTGGTATCCTATTTATCTCAACTGTTGAGTTATACGCATAACTGAGATTCCAACTATTGTCGAGATCTTTATCATTTTCGTAAGTTTAGCTATTTATAGACATATATATATATATATATAGAGAGAGAGAGAGAGAGAGAGAGAGAGAGAGAGAGGGGGGGGTTGTATTGAGTTCAATTAATCTTAATTATCAATAACTAATCTTGGTTAACTTGTGTAATAAGAAATGCACAGAGATAGTGATGCCTGGAGGACGTGGAGATGAAACCATGTTTCAACGTGCTCCTTTTAATCAGAACGATTACAACAGCCTTTGCATGCTCTTGTTTGCCATTAGACCTCGAACTCATTGGATAACTACTTACTATGGGGGTCGTGTAGGTTTTTCTTTTTCTTTTTCTTTTTCTTTTTCACTCATTTATTAAATCTAGTTGATATATATATAAGAATTCTCCTATGAGTTCGTAAAATGAATTCATAAAATGAGGTCTTAATTTGTAGGATTTACTTTTAAGGTTCAAAATATTTTTTTAAAATTTGAAAAAAAAAATATTTCTATTTGGATCCATCTTACGAACTCAACGATATATTTTTTGTTCGAAACAAAAATCAAAATGCAACCAGAAATGTAAATGAAATGTCTTTTGTTTTATATCTAACGATCTAAAATTATCATACACTTTTCATGTTGATTTTTTTTTTCAAACAAAAAAATATCGTTGGGTTCGTAAAACTAATCAAAATACAAATATATATTTTTCTAAATTTTTAAAAAATGTTTTGTACTATAAAAGTTAGGACCTCATTTCAAGAGTTCATATGAAAATTCCTATATATATATATATATTGAAACGGAAGTGGGGAGATTTGAATCTTGATTATTAAGGTGATACACACCATTCTTACCATTCCAACTAGTAGCTCGGGTGTTGGTATATACTTATTATGACTCTTCACAATTAAGTGGAACCATACATATATTAATGTAATTTATGTTTTCTTCTTTCTTTTTGACTTAGGATATAAAATTAACTCTTAAAAGATTTGCTAGCAACATTATTTTCTCTAATGGGTTAAGAGATCCTTATAGTAGCGGCGGGTAAGCACTTAATTTCATATAAAGTTTTGTTTATCAAAAATCGACAATGAAGGATGATTGATAATTTGATATAACAGTTTATTTTCAGTTGAAATTAATATAAATATTTTTTGTTTTGTAATTTTTCCACTTCATATATAAATCCACCCCATATGTTCAGTAGGCTGGGTCCTTCCCTAATCAAAACCCAAGGGTTTTTTATGTCAACTTTATCTATATATGTATGTATGTGTGCATTGTAGGGTATTGGAGGATATTTCAGAGACAATTCTTGCTGTGACGGCAGAACAGGGTAAATTAATTAAGAAAATATTGACATTTGCAAACTGAGTTGTGCATATTTTAGTTTCAAGAATACTCAAATACTCTCAAGTAGGGGGGAAAAAAAAGATGAGAAAAGATATCTTAAAGTACATTATTTACTTTGTAGGTACACATTGTGAAGATATATATCCTACTAAGAATACTGATCCAAACTGGTTGGTCACCATGAGAGAAACCGAATTCGAAATAATTCAAAAATGGATCACACAATATTATACAGATCTTCAATCTTGAGCTTTTAATATTTCTTGAGGGTATACACCATGCCAAACGCACTTTGGCAAAAATTAACCTCAAAACTAATGTTTTATTATTTCTCTACATATAGTGGAACTTTTAATTGAGCTAGTATTACTGTACGCTTGAAACATTTATTTTATATTTTATTATTCTCCTAAAGCCAGAAGAAAAACCCCTGGTTCAAGAAAACTGTTGGATACTGGTTTGTAATGTATCTACTTTGGGCACAAACAATTAAATGTGGACCCACACGTCTTTTGGGACGGCTCTGTGGTTGAATACACACAACTCCAATGTAGATGAATATAGTATATTTGCATTACAAAAACCAATATCAAGTGACTAAGAAATTGATCCCAAAAAATGTGTACATGAAATGGTGTAAGTTGGTGTTTGTGAACCAAATCCCATAGTGGAAAATCATGAACACAAAAGTGAGTTTATAATACTGAGAGTATATATATGAAATTGGACCTCAAGCACCCAAGTTCCGGGGTGTGAAATTCTTACGTGAGCTAAGGTATGGGTTGGGCCAAAACCTTACGTAGGCTTGGGTTTGGCCCGTTGATCTTTTTGGGTCAAAATTTGACCAATTTAATATCATAGTCCAATTAAACTTAAGATCATGGCCCATTTTATCAAGTCAAGTCTTCATCCATGATATTTGGGAAATCATGGAGGGCGTGGGAAGTTTAATTGGACTTGGATCCAAGGCACCCAAGTTTTGGGGTGGGAAACCCTTATATGGATTAAGGTATGGGTTGGGCCAAACTTCACGTAGGCTTGGGTTTGGCCCGTTGATTTTTTTGGGTCAACATTAGACCAACTTAAGATCATGACCCATTTTACCAAGTCAAATCTTCATCCATGATTTTTGGGAAATCATGGAGAGCATGAGGAATTTTAATTGGACTTGGGCCCAAAGCACCCAAGTTTTGGGGTGGAAAATTCTTGCATGGGCTAAAATATTGGTTGTGCCAAAACCTTACATGGGGTCGGGGTTTTGTTTGGCCCGTTATTTTTTGGGTCAACATTTGACCAAACCCCAATTCAACTTAAGATCATGGTCCAATTTACCAAGTCAAATCTTCATCCATGATTTTTGAAAAAAAATCTCAGAGAGCATGGAGAAGTTGCAATATATGCTGACAACCCTGATTTTTGGCTACTAATTTTAATTCTGGGAGGTCCATTTTTAATGGGTGATTTCGGTTGGGCAGAGGGCTAAGGGTGTGTTTGGAAATGATTTTGGTTTTTTGTTTTTAAAAACTGATTTTAAGATTAGATTTTGAAAACAATTTTAAGAAATGATGATGAAAACAAAATTTATTTGGTAGAGGATTCTGCACGGAGAAAGAGGAAAGATGAAAGAGAAAACAAGAAAGAATTTTACAAAACTTCAAATAACAGTTTTGGTTTTTTGGTTTTTGAAAATCAAAAACAATTTTCAGTTTTACAAAATAATTTTTGAAAACTCCCACCCAAACAAATTTTCAAAGCTAAAACAATTTTTGAAAACAGAAAACTGTTTTGAAAATCCTAACCAAACACACTCTAAGGTTTTCTTAGTTTTTCTTTTACTTGCTTCGAAAACCAAGCTTCTCTTTTGCAAGTGATCCTCTTACAACGACCAAGCTTCATCTCCTTCTTTTTTTGATCTTCAATTTTCGTGTGTCTCATTGAGAGAGAGTTCCTTTCATTTCTTGGTTTGATGTACGCTTTCCGTGGTACTACCATAAGTGTGGAATCGAGTAGATCTAGGAGGCGAAATTGTGTGAGCTGCTAGGACATGGAAGATAGGCAATTAATCGCTTTAAGACCAAAGGTTTAAATCTCGTCCGATTCGTGTTTTGTATGAGTTTCTTATGACTATTCGTTCATCTAAACATGTATATGTGTGAACTTTGTTAACCTGTTTATTTTCTTGGTATTAGATCAATATAGGTTATATATCTGAGCTAAAATCTCCAACAAAAACTAATGTTTCATTCACTTTACCTTTACAATATCAATATATCGAGAGAGAAAAAAAGGAGCTTGTGGCTTATAGCAGTTAATTTCCATCTAAGACCTAAAAAGTATAGGGTATTATTTAGGTCAATATTCTTTGTTAAATTGACAAATATATTGTGTTGGGGAGTTATAATTGGAGAGCGTCCGTGAGCATACTCGCATACTTAAGTTATTAGGTTTCAGGTCGATCCAGATATGTACATTTTAACTTTTTTTTATATTTGTCCGATGTATGACTTCAATCACTTGTGAATTCCCAACACGTTGAACATCTGGTTGAGGGATTGCCAATGAATTAAATTCGAAGAACAACTGGAATGGAGAGTGCATATAAAAAATCCCCAAACACAAAGTGACAGAGAAGTGCTATCCTTTTTTTCCCCACTTTACCATTTCTCTGGAATGGAGAGTGCATATAAGAAATTCATTCGCATATGCTTTTCATGAACTCAAAAAAAAATATTATTTTCAATTTTTTCCATCCTTTTCCTCTGACTTCAATACCTTCGAGTAGATGGCTCTAATGTTACTTTTTTCCTCTTAAAATTGATGTGTCATTGGATCTCATCTCTAACTTTTCTCAGTGCATTAAGAAGTAATGATATATTAATTAAGCATACATCGAAAATAATTTTAGTTTGTTGCAAAAAGGGATAGATTCATGACTTCTTTCTGAGATATCAATTGTAGATGTCAAAGATATCAATCAAATACATTGTCAATATCAATAAGATATTTCAATGAAAGATATCAACAATTGTCAAAAATATCAATAAATATGTATGATGCTGCTATAATTAAGTTCAACGTTTTAGAGAGGGGAAAAAAAAGGAACACCTTGATAAATTAATTTTTATTAATAATGTAGAAATTAATAATTTATTGATTAAATAATATCTCGAAATAATTTATAGAGGTTTAACTGTATATGAAATTTACTTTTACCCAATTACCATCATTGTTTGATTGAAACAAGATTTTTAAACGATTATTGGCCACACTCAAATTGTCTACTCCATTTTCCAGCATAGCAGTAAAGGACAAGTGTACTCCAAGAGCAATATCTTTATAGCCATGCGTTAAATTTTATCCCGTCGTTAGGTGGAAACTTTTGTGCTCGAGGCACTTGACGACAATTATGTCCTTTATAACAAATTACTCAATAATGGGCATCATAATTAATTATACGACAATTGCTACCGAAAAATCCAAGAAAATCATAGTTAGCAAATGTAAAGCAAACCTAAATTTTGGATTATCATATGGTGGAAGTAAGTAAGAATACACCATTCTCTAAAACTATCACATATTTTGTCTCTCCTTGTTTGTCTGTTTAGTATGGCAAGCTTATTTTCCAAGTTGAAAATTAATAATTATTATTTACATGGGCATTTAAAACAATAAGAAACATGAATTGACTTCATACTTAGTGGCATTTGCTAAGAAAATCATTGTATATAAAGACAAAACATTATTGATACAGCTTCAAGCAGCATCCATCAAACCTGCTCCTAAGGGCAAATGCAATGGTGAACTGGTATTGGGCCAACAAAGATGTTGTCTTTTGCTGATGTGGCTGTATTGTAAAATGTGTTTTGCTTATGTGGCTGTATTGGGATAAGTGTTTTGCTGATGTGGATGTATTGATATTTGATGTTTTGGTGTAGTTTTGTTGTGGATAATATGGAGGAATGGAATGTTGTTGGGTTGGGTGGAAAGAGAAAGTGTGTGGGAAGAAAAAGTGTATAAAAATTTGTGTTTTGCTGATGTGGCTGTATTAGAATACGTGTTTGACTTGACTTTTTGTGTAATAGAGGTGGGACCGGGCCAACAAAAATGTTGGCCCAGTAAGTTGTTTCTCATTGCATTTGCCCTAATACTTTGCAAGATACCTCAACTATATGAAATCTCTTCATCGTATTCAAATCACTGGATTCCAACATTGTTGTTTGTCCTTTTTTTTCTTTACAATTGCTTCTGCGACACCGTTCATCCTAACAAAACTGAGAGGAGAAAGACGTTGTGCAAATCGTGTAGCTTCTTCAAAGACCCTTTCAGATGGTTATTTACCAAGATATCATACCCAAACACTTGATCACTTCAACTACAAGCCAGAAAGCTATCAAACATTTCAACAGAGAGTTGTGATTAGTCAAAAGTATTGGGCCGACGATGCAAATAGCACAACTACCGCACCAATTTTTGCACTTCTCGGTGACGAAATTCGATAGATGCAAGTATTGGGTCATTGACAGATTTTGCTATGAAATTTAAAGCTCTTCAAGTTTACACAGAGGTAAGGTACCTCTACATTAATTTCAGTGTCCGTTTGAGTTATTTCTAATTAACTTTAACCATTATTTTAAAACATATTTTGTTTCCGATGATTAGGATCGATACTATGGGGAATCAGTCCCATTTAGGCCAACTGAAAAATCCTTCAAAGATGCAACCACACTTGGATATCTAAACTCCGCGTAGGCTTTAGCAGACTGCAGAAATTCTCATGCATGTAAAAAAAAGGTACCAAGCTCAGAAATCTCCTGTAATTGTCTTTGGATTATCATATGGTGGAAGTAAGTGAGTAGTAATCGTTTTGATTCTCTAGGGATTAGTTTTGTTTTCAACAAAAGTTGATCCTCAGTTTGTCTTCTTAAGCTTGCAGTGCTTACTTCATGGTTTCGGTTAAAATATCCACATATTGCACTTGGAGCTCTAGCCCCCTCAGCTCCAGTTCTATACTTTGAGGATATAACGCCACAAAACGCATTCGATTTGGTGGTATTCAATGACTTCAAAGTAATTAGATACATATATATATTCAACAACTTTGATATAATGTTTCGAATTTCTTAATTTTACTGGAATTAAATAAAACTAATTTTCATGGTATGCATGTGCATGGAGTTAGCAAAAAATGTTTCGATACTATATAACAATCTTGGTCTATAATAGATAAAATTGCTTCTGCCCCACATGGGCTACAACTTCTTAGTAAGAGATTCAAGACTTGCAAGTAATTACATGTAGTACTTAGCTACTAGTTACTTATTTCGCATGACTTACATATACAATTAGATACAATTTAGTTGAGATTTCCTTTTTAATCATTGTTATAGAGACCTGAGAGATTCTTCCGAACTCAAGAAGTACTTGGATGCAATGTACACAAATGCCGCTCAATATAGCCGCTCACTTGTACAACAAATATGTCAAATAATTGATGAAGCTCCCACAGATGATTCCATTCTTGACAAAATAATGTTAGTTGTCGTTTCTATAGAAGGTGATGATGCAACCATGCTACGTTAATCCACCAGAAAGTGCTCCTGATCAGTCAGATAATGCTTGGGAATGGCAGGTAAATCACTTAAATTATATATGGAAACTTTGAACATGCATATATATATAGTGTTATATATAGAGAGAGGGGTTGTATTGGCTTCAGTTAATCTTATCAATAATTGATGTTGGTTAATTTGTGTAAAAAGAGTACTTGCACTGAGATAGTGATACCTCGAGGAAGTGAAGATGATGAAACCATGCTTCTAGGTACTCCTTTTAATCAAAACGAATTCACCAGCTATTGCCAGAAATTGTATGCTATTAAACCTCGATTTAATTGGGTCACTACTTGATACAGCTTCAGCCAGTATCCATCAAACCTGTTCATAATTATTAAATATATTTTGCAAAATACTTCCAACTATGAAATGTTCATCGTATTCTTATCAATGGATTCCATTGATGTTTTCACTTTTTTTCTTCACAATTGTTTCTGCGACACCGTTCATCATAACAAAAATGAAAGGAAGACATCGTACAAATCGTCAAGCTTCGTGAAAGACCCTTTCAGATGATTTCGAAACGTTTTATCATTCCCAAACACTTGATCACTTCGACTACAAAGCCGTAAAGTTATCAAAAATTTGAACAGAGAGTTGTGATTAATCAAAATTATTGGGACGCCGATGCAGATGGCACAACCTGCAATGCACCAATTTTTGCACTTCTGGGCGACGAAGACTCGTTAGGTGCAAGTATTGGTTGGTTTATTGACTGATCATGCTATCAAGTTTAAAGCTCTTCTAGTGTACATATATAGAGGTAAGGCACCTTTACAATTCCAACATACGTTTTGAGTTATTTCTTATTTTAAAGAATAATTTGTTATCGATGATTAGCATCGATACTATGGGGAATCAATCCCATTTGAGTCGACTGAAGAAGCCTTCAAAGACGCAACCACACTTGGATATTTATACGTTTAGGGTTTATAATTATACGGGGAGATAGCCAATTATAATATTTTATTAAAAATAAAATTTATTTGATTTATAATATGATAATTGATTATAATTGAACTTAATGCTAACTTGATTATAATTATGTTACTAAAAGAATGAATTATATGCATATACAATTTGTTAGCACTTACAAATTTGTATTTTTATTGGTATTTTCTGGATATTTGTTTTAAAAATATATACTTTTTTTTAAAAAAGGAATTGTTCACCTGCCGGCTGCATATAGGGGACGCTTGGCAGCATTGGTGATGGTTCCACATAAATGACCGAGTCCTCACTCCTCAGTCTCTCTACACACCACCAAGGCTGTCGGCAAGGGGTAAAAAAAATCTTGTCAAACTGAATTGATCATTAAATTGATTGATTGATCGATTATTGTTAAATATATTAATGAAGACCAATCAAATAATCAAAAAAACTGATCACATTATCAATGATAGACCGATTAATTGATTAAATTTATATTAAAAAACCGACAGTGAATACCACTGGACACCAATTTCTAACACCAAAACTCTTGTGCTCAATTTAATGATTTTATTTGTTCTCCAAAAAAATCAATGATTTTATTTTGTTCTCTTACACAGGTACATGGGGCTTAATTTTCTTCCACACAATTTCCAAGACCAGCCGTTTCGATGAGCCCAGAATAAGGTTCAAACTTCGAAGTCAATACTGCCAGCTGAGCTGGGCACCACGCCTGAGTCCTGACTAGATGTAAAATCCATATTTGTTCATTCGTTTCTCTCTCAATGTTCAAATGCATCGGGTCTATAACATTATATTATACACAAAGAAAACAACTTTCAGTAAATATTCTGAAAAATTATATTCCAATAACATGTCACGATGAGATTCTTAGTTATATCTATATATCTTATTTATACAATAAGGTATCGATTATGCATGTTGAAATGATATTAGCGCATGTAGCCTCAGGCCCTCAAATTAATAATTAATAATCAATAATCAGTAGGAGCATGGTTTTGTATATTATTAAAGCAGTTGCGCTCGGATGCGGGTTCCTTCGGACAGGGCCCCTGATTCTCCTCGTGACTGAACTCCTTCTGGTCAACTAACTTAACGAACGGTTCATTGACTCCAATTTTCCATGTAAAGATACTCTGGCTCTGACGCGCAACAATGGAGCGTTCTTGATACATGCGCCCACCACGTGCCACGATTGAGAACTGTTGGTGGGATTACACAGAGTCGTCAGGTGAGCGTGGGTCAATAGTACCATCTCCGTAAAAACCAAGAGCTCTCTCTGCACTCTGCAGCTGCTGGCGCCGCAATTGAAGGTCGTTTACCACTTGCACTTGACAACCAACTCCTCACATGTTTCCCACGCTTTTCGCGCATCTTCTACGCCGAATTCTGAGTCTTAAGTTGACCACGGTCAATTTAACCCAACCACGGTTCAGTTAAGTTTTATAATATACCATTCTCCTTCACGTTATCCTTGTGCCACGTCCCTAATTCTCTATTCCGGCCTTCTACTGACATCACTGCTTTGAGATGTGGCAACCACAGCCGATGGATAATATATTAATGACGTCACAAATTCTTCCCTTTCACTTCTTCCAAATTCACTCGCAACAGCCGCACAAGTGTACTATATATATTGCAATGGAGGCTCTATTATTATACTAGAATTTTAGATGTCAACTGATTACAAATTTAAGGATAACCATGTTATCAAAGAGCAGTGTTTTATATACAGTATTATTACAACTTTAAACAAACATCGAAATTCTAAATTAAGAACCACGAATAGTTCAAATGATAATCATATATGTGGTATCTCATAGAGGTATCGAGTTCGAGTTTCGTCATCTCCTTCCCTTATAATCGCAAAAAAAAAACTGAAATTTAACTCCACTTGAACGCATTAGTTGGCTTTTAACGTGGTTTCTGTTTGAATTATTGACTTTAAAATGTGTGTGTATATATATATAAGCGTTTTGACCGATCGAAACTGAAAAAATTCTACCGGAATTATTAAAATTGAACAAATTTCAATTTTAAAATTATTGATTTGAACTGATGAAATTGAAACACGACATATTTTTTTGGTGACAACAAGTAATATTAACCCTACATTTGGGTAAAACATGACTAACGATACCTTTAGTGGCCATCAAAGTCAATCCATAACCAAACCATAAATCACAATAATTAGTGTAATCTAATAACGTGATATCTCCGTAATCACCACGCTATCCATCCTTTTTTGAATTTAAATATAATTTTCATGTAGTCAAACAATCAAAGCACAAGTTGGGTGACCCATTTAATACATCACAACTGTTATCAACTTCTCTCACAAACCTTATCACTCTCTCTTGTGAAATGTAATAATCTAATAATAATAATTTAGAATTATTTTGATGGGAGCGTGCCGTGCATTTGTCAAAAAAGAAAAGCAAAAGGCAGGCCAGTTGGCCAAAAGCGATATCATCACAATTAACTTCCAGAAAATATTAAAAAAAAGAAAAAGAAAAAGAAAAATGTGAACGCGTTAATATAAAGTCAACAAAGAACAAGCTGGGTTTCTCTACAATGACGTTCTGGTCAAACGTCACAGAACGTCCAATAATATATGAACTTTTATTTTTTACCTTTTCTCTTTTTAAATTCTTTTTGTAAATTACTTGAAATATCGAGATAACAACCTATGAAATTATAAATCGAAACCAAGTAAAATAGACATCCCAACTCAAAAACAAGAAAAAACAAACAAAGTGTTCGAATATTCTTGAAAAGAGTGATATACCTATGCCTCATTTCAATACGGTCGAATTTAATTTTGTATTTTTCCATTATTTTTCGTATTTAACTAAAGTATTTAAAAAATTATTAAAAAATCTGTAAATTTTAGTAGAAAACCAGTAATTTTAATTAAAAGTCATCAAATGATTTTGACTTCAACGTCAAAACCACAGGCGCACTGGACACGTGACGGTATTTAAATGGACAGATGTCGGTAAGCCAATAGAGTGGGATGCACTTGTCGTGGCATTATTGGGTGAGTACTTACGTCATCACTGTAGGTGGCTTGTTGATGTTTAGTGGGGCCCAAAGAGTAAAAATGGGGAATTCAAAGCATGGTTAAGAGTTTGATAATGATGATTAAAAAGTTATTAGGAGAGATAATGAGGGGAGCTTGGGGATTATATAATGGCAAGGAACACAAGGAGCTAAATCAGAGAGTGTGAGTGAGTCTGTTAGTGGCTGAGAGACAAATTCACTGAAAATTGAGAGAAAAAAAGTCAAGTTTCCTGTGTGAGAGCTTTGCGTTGCTGTTGATTCTCTTCTTCGTCTCAATTTTCTACTTCCCCCCTCTGAAACATCCCGCTTCTCTGAATCCCTTTCTGTTAATCATCTGTCTTTCAAGCAACAATTTTTTGGGTTTGTTTTGAAAACAAGAAAATTGAATCAAAACCAAACTTAGGAAGCTATTTTTTGAAAGCCGGGTGTTTTCAGAATCGAGATCCAGGAATTTATTTTTCTTTTCTTTCTGTTTCTCTTCAATTTTCTTGCAGCTTGGAGGGTGATTTTTAGTCCCTCAAAGTTGGGTTTCTAAGTAGAAGGGGTTGGCTATTTTAAAACCTCTTTTGCATTAATTTTCTTTGAAACTGAGACCTGTTCTTTACTTTTGAATAGAAACAGGTTAATTTTTCTTTATTTTGATTTTCTTGCTGTGAAATATTTTGTGTTTATAGTGTTTGAGGCATGGCATGTGCAATGGATTTTTACAGTAGCAGACCTCCTCTTCAAGCAGATCCATTTGGGGGTGAGTTAATGGAAGCACTTGAACCTTTTATGCATAAAACTGCTTCTTCAACAACCGACTCAACCACCCAATATCTTTCTCCTTCTGTTCCTTCTTCTTCTTCTTCCTTCAATTATCTTTCTTCATCTCCTTCGCCTTCTTCACAATCATCTTCTTTGTATCCTGATGGTTGCTCAACTTCGATGACCCACCAGTTTTCAAATGGGTTCTCGATCTTTGACCAATCCGGTCTGGAGCAACCCGTCTCTATTGGTCTGAACCACCTAACTCCCTCCCAGATCCACCAGATCCAGACACAAATCGACCTCCAGAACCAGCCCTTGACTTTCCAGAACCACCAGACTGGTCATAGCAGTCTCAATTTTCTCCATCCGAAACCGATCCCCATGAAGCAAGTGGGTACACCACCGAAACCCACCAAGCTCTACCGAGGAGTCAGGCAGCGGCATTGGGGCAAATGGGTGGCCGAGATCCGGCTACCCAAGAACCGAACCCGGCTCTGGCTCGGCACCTTTGACACCGCTGAGGAGGCAGCTTTAGCGTACGACAAGGCAGCCTACATGCTCCGCGGCGACTTTGCCAGACTCAACTTCCCCAATCTCCGCCACAACGGATCCCACATAGGCGGCGAGTTCGGCGAGTACAAGCCTCTCCATTCCTCAGTTGATGCGAAACTACAAGCCATTTGTGAATCTCTGGCTGAGACGCAAAAACAGGGGAAGGGAGAAAAGCAAGGTACTTCCGCCAGGAAACGAGGCCAGGTGGGCCCCAAAGTGGCGCGGCAGGAGGCTGAGTTGCAGGCTGCGGTTGTTCCAGACGCGGCGGTCTTGAACAAGGTTGAAAGCACCGGGTCTCTGGTGGTTACAGAAAGTGATGGTTCAGGAGGATCGTCTCCTCTGTCGGATCTGACCTTTCCAGAGGTGGACGAGGCTCCTTGGGGCATTGCTCCGGAGAATTTCAATCTGGAGAAGTACCCTTCATATGAGATCGATTGGTCCTCTATTTTGAATTGAATTTGTTGTAATCATCCACTTTGTTAGTGTCGATTATGCATGGTAGGGATTTTAGGGGTTACTGTAACAGAGTTTTTGGCAGTTGCAGGGCTCGAATTTTGGTCAGCTAAGGCCTTTTTCTCTTGCTGGCCATGAAGAGATGGTTTATGTTCATTATCCTTCATATTAATGTAATCATTTAGTATTCCATCATGTAATCATCTATTAAGCATATTGTTTATAAATCAAATCTAGTTTCCAATATTTATGTAGAGATTAGTTGTGTGGCTGAAATTTGTTTGTTTTTTTTTTGTTGAAAAGTAAAAAAAAAAAAAAAACCTGATTGTATTAGTTAAAATTCAATATAGTCCCACATCATCATATGCTAATTTTCTCGATTCAATGGCTAGGTGTGATAATTTTCTCCGCTCATTAGGTAGATGAAGACGAAACTCATCAAAGATAAACCACAAAAAAAAACTACTCTTATTGATACGGTATCAAACATAAACAAAGAACTCGTCTCCACATTGAGGTATGATTGAACAATAAACTTGGATCTATCAATTTAAATTACATCCAAGATAAATCTAACAATTTCATGCAACATCAAAGCATATACGAAAATGGAAACAGATTCGAGTGTGAATCGAAAGAGATCGATCATTATCATCATTTTCTTCACTATCGCAAAGAATATTATCAATCGATATCAATTTAAATTACATCCAAGATAAATCTAACAATTTCATGCAACATCAAAGCATATACGAAAATGGAAACAGATTCGAGTGTGAATCGAAAGAGATCGATCATTATCATCATTTTCTTCACTATCACAAAGAATATTATCAATCGATAAATCCATAAGGTAGAATACTCAGAGAAATCAAATTATTCGAGAAACATACACGAAAGACAACATAGGGGAGACGTTGAAAAGTTGATTTTGTTTGTTCTTTGAGATATGGAATTGAGTGAATTTGTTTCTTTGTGGTATTGATTAGATTTTCACTGCTAAAGTCGAGTTCTTTTTGTTGTTTTGGCTAGTTCTTCGTAATCTATAAAAAGAGGGGAGACTAGAGATGGACAATTGGGTAAAGTAATCATTAGACGGATCTCCCACAAAGCTTTTGGTTCAATGAATATTGTCCAACTTGTTTGACAATTTGTATTGTTCACCACATCGCTTTCTCGAAAAATTTCATATTCAACCATATATATGACTAACCTTCATTAATAAGCTACTACTGTAGGCACGCGGAATCCGGTTCAGATCTCTAAAGCGACAAACTTTTCAGATTTCTTTCACACCTATCGGCTTTTTTTTTAACTATTTGTAAACACAGAGAAAGTGGGATAGGAGGCTGCAATTCCTAAAGCTCGAATTCAATATAATTATTACCCAAAATTATATTAAATTATTATTAAAAACATGTTATTGAGTATTTTGAGTGTTCATAATATTATAATATAATATTCATCCATAGAATAGTCTGCACTACGCTGTCAACAAATAAAACTGAACCAAAGCTCATACGGGAGAAATGAAGCTCCTAACCCCTCCCCGAAAGTGTACAGGCCCATGAAACTAGAAAAACCTCATGAAAATACCCCAATTGATTCAAACTCCCGACATTAACGCCATTTGCCTGAACTCCAGATATATAACCAACTCCACTACTGGTCCAGATATACAACCAACTCCGCTACCGCTCATGTGGTTTTCATTATATTTGATGCAAACACATTATTTGTCTTTCATACAATACCACTTCCTATGAAGGTGATTTCTGAATCAATGAACACAAAATCTGAAGACTACTTATTTCACCAGACATTGAGAGTTGCAACATGGTTATTTACTCACCGTTACACTTCAAACCACGCTTCTGCGCTTCTTCCAGATGAAACTCACATTCATCCTAAAATATTCCACAACAATATATGAACATTATTTCATTGTGTCAACAAATAAATTATCAATTCTTACGAGTTGGCAGTATTTTTAGTCTTAAACTGTCCCCGAAGTCCCGATGTAGAAATCAGTCTTTCAGATTGGCATTGGTGTAACCTCATTAACATAAACCTCACTGAGAACAGCCAAAAAGGGTTGTCATTGAATACAATAGAACGTGAACAGATAAATTCAATGATCCAGGCAAAACTTTGGCTTTTGACCACCAGAGAAACTAACCCTCCTAAATCCTAATTGGACGCGCCCATCTGATGATTCCCTTCCCGATAGTCTCTTCCGGAAGCCATAAACTGGCAACAACCCGAAAAGCAAGTTCGACCAAGCCAACTGAACAGAAAGATCAACTGAATTTACCGAGTTCCATCTTCTTCTTGATTGCCCTTTGACCATGATATATGAAAGAATCTAGTATCCCCGAAACAGTGAAAACACCTGAACACAAAAACCATACAGAGGTCATTAGGGAAACCAATCAAAACATCTAAGAAGAAAATCATGGAGCAAGACAATGACGCAAGGAACAGTTTCTTTTTACATGCTTGTACAGCACAGGGGCATACACATTTCATACTAGCCTACAATATGCAATATAAGATGATCCTAAATGAAAGTTTTAAATCACTGAAAACAACAAAGAAGAGATTAATTAAGGAGAAAATTATGATAACAATTGATGAAAAGAGCGCCAATCATTAATCATCTACCAACAACGAGAAATGACCGAATTGCGGTAAGTCGGTAACTAAAGTAGTTCTAAAGGATATAAAAGAAACAGAAAATAGAAGAATTAATGTGGCCGTCACTAATATATCAAAGTAACTAATATGAGAAGAAAGGGAGGTAACATAATCCAGTTTTTTTTTCAGGGATTTGAACCCTTGACGTTATGCTATGGCCTATGGGTTTGGTGGCTACCACTCAACTAGGGTGCCAACCCCCAAATGATCCGTAGTTTAGTTATGAGTTATGATGGCTAAAATGTTAGTGGTTTACCTCCAACAATAGCACACACACTAGTCAGGAAGTGCAGGAATGACACATGCTCCTCTGCGAAAGTCACCTGCAACACGTAAATGAGATGCAATAAAATCAGCCAAATAAAGGAAAACGACGCCTTATATTTTAGGTTACAAAATTTAAACTACCACTAAACGTAACAATCACTCTTTTTCTGAGGGGAAAACAATTACTCAAAATTGAAACCACATTGTCTAGCGGATAACTCACCTTGATTGGAGAAAGGTCATAAAAGAAGAAAACACCTGGTAGGGACTGAAGGCGACCCAATTCTGCGCTCCTAAAATGTTCAGTCACTGATAACTGCAATAATAAAACACCAATATAATTTCTCTCGTCTAGACAAATAAGTAGACCTGAAACTTTTTGAATTTATTTCCACCTGATTTGACTGGATGGTGTGGCCACTGACGTCAGTGTATACAGTAGGTACGACCTGCAAAGTAAGAAGAAACTTTTTGAGTAAAAGGATCATGACTGACTTGACAGTTCTATCCGTTGGTTATCAAGATCCTTTAAGAGATCAAACCAACATAAATTTATAAAAGCAAATCTAAGGATATTATAATGCCATTGATAATTGTTAATTAAAAACACAGCGAGAGAAGCTTAAATGAGGAATCAAGACATATGAACCTTGATAAAATATTGATACATCCCGTTTGGTGTTTCATGTGTCCAGTGCACCCTGACATTTCAAGGAAAAATGAGATATATATATATATATATATAGCCAATAAAAAGACATTTAAATAATGACTCAACTTTTCCACTAGGCAAACCTGTGGCCTAGTGGTAATGTTGTTTCGCCCCAAATTGGGGTCATGAGTTCAAATAATAGAAACAGCCCCTTTGCAATGCTGGGATAAGGCTGCATACATCTTGTCCTTTCCCAACTGGCCCCCGTTGTGGGAGCCTTTTGCAACATGTCGTTTAATGTTTTTAAATTTTTTGCAAAATCAAGCAGGGCAAGAAAGACAAAGAAGTTACCCATCAAGAGGATTCACAACACCAGGGAAATATTCTCCAAAAGCTAATCTATTGATCTTGTGACTTATCTGCATCATACATTTGTAATTATTCAGGATATTAGTTTGATAAATCATAACAAATAAATGATTAGAAATAGTAAGTTAATTTAAAATAACAATATTCTATGGACTTAATGATAATAAACAGTAGATTCATGCCTTACATTAAAACTATCCTTCTGAAATGCCAGCAGATCATGCACATGAACACCTGCTTGATGGAAACTTTTCCCAGGTGCAAAATGGAAATTTCCAGCCACCTTATTAACTTCCAGGAATCCGTAAATGTTACATCCCTCTCCTTCTTCATCCTTGATGCTCTGTAGAAAACCTTCTCTTTTGCACTGAATGCCAAAAACAAGACAACATAAAAAACGAGGTTTGAAGGATGAAAAAATTGGAAGTTGCACTTGTGTTTAAATTAGACCATAAACCCAAAAGAAAAAGTAATGTTGAATCCTTTTACACCCATAAGGAGAAAAAGTCCGTCTGTACATGTGTAACACAAATTCTCCAAGAACAAAAAATAACAAGGTATCAAATTTGAAGCACAGCTGGATCAAGATCGGTCCTGATTTCCAAGTTGAAATCTATAACCACCCACAGGAAAAGTGACAAAAAAGCAGTTGTCAATGTACGTAGATTTTTTTATAGTAGTATGCCACATTGATAGTTTGATACCATGAGCACTTTAGAACGCCCACAACATATGTTTTCAGATACTGCCATCACAACAAACACAAAGTGATTGAGAAGTGCATCCTTTTTCTCACTTGCACTATTTCTCAGCCCATTGAGTGTCCAAACCAGGCCCCTCTAACTTACACACGCATCGAACACGTCTGCCACAAAAAGGAATGTGCAAATGGACAAGCAACCTCAAAGCTGTGAGTGTGCAGCTTGCAGCTAATTCTCCAACAAAATAGAAGTTCCAACTCATAGCGAACTTTATTCTATAAGCCGTCTGAAAGACATACTAAAAGAATTTTCCATTCTAACATATGTAGAAGGAGAAACAACAAACCAATAATAATAATAATAGTTTCTCAAAAAGAAAACAATAATAATAAATGCCCTGTAGGCAATAAGCCAGTAGGTCAGTGCAAGACTAATATAAGCAACTAAATTTCACCCACTTGTCATCATTCTTTGATGGAAACAAGAATTTTTAAACGATTATTGGCCACACTTGAATTGTATGTTTTCATCCCTTTAATTTCCAGAATAGTAGTAAAGGAAAATGTACCAACTCTCACCTTTTTCAGAATAAAGAGAAAGGCGGTCAAGATTACTATTCTTAAATGCAAATTACATGTGACTTTGATATCTAGTGGAAAATTAGGAAAGAGCAATAGAAATTTATCCATGTCAGACTTACAATGGTGAACTTGCCATTCTGAACATACCCATCTGTTAGACATCTAAACCAATTAATCTATTAGTTATATATATGCTTTTCTAACACTCAGCACAAAAAGAAAAACAAATGTACGAGTGTTTATGATGGATTCAACACTAAAGATATAGGACAAAAGAAATTCGCACCCAACATAATGACCATCCAAATTAACAAAAAATGATGATATAAGAAAAACAGAAGTTCTGAATATTCATCTTCAAATCTTCTTCACAAAATTAAAATCCAATGATGCAGCTCAAAGAAAGCTCTTGTGCATACATACCTGATCAATCAAATCTGGATTTGACATTGCCCAACCTTTTTTCCTATATGCTTCACGAACGTCTTCACAGGAATTACAACAATCATCATCTGCCTGCCAGTAAAAATGAATAAAAATAAAAAGAGTAAGAAGGTAGCTCAAATGAGAAATCATCTTTGCTGTATAAATATTACCAATTTACCATTTATGAATAAAAAAATTCAGGGCTATTGTAAACTAGTCTAATAACATAAAGAAACATCAATTCAATTTGGTGGAAAGTTCATACACAAGTAGGACAAGTAGTTTACTCATAATAAAAAAAGAAATGCACTCATCCCTAAATATTGACCACATATTCGATATACCGTTACAAATCTGCCGTTCTGAAGCAGTATTGATAATAAAAGTAAAGAAGTCTTCTCCCTAACAAAAAAGGACGAACACACTAAAACCATGAATGAATTTGCAGACATATCTTGTGCAATACTTGACATGGTTTGAAACCTTATACACATTCCTTTTCTCCTGTTCTTTTCCTTAATATTTTACAGTTGAGCATGCAATAGGTCTTCAGTGTGGTGAGGATACCAGAGCTACAAGCTTACCGATTCTGCGCCATAGCAAGAACCACAGTATGTTTCATTGTGCTCAAGCCGGCCGCCATGTCTCTGTAAAGGCTTTTCAATCTGTATCACAAGAGTAATGCAGATGAGTGGAAAAAAATATTGTAAGGTAAAGGCAATTAAAGAATACAAGTTTACTTGAATGCAAGTTTAAACAAAACATCAACATTTGACCAAGAGCAGAAAAAAAGAAGGCAAAGAGATGTCCAAGCACATGAGCATGTAAAGGTAAACAACACCCATGCACAACGTTCTCGCAGTTGGAGGGAATGGAGACATGCAAGATGTACGTAGACCTAACCCCCACATAATATTTAGAGAGGCTGTTTCCAGGTTTCTCTAGGTTGCTTTCCAGGTTTCTCTAGGTTGCATCCTTGCAACTCTATCATACGGTCACATGTTTGCTTATAAGCAAATTAGTATGATAAGGAAGGCATAATGTATGCAATGAAAGCACACAAATCAACTCTCAATGAAAGCACCAAATTGTTGAGGATGTGGTTAAGAATCCTACAACAAACAAATTCAATTGAAAGCACCTATGAACAAAATAAAAGATAGATTTGATCGATATAGAATTCACATAATTGAACTCTAATACGGTCTCTAGTGTAGAAAATACATAATGAATTTACACTAGCTGAAGCCAATTGGAGCAATAATACCCTAAAGAGCCGAATAAATATAGTATAGAACACACATAATAGTTCTATCCTAACCCGAGGAAGTCAAAGCAAAGCGTGTCTTAGAACAACAACAAGAAGAAGTTAGGCAAACCCTCCAAATATTCTTCAATTCTCCAATGCTTAATCAATCAGCTATATAAACTTAGTATTTAAAGACATCAACCCTAAATTAAATTAGGAAACAAACTCTAATTAGTTGAATTAAATAAGGATTCTAAACTAACCTAAACTTCTCTTAACTTTCTAGGATTCCTATGATTCTCATCAAAATGCCAAGATCCTAGCTTCAAGAAATATTAGCTTACTATGATAAAAGGTAAAACTTCAAGAGAAAGTAGAGCTTGCTAATACAGCGTCAGTGTTTAAAAACCTTCGATGTAAGATGGAAGAAAGAACACGATTAAATACACAAGTATTCAAAACAATGTTCATAATCATCTCGAGAAGCTTCAATCAACATAATGTTCCTAACCTTGGGAGCGCCAATTCCATCTTGCCTTGATTCTATTACGTTGCCATGAACATCTAACCTTTTCTTAATTATGTCATGTTTCTGCATGTGATAAAAGAGCAATAATGTAGATGTTAAACCAATGATTTGATAGTTGACGAGCATATAAAATTGTTTATACACTTAAATGCAGCGTCACTGCAGATAAAAACCTGAAGTAGTAAAAGCTAAAGAATACCGAAGTACATAGTTTACAATTTAAGGTGAAACTTGTAAGTACTTTTGCTACATACCACATCAAGATGTTGCTCTCCACTTACATCCATGGCGTCAAGACTAAGGATAGAACATGCAAGGGCTGGAAAAGTGACATCAAACTGCATTTTCAAACATCTTAAATGGTCAATTGAAGTTCATGACGCAGTTGTTGAGGCTTCATGAAAACAAAGCTATGCTTAACAGCAGATATATCATATAAAAAGAGGCTTCTAAATGATGCATGCTCAATAATTATTTTTTGAAAAGAGACAGAAGTCAATATATATATAAGAAAATCAGGCACTTCAAAGGAAAATCGTAAGTCCGTATCATTTTCAGGACAGCTATAGTAGATTATTCACAATTTTAAAAACAACAACTAAGGTTCCAGACTCCAGGGAGAAAAGGGAATCATGAAACAGTGAAGCAATGTCCAACAATTGAGAAACTATATCGATTCTTTCTCAATAAAGACAATACATTGATGTGTAGAGTTTCCCCTCTTGAAGTATCAACCACAAGCTTCGTTTCAGTAACAGCATGAAGATATAATCCTGAGATAAGTGTTAAAAGGAAAAAAGTTAATAAAATCAAAAAGAGAGAGAATGAAAATCATTTAACATGCAAAATCACTAAATAACATAAGTTATTAACAATGTCCCGAATCACAATCACTAAATATATTACATCAATATGCACATGAGACTGGGCTTGTAAAAGTTAGTTGACTTTTCAAACAACAGAAAGAATCCAATCAATATAGTAATAGAAATGGGCCAAAAGGTGTCATTTCACATATATGCACAAATCTATTCCAGCTATTTTGACAAATCTGTTCATATGTGTTAAAGCCTTGCTTTAGTTGCTTATGACCTTATGTAAATCCTATAGTAACAAATATCAAAATTCAAAACCTTCATCAACTTACTAACTATAGAAAACAGTATACCTACAACCTACCTACAAAGTATACAAATGCGACGAAAGCAAATATATCTCTGCCCATAAATATATCAAAAATTCCTACCCCAATCAAACATCCACAACCTAAAGTGGATTTAAAAACCCTAGTTTCAAACTCTACCACGAATTATTAAACTTTCATTTTCTGAGTGGTGTTAAACAACTTATAATCATACAACACAAGCAACGTTAAATAGATATAGGAGTGGGCACACTAATCATCCAAAGGCTTTATCCTAAATAAAGGATGCTTGCTAAGGCAGAAAATTATGAATTTTGATTAGAAACTTGACAGCATATTTGCCAATCCAGCAAATAAAACAACTATGTCTGCCATAAATTCTAACTGTCTTACTAAACCATTTACAAGCCAGCAAACTCATATATACCCCACAGAATTCCAATCCACAAATTGTGATTTACAAGGCCTTTACAAAACCAAAAAAACCACTCCCTCGTTCTCAGCTGGATGCCTCCTAACCAGAAAATCTGTGAAACAATATGCATTACCGTATGGGGACTTTTTTTTAATGTCACAGTTATTTTTTTCCTTGAGGGAAGGGGGATTTGAACCAGGATTGGAGTAAAAAAAAAATCAACCCAACATAGGATTATAAGTCTAAACATGGCCCAGACTAGAACAGGGTACCAACCGCATTTGCCAACCATCCCTCAAACATTCATTCTTGAACTTGTCGTGCTCATTCTCATCAGAATCATCTCCAGTACATTAATCATACAATTGTTTTGGGCATAATATTAAGAAGATTTCAAGGCATGTCAATTCCCTCATTCAATATGACAAACACAGTCATGATAACAATTAAACCCCTAATACCCTAATTCTAACTCAATTTTCAACAGAAAATAACACAGGAATTTAAATCTGTAATGCCATCTCTTCTTTTTTCTTGTTTTGTTCCTTCCTTCTTTTTTTCTTTAAATTCTAGCCGGCCACGTTCACTTTAGCTGCAGATTTTGATAGATTACTCACCAAGACTAGATCAAAGTTACGCGAACACCGAATTTTGAAATTCTAGAAAGATCTCAAACAAAGAAAATAAAAAAAAATAAAAAAAGAAGAGCTAAGGAAAGGCTAACACGTACTTAGCTCGGAGACGAAGAGCAAGAGCATAACAATGGAGGAGGCGAGGGTGATAACGCCACCGGATAGAGTACGGCTGTAGAAATCCTCGTTGATTTTAGGGTAGGCGTCCAAGCTTCGTAGCCTGTTCACAAGTCCTTCCATGGCCGCGTCTGAAAAACGAAAATTCTCGGATCTGACGGATGGATCAACGATTAACGCTTATAAATAATACACACTAATCTAATCAAAATATATCTAATTCTTATTTGATTTGATGAACATACATAACGGGGATTGCTTTAAACACCCCGTCGTGATTCAATCAGGCGTTCAAGTTTGGGATAATTTTTGGTAAAAGCGTAAAAAGGCTTTTGTTTTGTTTTTCTTTTTTCCCCTTTCTGTTTCTGTTTTGTGTTCACTTTGTTTGTGTGGTTTTTTTTTCTTAATTATATTTTCCAAATGAACAATCACGCAATGCTACATACCCAAAAGATTTCAAATCTATGTGACTATTCATTGATTGAAAACATATATATAAGAGTCACCCTACATTAGTTTCTTTTCGAAGTCGAAACACACGTGTCCAAGTTACGAGGGAAATGCCGCCGCACGCAATGCTGCCCCATTTAGAGTTGTCAAACGGATCAAACTCGGTCCATAACCTTTTCGTGGGCTGGGCCAGGGATTCCGGTCCGCTTAACAGTGTAAAAAACATTAACGTTTTTAAAAAAATTAAAGAGGGGAATATAAGTCATAAATATTGTAATGGTTTGCACTTTGATTTTCCATACAATACTCCCAAATTTAAAATTCGTCATACGCGTTTCTTCCATTTTTTGTTCAAGGCCAGGTCCGGCCCGCAAAACCTGACCCTAGGGCTCTAAGCGAGTCGGACACCCCATAATTTCTAGTTCACGGGTCGGGCCGGACTGTGATGGGCTGGCTCGGCCCATGAAAGCCTCGAACCACTTGTGGACTGTTCCGGGCTGGTTGGACCAGCCCACTTTACACCGTAGCCCCATTAATGAAAAAAGAGCCTAGTGTAGGCCCAAGACCATTGTAGGTACATGTTCTGAGCTCATTTTGACAATGCCAGCAGTCCAATTTCAGACCTTATATGGACAGCCCATTATAGTCAAAACAACAGGATCAATTGGACTACATGAGCATGGTGTTTTGGTGTAAAGACGTGCAGCAATAATACATGTCTGCACCATTTTTGTTTCTTTTCAAAAATGATGAAGAAAAGAAAAACCGAGTCCCTGGTCATAGTGGAGAGACTACACAAAGTTAAAAGCCAGAAATAATTTTACACACGACTACCACACTTAATCGTCCTCGTCATGTACGATTAAGCATGTGAGAGAATAGATTCTTAATTATCTCCTTCAGTACTGGAAATTAATTATATCGATTTCACATCGATCCCTTTCATGTCATCAACCACATTTTCGGTGCTCATAAATCAAATCAAATAGCAATTTCGCAGTCAAATCGAAATCATTATTGGCTTTTGGTTTTCCTTCCATTAGTTGGAGAGCATGTTGTCACACATCCCTAAGATGTGTGGATGTAGTCCTGTAATTCGCCCTTAACAATTATTAAAGCCTTTTTCTTTGGGCTCAAATACTATTAAGTGAAAAGGTCTCAAGGAGAATTAAAGTCATGTGGGTTCGATGTATTCATGAAAATCGGATAATCCATTGCGGGTCAGATGTATTCACGGGAATTAGATAATCTAAAGCGGACAATATTGTTGATGTGTATGAGGATGCGGATTTATAGCATAGCACTAAAAACAAAAGTGTTCAATTGACAAATGATTGCCCGATTGTCAATTTTGTATCCGATTGCACATTTAATCACTAGATTTGACAATTGTCAATGGACTTCCCAAGCAATTTGCGTGCACGTTTTTGGGCTTTGGATCGATCTTTTGCAAATAAATGTCCCAAAATAATCATTCATGTTCCACGAAATTTAGTGGAGAAAAAACAGAGCCGAAAAGACCAAAACTTTCTTAGTTAAAATCATGATAGTTGTTGGAATTTGGAAATATGTACTACTTGCTTTATTAAAGAATCTTTCCTTCGAGCACTATAGGCTAGAGCAGCATATATTTCTTTTGCAAATGATATTATTATGATGCTATCAACCATGGTTGAATGCATGAATGTGGTCCCAAATCCCAAAATAAAAATGCTTGTGAATCCAAACAAGATATTGCTCTTCTAGGGTTAAGGAATTATTTCCTTCCTATTCCGGCCTTTGTCCTATATAAGAATGTACTTTAATGAATGTTTGATTATTTAGATTAATCCACCAACCTGTTGGAATTCTCAACCAAAACACATAGAAAATATATCCGCTCCGATCTACGGGCCTGCATGAATTTGTCGTCGAAGTTGGTACTTAGGCAAGCACATCTACAATGTGATCAGAAGAGTTTGGGGTTTGCTTATAAAACACTCGGTTGAGTTATAAAAATATACCCTTATTAAGCTTCGAGAATAAATTAAAAGAATTGATAGAGTATAAATTTAGTGATCTCGTGATCTCTCCATGATCTCGTATTCTCCATATACACAAGTCAACTGAATCTCCTTGATTGTATTGTAATCAACGGAGACTGTATCACTATATATTGTAACATATAGCATCAATGTAAGTAACACCCATTTTATACAAATTCTTTAAGAATGACAAATATATCTATGATGACAAGTTGAACACGAATTTCTTACTAGGGAGTAGGGAAACTAGGGTTATCATGGAAGCTCACACGTCCACCATCCAAAACACCATATGCCATATCTTACTTTGCGTCAAATCTTACTCTTTAATTGGTACGATCAAAAGTGGTATATAAATATACTCATTTGTGTGCCCTAATCGTTCTTAGGCTCCTTATCTATGGCTCTCGGAAGTAGATAATTATTAGAGAATATTTGAATTTGGAATCATAAAGATTAATGTGAATCTTCTTCCTTTGTAAACCATGTTCAAACTAATTATACTTCTATTCAATTGAAATGAAGAAAAAGATGAGCAGTAATTGCATCTCACATTTTCCCAAGCACACCCCATTTAGGAGCAAAAACACACACTCTTTTAACACGCCTCTCATCCCTACCCATTCTCGAAACCCTAGCCACCTTACCTCCTCCGTCACCATAGACGCCAGCATGAATAGCATTCTTGCTTAACCCCGTTCGTACAATCCTCTACCATTCCAACCCCCAAAACCCTTCCTATCTCGTCCTCTTCAAGCCATCTCCACAATTGAGCCTCTTCTCTTCATTGTCTAGTTCCATAACCTCTGCTCGGAGCTCTATGATTCATAGTCTCAGTAGGACCTAGCATAACTTGAAACCAAATGTTGGTATGTTCATGGCGAGGTGCATCTCCCCATTGTCTTCGTTGGCAACGAAGCAACAACGACTGAACACGCTGGACCGAGGTGGTGGTGGTGGTGGTGGTGGTTCAGACCCTAATGGTGGAGATGAAGTGGCTAGAAACAATATAATGGTTGGTTTTATCTTTTATCTTCAACCAATTCATTTCTTCTGCCTTTGCTAAAGAAAGAAACAGAGAGAAGGAGATTGATTAAGTGTTGTGTGTGAATGGAAGGGAAGCTTATTTTGCCTGCAAGATCTGGAAGGAAGGCTGGTTTGGGTTTGGAAAAATCGGACTATCCGCGGCAGCGATGGTGGAGGAGGTGGTTGATGTTGTAAATCCACACCCCCATACACACCAACAATATTGTCCGCTTTGGGTTGTCCGGTTCTCGTGGATACATCGGGCCCGCACGGCTTTGTTTCTCCTTAGGCCCAAGCAGGTGGACTAGGCCCAACCCACTCAAGCCTAGGAAAAGGCCTTGATAGTGGTAAGAGGTGGGCTTAGCCTTATAAACAAGGCATGAGTGCCCACATCTTTAGATGTGTGACTTTTACACTCCCCCGCACTTGTGGGTTGGGTTATGCCAGACCCAACAAGTGGAGTGGAGGTCATGTCCAACAGGAACGAATTGCTCCGATACCATGTTGTAAATCCACACCCCCATACACACCAACAATATTGTCCGCTTTGGGTTGTCCGGTTCCCGTGGATACATCGGGTCCGCACGGCTTTGTTTCTCCTTAGGCCCAAGCAGGTGGGCTAGGCCCAACCCACTCAAGCCTAGGAAAAGGCCTTGATAGTGGTAAGAGGTGGGCTTAGCCTTATAAACAAGGCATGAGTGCCCACATCTTTAGATGTGGGACTTTTACAGTTGAGACCCTAGTTGTGGAGCAGAAGTGGTTAGGGTGTACTCGAAAAAAAAAACACAAATTGTGGGTATACTCATAATTGTTATATTTTTGACTGAATTTGTTTAGAATGAGATTTACTTAGTTAAAAATGAGGTGCAAATAATGCTTATGGAAAAATTAGGTGCAAATAGTACTCATGGAAGAAAAAAAAAATCAAGACAAGTTGGTCTCAAATCACCCGAATGTGCCACCTGTGACCTGGCCCCATTGAGTTAATTTAAAGGGTCAATGTACACTAGGCTAGATGCTCCAATAACAATAATTCAAGAAATACCCACTTGAAAGTGAATATTAAATTCCATAAAAATCTTGTAAAAGAAGAAGAAGATATATAGGATATCCAGATTACAAACAAAAATTAAAAATTTTGGCTTGGTGGGTGGGTTTGGCATTAAGTGGGTTCACCACTATGTGGGCATGATTTGTGGACCCATGGTGAATCATTGCCAAGCCAACACTGACTTATCACATCACCCAAAAGAAGACAAAAATTGGGCCCTCTGTTTTGCTGCGTCTGGTTTTCCCTTCCTTTGGTAGGAGGACTAGAATAGGGCCCCATTATTGTGGCAGTTTTTTCAGTTGGGTGTATTTTCACCTGCTCAGTTAGTACTCTATCAATGTTGCACAACTGTCTTTTCCATTTCGGGCCTAATGATCTTCGTAGTTAGTGGAATCTTTTAAAGCCTACACTTCACACGTTGAGACTTTAGAGGCCATAACACCAATATATAGATGTATTGGTCGAGAACGAGACTTGTCCTTTCTATGATTTAACCATAAAGTGGCCGAGTGGAATTAATCCACGTACACCCTGTCTTTAGTGAAATTCAATCATATAATTATATCAGGTGTTCTTTCAGACTTCATTTCATGATCATTTAACTGCCACGTATTGGACGGAAAGCAATTAGAATTTCAAACCCAATACACATCAACAATATTGAGTTGTCCGATTCCCATAGATATATAGAGCAAGCACGACTTTGCCTTCCCAGAAGATTACGCACCCCGATAGTATTGTCACAGAAGTACGCTTAACTGCAGAGTTACTAAGAGATGTTATCTTTAAAAAAAAAGCTTTGTTGACGGCAAAAAACTGAATTTATCTATATATGTTAACAAAAACTATCAACATGAATGACGATTTTGTGATGTAGGACACTTTTCGTATTATTCACTTAATTACTAGGAATTATTATTATTATATTATTAGGAGTTTTACTTTTAGTTGTTAATAGGATTTCTACTCAAATTAGTATTTTTAAATTTTTTTTTGATAAGCAAGATAATATATTAAGAACCAGAAGCAGTATGTTAGTATTAGTAATTTTTGGTAATTTTATGTCTATTAAGGTTTTGGAGTTTTAGTATTTATAGAGTTGTAGCCGTCCCGTCATCGGCAAAAGAAGATGATTGATGAATTAACAATATTTTTGAAGTATCTCTCAAGCTTTCTTGGTGGATTTCAAGCTTCTTTGGTGGATTCTAAATTATGTTGGCTTAGTCATGAACTAATCAATCGATTCACACTTCCGCACTGCGTCATTTTGATTGTCAACCAATGATGGTGTTGGTATGATGGTAAAGAGTATGCTAGTCATGTTCTTTTATTAGGGTTCAATTTTTTTTCGTAGAAGCACGAACTCATATATGAATTTTTATGAATTTAACATACGTTGCTTGTGGGAGACGGGTATATGTCTGATGAGTTTATCATTTGAAACTCTAAGGGCAGTGACTGCAGGTTCCCACCGAAAAAAAAAAGTTACAAGATTTTGGTTCATGGAATTGGTATCTTGTGCATATTGAATTATAAATAATTAATCTATCTACATGGATTATGGGTATCTTGTGCATAAGAATGAAGAATTAATTAGAAAAGGAAAATAAACCTGGATTGTTTTTGTTGTTTTGAGAATATTCCATATATCTCTAAGAAATCGAAAATCTATTTTTTTTCATATATATATAAAGACCAATAGAAACCTAAATATACCTATCAGAAATCACCGGCATTCACCGTCATTGGTTCAATATAATCACCATGAATATTTCCAAATCCAAAAAAGATTTTCTCGATCTCTAATAAGATAAAGTGGATTGATTCCTTAACGAGTTGTGGGTAATTATGATCCAATTTGTATCCCCCGGCCACTTATCATGGCTTTTTTTTAAAGTGGGTTCTGGCATATTGGGATTTCTTTTTTAACGGGATAGGGGACTCGAACTTTGATCATCTCGGTGAGATACGCCATCCTTACTATTTTAGTTAGTGGCTCAAGTGTTATTGGGATTTAATTATACAAAATGCCAATGACATTGTTCCACGAAGTTTTTTTTTTTTTCTATTTATTCTTCATTCTTGTTCTTTTAGGGAGAGGGAAGTAGATTTTGGTTAAGTTGATTCGATTATACATGTCAATCATATGCAATTATTCATATATTTATTCGAAATTAAAGAAGAAGGAAGCTGCCACGCATAAATTAACATGACCTAACAAATATTCTCTATTGACTTTGTCTTTGTACATTGCATTTAGCATCCATATATCCACCATAACATATGAAGATTTGAACGCATTTGTCTCTTTGTTTTATTCTTTACTGTTTTATTTCTCACTTCTTGTTAGAAATCCAAACTCAAACATATCAACAAATATTGTTCGTTATGTACTACGGGCCTGCACGGATTTGTTCTCCTAGACCGTCTTCGTAGTACTTAAGCCCATAAAATGCGTTTGTTGTGTGAGAGGTATTGCTTGAACTTTATTTATACATCTCTTGATTAGATTATGCCAATTCGATATGAGATTATACGTTTAGACACTTCTAAAAATGATGTGCATCGATCTCATAAGATTTGGCTCAAAAACATTTGAAGGTTTTATAATGTTAATGTTGTGTCGCTCAATTTAATTTCTGTCACATGAATATCATCTTATTTCATATATATACATATATACATATATATATATATATATATTATGTGTGTGTGTGTTTGTATTTATGTATGTTCTCTATTATATATGAAATTGAGGATTTACAGGAAGAATTTAATTAAGAAATAAAAAAAGGTAACAAAAGGAGGACTTTTTATCTTTTTAAAGGGCTTGCAAAATCTATTGAAAAAGTCCAAACGATGGAGGAATAGTAAAAGTGTGTGACCAATATTAGAGCATGCACAAGAAAGGAATAGTAATTGAAGGTAGAATCCTCACCAAACGATTTGGAAATTCCTACTACAAAATCAATCGACATCTTGGTGGCGTTGACAGTTCCTTCCATCCAGTCGACGTGGCCATTTCACAACCAAACACAATCAAATTTATTTACTAGACTTGAATCATTGAATTTTCTTGCTTGGATTGTTTCTTGAAAGAATAGGAAACTCTTAATGGTTCTAGAAGTTTAGGCAGACCCAGAAAGAATCAGAGATTTCATATATGAATATATATATATATAAGCTCACTTTATTAGTCTGCCTAACTCTGTCTTTTTAACAAAACTTTGAACCAGTTATAGCTAGTGAGCTGACACATGCCTGCCCGAGCAAGCACGAAGCTTCAAATGAATCAAAGCATCTCACATTTGGCCACCGGTTTTGACTTTTGACCAGAAAAGGAGTGAAGTAGCTAGAATTGTATAGAAGCATGTGACTAATTATTTGAGACGTCATGACAACATTTATATATATACGAATCTCATATAGTCATATATATGCGTAAATGCTTATGCATGCTTTCACTAAAAAAACACTTAAGATCCATTCAAGTCTTTAGTCAAGTCTCATATATGCTTCCTCAATACTATTCTTAATCTAAATGACCACCGAAAGAAAATGTGGGTTAAAGAATTAAATATTTGTTCATTTCTCATCCCAAACACATTGAATATATTATCTACTCAATATCACATGGGATCGACATCGTCATTGGTACTTAGACTCAAAAAACGCGTCTACAAGGGGTCAAAGTGACAGGATGACCGAGTAGGCCCCTAAAAGATATTGTCATCTCTAGGCTCCGCTTCCTTCACTGTATATACATTGATTGTACCCTCAAATTTTGATTTATATGCATTTTCAATAGAAGAGAAACTATACGGTTTAGTTATGTCATACCGATGTTAAATTCAGTCTTGACACATGGAAACATAATTCCATCATCGTTTCTTGTACCGATACCTTAATTTGATCCCGACATAATCATAGCTAGAAAAAAAAAAGGGAAGAAAGTGAACTTGAAAGGTATAATTAGAACCTTTTCATATAAATTCAACAATGTCGACATGGTGGTTTATTGTTTATGCATATGTTCGCAGAAAGTTCTCTCTGTTGTAATGTGAATTCTTAGTTAACAAGTCAAAATCACAGAGTAAACAAATTATGAAAACAAAAGGAAAAAGGCAAGACGCGCCATGCACAACAGCCAGATCGAATCGATCGATCTGTTTTATTTTTTGTATATTAACACGAGAAAACGTTGCTTTCTCTTCTTCTTCTTTTTTTTTCTTTTTTGTCAAAAAAATATAGAAAAACCAAGAACGCTGCTGGTTTTAAGTTATTAAGAGGGCGGTTAGGTTTATAGGCGCTAGTTTTATTCTCCCTTTACAAGGGGCGGTGTGAAAGTATTTTTGCATGCTAGTACAATTTGTTGAATATATGCCAAACTTTCATTAATATTCATTTGTACTATATTTGTTTGCACCACCAAAAAGAATCGAGTAATATACATAGTAAACAAGAATATAATATATATATATATATATATGTATATAGACTATCAAGTCAATGAATCCTGAATAATTCTCTCTCTAGTCCATTTATTGTTCTTGTTCCTTTTCAAAAAATCAAAAAAGTAGGGGAAACCGTCAGCTTCTTTGACTATTGAATTTTGTATTTAATTTCTTGATTTCTATGTTCGTCACACCTTTCCTTTCTATGTGTACACTCTTCTAGCTAGGTCAATTAAGTAAAAGAAATTTAACCCTAATTAGTAATTAGTAAGTACTTCAACTCATTTTTCCGAAACCAGCCAGCCTTCTAAAAATATTAGTAGTATTTTTTTGCTGGTGAAAAAAACTGTAACAAACACATCTATAATTTTAAGAATTTTTTTTCCAAAATTTTCGAATGATTGAAAAATATTCATGCATGCAAAAGGGGGCCACATATTTGTTCATCACCACTCTAGAGGTTTTTGGATTATAATTGTAATACAAACTACTGTAATACGATTTCGTAAATTACTTTAATTTCTCTAAGCTTGAAATTTCGTAATAGGAAGGAAAACACAAGTTGCAACAAGAGCTGCTAGCTACTTGTCTACACAGCCACTTTTTGGCAAACCTCAAAACAATCAACATATGGAGGCATTGGTGTGTGTGGATCTAGTGGTTCTCCAACCCATTTAACCCTAAGTGCCCCAACATTGTATCCTAAACGGGTCGTTTTCCCCTTTTCCCTTCCATAACTAAATAATTGATTCATAACAAAAAAAAGAAAAAAAGTCTATTATAGTGGTCCTCTTAAACCACTTGGGTGATTGCCTAATTGATGAATCTTTATGAACCAAATCATAAGGACTCGGGAGATATTGAGTTCGATTCCCATTGAAAAAAATATTATTGATGCCACGCTTTGGGCTCTGACACAACTTATCCTATTGTCAGCTGGAAAATTTTTATATGAGTGGGCATGACACGTCAAGTTGAGGCTCATATATATCAGATATCCTAAGGACAAAATTGTATGATGTCATTCTCAGTTACCAAAAAAAGGTTATCTTAAAATTTAGGAAAATGCTCGAAACTCTCTAAAATGCGACCCCTAAAAGACCTCCAATTAATATAGAATGTTGGACGTTAAGTGGACCTTACATGTATGTTTATAATCAATAATTATTTGAATGCTACACAGATTTGGGTGTCACATTTTGAATGGACGTAGCATTGCTCTAAAATTTAAAATTAACATTGTACACAAACATATGAACTTTTTTTTCCCCCACAAAAGAAAATTAAAAAATTCCGAAATGGTCCCTCCACTCAAAATTCGGTCTTGTAGCCAAAAAGAACAAAGAAGTGGTTGTTTACTTGTTTCCGTCCAATAGTGCCCCCAAAGTCTATAAATTGACTACAGAAGCCCCATTTGTGTTCGTGTCTTGCAAGTGTTGAGTGCGCGTGTGATTTCGACACTTTTGGGTTCCTTATATTAAGCTCCCATTGATTTGAACAACAACCATCTCTGCCTCTGTTTCACTTTCACTCCTAATACTCTGTTTTCTCCAAATACTCTGTGCTTTTTTCTCCATTCCTAGGAAGAGAAATCTGAAAATGACCAACCCAAATGTGGTGGTTTCTGATGCCAAATCAGGTATTGGCATGGCAATAACAGCGGCAGTGCCAAAGTCGCTGGCCTTGCTCGGCGCGGCGCAGGTCACTGTAACTCGAAAGAAGTATTTAAAGAAGACTGAAACTGCAAGAGAAGGAGGAGAAACAGCAAGAATCAATGCCTGGGTTGATTCAATGAGAGCTTCTTCTCCGACCCGAATCAGGTCAAAGATTTCTCTGCAGTCAGAGACTGATCAAGAGCACAACTCTTGGATTGTAAGTCTCCAAGAATACTAACTCAAATCTTCAGTGAAATTATTAAATTTGCTACAATAATGGTGTGATCTCATCTCATGTTGGATTATCAATTGTAGGCCAATCATCCATCCGCCTTAAGCATGTTTGAACAAATTGTGAGTTCTTCCAAGGGGAAACAGATTGTCATGTTCTTGGATTACGATGGTACACTCTCCCCCATTGTTGAAGACCCAGATCGAGCATTCATGACAAAAGAGGTTCATTAATTTCGCCTCTAATTATCGATTTGATTTGATTTTATACTGCCTTTCTCATATCATTAACGGCTTCTTCTTTTTCTCATAATTAGATGAGAGAAGCTGTAAGGGATGTTGCTAGATACTTTCCCACAGCTATTGTGACAGGGAGATGCAGGGACAAGGTAACCATTTTTTTTTTCTTCAAAATATATCTTTATTTTATCTATTAATTATTTTTGTTAATTAAGTGATTAATTGTGCACTTAATTATTATTTTACTGATTGTGTGAAAATTATTTCAGGTTTGCGGGTTTGTAAAACTACCAGGGCTTTACTATGCTGGTAGTCATGGCATGGACATCAAGGGACCATCAAAATGTACATACAATGAAGTGAGTGAAAGTGCACTATAATTTCATTCCTTTGTTGTATATTTGTTAGAAATCCTGCCTCATTCACGTCAATAATATTATTCGTTTTGAGCTTATTAGTTCTCGTTGAGAAACCAGACCCGCACCGTTTATTCTTCCTAAGCCATCTCACTTAATGGTATTTAGACCCAAGAAAAATGTTTGCAGGTTGATGGAGAGGGAGTCTTCCTTAGCGATGTAGGATATTTTAAGTCTCGACAATATTAATTGTTTATTTGTTGCCGACTGATTCTATTTTCATTTGAATATGCTCAGGACAATCAAGGAGTCCTGTTTCAACCTGCAAGTGAATATCTACCCATGATTGAGGAGGTTTATAAGACATTGCTAGAGTGTACAAAATCAATCCCAGGAGTCAAAGTGGAAAATAACAAGTTTTGTGCATCTGTGCACTACCGCTGTGTTGATGAAAACGTAAGACCTGACTTATTACTATTATTATTATTATTATGTTCATAAAAAATAGTCATTATTTATTATTTATTTTTTGCAGATGTGGGGTGGATTAGCAGAACAAGTTAGAGTAGTAATCAATAATTACCCAAAGCTTAGACTAACAGAAGGCAGGAAGGTGCTAGAGATAAGGCCAACCATCAAATGGGACAAGGGCAAAGCCCTTGAATTCTTATTAGAGTCATTTGGATATGCTGATTCTAATGATGTTTTACCAATTTATATTGGAGATGATCGAACGGATGAGGATGCATTTAAGGTATAATTACATCATTAATTCCGCTTCATTATTTTTTTTCGCAACTATCAAAAAAAGCATGCTGAACTCGGTTATCAAAACAAAATTATAGTATAAACTTCACTAATTGTAACTCATGATCATACTCTAGGTTTTGCGCAATAGAGGACAAGGGTTTGGGATTCTGGTCTCGAAAGTTCCAAAGGAAACCAATGCCTCTTATTCTCTGCGGGAAACAACTGAGGTAATTAAGACGTCAAAATTAACTTAGTTAATTAATTGACAATAATTACAATAATTATGCTAATTAATTAACTTGTATTCTTGCAGGTTAAGGACTTCCTGCGGCTTTTGGTGGCATGGAAAAGATTGTCCCTAAAAGGAAGTTAATTAAAGCTAGCATATATGGCAATTTGGCAAGACACAAAATAGATCGAGGAGAAAAATATCACCTTGAAAATAATTAAGGGTGGATCCATTTGAGTGTATAAATGTATTATCTTGTTCTAGACTTCTTTAATTTTTTAGGATAAAAGCTTTTGGGTTAAGGGAGTTTAAACCCTTGACCTAATCACAAGGAGAGGTGGGTTGGTGGCAAACCCTTCTAGTTCTAGGGCACCAACCTCTGAGCTTCTAGTTCAAATTAAGATTTTAATGGAAATAATTTATGCTCTTTTCTTGTTTTCTCCTTTAATTCTTTGCATTTCTTTCTTTACATTTCATATCCATCTGTCTATATTAAATTACCAACCACCAATAGACTAACCTATTGAGTGGGAGAGAATTTATTCATTCAAAATTATTCTAACAAGCCCATGCAATATTAATTTACTATTCGATGGATATCGAAGAAAGAGAGATACAAATACCTTTTTTTTTGTAATGTGGAATCCATCAGATCAGCTGTCCATTGAATAATTTGTTGGTAAATCGGGTCATATGGAAGACCGCAACTTCATGAACCAGCTGAGACCTGGGTCGAGTGCATAAAGGTAACGCAAGGTGACATTCGCACACGTTAACCTGAGTAATGACCTATCTCGCAAATTGCATTCATAAAAACAACCATGAGATCGATTTGAACTCACGACCTCCAATTTGAGTTATAACTTTCATGGTCAAGTTCACCATTTCAGTCACATCTTTTTTCTTATACAGATACTGATGCATGCATATGCCAACAGTTTTTTCCTCTATTCTTTTCAACGTGAGCACAATTTACAAAGAACAACTCTATGTATTAACTTATTTAGCAAAAATGAATATTGATGACATAATCAGGGACGTAGAATTCCATTCCAATTAAGGATTCAATTGCTCACAACATGCAATTATTTTTCTGCTATATACTATAAAGGTTCATGGACTCTTTCTAAAGTACTAATTGGTACTGATTCTTTCACGTTATATTAGTGTACAATATGCCATTCTATATTTAAAGAAGCATATTGTGAATGTGGGGGTACATTTGTCCTTTCCCAACCCCTTTTTTTCTACTGCCAACAACTCCAAGAAATATGCAATGCCATGGAATTACGAGCAGTCAAAGTACAACACAATGTGAAAATCTTGAATTTAGTGTCCCCTATGTTTAGGAACTCAATAAGATATATATATATATATATATATATATATATATATATATATATATAGAGAGAGAGAGAGAGAGAGAGAGAGAGAGAGAGCATATCTGCATATGTAACAGTTGTAAAGATTCCTTATTAGGCAGACCCAATACACACGCTCATGCTGTGTATATGTAGTATTGAATAATATACACATTATTCTCTTGATTTAAGGTTGAATTAATAAATAAATTATATAATGAAACATAGGAAACTGAAACCCATCTGGCCTGGTCTGATGGCAAAATCTGCATTTGCAAATAAGTATTGAATAATGAAGCGAGTTGATCCTTCAACAAAGGTATTTATGAATGCTGCAAGTACACCTGATAAGTGGAATTAATCTTCTCAATAATAATAATAATAAAAGAGTGCATGAATTATAGTGTGTGGATATAAAGTGGAAACCTTTTTTGTGAGGTTTGATAAGCACATGCTAACCAACCTTACTGTGAAACTCCATTATTTAGGTTTTAATTATAAGCAGCAAAATTAGGTCTCTGGCACCGCAATTCATGGAAATTAAAATCTTACAATTTGGATTTATTTATTATTTACAGATAATCAATCACATCTAGTTAGTAGTTAGTAGTTAGTACATTCATATATATAATCATAGATATTGCAAATGTAATTATTGAAGCCTTGGAATAGCCCATGATCATTGCAGATCTGCATGTGGGTTTACTGTTTATGATTAAATACTTGGTTGGACTAAATCGGAATGAATTAATTATTTCACAATTTGTCCCAAACATCCTGTAAGTTAAATGTAGATCCTTAATGTTTGCAAACAATTAAGCTATAACATATTCTTAATTAGTTAATTAATTAGGAGGGCAGTTTCTTTCAGTTGAATACTATAATATTGCACGTAATTTGTTATTGGATACTACAGTTAAACTAACTGGTGGACATTCAGTCAAATTTTATCAAGAACCCTCAAATGTATATTATCTTTTGTGTGTGTGTGTGTCTATATATATATATATATATCTTCACCCCACCACACAAGCAAGCAACATAATGAATATTACATTAATTAAGTCGAAAAGAGAAGTGTTGCACCAGACAGGATGCAGAGGAGCACAAATATATATACAATACAATTTCATATCTAAGAAAGCTAGCCAATAAAACCTAGAAAAAAGACCAAGCCTGATCCTGTCAAACCTCCAAAGAGGCTTAATTAAATGCATGTATGTGTCTATGTATATATATAATGCCATTGCTAGCTAGCTCATTAGATGGAGACTAAATTATATATACCATTGGGTGCCTAGATTCGAGAGAGCCCACTTGAAAAGAAACAAAGCTAGGAATCACAATGTTGTTTCTTAATGGATCAAATTTTATTTATTTATTTATTTTTAAATTTGATGGGTTATTTTCAAAAAGGGTTAGGTGGTGAAAGGGAAACCCACTACACGTACACTAGCTAGCTAAGGTGAAGTGTGGAGTTGGAATCCACTCAAAATGCTTGATTTGATGAAGAGGACAACCCCTCCCCCTATCATATATACATACACCTATGAAAAATATTGAGTCCTTCAAACGTGTAAAGGGTAATGGTTCCCACTTGATTCAACCCCATCATTGGTGTCTTAAAACCAAAAAATAACCTAATTAAATCTCCTTGTATCACCAATTATTGCTCCAAAGTAACACTTTCCCTAGCATATCCAACTAGACTCACTCACATCACTCAATTTTTTATAATTTCAATTGACAGGCACCAATCTTAAATCTTTCATTATTTAGTATTTACATTCCCAAAAAAAAATAAATCATAATCCCATACAATCTCAACCTTTTTTTAAGCGGAAACAACATCATATAAGTTTGTCATTTTGAAATCCGATATGTGCGTAAACTCAAGTCGTGAAACATGCGCCTACAAAAATTTTCCATTGAACAACAAAGTCAACATGCTTAAGTACACCACTAGATATTCTCATGGTTTGTTATGATTTTACTACTCTTGAGATGCTCAAATTATTGTCACACACACACATATATATATCTTAAGGTTTTCATAGACGTGGCAGTGTAAGTACATAGGTGACCATGGTTCCCCAGCTTAGAGGGTCGCGCGGCCGATTCTTTGCTTCTCTTTGTTGTCGTGAGTCGTACATGCACTAATTCATTATTGGCGCACAATGGCACAAGTCTCCTGGCTAGCCGAAACACGTCTGAACGGAACCATGACTAGATGCAAATTTAGAGTGTTCCCCATATTTAGATTATGAATAATTCTAGAATTAGCATCTTAACATGCTTTTATGGGAAATTATTGATATATAGGTGGCAAAAATATGCATTCAGTCCCTCAACTATACCCTTTATTTCATTTTTGGTCTTAAACTTTTTTCCTCTTAAAATCGTCCATCAACTATTCAAAGGTACCATATTCGTCCCTCAAATGATTCCGACATCAGAAAAATCATACGTAACATTCCAATTAACATAAGTTTTATACCTATCGTCTCACTTGACTTAAATTTTACAACTGTTATCTCACAAAATCTTCAAAATACCCAACTTTTCAAAATTTCCAAACTATTTTGTTGTATAGTTTAAGTACTAAAAGTGCTACACATTAATAGTTTAGGGATAATATCGTTCTCGTTTGTCAAAATTTTCCAACTAGGATTACTCTGATATGCCAAATAGATGTTAAGTTGGATTTTTCCGGCTACTCTCTCATTTAAAGGATGAAATGGATACCTTTCATAGTTGAATGATGAAGTTAAGAGCAAAAAAAATATAAGGAGGAAAATGAAACTAAATGTATAGTTGAATGATGAAATGTTATTTTGTCTATCTAGGTAGATGAGATGTCTGTGGGTTCACACATATATAAGACAAATGAAAATGTCATGCTCAAGGACATTAATTTAATGGGTTAATTAAGCCACGTTTTTAATCCATGACAAATGAAAATATCATGTTCACACATGCAAAGATGTATAGGTTTTCTTTTTCATGTGTAATTGTGAGGTTGAGAACCTCAGGAATGGTGCAATCAGTGTCGTACTTGAGTTTTCGGGGGACTAATCTTTTTAAAAAAAATATGAAACTGTGGGCGACGGTCCATGTGTTCCCACCCGAGAGTCGCCCGTGGGGCAATATAGATTTAATACAAATGGTATTCAGTCATTCTCAACGTATTAAATGTGGAAATTGGGAGTCTCATACTTCAATTCAACTGGTCTTCTTTTCACATGCAAAGAATCCCTCTAATTGGTCTCTATATAAACCTTGTAAACAAATCCATTTTAACCTTAGAGTGCTCCTTTCGAGAGGGTAAAACAGTGAGACCAAATAGAGTAAGACGGATAATTATTCCTTGCAAGCTTGGATCAGGTTATTACAAAAATATTCATACAATTGAGGGAATATATACTCTACAAATGATAAATAACTAATGGAGAAAAGACGGGAAAAAAAAAATAGAGTACAGAAGGAATTCCTACAAAATCTTGAACAGAAAATGAACAAAACTGGGGAGAGCTATTATTGTCAAGACTTGTCAAAAACATTGCTTGGGTTAAACAATGTGGTTTATAAGAAAAATCTCACTTCCTCTCCATCAACGAGACCTTTTTCTTGACTAGGTATCAAAGTGTGATGGGCCATGAAGAATAAAGTTGATCGTGCGTTTCCGATGCATCCACATGAACCAATAAATCCAAAGCGTACAATATTATTGATGTGAGTGGACTGAAATTTCCAACAATTATGATTCCATGCTTACTTTGGTATTATCATCATCATCTTGTTCCTCACATAGCTGATGACAAGTAGTTCTTTGTGGAAAAAATAAGGAAGGAAATTGAAGACGACATATAGAGAACAAAAATTTCTTTTGAAATTTTCACAGGTACACCACCATTTCAATTAATCGATGTTATTGCTAAATGCCTACCATAAATTTTTTTTGTCAATCAGTTTGACATGCCTCAGAAATAACTCGACCACCTTTCGCTAGCTTATCAACCGTCAAATCACAAGCTACAACAAGCTTAGCATTCTTTGCCCCAAAAATCCCATTTTTCAAGCTTATTGGCACATCCATATTAAGGGACAAAGAAACAATCCCTCTCGATTTCCTGCTTTTCTCAATCTCCTTAGGCAACACAAATTTTGAACCATCAAGCAGTACTCCGATAAGGCTCGAACTATCACGCTCTTGGTAGAACTTTGGATATTTTCCTGTGGCAATCTCTTGTTGTCGAAAAGAGAGAGAAGCATGACCGCCTTGTTTGTAAATAATTCCGGCTTTAGGGTTCCGATTATTGACATTTAACGTGATGTTATAAGTTGGGTAGTTCTTTTGCTTGACTAGGACATTTTGGATTGAAAATTTGGGATCTTTTGGTCTAAGAAAAAGAAAAGAAATGGTTATAGCCAGGCCGATAAGGATGATAATGGAAATGGTGATAGAACAACAACAAAAAAATGGAGAACAACACTTTTTACGCTTACTATTCTTCACCGGAATCGAGAGACGTTCAACAAATCGAGCATTTTCCGGTGGCGGAACGCGGTAGACTTGATCCTTAGGGATTTGGACCACGTATGTGCCGGATTGAAAGGCAGGAAGAGTTAGGGTTTGGATTTGATTATTGGAAGTAGGATTGGAAAATTCATCCGTCAAATGTGGGGCCCGCTCCGCCATTGGAAGATGGGGAGCGGTGTTAAGGAGAAGAAGAGAATGGTGTAATTGGAAAATGGCGGTGGAGGTTTTGCATGGGAAGAGGTGGTGGATGCATGCATGTGGTGGGGGGGGATCAATGGGAGCCAAGAGAGAGGAAAGGTAAGTTCAATTTTTCTTTACCAAATGAAAAAATGAAAGTTCACAGTGACTTACTATTATTAGATCAGCTCCTTTTTACTTGGTCAACCTTGATTGAAGCACATACACACTGTCTTTAGGTGCCAAATTAAAACCAAAAAAAGAAAGTCAAAAGTGAAAAGATCAAAACTTTCTTGTTGAAGAAAATGTTTGCTTTTGCTTCAATGCCGTCCAAACCGGCCTAGTTGGAAGCGCAATGGATTAGGGTTGGTGGACGTAATTTGATCCAAAAATCTTGGGCCTTGGCCCACGATTGAGTAGTCACTCGTTTGGGCTCGTACCAATGTAGAGATCCTTCTTTTCATCTGGGTCATGTGATGTGATTGGCCCAAGTAGAAGGTTGTGCATAATGTTGAATCATGGCAAAATATAACTTTTCGTCCATTAACTATAGGCGTGATTTCATTTTCGTCCCTAAACTTCTTTTTTCCCCAATTTTCATGTCCCAACTATGAAAAAACACCTCGTTCGTCCCTCAAAATCCCGTATAACATAATCAAAAATCGTAATAGGCTAGAGCCTAGAAGAGTTTAGGCCCAAGTTTCGTAATCTTTAATTGGCCTTTGTACTTCATAGTCACTCTCTAGTCTCTACTCTCTAGTACTAGTATGATATATGCTATATCTGGAGAATAGATTAAACGTCTATTGGTGTCCTTCTCGCAGTGGTCAGTTAATCATGTCAGAAGAAGATCTAACAACACGCTCATCCCTTAGCGAAGCATGCCTTTTATCATCCGACATACAAGGTTTGGATTGAATGCGTTTGGTTTAGAAAATATTTTCTATTTTCTATTTTCATTTTCTGTTTTCTATTTTCATTTTTTATTTCTATTTTCTAAGAATAGAAAACGTGTTTGGTTTGAAATATTGAAAAACTATTTTCTATCTTCAATTAAACATATTATGTCTTGATTCTTGCTCAGTCAATTTCGTGTATTAAAGGTTGAATTATAGTTTGGACATTAACAACTAGTCTTTTTTGTGCGAATGATACAGGGGACCTTTAGACCAAGGCGTACCAGCAACTGTCTACAAATCTCAGAAGAGAAAGCAGCTAGTTGATGATGGTTATAGGATTCGCGGGAACTCAGGAGATCAATGGAGTGATTTGTTGGGCTTTGCAGTGGCAAAACGGTCCTTCAAACGCCCAAATCCAATGTATTACATTGCTTAGGAAGAAAATTGAGCATCAACCAATAACTCCTAAATCCAATGTACCACATTTCTTAGATAGAAAATGAGCTGGTGTTTAATGTTCATTATAAGAGAAAACACAATAGATCACATGACAGAGCATATACTCCTTATCCTAGCATTAATGATTCCATTGGCTAATCAAAGATTTATTAATGAAAGTGTTTCCCATCAAAACAATATACTAATTAGACACTCTCCCTGTCTAGCCTGCATTTTCTGGGCATTTCTGGTTCTAGGCATGTCCTTTTATTCTTTTAGGTTAAAAGTAAAATATGATAAATGCAGGATCTACTAAATCAATGAAGCACTAAATTATGAAGCTATAAATCATGATTAATAGTATTAATTAATGGGACATATAGACATAATACAAAAAAACACAGTTGAGATTCTCTCCCTTTCCTTTCAGGGGTTCTCATTATTCCCTAACAACTCTCCTAATGTTCCACAAACAAGAGACTGAACAAGAGGGATTCTAAGGCAACTCAATCCACCTCCTGGTGTGGCAGTACACTCTGGTTGGGGTCTCTGCATACCCCTCCCAGGAATGTAATTCCCTAAGAAATCAAAACCCACATTCCTAAGAGACAACCCCAAACCACAACAACCCATCAATCCTCCCATGGAAACAACCCTCAATTTCCACACCCTTTATCAAACATTTGACAAGTTGACAAGAAAGGAGGAAGAAGAAGAAGACATAACTGCACACCAAATACCAATAGCACCCCTGGATCCACCTCCTATAGATTACCGTCCAATGTCGAAACTCCACCTAGAGAATTGAGAATATGAACGAATCAAAGCCTGTATCTAACATAAAACACCACAATCCCAGTGCTCCAACCACAATGTGTGGTGAATCTGCACAGTACGTCTCAAACAAAATTCAAGTCGCCAACAATCCCAACCAACTCGTTTGGAAATTTGATAGTAAGCAATGGAATTGCATAGTAATCATATCAGATAAAATTTTCATCCAAGACCCCTTGACCACATTTTTAAGTAATGAGCAAATAGATCATAATCCTTCAACATCAACTCAACGTAAAAAGGAGAAACTGTCAACTGCAGTAATCACTAACTAAAGGGGCAAGGTAACACAGTTCATCATCAATGATTAAATGACCAACTCAATGTCACATAATTGCACTATTTTGTAAAGAAAATCTCCACCCAACTCATACAAGTATCATCACGTATATACTAAAGGGGCCAGATTAACTTATCAAATGCATAAAGGTTAAAGAGAAATCTGAAAGTTACAGTAATCGAAAAGCAAGACCCTAAGTTGCAGTAACCAAAAACAGTTGGAAGGATGAGTACCTGCAAACAATCCCAGGAAGAATGTCAATCAACCAAAGAACACCGTGATCATGACCACAAGCATCGAACCCGAGACCGGGAGGAAAGGCACCGCCGATCGAAACGATATTCGAAGCAGGAGAAGTCTCGCGAAAAATCCTCCAGACGCGAGGTTCGAGAAAGCTCTCGAGATGGAGAGTACAAGCACGACAAATCGTATGAGCCGAGGGATGAGAGAGAGAATAAGAGCAGAGATAAGGTGCACGATCGTGAAACTAGGAGGGAGCGGTCTAATGAGCCTCGCGATCACAAATCATCTTGTAGATCAGAGTGGTCTCGGAAGATAGGGAGGGAGCAGAGGATCGCAAGAGCGACGTCCAAAGAGAAATACGAAAGATGGAGAAAATACGAAGACGGAAGACTCCGTGTTTTCTTGTTTTCCATTTTAGAAAACGTATATTTATTGTTTTCTATTTTCTAATGATTTTCATTTTCTGTGTTTTCTAAATCCTTCAACCAAACGCGTTTTTCATAGCATTTTCTATTTTCCAGAAATTGAAAACAGAAAACAATTAGAAAACATGTATACCAAACACACTCTATTGGGCACGAGAACAAACTGATGGTAACCAGAGTGTTGTTGTTTGACTTGAGGTCGATTTATATCTAGTGATAAACAAATGTTTGGGTTTATCAATTCAGATGTTTTGAGTAGTCTTCACTTTTGTGCGTTGTATTCCACCAATCTAGTGGCAAGAGTTCTATATGTACTAAGTTTTCTCAATATATATATAGGTCGTTGAAGACCTTATTTCAAAAAATTATGATGCTATATATGGCTTTTCAATCAAGTTTGAATTAATAGGAAAAGATGGCATTATTAAGGGTCATCATAGTCTCTCTCGGAATCGAACTTTGAGCACATAAATGTTTAATTCACCCGATTATCAACCGAACCAACTCTCGTTGGTGGTGGGCCATCCTTAGTCTTATCTTTCCTGTCATTTCTAGCATAAAATACTTAATTTCATAAGCCTTGTATGGAATAAAGTTAGTTTGGAATCGCACGGCTCCTCCTTTTCCATTTTGTTATTTAAACTTTTTAAACATTGATTCTGGTCTCTGTTAAATGATGGCATGAATAAGATCTCCCTTCTGATTGGTACTAACGGAAGAATAGTGTATTCTAAGCATGAAAAATGGCTAACAATATCAATTAAGAAGAACCCTAGCTACTTAATTTGGTACAATAACTTCACGTTGGGACCATTTTTAGATGCCCTTTCTCATCATTTCAATCAATAATTACTGTATATCATAAAACATAATGAACTAAGATAGATCATAGTAGACTCCATACAAAAAAAAAGAAGATCATAGTAGACTATGACTGCCCCCCCATGGAAGGTCCCTAAACACAAGCTATGGTGGTGGAGGGCCCATATTCCCCTCCCTCCATTCTCTCAAGTACATTAGTCGCCCCCCTCATCATTGCTCCCTCACTTTACCAATTAATCCCAATTTTTTCCCCCTTAAAACTTTCAGCAACTTTAATTTAGTTTTTACATAAGCTTGTCATGAGTGAAGTTTGGTAGTTGTTTAGAATATATGAGTGGGTGGGACTAGGAGTTAAAGGTAGGAGGACTCAATAACCCCCTCATAGATGCTAGGTGCCCACATACATAGAATACCACTTGGCAATAGTCTAATTATTTATCTATCCGGATTAAGGGCGTATGGTATTCGAGGTTGCTTTTGGGTCCCTATACATATGAGTTTTGGACCAATCTTATTTGTTGTCGGCATGGTATAACTTTTCGAATGTATGAGATTTATACACACCTAGTTGTCTAAAAAGCATGTTAAACTGGATGGTTTCTCATTTAAAAAAAAAAGAAAAAAGAAAAGGTGGGGGACTCAATGACTGGTGAGTGTACACTGTACCATCTGGCATGGGCCTCACAAGTTCATGATATGATTGGATCATGAAGCAAGGCTCGTGGGCTTTCTCAACTTTCCCATACTTTCCCATACTTTCCCATACTTTCTTTCTTTTAAATAAAGTAAAGGCTCACTTGAGAGTTGTGACCCCATTTTCAATGGAGGAAGCAAAAGGCAAGAACAAACAGATGGTAAAGAGAACATCAGAATAAAAGGTACCAAAAGCAAAATTAAAGCTGTCAACTACTTCCTTAAAAATACCCCCTAACCCTAAAACACATTACACTTTCATCATCCAACTTAAAGCTCTCAGAGAAAAGAAACTAAACCAGAGGAAACACATGAAAGGAAGAGAAGGCAAAGGAGCTGCTCCACCAGCTGATCTACTGGTTTGTTTTCCTTCTCGAGCCCATTTATCATTGATGACGCCGAAGCGCATTTGCAGCCCAGCAAGGCCGTCAGACCCCAACAAGCGCTACCACCACCACCACCACCACAATCATCAGTTGAGGAAATCAGGAACCAGAGGCAGTGGTGCTGGTCAAGCGAGTCCTCTGTTATGGGCCAAAAACAAGCAGATTGGGTCAGAGATCTCTGAGCCCACATCTCCGAAAGTCACATGTGCTGGGCAGATCAAAGTGAGGCCCAAGTCCAGTGCTTGCAAGAGCTGGCAGTCCGTAATGGAAGAAATTGAGAGAATTCACAACAGGAGGAAACACAAGAAGAGATCAAATTGGGTTGAGTCACTCGGATTCAAGAAGGAGATAATGCAATTCTTGACGTGCTTGAGAAGTATTCGATTCGATCTTCGCTGTTTCGGTAATTTTCCTCGAGCAGATATCACGAGTGATGATGATGAAGATGATTGCCAAGAAGAAGAAGTTGACGATGATTTTCATGAAAGCAATGTAAATGTCGAGGGAAGTGATGGGAGTAGTGAGAATTCAAGAACAGTCTTCTCTAAATGGTACATGGTGCTACAGGAAAATCAGGGAAATGGGTTTTGCAAGGAAGAGATAAAACAGAAGAAATCTTTTGAGGAATCTGCAGAGTCTATCAGTGCAAGCTCTGTCCCTCCTCCAAATGCTCTGTTGCTTATGAGGTGTAGGTCTGCTCCTGCGAAGAGTTGGCTAGAAGAGAAAGAACAAGAAGTAGACGAGGAAACTGAAGAAGATAAAGAAAATGAAGAAGAAGAAGAAGAAGAAGAAGAAATGAAAGAAGGGAAGAAAAGCAGGAATTTAAGGTCATTAATGGAAGAAGAGAAGATAAACAACAAAGAGAACTTGGTGGTGATGAGGTACAACACTGATTTCTACAAACTTTCATCTGATATTGCAAAGGAAACATGGGTCGTTAGTGGAATGAGAGACCTATTGTCAAGAAGTCGAAGTTCGAAGAGATGATGATTTGTTTTCATTACGTCCTTTTTTCTTTCTTCTGTTTGTCAGATTTTCCCCCATGAAATGTTGAGTTCTTGTGAGGGAACCAGATCGGATCGGATCCCAATAAACATTGAACACTAGCTTATATATATATTTTTATACTTTTTCTGATATGATTTGAGGTACTTGTATAACATGTGTACAGTCTTTGTTTAGAAAAGATTTTGCTCCTCTTCCGATGTGCATTTGACAGTGTACCATTCTCTGCGTATAAATGTATGTTGATTTACATAAAAACAGGCCCACAATAGTGAGATCAGTGATATCAGATAAGGTTGCACGAAACCTGCATAACTCGACACGGCTAACCTGACCTCTACCCGCGTAGTTAAGGGTTGGATAATGGTTAATTAAAGGGTAATTCGATCTTATGTGGGTCGAATGAGTTATTTGCCTAAACTCGACCCGCATTAATCCGACCCGATCTCATTTCAATAATACAAAATCGTTTTAATTATTTTTTTCTTTTATCAATTTTTATGAAAAATTAAAGATAAAAATTGTTAGATTTTTGTGACTAGTGTGGTTAATTTTTTTTAAAAAAAGTACATGCAGTGTATAAAGTGATAAGTGTTTTGGATTCGTTTTTTTAAGAGGGTATTTTTATCATTTGTCATGTTATCACTTATCCTACATGCTCCGTATAAAATTAAAACGAGTTGAAGGTGTTTTAATATTATATAGTCTGCATCGTATAAGAGTATCATTTTGTATAAAGTTATATTATCCTAAATTTTCTAAAAACCACCGAACATTGAGTTCATTAAAGGATAATTTTATATAAAGTTATATTATCTTGAGTTTATTAAAAGATAATTTTATAATATACGGAGTCTTATCCTCTGTTCCAAACGGACCCTTATAAGTAGTAATGTCTATTAGTCTATTTCTTCTTCACTATTTGAGACTATGAGGCTTGAGTACCCAATGACCCAACCCACTAAGATACTAACCCTTTTGACTTTGAGTACCTAAACCCAACCCACTAACCCATGAGAGTTATTACACACACTACCAACCCGATCCAACCCCAAATCCGATCCAACTCGTATGCCCAAAACCTGATCCAACCCGACCTAAGATGAGGTTAGTTGAGGGGTGAGGGAATTCCCATCCGAACCTATGTGGGTCAGATGAGGTCTCTCTCCAAACCCGACTCATGTTCATCCCTAATATTAGATATGTCAATTATGTTTTCGTTTTGTTGTGGTTTTTGTGTCATTTACCGTCGCCATTGCCTTGATCTCATCAAGGTTTGCATAGAAAGGGAAAAAAAAAAAAAACTTATTAAGAATTGAGTACAACAAATCTCAGTATACATATGTAATGAATATTTTGTCACATAATTTTTTAAATATATATAGATATATATATATTTGGATTTCAAAGCATTTTTTTCATCTTTATCTAATATAACTCATTAAATAGTAAAAGAGGAGAATGTTTGGTGGCCTAATATGCAATAATGAATAATGATTATGTCGTCTTTTCATTACTGTAGCAACTGTGGAAAAATGTGACCCAAACACGTGTTTGCAAGGATTGAAGGGTAATACGGACGAGAGACTATCCCGCACACCACCTTCAATGTCTTGGCAGCGGTGCTAGACATCAAAGTAATTGAAATTTCAACGATCCAAATTGTTGAGCTGAATGAACATCATTTAAAGTGTATGTCGAGTTTATTATTGGAATCACAATTGTCGGGATATTTATATTTTTTTATGTTTTCTCGTTTTAATTTCATTATGGGGTATTGGGGTAGGAAATAATAGCCTTATGGTCACACGTCAGATTTTGTCTTAACTTATCTTTTCGTCAGTTTGGAAATTTCTATGTTCACTGATCTGATCGGTAAACTTGTATGAGATCATTCTTGGTTATTAAAAAAAAAGTTGGATAAGAACATTTTCTTTCAAGATTGAGGTCATGGATGTAATTGTCACCTTATTTTTCTTGAACTTTTCGACGTGAGACTTTTATCTTAATACTCCCCCTACACTTATAGGTAACGCAAATGAGTAGAAGAGTAAGTGAATTCGACATCATAGTTGAGTCCTGTTATGATATCATGTAAGAAAATATAACCCGAACAACTTGTGGAATTATTGTGCGCTTTGGACCTCAAGACCTGCACGGTTTTTCTCTCTATAATTGAGAAGTGTTAAAATCTTAACTGATGAATCAGGTTGCTTTCCCTCAACTATTCCATCTAAAGCCTTTTCTTTTAACAATTAGCCGACTGAAATTGTGGTACGTGGAACAAATTCGAAAGGTGCACAATAATTTATTGAGCATATTATTTCAAATTGTAGAAAATAAAAACGCCACCATTGAACAACTCTTACCATTTTTCCCCAGTAGCTTTATTCTCAGTGCGACAGTGTCAGCGAAACGATTCACGTAGAGACTAGGGCCCAGGCCCATACAACTATACAAGTATTGGGCGTACTTCTTGCTTTGTGAAACGCTGACTGTTGGATATGAATAAATACCAAACTTTGAAGTTTGAGCCCAATGTCATGACCTTAATGGGCTTCCGTGTTGTTTCTTCAGCTGACGCTGGGCCTCAAACAAAGCTCGGCCCACATCTTCATTTGTAAGAGTTTCACTCAACACCACCTCATAATCTTGAATTGCAGCTTCATATCTTTCTAACTTAACATTGCAATCAGCCCTCCTCAGCCTGGCCTTGCTATAGGAAGGCCAGAGATTAATTGCTGCAGTGCAATCCTCCACAGCCTTCTCGAATTCCCTGAGCTTGGACCGACAAGCGGCCCGGTTACATAGCAAAACCGAGTTCTGTTCATCATGTTCTAGTCCTTGACTATAGACAACACAAGCCTCTGAAAATTTTGATGCCTTGAAGAGCAAGTTACCACTCATTCTTGCTGATGACACAGCTTTAGCACTCTTTAGGACACCAACCACCTCCCTCGGATCAAGTCGAGCAGCTTCTTGAGCTGCTCTCACCGCGTCTTCAAACCTGTTTAACATTAACCGATATTGATGAATCCAATTGAATATTCTGATATCAAATGAAACAAAACATGATTACCAACCTGCCGGCAGACATATAAACCTGTGCCTTAATTGTTAATAGGAGTGCAGTGCTAAGAGGACCAAAGAATTTTGTACAGGAATCAATCGGAAATTTTGGTCCTCTCTCTTTGGTAGCATAGGCCTCTTCATGTCTCTGGAGCCTCAACAAGGCCTCTGCTTGCATAGCATATATCTATGTGTACACAAAAACAAAATTAAGCAGAATGATTAACAATGGAGAATATGAAAGTTTTGGTTTTTGTCATGAATATGCAATCAAGCGTGCCAGTGTCGCTTACCTTTGGAGCTGAATCTGCGCCGGAGGAAATTGCAGACTCAGTCTCTTTTAGCAAAGTAGTCCAATTTTTTAGTTTCTGAGCATGAATACAATTAGTTAGGTGCTTTTGAAGAACCTGAGCTTTAACAATCTCTTGAGGGTCGAAATCGCTACCCGATTGTTCGTAATGATGCAGTGATTTCTCGGCTTCTCCCAGTCTGATTGGCACAATTAGTATATATGATTAACACACAGAGAATCAGAGAGAATAAAAAGGAATGCACAACTTCATGACTGTAAATCTCCAATGGTCTAACCTGAGATAAAGTGTTGCCAAGCGGCGATGCGCTCGCTGATAAGAAGGCTCGAGCCTTATTGCTTCTTTGCATTCCATGGCAGCCTCCAGAAGGCGGCCTAAACCAATCAAAGCGGCACTTCTATTGCTTCTATAGGTTGCCTTGCTTGAATCAATGGCAATTGCCTTATCATACAAATCTAAAGCCTCTTCAAATCTACCCAGCTTGTACTTCTCATTTCCCAACGATTTCAACACCTCAGGATCCAATCTTCTCTGTCGAAACTCGCCACTAGATTGCCTCACAATGTTCCCCATTACACCATTTCCACCAATTCGACTACTCCCTTGTTGAGATTTCACTTGCTGAAGATTCTTGTAAAGGTAATCCACAGTCTTGATGGTGGCGTTAGGACTGTTGTTTCCTAAGAAAGAGTTCCGGTTCCCGGCCTGCCTTATATTACCCAATGGGCCTAAAAGCATTACATTACTCGACGTGGCTCGAATAAGAGCTTTGCCTTCACTATTTGTTTGTGTAGACACAATCTTGGTAAGTTCTTTGCTTCTCAACACTTTTAACTGACCAGAACTGGAAGATGATGATGTTGAGGTTCTTGCAGCATCAGAGTTTCTTCTAGATTGAGTTTTCTGATTTGAAATTGTGGGTTTTGGAGGAAATTCACTAGGTTTCCTGTTGTGCATTGGGTGTGGTTTTTGTGGAGGCTTCTTGAAACTATTTTTCTCTGGCTTTTCAGAACTATCTGAGGACGGCAATGAATATATGGATGTTTTCTTTTTCGGCCACTCGATCCGCCGCTGGAAAATTCCGCCAAAAAAGCCACAACCCAATTCGTGCTCCATCGAATACTGCTTAGTTTCTGCCATGAATGATCACTCTCTCTAGCTTTCTGTGGCTTCTTGGAGACAATACTAATTGCAGAGTAATCAATGAAACAGAGCAAAGTTATTGTATTCAGGGTGTATGCTCAACAAGTCAAAATCTAATTAAACAAAACAAAAAAAAAAAGTAAACAACACGGTGCATAAAACTCTCGCAGTAGACGTCAGGAACACGCAATATTTACGCATATCTTACCTCTACATAATGATTGGAGAGTATATTTTTAGGAATTGAATCAATGACCTCTAAGTAACATCCTGCAACTTTCGCCTATTAAAATATAATCAAACAATTGATTCAAAATCAATGACTTATCAAAAAGAAATGAAGGAGCAACAAAAGAATAAAAAGGTCAAGAGATGGCTTGGCTGAGAAGAATATGATGCAACAGGAAAGTCCATGAGAATGTGCATTTATTTCAACTCAGGAGCTCCTAGAGTGGCTTCCAAGAAAAAAGTTCATCTCTTTTTAGGCAGTGGAGGTGGGTGGAGGCCAAGACTCATAAGGAAGATACACCTATATGGCTATACATACATACATATATATATATATATATATATATATGTACATCTTTATGTATGGAACAGTACATGAGTACAAAAGGGTATAGTAGATTCAAAATATGGAGCTTATAGTACTTGTGAACAGAAGACCTCTACACCCCATTTGGGGCCAATGTGTTGTATATGTCAAAATTCAGAGTTCCTCCACTGTGAACTAAACTCAGATAATCACTCACTTATCAGACCTAGACTACAACAAGAAATCAAGGAAAGATCAAGCAAGTTTCTCCATAATCTGATTTCTCCATTTCACATCACCATAATTCATACAGACTGTAATTTCGCCTATAAAGCCTTGGGAAGTTACACCAGTACAAGTTGATTACAGCCATACACCAAGAGAAGGACCAAAATAACCTTAGTCAAAGTTGGATACGACCAAAGACTAAGTCTTACATAGAAAGTTAAAGTCAACATAAATATTAAAAACATGCAGTAGATACAATAATATAAGAAGGACCTTAGGCTTCAACACTCCTCCTTAAGGTTCTTCTTCACAACTCCCATTCTGGTTCTCAACATCTGAAACCTAGCTCTTGGTAGAGCCTTGGTCAGCACATCTGCAAGTTGATCTTCAGTCCTGCAGTACACCATCTTCACATCTCCATTTTTCTCAGCTTCTCTGACAACATGGTATTTGATATTCATATGCTTTGTTCTACCATGTTGGACAGGATTATCAGCTATGGCAATAGCTGACATATTATCACAATAAATAACAGTTGCTTCATCTTGTGCATACCCCACATCCACCATTAACTTTCTCAACCAGAGAACTTGATTTGAGGCTGCAGCTGCTGAGACATATTCAGCTTCTGCAGTAGACTGAGCAACAATATCCTGCTTCTTTGAGTTCCAACAAAACACACCAGAACCAAAAGAAAAAAGGTACCCTGAAGTACTCTTGAAATCATCCACATTTCCAGCCCAATCACTGTCTACATACCCTTCAAGTGTATCACTTTCATCTTTGCCATACCAAATCCCATAATCCAGAGTGTTCTTCAAGTACCTAAGTACTCTCTTGGCTGCCCCAAAATGACTTTTACTAGGAGCCTTCATAAATCTGGATAAGAGACTGGCTGAATACATTAGATCAGGCCTTGATGCTGTCAAATACAACAAACTTCCAACTAAGCTCCTGTATTCTAAAGCATTTGTTGGTTCTTCCCCATCATTCAATGACAACTTCACATTAACTGCCAATGGAGTTTCTGATCCATTGCATTTCTCCATCTTGAATTTTTTTAAAATATCTAGGGCATACTTTCTTTGAGAAAGAAAGATCCCACTTGCACACTGACTTATTTCCATTCCTAAAAAATAAGACATTTTCCCCAAGTCAGACATTTCAAACTCTGCCATCATAACCTCCTTGAACTCTTGTACAGCTTCTGGACGGCTACCAGTAATAAAAAAATCATCAACGTACAAGGATACTATAAGCTTGTGATCATCATCCTTGGTGTACAGAGTTGGTTCATTACTACTCCTCCTAAAGCCATACTTCAGAAGGTAATCATCAACCCTACTATACCAGGCTCTTGGAGCCTGCTTCAATCCATACAGAGCTTTACTCAATTTATAAACCATCTCCTCCTTTCCAGAAATAGTGAAGCCTTGAGGCTGCTCCACATAAATGTCTTCTTCAAGAAAGCCATTTAGAAAAGCTGACTTGACATCCAAATGAAAGATTTTCCACCCTTCTTTTGCTGCTAAGGCAATCAACATTCTCACTGTATCATGTCTAGCAACTGGAGAGAATGTATCACCATAGTCTATTCCTGGTTGCTGAGCATAGCCCTTTACAACCAACCTGGCCTTGTGCTTGTTCACTGACCCATCAGGATTCAACTTGACTCTGAACACCCATTTAACACCAATAACTTTCTGGTTTTGAGGTTTATGAGTGAGCTGCCAGGTTTCATTTCTGTTGATCACATCAATTTCTTCCTTCATAGCTAGCTGCCACTCTTCAAACCTGCTTGCATCTTCATAGGAATTAGGCTCAGCAATTGCAACATTACAGCTCTCATATACTTCAGCAAGAGACTTTGTCTTCTTTACTGAATGTTCGTCAGTAGTGTCAACTACATTTTGCTTTTCAGAATCATCAAAGCTTGTGCCTGAACTTGATGCAGACTGAGAAACAACAGACTTCACAATTTCATCTTTGTCCCAATCCCAGTGAGCATCCTCATCCACCACCATATCCCTACTCACTACAATTTTTTTTGTTTGCAAATTGTACACTCTATACCCCTTTGCCTGAGCTGAATACCCCAAAAAGATCCCCAACTCAGCTTTCTCATCAAGCTTAGTTCTTTTAACAGATGGAATATGAGTGTAGCAAAGTGAACCAAAAACCCTTAAATGATTGGCAGAAGGTTTTGAGCCAAACCAGGCCTCAGCAGGAGTCATGCTCTCAACTGATCTAGTAGGCAACCTATTCAATAAATAGACTGCAGTGTACACAGCCTCTGCCCAAAAATTCTTTGGAACCTTTTTCTCCATTATCATGCATCTGGCCATTTCCATTACTGTTCTATTCTTTCTCTCTGAAACACCATTCTGTTCAGGAGAATATGCCACCGTAAGCTGATGTGCAACTCCTGCATCTTCACAAAACTTATTGAACTCAGAGGAAGTATACTCCTTACCATTGTCGGACCTAATGGTCTTAATTTTCTTCCCACACTGAGCTTCCACCATTGCTTTGAACTTCTTGAACACACAAAACACCTGTGACTTGCTGCTCAAGAAATACACCCAAGACATACGAGTAAAGTCATCAATAAAGAGTATAAAGTACCTGTTATTGCTTAGGGACTCAACACTCATAGGCCCACAAACATCTGTGTGAATCAGCTCCAATTTCTCACTAGCTCTCCATGTAGAATTTGTAGGAAATGACTTCCTGTGCAACTTGCCCATTTGACATGCTTCACAAACAGACTTGCACTCATTCACTTCAGTCAAATCCTTAACATATTCCTTCTCCATTGCAAACTTCAACCCTTTAAGGTTAAAGTGACCATATCTTCTATGCCACAACAAAGTATCATCACTCCTTGCTACATAGTTAGACTGCACTACAGAGGTGCATTTTAGAGGAAAACTATTGCCACTCATCTGAACTTTGGCAACTTCAACATTTTCAGAATTCAGAACTACACAACTATAGTCCTTAAACACAAGAGAATATCCTCTTTTCAGCATTTGTGCAACACTTAATAAATTCTTATTCAGCTGAGGAATGTATAAAACATCATGAATATATTTCATACCTCTCTTGGTTTCTACTGCAACAACACCCTTCCCTTCAGCTTCAACTACTTCTCCATTTCCAAGTGTAACCTTAGTTTTTACTGATTTGTCAAGTGAGGTAAACAATCCAATGTCCTTGGCCATATGACTTGTGCATCCACTATCAATGAGCCAAACATTAGATTCACCACTGTGAGTAGTGTGATAAGCCATAAATAAGCTATCTTCATGTTGCTTCTTCTGTTCATCAGTACAATTGGCTTGCTGTGTGACTTGCTTCCCTGAAGGTTGCTGCTTCTGTCTACAATTCTTTTCTATATGCCCCACCTTTTTGCAATACCAGCACTGTACCTGATGTTTGCCTTTATATCTGCAATCCTTCTCCAGGTGATTTGTCCTATTACACACACCACATGGAGAGAATTTTCCCTTTTTCTGTGACTGATCAGAACTTTCAACTGTTTTAGCCTTTCCAGACTTGTCCTGAACAGACTTCTTCCCATCTTTCGAGGAGGACCCCTGCTTCCAGCCTTTGTGTCTTGCTTGAAATGCCCCCTCAAATGTTTCATCATGCCTTATTGAAGCCCTTTGCTCCTGAGCTTGTAATTTGCTACACAACTCAGAAACTGTGAGCTTGGTAAGGTCACATGATTCCTCAATGGCTGAAACTTTAGCCTCAAACTTCTCTGGCAGGCTAATTAACATTTTTTCAACTACCTTTTGATCAGACAAGACTTCACCATACAGCCTCATCTTGTTAACCAACCCTACCAATTTATCAGAATAGTCCTTTACAGAATCTTCATCCCTCATTCTCTGCAACTCAAACTCCCTTTTGAGTGTCAACAATTTAACTGACCTCACCCTTTCACTACCCTGATACTCCTCTCTAAGCTTATCCCAAGCATGTTTTGCAGTTTTTAAACCAACAACTCTAGAAAAAATTACCTCAGAGATAGCCCCATGGATAAAAGACAAAGCTTTGAAGTTCTTGGTTTGAGTTTCCTTTTGTTGTTTGATTTGATTTACTGTAGCAGTGTCTGCAAGTTCAGTGGGTGTATACCCTTGCTCTACTATACTCCATAGATCATGAGCTTGTAGAAGAGCCTCCATCTTTACAGACCAGAAATCATATCCTTCCCCTGAGAAGACAGGAGGTGAAGGTAAACCACTACTGCTTGTCGCCATTTTCTTCTTCTCCACAGATCCTCTAAGACCAGAGAAGCTCCGATACCACTGTCAAAATTCAGAGTTCCTCCACTGTGAACTAAACTCAGATAATCACTCACTTATCAGACCTAGACTACAACAAGAAATCAAGGAAAGATCAAGCAAGTTTCTCCATAATCTGATTTCTCCATTTCACATCACCATAATTCATACAGACTGTAATTTCGCCTATAAAGCCTTGGGAAGTTACACCAGTACAAGTTGATTACAGCCATACACCAAGAGAAGGACCAAAATAACCTTAGTCAAAGTTGGATACGACCAAAGACTAAGTCTTACATAGAAAGTTAAAGTCAACATAAATATTAAAAACATGCAGTAGATACAATAATATAAGAAGGACCTTAGGCTTCAACAGTATATGTTAGAAAAATCACAAGAGGTAGCTGTTCCACCATTTGAGGCAAGCTTTTGCACAGCTATGCAGTGTTCAATTAGGGGAAAATATTGATAAACAGGTCTTGTATTAGCTGGTAACAACTGCCACTTGGGATTGCTTGAAACCCAAAAAGAAGGGCATTGTCCTTTAGTGACCACCATTTATTGGCCAAAAGTAGGATTGGGTGATGCTACTTTGCTAATTTGGACGGCATTTGCATGGACCCCCCATGTGTGGAATGACCAGCTGACCTTCTTCTCTTGCTCCTTTCCCTTTCATTTTTGGTGACCAAGGGTTGGTAATAATAAATGAATTCCATTGTTAAATTGTCGTGCGAAGAGGACACAAGGAATAGGAGTTCTTGTCTGTGAATTGACCTACACTCATATCTACCAACTATATGTACTAGTCGGTGCCGGCTCATTGCTCTTCACTCTTCACATCACAGGTACCCAAAGAGGCAAAAAGCCATAGCTGTGGACGGCAAGGCACCATTAATATCTGATTATCAAAATCATGTTACTAATTGCAGTTCATGTACCAAGTTCAAGCAGCAAAAATGTTTTTGTTCGGATTGAGTAACTTTGTAATTCGACATAGTTTTGAATTCGCATCTAATGAGGTTGAAATAATAGAAAAAAATAATGTGGTACAGAAAAAAAATTGTGACACACCTCTCAAACTATTAGATGCGAATTCTAAACTCTGGAGAAATTATCGAGTCGTAGGATCCCGTTTTGCTCTCAATTTATGAATTTCAGAATTTTTAAGCTACTTTTTTTAAGTCTTTTAATTCTCTGACAGACATTTGATTCGAGGGCACTGCTCATTTCATACATTTCTCATTCCTTTTCATTTGCCGACAAGATCGAATTCTCAAAACATTCTCTCTCATTGCTTTTTAAAATTTAAATTAATACCAAGTGAAAGAGGCAAATAAAATTCTGACAGAATCATGTCTGGTCTCGCTAAAAGCTCAAAAAGTAGTCAAAGTTTACAACTGGATCCACAAGGGAGAGAGCCAAGAAGAAAAAGTAGAGATCGTCCAATACCATGTTACGTTCATTCTCCTCATCATACCATGATTTCCCTGTTCTCTTTCAGTCCGACAGTCATGGGTACCAAAACAATTTTAGGTCAATTGGAGCGCATTTTGGTCTAAGATTTCTGATTGTTTAAAAATCCCACATGATTGGTAATAACCCAACCGAGGAGTTTATAAGTTTTTCTAAACTTAAGTATCATTGGCATAGACCGAGAAAATAAAATCATTCGCGCTTTGCAACAAAACGTATAATGTATTGGTTAGTAGCATTTGGGATGGATTTCTAACATGTTGATCCACAAAGCCGACACACCAATAATTAGCCTAATAAAGATGGTATTGGATTGTTTGATCAGCTAATGTAAATTCCAATTTGGGTGTTTTAGTTGTTAGAGCGATCACAATGGTCGAGTCGGACATTTATTTTTGTGTAAAAATATGAATGGGTTAGTGATGAGACACTCATGGACAACAAACATAGGGGCATGACAAAATGCCCCCTTTACAATTGCTCCTACTCTGGTTCAACAATTGTTTAAACCAGATAAGGTCTGGCCTTGCCAGAATTCAGATTAGTCAATTCACTTCAACTAAAGAATTACCCATTTCCTCAAAACCAAGTGACGAAGATGGTCAATATATATTTTTTATTGTGACCAAGTCAAGGTCCCATGAAACTTAAAAGAAGACAATATGATCCTTGAAAATTTAAGAATCTCAAAGCCATGGCCGCCTATCAGACCTTTTATAATTAAACTACAACTTAGCTTCCGCCATACTCTTAACTTCCAAATACTCCATAACTCTCCATTGACAAGTGAAACTTAGCCTAAATGTACATAATACTTCACCAAGACGACAAAACCGTCCATACATTCAACACTGCCCAAGTGCAAGCCAGTAATACTGGTGGGGTATGCATTGCATGACCCAAAGTATATTCGCAGGAGATTCCCCATCGGTGGAAGGCCTGGACTTTCCTTCAATATTGAGTCACAAGCATAAAACACACACCAATATAGTAAAAGCCAAAATGATGACAAGGACCCAACGAATTCCTAATCAGCAAGAAAAATCAAAAGGAAAATTCTTCACTGAAGTTCCACGAAATAGCGCAAGGAACTTTTTCTCTAATTCGGCAGGCTTAGCATCAAAGGTTTGAGGGTGTGGACAAAGAAACACGGAGCGACTCCGTAGGCCAAGGCTTGGGAGTTGGGACTCAAGGTTATATAACATTAAGAGAGATGCATCAAGTGTAGCAGAAAGGGTCCGCAGGTGCATTTTACGTAAAGGATAATAGACACTCACGTGATCAAAACAAAAGCACTTGGAAACTACCAATCAACAAAACTTTAACTTTAGTTACAAGGATAATGGGGCCGGGGCCGGGGCCTCGCTGGGTTTGCTCCACATTGGAATCAACCTCAACAAGACATTCCATGTCCTCATGACTTCTATGCACAAACTAAAGCAGTCAGAAAGAAAAAAAAAATCAACGCACATTTAATCCAGACAGACAAACTTTTACAGATGAACATTACCTTTACCTGCAGTATACCGAAAAATCTGCATAGATCTTCAATAATTTGTTTATAATAATGAAGAAACCACATGGTTCAGCAGCTGCCAGTCCCTGGTTGCAACTAGAATATCAAGTTAAATATCCATCAGTCATTTCATTACTCAACAACGGAAACTCAATACACTCAACAAGTTAGCAAGGGTAAACCGAATTTAAGTGTTTATTGCTTGCTATATGTAACATAATTAAAATTGTGATGATTGATGACTAGTTGGTACTTGGCCCCCTCTTAGAGCAATGTAAATTGCAATCAGGTTTGGTGCAGACCGATTTTTGTATCCCTTTGAGCTTTTACATTGTTCTCGTCCACACTTTGAGAAATTATTAAATGATCCGGGCATACATATCATATGCTAATGTGGTGCAAAACAACCAATGGGACGATGTCAATTCACAGGCCGTTTGTGTATTTTTTTTTAAATTTGAATTGCATATTAGTAAATTACCAATCTCCATTCTCAACCATATCGCTCGTGAATTGGCACCGTCCCATTGGTTGTGATGCATTACCTCAGCATATGACATGGTGTGCTAGGACCATTGAATAATTTCTCACACACTTTCCACATAGGAGAAAACGTCACTGGCCCAACTAACACGTGTGCACATACATGTATTGAGCTTTTCCATTCCTGTAACAAGAAAGGATTGGTTCAAAATCAAGCCTATGTAAAGTACACATTTATTATAGTCTATCTCTTGAAAGCAATCAAGCATTACAAAAAAAATATATCATGTAGAACTATATTATAAGGCCCACTTGGTCAAAAGATAAGTAAATAAAAAAAATCAAAAGGAAGAGAAGATAACATACATATCCTTCACACTTCCCAGACGTGCAATTAGAAACAAGAAAGTAGGTATACATCTAATTAGCTGAACCAGAGCGAGCAAAAAGAATCAAATTTTGGTACAATTCATCAGGAGGACAACTGCATGGAATTAGGTTTCTGTAGGATTTGGTTAATTACTTATTTAGTGCCCTTTAATCACGTAGGGTGAGAGGATATGAGAGAAATTACCTCAGGCGCTTCTTTTCTCGCTTCCTTGTGAATTTAACATTGCTCAACTTTCTTCCTTGCAAATTTAACTATCATGGGACCTGACCAAATCTGGAGAAGGCCAATAAAAAGACTACATCTGGGGACATGCGTCACACCAAAAACTCCCCTGGCAAGGCACACAACATATCTTGTTTCAATACAGAAGACTAGGGATCTGACTTCAATGATAGATAATTAGACTATCTTTTCAGTAAGTTGGGATTGATTGATCAATCTTGGTAGGCAACGTATGCATGTATTCCTCCAGCAACATTAAAAACTTTCCTGAAACCCTGAACAAGCAGAACCAATTTAATCAACTTAGGGTTCTGTCACTGTTTTGAGGGAGAAAAGCAGAAAAAAAAAATCAGAATCAAGATTGATTATATCAGTCAGGCACTAGAGGTGCACTTGACTAAAATTCATCATGAATTTGATAATTTTTCCTGGTATGTTCAGATGCAAATTTTCTTTCTTCATTTTGTGGTTTCATGGCGTATTTCTTTTTGTATTAAAATGAAAATGTTCAATTCCTGACCACATCCTTCCATCCTCTAACGTGATTCTTTTGTACTAGCAGCAGAAAGCATTTTACCTGAGTCTGGAGCAACTTGGTAACCTGTAAGGACCTCATCCCATGGTGACACTGCACATAGAAAATATGTTAGTACTAAAACTAAATTAGTCAATAAATCTAATAAAATTGGTGTATGCGCAACAGAGAATGCAAGGACTGAGAAACATCTGGAGGGAACTTTCGACATATAAATACCATAGGTTACTTAACAGAAATGAACAGGCAACAACTGAGGGGTGGTCAATAGCCAAACCTCCCATTATATAAATATGATGTTTTAAGCGAAAACAAGAGAACCATCACTGAAAAATTGTATAATCTAAATTCTCGAGCTGACGAAGAAAATAAGAAAAGAAAAGGAAAACGAAAGAACCTACAGATTGAAGTCATCACACAGGGAGAAGAAGAATAGATACATCAACTATCATATGTACGATATTCATTTTTATTATCAAGATGGTGTTTTTCTTCATTAATAATATAAAAGACTTTTTGATTAAGAAAATTGTGCACACCATAACATAAGTTTCCTTCATAGAATCAAACTTGGTCATTATATATACATCAAAAAAACATGCATAGATATTAATGTCTTAAAATCTTGACCACCTATTTACAACAATTTTGTATGTTTTGTAGAGTTTATATATTTGGAAAAAAAAAACTACCTTATACGCTGTCAAAAATAAGCTAACTTGTCAAATAAGTTGACGGGTATTCAGTGAAACTTTTAAAAGTTGAGGCTAACTTATACTTAATAATCTTATAATACGCTAGCATATTTTAAAAATAAAAGCATTGGGAAAATTTATATTTTTTATCGTAAACATATATGATGCATTTGGTAAAGCGGTGTACGTTAGTGTTATAAGCTAGCGTATACACTTTATCAAACCTATCGTTATTTAGTTAGAGTCTACAAGGATCCAAGAAATAGAGAGGGCATGGAGAAACATAAAGAGCTTGAATAACCAGAAACAGAAAGAGGTTGAAATATGTGGTTTGATCTTGATATCGCGGTTACACCTCGATTATGACAATTTCCTAACTTATACGATATTTTGTTACTGAAAAAAATCGTCATTGTCGCCGGTATGCAATTTTCCCGATTTTACCAGCAACACGACATAGTTATGAAAATTATGAGCTGCGCACAATAGAAATACATCCATTTTAGGTGATCCAAACAAAAAACATTAGATCTTGCATCCCCAAAGTGGGTTATAGTTGTACATGAGATATTACTTTTTACCTAGAATTGCAATATGAACCTGAAGGTAAGAGGCTCGAGTCCACCGCCCTGTGAAACAGACAAACCGCGTCGGAGAATTGGGGTTTCTGTTTCTCACTGATAGTTCTCAATTGGGTCTCCATTTCAGCGTGCGAAGTGAGAGACGGAAACGAAGAGAATATCTTGAACTTGAAGGGGACACGCAGGATAGGAGAGCTGAAGAACGAATTTTCCATCATAGTTCTGATCGTCTCGCTCCGTATTAAGAGCATGTCGAACGCATAATTGCGCAGAGATAAGCACCTGGACGAGGAGAGTCGGCGAAGAGGAGAGGAGGAGGAGATGGTGCTTCGGGAGGATGAGGGAATACTGGGGATCCGGTCAGCGAGGATTTGGGCTAAAGTACTCTGGGTTGGGCTGGTATTTGATTGGGCTAACGTAAGAGTGGAGTCCAAGACCTTGTGAATTCGTTGGCAAGTTATAATTTTATATTTTGAGATTTGAGAAGGGAAAAAAAAAAAAGAAAAAAAAGTAGACAACAATTTGTTTATATTTGAATATTATTTATCTATAATAAGTTAAAGTCGGAGATAGTAAGAGAATTATGTTGAAAAATATTAAAATATTTATTGTGATGTTGAAATAGAGTATGTGACTAGAGTGATAATAGAATATGGATTATCTAAAATAGGAGAAACTGTATACACAAAATGGGATGCCCGGTTGGACATACTTTATAAATTAAATCAATGCACATTTAATTTATACAAACAAACTTTAAACACATCTGCACCCGAAAATATGTAAAAGCTTGAACGATGGTAGAGGTTTTAGAGGTAAGAAAGAGAATAATGAACAAGCCTTCTCGCTTCACATTTCACAACCTCTTACGGAGAGCTCCGCCGACGACAACCGCGAGGGTCAGGGAAGTCCAGTCCCCAGAATTTACTTCACATTTATTTCAGTCATCTCTTCAAAGCATGACGAAAAGAAATCTCATGTACAACTATATTATAAGGTCCATTTGGTCAAAAGAGAAGTAAATATGTTAGGACGAAATGTCCCACATCGGGTATAAACCCATGCGAAGTGCAGTATATAAGAGCAAGCTCTTCTCCCCCTTAATAGGCCTTTTAAGGGGGAGGCCCAAGGGGCCCAGAATTATTTACATGGTATCATAGTCAGGTTTGCACTCGTCCTCGATAAAAAGTCCACTCGTTGGGAAGTCCACTCGTTGGGCCTTGGGCATAGATACCCAGTCCACGAGTGCGGGGGAGTGTTAGGACGAAATGTCCCACATCGGGTATAAACCCATGCGAAGTGCAGTATATAAGAGCAAGCTCTTCTCCCCCTTAAGGTATAAACTCATGCGAAGTGCAGTATATAAGAGCAAGCTCTTCTCCCCCTTAATAGGCCTTTTAATATAGAAAAAAATCAAAAGGAAGAGAAGAGGTCACCTCCTTCACACTTCACAGACTTGCAATTAGAGGGGAAAGGGTACGTACAAACCTAATTAGCTGAACCAGAGAGAGCAAAAAAGATCAAACTTTGGTACAACTCAACAGGACAACTGCATGGAATTAGTTTATGTAGGATTTGGTTAATTACTTATTTTGGGAGGCCAATAGTCCTAATAGAGAACTTCGATATATATATATATATATATATAAAGAAATTATCCTATGCAATGTGGATAATTATATGGATAAGTGAAAAAAATGATAAATGGAGGGTCATTATTTTGAGTTTAACATGTTCCAATCAATGGTGAGAATATAGATCAAGTCCTTACTTTAAGTAGGCATGAGAAAATTTTTTTTTATATATATATACACACACGTACCTTATCTTATCGTGGATGAAAGTATTTGTGTTAGATTAGATTGGTTTTGATGGTTGTAGCGAACTTCCATGGTAGATGAACCGAACTATCTTTCTAACTAGTGTATATTTTCATTAATTTCCTTTGAAGAATATGAAACAGTGCCTTCCACTAAAGCTGAAAGAATATAAAAGGGATCACATATTTTTCCCCAGATTGCGGTGGTACCGAACCATCAAGTTTTATAGATTAACAACGAAAGTTGACAGAATTGCAGATCACAGATTATGCTTTCAGGCCTCATTGGAAAGGACGAAAATGGCGAAAAGATTCTCTGATTGGGCTATTAATAATTATTATTTAGATTTTTTCTGAGTTTTGACTTGGTCAAAGGCTAAATTTTTTTTATGTACTCTACTGCCCGATTATATTTCACCTTACAATTTGAACAATATTTAACTGAATAATTAATGCACTGTATAAAAAAAGGATTAATTAATGCATGGTCTAGGTGTAGGTCTAGCTTTGCCTATACAATATGTTCAAAATCACTTTAGTAATAAGGTAGCTCATGAATCTCTCTCGGACCAAATTGTGTAAATTTGGGAAATCTTGAGTTCAATTACCACAGAGAATATCCTTGTGGTCACTCATTGTATGTTTGTCCAACTTACTCTGTGATGCGAAAGTTTTGTGTAAGGCCCGAGTTTGATCCACATTGACTGTCCAAAGAACAAACTTATATAATGTTATTCTTGGTTAAAAAAAAAATCATGTTTACAACTTTACACGTACAAATATACTAGTTTACTTGTCATTAATGTGAACGTGATGGAATATTTTCAAGGTTCACATTTGTATGGCGGTAGTGGCATTGAATTTGTCCACTCACGATATGTTTTTTTTTTTTAAACGGGAGATGGAGATTTGAATCCTGGTTATCAGGGTTACACACCAATATTGTCACTCTAACTAATGTCTTAGGTGTCTCAATATCTATTTGTTAATGTTAAGCCAATTTGCTAAACCTTTACATATACTAAAGATAATAATAATAATATCCCATTTTCTTTACATTGTACGTATTTGAAAACGTAACTTTATTAAAAAGAAAAACTTAACTTTATTAGCTTCACATCCTTTTCTTCCTTCACATTCATGATATCTATTTAACCTCCCTCCCTCCCTCTTCCCCCAACCCCCCCCCCTCTCTCTCTCTCTCTCTCTCTCTCTCACTCACTTTCACATTCAGTTTGAGTTTGACCCGTTGCCAGCCACCGGCACTTCTTTCTCTACCCCACAAACACACACAAAAAAAAACCCACACTGGCACACTGCACTCTCTAGAGAGGATCTTCTTAGTGGAGACATTTTCTCTTACTTCTATCTATCTATCTTTTAGAGCTCTCAAAAGGCTTAAATAACCTTTCCCTTCCTTTTAGCTCCTCTTTTTCTTCCCCACCCCAAAACCCTAATTCCCCACATACAGAGAAGAAAGCCTCAAAAGAAGAACCTTTCCGAGACACTACTGTTTGTCTTCATTTGCAGATCAAAGCCATGGATTCTGGTAATAGTGGTAGTTTGCAATCCTCAAGCGGCGGCGGCGGTAGTGATCAAGAGTACGATTCACGGCCTTTCTTTAATCCTCTCACTCATTTAAACTCCATATCATCGAACACACAACAACAACCACCGTCCTTTTTACTGCACCACCACCCACAACAACCCACTTTCTTCGATCCTTCCTCCTTCCACGCTCTCTCTCAATCCGTCTCCAACCCGAATCCGTTTCTAAATCTTGATGCGATTCACTCTCAACCCCTAAGATCTGACGTAGGATCCAACGGCGAGGATCCGTTATCATCGATGCAGCTGCGGTCGCTCCATGATAGTAATGTAAGATCATCTGCACCGTCCGATCAAAACAATCACAATCACAACGGTGCTCCAGCTCCAAGAAAAAACCCCAAAAAGCGAACGAGAGCGTCAAGGCGAGCTCCCACAACCGTTTTGACGACGGACACCTCCAATTTTAGAGCAAAGGTCCAAGAATTCACTGGTATCCCATCGCCGCCGTTTACGGCCACGTCGTATTCTCGTCGGCTCGATCTGTTTGGCTCCGTTGGTTTGGCCTTGCGGTCCCCTCATTTTGATGGACCTGCATACCCTCTGCGTCCGTCGGCTCAAAAGGTTCAGCAATCTCCACTCTTGTCTTCTCCATCATCGTTAATGCCAAACTTGCAAACCCAGAATAATATTCTCTCTTTCCAGTCATTTCTACATCATCAGAACCCTCCTCCAATTAATCACGAGTCTGGTTTTGGTGCAAAGTTTTCTCAAGGAAGTATGATGAGTTTAGCTTCTGTTGATGGATTGGGCAGTGGAAGCTGCTTCAGTGGGGGACTAACAAATAATCAAGATCAGGTAAGGCATATAACTGCTAGTTTTGATGGGAATTATAATAGTAGTCTTAATGGGTGCAAGTTAAACTTCTCATCAGCTTCAACGTCTGATTTTCTAAATGATCACAAGGGTTTGGACAATAATGTTGTTCCTACAAGGGGTGCTCATGAAGGTACAGTTGATTCGTGGAATATATGTTCTTCGGATTAGCGGGATTAATGCGAGGCCCAAATAGTCAAGATGATGATGATGATGATTGTTTTCATGATATCATATCTTTCATCACCATTGCTTTCAATATAAGCTATATGTAGGATCTTTATTTTACTTTTCTGTTTTTTTTTTGAATTAATCATGAGGCTTCGTAAACTATGTTGTTTCCATGTATATATATATATATAGAAGTTTCATCTCTATATTTGCGATATGTACAGTTCTCTCTTCCATACACTATGTTTGCTTGACATGCTTGTGAATGGCGTTACAAGATCCAGCTTACGCTACAAACCAAATATGCAACATGGAACCATATATAATAAATTAATAAGCAATATTTTAATTTATAAGTAGGAGATCGATTTTTGAGATTTGGTTTTGGCTTTTGATTTGGGACAATAGATATAATGGAGCAATTGATTGGTGGCTAGAAGAATATATACTTACCAGCCGCAATTATGAACTAGAAGTTAAACATGTCAAGTACTTGTTCACCCTCCTTTCCTCTTTATTTTTTAAATATAATTTTAATTTATTTGTTGCTTCTATGATCAGCAAGGGATGTCCATTAGGAGGGCATATAGACTTTCTCACGGGGGTCTAGTAAAACATAAATTATCAGTTGCTAGATCTGACCAAACGACTATGTTTAAGATGTCATTATGAATCATGGATCATAAACTTCCGGGCCAAAATGGGAACCCGCGGGTCCAAATTGGTTCCTCTTCCTCCGATGACCGTTTCAACCAGAAATTGGTCGGAGATGGTGGGCATTGGTCCAATGAGTAGAATGGTACCATCGGCAGTCAAGGAGACATCTAAATTGCCGGATCGACGACGAAAAGGTGAGGCGCACTTACGATTTCATAAAGGATTTCTAGTGAATTTGGTGATTTTTTTGGTGATGGATTGTCGGGATGAGCTACTGCTAGTCCAAGGAAGGATTTTGGTTGGTCAAGATCCTCAATGGTGGCTGGACAACTGACTTCCAATGTTGGACGACGGTTAGGAAGATGAAACCATGTGGATTGTTTTGCAATTTCTCATGATAACTTTTAATCTTAACTGTTCGTCAGGATCAACAGCTAAGACAAGAAGTTCGTAAAATTATGTTTTATAAGTGTCTCATGTGAGAAAGTTTGATATATATATATATAATGTATACTACACACTCATGCATGATACATGTGTTTCGTTTATTTGTAGCTCACCCAGCTACCATGGTACAATGAGTAGAAAGACAAAAGGTCGACAAGACCTCAGTTTTCTCTAGTGATTCCACAATCCACTCCGCTTTTAGTGGTTTTTTTTAGTGAGGAGTAAATGGTGACTTAATGGATATTCTAATTTTCAGTTTTGGTTCTTAATTTAGGCTTCATTTCATCAACTTTCAAGTTCCAATGAAAGTAGTTCCTATTTCCCAAACAATTTGGTGGGTTTGTACTAGCTACCACTACTTTGATTGATCAATTCTAAAGCTTCGTTAATGTTGCCTAAAAGTCAACGATCATAAATTCTTTTCTATGTATTGGTTGTCCTAGCTAGATTTCTTCCACGTGGTAGACCTTTTATCCTTGAGGAAAAAAATTCTCCCTGGGAAATAATATTAATAAACAGCCTAAATAATACAAGCATATAGTAATAACTTTATTATTATATATGGCCCTCTAATCAAGGAGAGATTGTGATCAAAATCTTTAATTTGCGATCGTTTAGGCAGAGAGGAAAATCAGGAAATTACTGATGAGACGTGATATTTTGATTAGTAAAAGATTGAATTAAATCACGAAAAAGAAAAGGGAGAGATGATAATAAGTAAATCAATCAATGGATATATATGGAATGATTGGGGGGTGGAAATTTGAGGGATGAAGACATATTGGGAGGATATGGTACTGACATGTGACTCTTAATTTCTCTTTTGGAATCATGGTGGCCCGTGCCACAGAATAATCTGGTTTTTAGCAATCATGATTTTCCCCCTCACTATCCATGCATCTCTGTAGCTTCCTCATGAGTTCAGTAATTGGTATTGATCTCATTGCTGAGGTGTATGAATTAAAATTAAAGTGTATATGATGGATTTTACATGTATTTTAAATGCTGTCCATACAGCTCAGCAATTGAGATCCCAAATGTTGTTGGGACGTCTAACAGTTATGCATTGGTACTGGGTCCTATTTCTGGAGATCCTAATTAGTTCCTAGCTAACCCTTTTTCACTATCATCGTCCCTTCAATTTCGAGCCAGCTCCAATTTGATAATACAAACCAATATATTATTGTACTGCATATATATATATGAAGTAAAGGATACATTATGATAAGGTTATATTTTATTTTTATAATATTGAAGTCATTTTCATGACATATTTAATTATCTTCCACTTGAAAGAGATCAAATTAATTAACTTTGCTTCCACTAATTAATTGGGTGTTGTCACATATATTTTAGTTTTTTAAGTAATGTGCGTAAGCAGTGATGGAAGATACTTGCAATTTGGTCTACCAAGAACAGTTTGTAGTTTGTACCAACAAGTAGTCGCGCGTGGTTAGACTCTTTGTTGCACAATATTGGACACCAAGAAACACAAAAGGTTTCGACTCCTTTGACAAGTCTTCCCATTAACTTGATACAATTATATATCTGCGATCGATCGATCGATCGATATTCTACAAAGGTTCAATCTAAACGATAAAACGACCTCATAGTGCTTCAAGACTCGTCACTTGGGCCTATGGTGGTGGAGATAGTAAGCTTTGGACGTATCCGGGGGGGGCTGACAAGATTTCATAATCTACTTGATGTGGAGAACGCAGTGTTTGAATAGGTTTTCCTTTTCTTCTTGTACTCTCTCTCTCCCCCTTCTCTCTCATTGCCTGAAATTTGAGATATATGGGGTTCTTGCAGACAATAAGACATTAAATTTGTCTGCCTCAACTGTTCTTATATGCCCCACTTGTCCCCCACCATGTATGTAATGTACTCCCTTTTTTGATTTTATATAAGACGAGACTCATTAGATATTTAAATATGTAAATATTGCGGCAGCAAATTAATCAACTACAAGTTCCTAGTTGTGTTATTAATTAATTCAATTAATCTGCCTTGGGATTAAAAAAACCCGGTTCATGGGTTCTCCGGTTAATCCGCACTGGGACACCCGTTAAACGGGCATATATTGGTCATGTGACGAGTGACGTAGTAAGAGACGTCAGAGGTCTAGAAACGGCACGAGACACGCGTCAGTCAGGATCACTAACTCCGGAAAAGCGCGAATCAAGAAACGTGTATGGTGGGGTTGGAATTCCACGTGGGATAGGTTAGGGGCATATGATTACGATGTGATGGATATTTGGGCCCACATCCAAGTGCGGGGTGAGGTCGTGACTAGTGAGGTACTGAGGTGCTACTGCTGCAATCTCCGACAACTCTCATGGACTTTTGTACGAAATGCAATGAAACGTGATACAATAACACAAAAATTTTTGGATCCAGTTTTTACTTTTAGGAGCTGCAGGCCCAAAGCAGTCGAAATGGGCTCAAGTTCAATAACTTGTTGCTGGGCTTTCAGTATGCCTCGTCTCTTAATCTTGGGCCACTTGATGGGTTTCCATGGAAAATGTATGTTTTATTTAATAAATTAGACAAAAAGAAGGCAGCCGTCAACGGTCAACCTACCCAATCCCCCCAGTCCAGCAAAGTCAAGCCCGCCTTGGATCCACCGCGTAGCCCAACAACCCCGTTTTTCATGCAATCCCCACTCATCAAACTTCGCCACGTGTCCCGTGTACTCTTAGTCATTTACATCATCAACATTTCTCCCTTAATAAAGTATAAAACCCATTAATTTGTGTCTAAAACCTCGATTTAAACTATTAGTAGGAGTTGCGTTTGCTTACGACAGAAGCAGAACAGAAAGGGGAAAGAGAGAATCGCAGGACATAGAGAAGATAAGCACATACAGCCATGAAGCCGGAGACGGTGACTCTGGTTCTGGTAAACGTGGCCGCGATCATGGAGAGGGCCGATGAGTCTTTGCTTCCTGGAGTCTACAAAGAGGTGGGTGCGGCGCTGCACGCGGACCCGACTAGGCTTGGCACCTTGACCTTGTTCAGATCCATTGTACAGGCCTCTTGCTATCCTCTCGCGGCTTACTTGGCTGTGCGACACAATCGTGCCCACGTTATCGCTCTTGGTGCTTTGCTCTGGGCTGCCGCCACTTTCCTCGTTGCTTTCTCTTCCACTTTCTTGGAGGTATGTAACAGATTTTTTTAAAAAAGTTATTGTTTGTGGGTTTGTTTAATTTCCGAGAAATTGAAGGAAAATTATGGAAATTGAGCTCGGATTATTGTGTGTGTAGCGTTATTTGTGATGCTAAAGATTGGAAAGTTGAGTCAATTAGAGTCACATTGTTGAATTGGGTGTGGATGATTGTAAAGGCTGTGATAACTGATCATTGATCTTACAGGTGGTAGCGCAATATGACTTGGTGAATTCTTGATTTGATAGCTGAATGTTGTTATGATTTTTTGCAATTGTTTTTTTTTTTTTTTTTTTTTTTTGCGTTATAGTTTGTTATTTTGATGGAATGAGTGCTTATAGCGATTTAATTCTCTATTCTTACCACCACTAGTAATTAGTACAATCCATTCTATCTATTGGCTTTGGAAAGCATTGATTGGGGGAAACTAATAGAAAAAAAATGGAGTGTGTCCCTTTTGCATTGTAATTTGTTCAGTCTTCAACATTGAGTTTATTGTTGCTGCTTTACTGGCATTTAACATATTAAGGGACTCGATAAGTTCAGTATATGTCAAAATGGAATAAGTGGGGCAACAAATTGTTTGGAAATTTAATGACGGGCTGTAAGACTGGAGACTCGACTAAGGAACTGAAGAAAAAAAAAATTTATGTTCAAAGGATTTTGTTGCTTGAGATTGTTAGACTAAGAGTTAAGGTTTGTTGCTTGATCTTTTCATTTTTTGGGATAAAAACTGATGTTCAGTAATGAAACTTACGATATTTTTTGGGAAACCCAAGATTATGTGACAAATTTACCCACAGATGATTCAGATTCGTATATGCAGTGAGAAGATTGCCTTTATCATATGATAATCTCAAATGTACAAGTCATGGTAGCTCATTGCTACCTTCAGGCACAATTCGTGGTTTGAAAGATCAGAAGCCCTTTCCTTAGGAATACAATAGAACATTCCCAATAGATGGAAGTGATTAAGTTATTAACATTTTTGTGCATTTGATGAAATTTTCTTGGCTGGTCATTGAAGCTCGCCTATAATCATGCAACTTTAGTTGGATACCTCCTGAATTAAGTGTCAGTGAAAATGTAGATTTGAATCTGATCAAGAATCTGTTTCTCCTTGTTGTGAGCAAATAATTCCCTCAGAGGTCAAATTTGAAAGCTACTGAAATGACCTTGTTTGATTCTAAGATAAGATCTACAGAGTGACTGCATCATTGTGTGCGGTTACGCACTTACAGGGCCTTAAACTGTTATAATAACCCACTTTAATCTGTATTATAATGTTTTCAACAAAGAATGAGCCTGTCAAGTTTGTACACTATCATAATTATAATTTCTGATTCTTGGTGGCAGTAATGAGGAGTTCAATAACCTTGTCATTATCAGCTGAATGTCTTCAAATTGAAGCTTTCCCTTTTGGATAAGCAGGTGGCTATCTCTAGGGCATTAAATGGGATTGGTCTTGCAATAGTCGCACCTGCAATCCAGTCTCTTGTTGCTGACTCAACTAGTGATAACAATCGTGGTATGGCCTTTGGATGGCTGCAGTTAACAGGCAACTTTGGTTCAATAATTGGTGGGCTCTGTTCAGTATTGATTGCTCCAATAACACTCATGGGAATCCCTGGCTGGAGGATTTCGTTCCATATTGTTGGTCTGATAAGTGTGGTAGTTGGTATCTTAGTCTACCTCTTCGCAAATGATCCACACTTTTCAGATAATAATAAAAGAGTTGCCGATCAAGTCCCAAGCATATCCTTTTCATCAGAAGTGAAGAACCTGGTCCAGGAAGCCAAGTCAGTCATAAAAATTCCATCTTTCCAGATTATAGTGGCCCAGGGTGTCACAGGTTCCTTTCCCTGGTCTGCCTTATCATTTGCACCCATGTGGTTAGAACTCATAGGATTCTCCCATGGGAAAACTGCAGTCCTCATGGCATTGTTTGTGATTGCTGGTTCCTTTGGAGGTCTCTTTGGGGGTAGGATGGGTGATATTCTCTCCATGCGTTTCCCACACTCTGGACGGATAATGCTGGCACAGATAAGTTCAGCATCAGCCATCCCTCTGGCAGCAATGCTTCTGCTGGTTTTACCTGATGATCCATCCACATCTGTGCTGCATGGTTTAGTCTTGATGATCACAGGGTTCTTCATATCCTGGAATGCTCCAGCTACAAACAAGTAAGTTTTCTAGAACCTTACGTCATCTCCTCTACTTTCAGTATCTATCTTGCTACTGAAATCACATATGAACATATTTGAAAATTTTAGTCAGAAAAGAGACAGAAAAGAATATGAAAACGAAACTACAAAAGCATAACATAAGTTCAGATGTCTTAATTCATTTTCGACTTGTTGTGAAAATCAAGTTTTTGTTTCAATGAACCACCGAGTGGAGCTTTCTAAGACTCAAGGTTTTCATAAAATAATGCAGTTACTGAACAGTCAAAATAATTAATGAGGCAACTAGCTTGAATTTATAATTCGGACATTTCATATTCGTGGTTGCAAGGTGACTAATTATATAATACATGAAAGTACATTTTAAAGGCAGAGTTATTCCTTCTGTTTTGAAGGTGACTAGAAGTTGTGTCACTGTAAAGCTTAGCAGAGACTAACAAAATTACTGTGAAATACATTGCCTTCCTACTAGAGTTTTGCTGCTCTTAATGGGCTAAAAAGTAATTATCCATGATTCTATTACTAATGTTATTGTATTGCAGTCCAATTTTTGCAGAAATTGTTCCTGAGAAATCTCGGACGAGTGTCTATGCTTTGGATCGATCTTTTGAGTCGATATTATCATCATTTGCTCCTCCGGTTGTTGGAATACTGGCTCAACACGTTTATGGTTATAAACCTATTCCTAATGGATCCAGTGAATCTGAGGAGATTGCCACAGATAGAGGGAATGCTGCCTCTTTGGCTAAGGCACTGTATGTAGCGATTGGAATTCCAATGGCTCTGTGCTGTCTCATCTACTCATTCCTTTATCGTACCTATCCAAGAGACAGGGAACGAGCTCAAATGGAAGCATTAATAGGATCAGAGATGGAACAGATATTGTCAGATGACTCACCTGTGGAAGAAGAATACTCTCGAGTTCGGTTTCTTGAACAAGGAGAAGCATATGTTAAAGAAAGAAGCATCAATGAAATGTATTATGAAGGAGAGTATGACCTTGATCCTGATGACATTGATGAGAAGACAATGCTTCATCGCGAGTTGACACTTAGAAATTTAGGTGAATAGCCGTAGATGGTTTTTGTTTCTGATATGGTCAACATTTTCCACTTTGATGGATTCAACCCTGACTATGTAGATCTGGATTTCTCACTGCATGGCTGCTCTACGCTAGACCGGCTTTGCTCATACTCTTATTTGGCATTTGAACATGTGGGAATTCAGAGGATCTCCTTGGAAAAGTAACTTTATTATAAACACATTACTGTGTAATACAGTGTACAGAAACCTTTCTTGTACAAAATTTGAATGACTGAGAAAATTTGCTAAACCATAGCAAAAGAAAGCAGATACACCAAGTATCTGCTTTCTTTTGTATTTCCAATTATATGTGTAAAATGTATCGAGGCTTTGAAGGAACTATTCTCTGTGTTTACAGATGATTACATATGGAGCAACAAGGTACTTGATATTTAGCTGGGTTTTCTGGCAGAGAACATTACAAAGCGCTGATTTCTTATGCATTGAAAACCAACTAATCCACAGGCTCCGCAGAGCTCTTCAAATTCACGCTCCGATTGAAAGAAGCGATTGCCTGATATCTGAGTTAATTTCTGCAACAAGAGAAAAGGTTAAATTCTGCAACAAGAGAAAATAATTGCTGATGAGCCATATGATTAAACCATAGAATCTTATCAATTTAGGAAGATAAATTGAACTCGACACCCTCCTAAATGTTATCCGCATACCAGGATAGTTAAATTTCATTTGCATTGCTAGTCTTATCGACACAGCGGGGATGGCAAGAAAAAGGAAATATTGAAGCATTTTCTTCCCAATTCCCATCCATTGAGCAATGATGAACTAGATTACTAAAGTGGAGGAGAAAATATACCTGGCTTATAATCCCAAAGAAGGGAATAAAAGTAAATGGCCCATCAAGTATGAAGGTGGTAGCAACCAACACTCCTCCAGGCCTCAGAACTCTACTTATTTCAGCTACCTACACAACAACAGCTACCAAATCATTCAGAGCTCATAATACGTAAGATTCTTGTGAAATAATTTAAAGCACAGGCACCAAATAATTTCAGTAATAGATTTGTTAAGTCCATCCATCAAGCATATCATCTAAGCAACCTTTCGTAGACACCCTGGCTCAATATGAAGTGCTTAAGGAACCTTGAAAACTCAAATGCAATCATGTATCTCGGCTACCAGAATCTAACAGAAATAACACAACTATCAAAAGAACCAAGAAAACTAGGTAAGAAGCCACTGATGTATGAAGCATAGGCATGGAAAGTGCCTTGTTTTTTGTACTTTAATTCTTTTTCTCATCTCCTCATTTTTTCCCTGGAGATGTGAGCCTGATGGTTATCACTCTAATTCACACAGAGAAGACGCTTTACATAACAATGTCAAATAAATTGCCAAAATTTCGTTTGTAATCAAGAAGACAAATTTAGAAAAACACTTTTGAAGGACATTCTTACTGCTGAGGAAGGTGAAGGCCAACAATGTATAGCAGCACCAGCGTGCACAGCATCAATGGAACTTGAAACAAAGGGGAGTCTAGATATATCAGCTCTCACCAACGTCAACTTCCTGAGAAAGAACTGATGAAAATGAGTGGTGGAAATTACAAGCACAAGTGTTTAAAAGATTAAGCACATATGAAGAGCTATAAAAAGCCACCAGAAGAAGTAAATATATGTCAATTATATTATAGTTTCAATAGTAAGGCTTAGTGAGTACTCTTTTGGAAAGTTTTCCTCCTTTTCAACAAACTCGTAGCATTGCTGCAGCATGTTCTCGGAGTAGTCCAAAGCAACAACCATAGAGAACAACCCACTCTTAGCAAAAAGTCTTGAAAATAAGCCACTACCACAACTTGCATCAATGATATTTCCACCTAAAACCGGCTTTAGGTAGCCCTTAGCCAATTCAAACTGCAAGACGAACAATTAAGTATTTAGTGTCTTTACCATCAGTGTAGAATATGAAATTCAAAATCTGAATACATTCCACGCTGCTTCAATGTAATAAGCATACATATCATTAAAAATGGGGGACGTGATACTTGTTTGAATTTCATGTAAGCTCATTGAGCATGAGGAGGTACTAAAAGGGGCTTCCTGCACGCAAGCTGATCAGGAAAACTTGACTACACCACAAGATGGATTATGTTAACAGACAGCAGCTTTATCGTCTATAGTTAAACTATTCTAGTAGATAACAGGATAAATTGGCTTCATTTTCGTAGGAAATCCACATAAATAAAGGAAACTATAGTATATATGACTATCATAGAACTTTAAAAGGTTGACAAATGATGATGATAGCCATGATATAGTCACAGTTCTTCGTTCTCCGTAAGTATTTTACGATACCTTCAAAAAAACAAAGTTACAGGGAAACCTCAAACAGAACAAGTATCATATCACCTCTTTCTCTTTGCCCGGAAAACCACCCAATGCAAAATTTTGACGCCAACCCCTTTCATATAGAAATGATACCAGCGGAAGTCTGATTCAACAAATGAGAAACCATAAAACCAAAAGAGGCACAAATTAACGTAGATAAAGTTAACACTTACCGATGATGCATCAATCCTATGAGCCTATGGAAATGGTAACACTACGATGCTATATCAAAAGCAAATAAAGTCACATAGAAGGATCCATATGAATAGAAACCTTCGACATTCAATGTCAGATATCATTAACAACACGATGATGCATTTGTTGTTGGCATATTCCAGTTTTCAAAAGGCGAAAAGAGTTCACGAAGGATATAAATACTGTAGATTATGGTGAGCCTCGAAAATCCACCTGAAATTTGTATAATTAACTTGGACCTATCCTTTAGCAGAATTGCACATAAATGAAATGTATACTAAATATAGCTCCTGAAAATGCTAAAATGATTTTTTTTATTGATTTTCTTCCCAAACCAAAAGCTGGATTGTTATTAAACTAGTGTAAACATGAATGACACTATTCAAAGATAAAGAGTGCACAAGTAAACCACACCTAAAAAGTTCTGTGGCCGGTGGCATTGGATCAGCATATTCCTTCAACCCACTAGCTGCTCTGAGATCAACATGCGTTTTATTCCCAATGTAAGTCTTTTTACAAGTCTTACACTGCAACTTAGATGTTGATGTAGAATCTCTGTGGCAAATTCGAAAGTTACAAATACAAAAACAAGAAAAACATGAAGACCATCATGCCATGCCGCAATGTAAAAGTACTAACATGGATAAGCTGGAATCACCAATCAAAGTCAACGGTTCATAGCATATAGGACAAGCTAAGACGTTCTTATTGGTGCTGACCCCCTTCTCAACAACAATTTCATCCTAAAAGTGAAAGTAGAAAAATTGAGTTACAACACAACTTATCCGCTTGCACACACACACACATATCTATATATATCAAATCAAAATTTTTCTGTGCAGTTGACCGGAATCACGGGATAAACTCTTTGCTGCCACCGGCCAGTTAAATAGCAGATAAAATTACAAGAAAGAACTTAATTCCAATATAAAGTGTTCAACTGATATAAAAGACTGAAGAAAACAAGAGGTCTATAGGGGTGCCGACCTTCACATTTTGCTGTCAAGTTATGAGGAACCAATAAGCTCGGTTACTTAATTCAGCCAACCAATCTCACAAAACCTTTTAATTTTTTTATACATTTGAATTTTGTGGATTCAGAATCTCAAAAACCAAACAAAAACACAAGTAAAATTTTCGCATAGGACATCGCCTCACAAGATTAAGGAAGAAGAACGACCCATGCTAACATGAGACTCAAATGATTTACAAAAAAAAAGAAAGAAAGAAAAATGGTGTTGCAGTTTATTCTTAAGAGCAATAGAGTTAGAAGATAATTGAGGGAAGGATGAAGTAAACCGCAGGCTTGGTATCAATAAAAGCTGTGGAAAAAGCGCGAACTGTTCCCGCGAAGTTGGTGGCTTTGAGTTTAAAGATTGGGAAAGTGCAGGGTTTGAAGAAACATCGCCTCGAGTTATTGGGTTGAATGGGATGAAGCCAGGAGGAGAGGTTGCCTATGATATGTGTTGTGCTCGCCATTGCCTTTCTGTGATGCTCTCTGTCAGGACTCTCGAGAGTCGAGAGCTACAAACAAACCAGACAGACAGACGTATATATGAGGACGAGGATGGGGGTGGCTATTGGCTAATCCATTTTAGTCATGGGCTGATGAACAATCAATAGGGCCTAGCCCATTTTAAATTGGAAAAGTTGGGCTGGGCTTTGAATATCATTCACACTTTTTTACGGGCCACAATCGTTACAGATTGACAGTCCACTACGAAACTCATACTTATCCTTATTTTCAAAAATTTAAAATATTCCAGTTAAAGGTTACCAGAGAAATATGAAAATTCGCTTTATTATTGCGAAGAAGGAGTGTTTGGTAATTAAGGTATCAAAATTTAAAAAATTGCCAAATGTCGGAGCCGATCTCGTTCCCAACGGATACCTTCATTACGTCAAAAATTGCAATAAATAATCCACACAACGAGGACAAATCAATCTCAACATTATTTCATATGTCGAGAATACCCCTGAAATTAACTTTTACGTTTAAAACAAAACGACAAAGAACCAATAATTCAACCAAAATGATTACCTTCCGAAGCCACAAGAGCATTCCAAAACAAGAAAAAAGTTGGCAATTGATTGGGTAAAAGTAGAAGATTAGAGAGATAATAATAATGTGAATGTCCAGCCATTTACGCAAATGGAGAGTTCTGGGTCATTATTCACTACACGTGAAGCCAATGGAAAGTTTTGCATGTGCCCCACGAAAATGATTCCATATCTAGTAAGGAATGGTCACCAATTTTGATTGCTCACATGGGAGGGTGTTGCTATGTGAAAATGATGCGTTTCGACCTCCATTGCATTGCTTTGAATGCAATTACTTATTATTTGCTAAAATAACCAATTTTGATTGCTCACACTGATCGTGAGACTCGTGCGTACAAAAATTCTTACATGACGATAAGGTAAATGAAAATCGAATTCAAAACTATCCAAATTCATAAAATTTAGTTTAAGATAGATGTATCATTAAATTATTATCCAAGTTATTAAATCTAAAACTTTAATTTGATAGAGTTGACTTTTAATGGCAAATGAGTCATTGGTTGAGTGACAATGACTTTGCATGTCCCTGACTGAGGTCATGAGTTCTAGTTTCATCTCCTCCGAATATTTATAAGGAGGTGTGTGGGTTTAGTCTGTCCCTGCATGTGCTTGATAGTTTGCCCCTGCGTGGGCTTGATTTGTGCCTCCTGCGTGGGGCCTGTTGACACCTGTACTTTCATAGGCTTGATCTGGTGGTGTGTCGTATATTGTATTTGTACTTGTATTAAAAAAAAAATCAAAGTATCAAACCAAAAAAAAATAATTTAAGGATGAAAGTGAAATTTAAAGGGTTGTTGAGGGAGAGAAGTGTATTTGTGCATAACCAAATTGACATTAGTGGCTGTTATTAAAAAGAAAGTCCCATTAGTGGGGACATTTACCTGCCGACACGTGCAGAGGGGCTCTTACTCGCGACACGTAAGGAGGGGTATTTTGGGTATTAAAAATCTCAGGGGCATTTTCAGCCAAACGGCCCTATTCTATCCCTACACCGGCTGAACCGGTTGACGATATTTAAAACGGGCAGGTGTGCGTGGGACTCAGTGCACATGCCACATGCGACGCATAATCAGAGAGAGAACAATGAGGGCGGTACGAAATTCAAAAATTCGAGTAGGTAGAGAGAGGAATGAAAAAGTGTTTATTGGAGGGACGGTTATATTCATTTTTCTTTGCTTTTAAAACAGCAGAAAGAAAGACAGAAGAGTAGCAGCTACTCATAATTTTATATATATATATATACCCACCTCCTTCTCTCAAACCAACAATAAAAACCCAGAAGGTTCCAGATCATCGGGAAGAGGGATATCCTCGTCATTTTGATCAGATCCATACTCTCCCTGACATTCCAGTAGAGATAGAAAGGAACGAACAGCACAGTACAGCGCAGCTTCTTACAGTGCTCTTACAAAAAAGAAGGGGAAATTTGCAGAACACAAGAATTGTGAAAGAAGGGGAGAATTCTCTGTTAATATTCACTTGACAATTCAAGCATTTTGAGAGTAGATTTGGTGAGGATTTCTAGAAATGGAAAGGACCACGCCGGTGAGGAAGCCACACACATCCACCGCAGATCTGCTCACGTGGTCGGAGAATCCTCCCGCCGATTCGCCCCCCGGTGGCTCTGCTTCTCGTTCTGCTACCCGTTCACATCAGGTACCGCTTTATTTCAGCTGGTTTCTTGTTTGTTTTGGCCTGATTGCCGATTGGAGATTTTGAACTTGTTGTTTTGTAATGGTAGCCGTCCGATGGGATCAGTAAGGTGGTGTTTGGAGGTCAAGTGACGGACGAGGAGGTTGAGAGCTTAAACAAAAGGTGAGATCTACTTGACTCTGCATTTTTAAAATTTTTTTTTTATGGGATTCTGTTTCTTAAAAATTCAAAAAAATGCTTTTGTGGCAATAAATGCGGATTGAAATAAAATCTGGATGTCCTGGATTTATAAACGTTTTATGGATTTCTCTCTCAACTTCCAGTTAACTTTTAGTCCACCAAAATTTGCAAACTTGTTTTCTTTCCCTTTGCTTTTTAATCTGTTGAGTAATCTTTGATCGATCTCCTAATTTGGGTGATATCTCTGATCAAATAAATTAGTTCTCAATCTGTAGGTGTGTATTCAGTGTCTCGATGGTTGAAACTTTAACTGTTTTCTATGTATCGCTGCAGCCTTTGAAAATCTGTTCATGGGTTATAATTTACATTGAGAAATGAGATTTTTATTTCATTAATTAGGCACCCACGAATTACTGACCCATATACACTCAATTTCATGATGACCTGCAAATTACTTGTAATACGCACTTCTCTCTCTAGTCTCTCTGAAAATTTTGGGGGATGATGCAAGCTGCTGTGTGTTTAAGTCCAAGAAAACAATCTTGCCTTTTACTGTAGTTTATTGGTATTTCGGATTGAGTTTTGTGTGATAGTCAAATGGTCTCCATTGGGTTTGATAGGCTTAAAGGGCCTTTAAAGATGGTGTTATTATAAGACTGGTATATTTTTGAAAATTACGTATTCACTTTGACAATGTTGGATACAATATATAAGCTAAAACAGAGTCATCCAATTACTATTGGATACACATATACCCTCTTTCGTTTTACTTCTGTTTCTCTTTTTCCTTTTTGTTTAATGGAGGGGCAGGTGTGCAAATTTATATTTTAGAGGCACAAGCCACACAACACAACAGGTAATGGAGAGTACAGATTGAAGTCTTTGGTAGCTTAGAAAGGAGGTCTAATAGCCGCACCATTGGAAATTTCTTTTATTTGCAAGTATCTTTCCTCATGATTTGTTTGAATTTTGAAATACCTGTCCCTTACTGTTAATGCATTTTTCAAATATCTGTCTATAATTCTTATCTGCATTGTTCAGTTATCTGTCTATAGTTATCATCAAATTGTGTGCTGAAAGAAATTTTCTACCAAGGAATCACTATGCATCCACGCTATATCCATTCCTGTGTCAGACAGTCATTTTGGTGTTCATGGTGTATATTTGATTTCTAAGTCTGTCAACTTCCCCATTTCTAGGAAACCTTGCTCAGGGTATAAAATGAAAGAGATGACTGGAAGTGGCATTTTTGCAGCCGACGGTGAAAATGATGTATCCGAATCCAACGATTCTAACCTTTCTCTGAATGGCAGAACAGGAGTACGAATTTACCAGGTAACTTTCAAGTTCAATAAATTTAAAATCAAGAGTATATGAAATGCTAAGATTCATAAATCATGATTGTGGCTGCAAAATATGATATGCTAAATGGTTAGTTTATATATTTTAATGTGTGAATTGTCAGCAAGCATTGGCTGGTATCAGTCATATTTCTTTTGCTGAGGAGGAGAGTGTCTCCCCCAAAAAGCCAACTACTCTTCCTGAGGTAGCAAAGCAGCGAGAGCTAAGTGGAACACTAGAAAGTGAGGCCGAGGCCGAGGCAAGGTTGAAAAGGCAGCTTTCTGATGCTAAATGCAAGGAACTCAGTGGACATGATATCTTTGCACCCGTGCCTGAAATTTTACCACGACCAACAGCTGTACGTGCATTGGCATTGAAAGAAAGCATCCAAATTGGAGAAACTTCTCCAAGTGATGTAAGTAAATCTATCAAAGTTTCTAGCATGAGTTCATGGATGCATGCTAGGCATTTTGCTGCACGTAAATGCATCGTGCCAAAATTAGACTCAATTGACATCACTAATTACAGACTATGTTTTGGGGGTTTTGGCATGTTGTACACTGTATAATTAACATATAATTATTTGGATTAATTTTTATCAACAAATTTCTAAGTGCGTGGACATTAGGAGCGGAACTTTATTAGGTTTACCAAACCTTCTCTTCTTCGTCTGAGAATTTCATGTGTATGGACTATTGGCATTTACATTTGCTTATGTCTGCATTAAAACATCTCTCACTGATTTTGAACCTTTGTGACTGTTAGCCTGCTGGAGGTCAAACAAGTGAGGAACCCGTGAACAAGACAGCCAAGAAAATTTACAATCAGAAATTTGCTGAACTATCGGGAAACAACATATTCAAGGGTGATGTTCCTCCATCATCTGCCGAGAAACCTCTGAGTTCAGCTAAATTGCGAGAGATTAGTGGCAGCAACATTTTCGCTGATGGGAAGGCAGAGTCTCGAGACTACTTAGGCGGTGTTCGCAAACCCCCTGGCGGAGAGAGCAGCATTGCACTGGTCTAAACTTTTAGGTCTAACAAAGTTATTTTAATCTTACTACATTGGTGTCTGGTTTTGATTTTATTTTCTAGTTGGGGATGTGCTATTGTATTATTTGACTTGCATTGTGGGTTTCTGAGTTATGATTTAGGGTTTTAGCATATCAACTGAGCTGAGCTGTGGACTCCCTACTAAATGCTTGACCCCTTCATAATGTTATTACTTTTAACATATTATTACCATTGTTTTTCTTGATTATTTACTATTTAGAATTTTCCTTTCTGATTCTTAATACTAGTTTTATCACAATAATTATTTTCACTTTTTTGTCTCCAAAGTGATCTTATTTTCCGTTCTTAAAACTATTTTTTCCTGGAAAAAAGTGAAGTTTCCTTCATAGTTCAAAAACCATGTCATTAATATTCACCGAAACACGGTTTCTATTTTAGCCTAATTTTTTTTTCCCTGGTTGTTAGAAAGAAAAGGAGATATTATTTCTAATAAATTAAGATTTGGAAACTGCCTTGTAATTTCAATCAACCATTCAGCTGAGTCAGTCAAGTCATCAAGGTCTAACTGTCTTGCTACCCAAGAAAATAGTACTGCCCAATAATTATCAGCATTAAATTTTTTTTTGAATAAAAAAAAAAGAAAAGTTAATTAATTCTTATATTTTGTATATATTTATCACCTTTTAGATTTAGATATTGTAGAAATAGAATTGTGATAGGAATCAACGACTAAAGATGATAAATAGAAAAATTAATTAATATTTAAATAATGGAATTTTAAGAATAAATCAACATCGAAGGGAGAGAATTAAGGAAGTTTTGTGTGAGGAGGTTATTCTGTTTTAATATCGGTAACAAACAAAATCAAATAATATCTAATAAAATAAGATATTTATAAAAAAAAATTAAAATTAAAAAACAAAAATATGTTTGGAATCGTCAGATCATCTTTTTGCTCTGCTTTTTCTGGGTACATATTGCGCCGACTCAACTTCATTATAATGGCGTGAGCGTGAGCATGACGGGCAACGAATCGTATACACTCCACATTCTAGCCTGCAAAACCTTCAACGATAAGTAAAAAACAAAACCAGAAACCCATTTGTATCGTACTCTCCTTCGCATCCTTCTCGCATCAAAAATATACCATAATGCCACTCAAAACTTCCTTTGCCCCACGAAGAAACGGCGTAGTCTGAACCTTGTAGATGTACAATCTCTGTTTTCGGCTTTCGTGAATCGTTTCTGTTGTGGGTTTTTTGCTGTTGATGTTGCAATATACATAGGTGTATTAAATATATTGATAGTTTGTATCTCAAGTTGGTGGAAGGATTTTTGTGATCATGGAAAGAGACGGAGAGTGGTCGAATGAGATCCCTAATGCGTCCTATTTCGATTTGCTTCAACAATATCAACAAGGTTTGTCACCGGCGAGCAGAGTTACTCTGCAGTCTGTGAACTCTCTTCCAAGTCCTTCCAGAGATGGGTTTTGTTTATCTGACGATATTTCGCCATATTCAAGTTCTTTCGAGGGGTCTAGGTATGAAACACCGAGTTATCATTTGAGGATGGATTCTAAATCACCCGATTCTGGTAACAACTTCAATGAGAAGTTAGTGGATGAACTGGGTTTGTCTCAAAATTTCTACAGAATGAAAATTTCAAATGATGTCAATGATGATAGAGGTATAATGAGTTGTTTGGGTGGGAATGTTCATTACCAGATCGGAAAATATGCCACATGGAATGGTTTTGACAATGGAGTTCTTGATTCTGAAGGGTTTAGATTGTCTAGTGGATTGAGTGTTGATGAGGATTTAAATTCTACTTTGCTTAATGGACGAGGTGGAGGCATGAGGGGCGATTCATTTGGGTCTTTTCTTGCTCGTAATCAGGATGGTAATCTGTGTTCTGACTCTCATTGTAGCTGTGGTAGGGGATTTCAATTACAGAACCCATTGAGTTCAAGGCCTTACATTCATGGTGCCTTTGGTGGATCAAAACAATGTGAAATGAATTCTTTAGGAGATACAGGTATCAGAGACTCATTTGGTACCCCTCATATGATGCACCAAAACCTGGCTTTGGATGCTGACGTTTCATTGTACAATTGTTCAGGTGTAAAATCGAATACTAGAACAATCCAAAAGGACCTTAACGGCAGGATAGTTCCTCAGTGTCTAGCTTCTATGAAATGTGCTGGGGACATAGAGGCCTTTAACTGTGAGGAGAGTTTGATAATACAAGGGAATAATTTGAAACATATCATCAACAGGGAAAAAGATATGTCTAAGGGTTCCAAGAAGCACTCCTGCAATGAAATTGTCATAGGAAATCCACAAGAGACAAACAGCCTACCGGAGAGTCCTTCATGGTACGGAGGAATTTGTGAAAATGTCAGGAGGCCAAGTAGTTTTTGTCCATCACAGACGCTGCTAAGTACCACTTCCTTGGCTGAGGTCCAGGGATACATATATGCGATGGCACAGGATCAGAATGGTTGTCGATTCTTGCAGAGGATGTTTGATGAGGGTACCAGTCAAGATGTGCAAATAATACTCGATGAAGTTATTGATCACGTTGTTGAACTCACTATGAAGCCTTTTGGAAATTACCTTGTGCAGAAGTTGTTGGATGTATGCAATGAGGGACAAAGAATGCAGATTCTGCTCATGGTGGCTAGAGAACCAGGACAACTAGTCAGAATATCCTTGAACACATATGGGTAATAATCTTTCATACCGAGTTACTTCTTTTCAATAGGTGCAAAATATTTTTTGTAACTGTTGTACTTTGTGTTTCAGCACACGTGTGGTGCAGAAGCTGATCGAGACTCTCAAAAGCAGGCAACAAATCTTGTTAGTCATATCAGCCCTAAAACCTGGTGTTCTTGACCTTATTATGGATTTGAATGGAAATCATGTGATCCAGCGTTGCTTGCAATGCCTTAGCAATGAGGAAAATAAGGTGAAAATCTACTCTTGTTTAGTTCAAATGTGGGTTTATTTTTCATATTGAATGTTTTCTATAACAAATGTGCTTTTACTTATTTCTTTTGGGCATCCTTTAGTTCTCTCAAATGCCATGCGTTACAACATACATATCTCCTAGAGTGTTGGAGTGTTGATGTTTCATAGGTGAAACACTTTTCAAGCATAGTTCTACTGTTTAAGCCATTTAAGCAAAATTCTATAATTCAATTATTGCAATATAGACATTGTCACTTTGCAGATATGTTTTAAGAAAATGGCATTCTATTTCAGTTGTTGTTATATAATTTACTAAATTGCATCTGAGGATGCCGACTATATATCAGTAAGGCTGAAAAATGGTTGCCTTTTGTAACCTATTTGGTTGAGACAACATTCTTTGCATGAATAATCTTGACTATATCCTGGTAATATTGTGCTCCAAACAGAACATTTGAGGAAGTTTTATTCACGTTGTTGCTCTATGATAGGTCATATTTCACCCCTTATTAGGTATGTTTATCAAGTCAGTTTTCGGTATGGGACTTGTGGGTTTTGCATCCAAGGATGCCAAACATCACTGAGTGAAAGAAGCACCAGCTTTTTTAATGAGCAATATGAAACTTTTCTCATAGTTATTCTCTACATGCATGCCAAAAGTGTAAGAAAAAGAAGAAGGGAGGAAGTTGTATTATACAAATGCTGTTAATTTGGTCCAATGGTAAATCGTGATTACTCCTGGTTGTTAGGCAAACATTTCAACCTGGACCTTTTCATACCCTCATTAAATGTGAGCAATGGAGTGAATCTTACATAAACCATGAATGTGTACCAATCAAATCCCAATTAGCAGTTTTGTAAATATTAAAACATTCTAAAGTATTTCAGTTATTAATCTTGTAATCTCGTTTGAGGGCTGAAGCAATCCATTTTAACTTGGTAGTTCTAATAATGTGTGGAGAATTAAGTTTAGGAAAGCAGACCCCATCCTCTCCTTAGAACTACTGGATGGGGAAAAGAGTACCGAAACTCTAAACTATTGTTGAAACTTGAAAGTGTGATGCACCCAAGTATGTTAAGACCTGTGCATACTGTTGGCTGAATAGCATGGTTCCCCCAAGATTAACAATATAAGCCTTATGAATGTAGAGTTGCCTGTGCGTTAGAACTAAGAAAGCCACAAGGGAAGCGTACGATTTAATGAAAGTGCATGTTTGTTTCTAAATTGCGATGTATGAGTTCTGAAAATATGGTCGGACACTCTTAGTTTTGGAATAACGGGGAGAGTAAATGATGTAACTGTAGTTCTCTGTTTCATTTTTCAGCAGTTTTGTAGCTGTCCATTCTAGTTGTACGTGGGTGGCTCCTGCTTTCTGTCCTCCTTAATATATCCTTTGTTATTCAAAAGAGAAAATATATATCTGGATCAGCCTATCTGTATATAGGTTTGAATGCCAGACATAGGATCATCAGTAGCAAGAACTTGAGAGAATCCTTGATGCAGTTGGAAGGATAATATCTGGCACTTTTGGATTCGTTAGGAAGACTGCCAAATTTCTTATAATTATGTATCTCCTTCCAATTGTAAACTTTGTGAAACAATGCTCAAGATAGGCATCTCCTTCTTGATGTGTTTCAAAATGTAGGTAATCTTTGTCTCAACTCCGGACCTCACATGAACTAGGTTTGACTGATGTAAAACTTAACCTCAAAATGTTCAATAGAATCAATACAACCAACGTGCATCATAAGCATTTACAATGATGAGTGGTGATTTTTTAAGATAAAACGTTTCCCTAACATGGTGTTCTCATGCATGCACTTTTTAACACTACAATCTGCAGAGTTTATAGTTGTTTTTCAATATTTATGTAGCTCACACTTTTCATCGAGCCTTCAGTATATTTTTCATGACAGATCCTATCTTTCTGTCCTTTGTTAATTACTATCTTTTGCAGTTCATTTTTGAAACTGCTGCAAAGTTTTCTGTTGATATTGCGACTCATCGACATGGATGTTGCGTGCTGCAACGATGCATTGCACATTCCACTGGAAAATATCAAGATAAGTTAATTACTGAAATATCCAAGAATGGGCTTCTCCTTGCTCAAGATCCTTTTGGGTAATTCATTTGAACTCTTGATATTTTTGCTCCTTTTCCTTTGTTTTACTTACATTCCCAGTATCATTCGCTATCCAAATAGATGCTAATTGTCTTGTTTGACAAACTAAATACATTTCTTTTCAGCAAGTTTATTTTGCGCCTCAAAATAAGCCACCATCCAGCTTCGACTAAATTTTTATGCTCCCAATATTTAGTTGAAGACAAGTTTTCACTCAATGTCGTTGCATAATCAAATTACTAAGTCAAAAATTTACAAAGATCCTTGTCTAAAGATTACCACGTGAAAAATATTTGTGCCATTTTAAGTGCTAAATCCTAATGATAAATCACATTTGATTGTCTCACTATATAATGTGGTCAGCATAGCTCATTTACATCAGTTCTAGCATGGTATATTGAGCCTCTTGTGTTCATACTTTCCATGTCCTGCTGCTGTTTGTATCCATTAGTTAACCAGCCATATTCATTGAGGATTTAACCACTTCCACTTTCTCTTTGGACTGTCATTGGTTAGTAGTCAACTTTGGTAGGAGTGTGATAACTGCTTGCACATTGGAATTACTCTGTTCCATTATTTACGTATCCTTAATTTTAAATGTAGAGCTGTTTAAGTCGTTTTTTCACCCAAAAATATGTACAGCTGTTTACGTTTGGTATAAATACTTAATGTTTGTGCTCTGAGGGAGGATTGGCTGCATATTTCTGGTCGGTAATGTCATATGGTATGACATCATAACAAAGCTCGTTTTGTTAATCTCAGTATCACACTGACTTTCTCCATTTAATTGCCTAAATATAGGTGGGATTTTACCAGTCAACTTTCTTCTTAACATGGTCGTTCATCAGTGATTTTTCAAATGAGTTTTAATATATGAGTTCTGAGTCTTCTTTTCATGTTGTCAATTACCTGTAGAGCAGCTGGTACGGAAATAATTTCATTTCCCGGGCACTTTTCCTTCAATGAAATTTAATGTTTGGGACCTCAGTTGATGGTGTTGGCAAAGCAGTCCAGGGCCATCCGTTCTAAAATGATATGAATTAGATATTTGGACATTGCATTTCTCCTATCCTTAACTCAGATTCAAGACCAAGTTGAGTTCAGATTGTAGCTCTTTCACTGATTGGATAGCTGTTATTTATATAGAATTTGTGTTAGAATGTTCACCTATGCTTGAAGTTATCCCCGCTTTTGGCTATAGCCCTACTGTTAACAAATTTCTATCATCTCACTCATCTACCTTTTCTCCCTGACTGCTTTGTAGATCCAAAGTTTCTTGACTGTGGTTTCTTCATCCAACTTGGTTTTCAAGACCGCTCTTCAGTTATTTAGGTTCAATTAGCCAATGAGTGATTTGCATTGTTGTTATTTTTTTGTCTGTCAGTCTTCATTAACCTCTTCAGTAAATATCCATATGATACTTGATCAGGACCTTGTAAGTTGTAACTTTTGCAGTTCATACTTGGTCTGGAAACTTTGAATTTTGAAGGGAAAACATGCTCTATTAATTTTTCGTAAGAATAAATACCTTTTTTACTCGTTAATTCATTTTTCTTGACTATTTAGAATGTCACTATACAATTCATTGTGTTGCATGGCTTTGTTTGGCTCTCTGATTCTGAAACTATTTTTCCCACCTTGTGCTGCAGAAATTATGTCATTCAGTATATTATAGAGCTAAAGAATCCAGCTGCCTTTGCTATTTTGATTTCTCAGTTCAGCGGCCAATACGTTCAGCTCTCAATGCAGAAATTTGGTAGCCATGTTGTCGAAAAATGTCTCAAGCATTTCGCAGACAGCAGATCAAAAATTGTTCATGAATTGCTCTCTGTCTCTCACTTTGACCGGTTATTGCAAGATCCATACGCCAACTATGTAATTCAGTCGGCTTTAGGAGTTACAAAGGTTTGAGAACTAAACATTCAAGTCAGTTGCACAATTAAGCAGAATTTTCTTAATTATGATTTTTGATTTTATATTGTCCTTATCAATGCAGGGTCACCTAAATGCATTGCTGGTTGAAGCAGTTAGTCCCCATGCAGTTTTACGTACGAGCCCATACTGCAAGAGGATTTTCTCCCGGAATGTCTTGAAGAAATGATGTACAGTTTTCCAGTGCCCAGCTATGCTATTCCCAGAAGTTTTTAAGTGGTCATGTGTGCTAGTTATAACCATCTTGTTCCATTATGTAGATTATGCATCAGAGTAAGATGACTGTAACTTGCATAGGAAGAGAAGGTTTCCATTGCAGCTGTTTATGATGTAGATACTTTATGTATTATTCTGTTGTCATGTTGTTGCTCTAAACTTCCATGTACATGGCCAGAGTCTCATCTGTCTGTTTCAGAGTTTTGTAAACGGGATGTTTGGATATCGCCTTTCCACGTTTATTTTGCTTCCCAGGTCTGATTTGGTCCCCCCCTTCTTAGTTGAGAGTTGAAGCCCTAACCTTTGACCGGAGGAGGTTGGTCTGGTTTGCATGAATGCCATAAGATTTTGGCATCCTCACAAGTGAGGGAACGACGATGATTGCAGAATACAGGGTTCGATTCCAAAACGTTTCAGCCCAGATTGTCCTTTTTTTTTTTTTTTTCCTTTTTTTTTAATGTGCGAAGTGAGGGATTGTGATGTCATTATATATGGATGTTCTTGGCAAGGGTTTTACAAGAGTGAGATTCATTGATCTCGCCTATATTTAGCTGCTAGATGTAGAATTATCAACAACTCAAAACAGGTGCCTGATTTTCTTCTGAGAAGTGTACAACCATGCACAAAGAATTCTTTTCACTGAATTCTTTTGTATTGTTTGCTCAAGTGCCATGGTTTTATCTCGTTTTCCTGCTTCTAACCTTGCCTGATTCTCATACCATCCTTGCTTTCTCAAATTGTACGAAGTCGAATTCTACCAGCATAGCCTTAATTTCTACGGAGTTTATTGAAATTCTTTTTTCTTTGCACTGATTCATACTATTTCGTTTCGAAAACCCTTGTAGAATGCACTCAAAGCAAGAACCATACCGCATTTTTGCACTACGAATACATGACAAATACAAAAAAGTAGAGGTAAATTGCAAGTAGCAATATCTGCAACTCTAAACGAGTACATTATTTTTATTAATATGGTAAATTATAAGCTCTCAGAGTCGGTATCATAGCACTCAATGAAAGAAACCGCATATGGCAACCCTTAAAACACACGAAATGAGTTCAAACCAAATATAAAAAGGACACCTTAATAGTAAGATTATCATTAAAACCAGATAAGTAGCCTCATAATAGAATAGCTAGTCAATGAAAGGACTAACTCAATTGTCTCCATGCCCTATCAGTGCCAAGAGCATCTTTTCATAGTCTCCAGTTGTGTCCTTGACGATAGCACGATCCAGAGGAACACTGCTCCTTCGGTGGTACTCTTCTGCTATGATTTTCATGTCAACCTCTGCTCTCGAAGTGACAACTCTAGTGAGAGCACCTTCATCAGTTCCTTGCCTGTTGATTGCAAGACGAATAACCTTCTCAAAATACTTCTCTGGCCTAACCAAGCACTTAACTGTGGCCCTCAGTAGTGCAAGAAACTCATCCTTGGGATCAGTTTTCAAGTCCTGAAATAGGCAATCATTGGATTACTTCTACACAAAAAGACCAATATGGATAGGCACAATGAGAGATTGATACTACTAGTAAGGATAATATATAGTTTACTAATTCAGAGCCAACAAGTCGTTCCCTAAATTACAACGAAAGAGGGAGGTGGTGGGACTCATGGGATGAGAGCAGATTAAACTTAGAAGTTATAAACCAAAAAATAATATTATTATTATGGTATTTGAAACTGTTTTAAAAGGAAAAAATACTAATAAAATAAAAAATGAAAGACTCTGTAGAAGCAGTAAGGAAAGCTAAAGGTTTGGGAGCCATTGCAAGTCGCAACACTACTATTGGTTTGAAGAGTCTCACAAGATTCCAAAAAACCATCACCATATGGCTCACTAGCATACCTTGTTGATATCATTTCCATATTCATTTTTGTAGTGGTTAAGGGTAGCATTAATCTGTGATTTGCTCCTCGTAGCCAAAATCCTGATCACATCTTCATGACTATAAGCCTTCTCTGAAATCTTCTCATGGAGAATCTTAGCCTCTGATTTTGCCAGAGTCATGTTCACCTCATCTCCCTCATACCGATATGAGCTCACAAGAGGGAACAAAAGCTGAGATGACCGAACATAATGGAAAATTTGTTCAGTTTCGATCTATGATAAAAACGGACAAGTCACAAGTGACTTATAAACACAGAGTATCAGTACATTTCTCACCAAACATTCACTTCAATAACTTCAAAAGGGTGTATTATTGCATAGTTCCATTCAAAAGAAAAAAAAATTAAAAAAAATGTCTATAGCTTTTTATCATGCAATCTTATTCAAACAGAATTACAGTAGAGTTCATCACATCACCATCTGTGTTTTTGATTCACCCACAGCCTTGTTGACCTTTTCTGTAGCAGAGCAACATTGCATGAAAGATACATCAAGCAAATTGTTTCCCAATCAATACTTATGTTCCTTCTTAGTTTTAAAAATGTTGAGATGCAGTACCTTGCAGAAATCTCCGGTTGTGTGATGGGCAACATCCTCTTCAAGGGACTTCTTGTAACGAGCATGGTATGCCTGCCTTGCCAAAAGCAATTGATTGGAAGACCTTGTGCAGGCTATTTCCATGAGAACTTGATTGCTTGAAGTCCACCTCTTAGTTGCCTCATTAGCCAAAAGTGCATCACGCTCAGCAGGATCAAGAGTCCAAAGCAATATTGCCCTCTGATCATGGGGAATAAATCAACTTATATTTTGTTAGTGTTAAGCAGAACACTGATTGCTTAGTCCACCAAATATAAGTAGCATTATAAGTTAACATCTAATAAACTAAACAGCTCATAGGAAAAAAAGTTAGATTATTGTTGCCTGTACTGCCTTTGTCATGTTCTTCTTCTTTTTCTTTTTCTCTTTCTCTTGCAGAGCACTTATGCAATCTATAACAGTTAGATTATTCACTGTTGGACAAGAAGTGAGTTTATTCGTAAACAAACCTCAAAGTCATTAGTAAGTTCCTTCTCCAGTGCTTTCAGGAGATCTTCTCCATGAGTTGCAGCATATGTTTCTCGAATCAACTTCCTTTGAGCAGCATTTCTATGTGCCAAAATGGAGATGATTAATCCCTCATTAGTTCCCCATCCTGCAACAGTTTAAATGAAAAGGAAGCGGAAAAAGTATTATGAACCATTGGATCTGCAACACATCTAAATTAATCCACTAGTTGCCAAGCAAAAACTTCAGACATAGTGCCCTTTAAGACAAAAGACAGAAACCAGGAAGCCTTTTTGTGAAATAGCTTCTGTTACATTGTAATTTTCTCATACAAATCCCTTCCAGATGGTTGAAGATCCATCTGGTTTGCATGAAAATTGCACCTCTGAATTAGAGGCATGTCCAAAAGTCCAATAATCAAATTCTCATATACAAGCATATATATATATTTGGTTTGAAATCCTACCAACTCTGAGTCCCAAAAAAATTCAATCATAGAAACGTATCTGCGGATAGGAAAAAAATCATGATCGAATGAAGTAGACAAGAAGAAACTTAAAATAGATCAGTGTAACATAGCATCATGTCGAAATTCAACATACATATGCAGCTTTAGTCGAAAATGAAGATACGATTACATCTAATCCCATCGATAAGATTATCAAGCATCAATATTCAGATCTAATATACAGATCTAATCCTTTTAAAAGAAACTAAATAGATTCAACACCATTAAACTGGTCTATCGTAGATATAAAACATTCCTTTCAATACACGCACAAACATGTGGCGATCTACACAAAATGTCTTACGATAAGAAGATCAGACAAGATATAACACATCAACACCATATACAACAGCAAAAAAAGTACAAAGTCTTTGTAAATCGTTTCGTGAATCGGATCATCAAACTGTGGAAAGGCATAGTGAAAGAGACCTGAAAAGGCTTTCCTCAGTTGCTCACAGTCTTCAGTCACAGAAGGCACAGGCTCAGGAACCGAGAGAGTCGACATTTTTGGTCTCTGTAGGTTGCAGACGCGGAAACGAAAGGGCGAGTGTGTGAGTGAGTGAATGGAATGTGAGGAAGCAGCGAGTGGTCGACATTATTATTATTATATTCGCAAAGGTCAAAGACAACGACGTGGATTTGGCCTTTGGGATCGGGGATACCGGATATGCATTGCGTTGGCTATTTCTCTTTATTTTGACGCGTGTGCCACATATGCCACTTTAGGAAAAAGGCAGTTTGTCCTTTTCTCTTGCTGGCATTATTAGTAATAACTTAATATTTCTATTTAATAGTATTTCTTTATTTTATACTGTACAAAATTCAACCGAAAACCTACCTTGTTAGCTAAGTTACTCTACTCTCTTCTCCATCACCATTTTCACCGTCTGCTTCCTTTTCTTCTCACAGTTTTTCAACTTCTTTTCTTCTCCCCCACCAGTATTTCCATTGCCAAAACCCCGAAGCTATAAACGTCACATTTTCCATTCACATCCATTGTGTAGGCAAGTTCTACAAACAAAATCAATTACTTGACGCGCCAAGCCATCCAACATTGTTCACAACAGTGATAATGAAGCTTAATTTGAAGAAAAATTGAGATGGAAATTACCTGAAGCTATGTACCCTAATGTGCCTGCTAAAGAAGTCCAATTGGATGAAGTAGGGTCCAGAGCTCTTGCAGTGCCAAAATCAAAGATATGAGGTTCATATTCTTTATCCAACACAACGTTTTTACTTGATATGTCCCTTTGAATTATAGGAGATGAACACTTATGGTGCATACAGGAAATAGCATTGGCTACACCTTTGACAACATTCACTCTCTTAATCCAGTCAAATGACATTGCTTGTTCCTCGTCACAAAGTATCTTTTCCAAGCTTCCTCCATCCAAAAACTCATAAACCAAAAGTGAGTGCTGTGATGTGAGCAGAAACTATAGAACCTGATAACATTGTGATGCCAGATTTCTGTCAAAGCACAAATTTCGCTCGTAAAAGATATTGAATTAGCAATTTCACAGTCTGAGAGTTGGTGAAGTTTCTTTACAGCCACAAACTGTCCAGTTGATAATACAGCTTTGTAGACATTTTCCATACCCTCCCACTCCAATTACTTGGAGTCAAATCACATAGTGGATGCATATAGGACAGTGGACGGTCACCGGTCGACTTAACCCTCCTGCGCAGCATGCGGAAGCGCAGCTTTCTCATAATGCTACAAGGGAGACAGGGAGGCCAACAATGCGACTTTCTCTTTGAGGGAAAGGAGGGAGGCCAACAAGACTCCACAATGCTCAAGTCAAGTAATCCTTAACGAGAATCAAGTATTGGGATGTATCAGTATCTACGTAGTGCAAGGGGCAGTAAGACAAACAGGCATTACACAAACTTTATTGCATTGCATGTTCTGGTACCTGGAAACAAGCAATCATGGTGCATATAGGAAATAGCATTGGCTACACCTTTGACAACATTCACTCTTTTAATCCAATCAAATGACATTGCTTGTTCCTCGTTATATACGTCCTCAATACATGGTTCATTGGCTTCGTTTGTGTTATGAAGCATCCAAGATAAAAACAAAAGACAATTGGGTACAAGTCACATAAAGAGAGAAGTCTACATATAAAACAGTAAGATTGAGCCTCTGTTTATATATCCCTTGCACTTTTGTGCAGTTGTCCTGGACAGATAAATGGTCAAGAAAAACACCTCTTAGCTTTTTTTTGGATTCCATGATTTGGGGTCTTTCAATATTTAATCAGACTTCAACAAAATTCCATTACAATGTGCTAAAATTTTTTTGGTGCTGATTTGTTGTCTAGAAAGATTTAACACATGAACAAGCACAGAAACCTATTATGGACCATAGAAAAATAAATCAAATAGTTTAAGTTCAGAACAAGAGCAACAACTAGTCAGAAAGATTTTTATGGAATGTCCTACTCCTGCCTGAGCTTTCCAATCAACCAAATTTTCCCACCAGTAAAGACTAAAGACATGCCATATATTTCACACTTGACAAAGCTTACACATATACTACTATCAAAGCAAGGACTATTCCAGGGTTGAGAGTTCACAAGCAAGCGGTTTTAAATTGAAGAACAAAACAATGCCGAAGAATCAGAATACTGATTCGACTTCATAATAACAGCATGAGTGAAATTCAGGACAGTAAAAGGAACTGGGGCCATAAGCATCGACTCCAGACTCCAAGAGCAGTGAGAGCACTCACAGCAAAATAGCAATTCGAGAATATCACATATGAAAGGAATCCTCGCTTAAATCCAAAGAAAAAACCTAGCTTACACCGAATGAAAGAAAATGAAATCTTCCATGGATGCTTAAACTCGCCGAACCATGTACGTGGGAAACTCAGCATCTCAGCAAGTTTTGGCGTCTTCCCCTTCGCCATTCCCGTTCACGGTTCAAGAATTTAACTGGTAGGCGCCTGTGCGGCCCACAAACAACATATTGGGCTCTTTCTGAAAGGCCGAAATTACGCTTCGTTAGCAGTTGTCGGCCTTGTAGGACCTGAGGCAGAGACTGACTGACAAACAGATGGTCGAGACTCGAGACCCAATAAGAGAAATAGCTTTGACTTTGAGACGTTTCGCCGTCGATGGACCTGTCGAAAACTACAACGGCGGACTACCGGTTCCATGGCGATGAACTGCATCGTCTCTGCCGCATGTAGGCCCTTATTCGGTTACGTCATCAGATTATCAGGTGCCTTTCCTTTCAGATTTCAAGTTAGAGCGGCCTCTGCTATTAGAAATCAATCAAGCCCTAATATCATCTTACAAATTAAAACTAAAGAGCTTATCTTTGGATTTTGGTAGATGTGAAAATGTAAATCAAACAAAATGTTGAGTCATAATTTTCTTTTCTTTTCCTGGAAACTATGCCCTAACTGTTGCAAATTAATCCGTTACTTGTTTATAAGATATTTCTGTGATGGTTGCCAAACAGAGATAAATGAGATCACATTCAAATTAAGTGCTGAATATTGGCTCAATTTGCTGTCTTCACGTTGTTTGCGTTGGGTACTGTCTTATCTTGCATAGATACAGCCTGAATTAGTTATCTGAGTAGCTTCATAGTTCATACTGTAGTATTTTTCTTGACATTGAAAAAAAGGAAGAGAAATAATGTGCAGTTAAGCAAATAAGAAGAATTAAGGTAAAATATGTGAATTAGGCTATGGCTACTTATGAAAAACTATATTTTAATAACATAGAAATATTCGTACTTGATATATTGTGATGTCCTGAATAATCACTTGTTTTTACCTGGTTATACGAGCGTTGGAGAGCGAGGTGAATCTAAAATGGTGATTGGGATGAAAATAGCTGGGAAATCATATGCATTGTCGGCCTAGATTGTGCATTAGCATTCAAGCATTGAGTTGCTATTTTCACGACCATGATAACTTCATCCACGACATCAAGTGAAGGAGGTGCAAGGCGTTGGTCAAGAACTTCTTCTGATAATGTGTTATCCGTTGCCCAGGGAGATGGTAGAGAGGGGATGATGTCTCCAGGATGCTCTCCTTTGATCACTTCCAGTGCTATTACGCCAAAGCTATACACATCACATTTCTCGGTTACCTTCATCGTGTAAGCAAGCTCTGCATAAGAATTCAAATAAATTCAACAAATTTATTATGTATGTTCCTGTGGATATTCATTTTGATTGTTTGAAGTGATAGAATGAAGGAGCACGTTACCTGGAGCCACATATCCATATGTGCCAGCAAATGCGGTCCAATTGGATGAGTCAGGTTTAAGAAGCTTTGCGGTGCCAAAGTCTGATATATGAGCCACATAGTTCGAATCCAGCAAAATATTGCCGCTTGAAATGTCTCGATGGACAATTGGAGGAAAGCAATCGTGGTGCATGTAAGAGAGGGCGTGGGCAACACATTTAACAATGTCCACTCTCTTATTCCAATCTAATTCTTTAGCTGCTGCTTCTTTGCTCAGGATTGAGGACAAGCTGCCCCTTTCAAGGTACTCATACACAAGAAATGAGTATCGAGCACTCGAGCAGAACCCATGAAGCTTCACAATATTTCGATGTCTTATCTCCAGTAACACTTTTATCTCGTTCAAGAACTCTTTTTGGGATATATACTGGTTATCAGACAAAGAATGGAGTTTCTTCACGGCTACAATGCCAGTTGATGGCAACTTGGCTTTGTAGACACTTCCAAATCCACCTTTTCCAATGCAATACGAGGCATCAAAATCCTTGGTTGCTGTGATGATTTCTTCATACATTATCTTTCCATCATAAGTTGATGAGGAAAAGAAACTTTTATAAGGCAGGCTGACTTCTTTAGCTTGGGGATCTTCCTTTCCTTCTCTTTTCATGAAGAAAATTCCGCAGAGAGCAAATATAAGTAAAAATACTCCTGAAAGAGGGAGGAAAATGGTTAAAAACAGGACTTTGTGGCTCTTCTTTTTGTCTTTTTTCTGCATCGAAGTTTTGCATGGTTGCATTCCTTGGACATTACCACACAAACCTTTGTTCCCTTGCAATGCTTCAAAGCTAGCATCTCGAAATGCTCTGCTATCCGGTATAGGACCTTCTAACTCATTGTACGATATGTCAATATGCAACAAGCCAAGCATATTTGTGAAGCTGTCTGGAATACTGCCTGAGAGATTGTTGTGGGAGAGATTCAGCTGCTCCAAGCTTTCCAAAGAGTCTATGCCTGACGGTATATGACCAACAAGCAAGTTATTACTCAGGTCTAGTTGGGAAAGGTGAACTAACTTCAGTAACTGCACTGGAATTTCCCCGCCAAATTGATTATTGCTCAAGTTTAAGTAGTTGAGCTCCACAAACTCTTGGAAATTGTTTGGGATTGAACTGCTCAATATATTTGCTGATAGGTCCAGATACTCGAGGTTAGTCAAGGATCCAAATTCTTGAGGTATGCCACCCGAGAGTAGATTTCCATTCAAATTCACTTTCAGCAAAGAAGTCAACCTTCCTATTTCCTTTGGAATCTCACCAACTATACCATTGGAAGAGAAGTCAAGTTCATGTAGCTGACTAGAGTTTCCAATATCAGATGGTATTCTCCCAGTAATATTGTTGCCAGATATTCTTAGGCTTTGTAATTGTGGACATCTTCCCCAATTGGATGAAATCTCGCCATGGAACTTATTGTCACTTAGATCAATGTAATCTAGATTTGGGTAGACTCCAAAGTCCTCTGATACATTTCCAACTAGTCGATTTACTTCCAAGCGTAGTCGGACCAAACTTGTGCAGTTTCTCAAGCTTTTGGGAATAGGACCTGTGAAATTGTTGTTATTTGCAGTGAAATTTTTAAGTACTCCACTCTGGCAAATCTTTACAGGCAAGTAACCAGTGAACTGGTTAGTATCTAGTTGCAACACAGTCAGCTTTGTGAGATTTGATATTTCTTGAGGAATGGATCCAGAAAGTTTGTTGTCACGGAGAAAAAGAAATTCCAAGTTGTTCAAACTGCCAAGGGAAGCTGGAACAGAACCATTGAGTTGATTTTGGCTAATCTCTAGATCATAAAGTGATTTTAGATTTCCTATCTCCTCAGGAATAGGCCCGGATAGGTTATTAACATAAAGGTGAAGAAGTGTGAGATTTGTGAGACCACCTAGAGAAGTTGGAATTAGACCAGAAAGATTGTTTGAATGGAAACTTAGCTCTTGAAGGGAGATCAAATTTCCAATCTCTGGGGGAATGGATCCAGAAAGTTGGTTGTGAAACACAAACAACACAGTTAGGTTCTTCAAGTTTCCCAAAGTGGAAGGGATAGGACCTGTTAGGAGATTGGTATCCATGTAGAGCAAAACCAAATTGGAGAGGTTCCCTATTTGTGGAGGAATATAACCGGACAATGAGTTGTTAAAGAGATACAAGTTAACTAGATTGCTTAAATTTCCCAAAGAAATTGGAATTGGTCCATCTAGCTGGTTACTATACAGAGCAAGCTCATTAAGGGACTTTAAATTGCCTATCTCTTCAGGAATGGAACCATTCAACTGAGTTTCAACTAGATGCAGGACCTCAAGATGAGTTAACAAGCCTATCTGAGGTGGGATATTCCCAGAAAATTGATTAATCGACAAGTCAAGATATATGAGCTTTGTAAGCTGACTGATTTGGGGTGGAATGGAACCATTGAGGCCATTGATGCTTAGATCAACGTATACAAGATTAGGGAATGATGTGAATGAAAATTGATCTAGTGTGCCTTCAATACCTGAAATTGAAAGATTGACCATATTGACACTTCCATTCGCACAAGAAATTCCAAGCCAAGTGCATGGTTGGGAGACGGTGGCATTGTTAGGAAGGAGAGACCATGAAGCTAGCTTCGACTGGGTTTGGCTTGGAAGGCTGACTTTCCATTTGAGAAGAGCATTGGCTTCATCAACAGAGTCAGAAACAACATTGACTGTGCTATCCAGCAAAACTATGAGGACGAGGAGGCAGAGTGACTTCTCCAAAGATGAGTGAGACTGTGTCCCCATTTTTGGTAATGTAATATGCAAAATCATGGGTTGAAACTCCATTTTTATACTTGCAGCTTCACACCCGATTATCAGAGATTTCATATAAGCTCTCATACCGTTTCTTTTTTTTTTCCCCCAATTTCTCTTTTAATAATTGGATGAAGGCGACCATATTTTATATTTGTGAAGACTTTTGACTTAAAATAATGACGGTCTCATCAGGCTTGGTTCCAAGTCTCTGTCTCTTTTTCTTGTTTTTTTTTTAAGTCTTTGTCTTGAATCAATTGAAAAAGGTTGTATTGTAGTATATTGGCAGTAGACTCGATGACTAATTCCATACCAAACAAAAAGACTAAATAAACAATTGATGCATACATCATACGAAGAAAAAATTCATACTTCCTTATCTTTTTAATTTCTCTCAAGTGGCAAGTTTTTGGTGCTATTGACTTCAAACAGTGAAACTTCAAAATTGTTGAAATTTAAACCATTCATGGCCGGTCCAAATTCTAAGGTAAGTGCTACATTGCCTTAGACCCACAACATTTTTATTCATATTTGTTTTCTGTTTTTTTCTCTGAACAATATAAATTTTTTAATTGATATAAATTCCTAAAAATGAGGGGTTTTTTTTCTCCAACATGTCACAGAACCTCTTTATAAATTTTTTTTCTCCCTCTTTTTAATGTTTTTTTTATTATATGAGTCTTGATTTGACAAAATTTTCTCCTAGAGTAATAATAATAATTTGTGGATTTGTATTAAACTCAATAACACTCAAGATATAATGGGCCTCTTCTAATTTTCATCATGGGCTCTTTCTAAAAGGCCCAAATTACGCTGTCGTTAACCCGTTATCATTTGTCGCCCTCGTAGGACCAGCGAGTCTGACTGACTGACAGAAGGTCGGGACCTTTTTGACGCTAAGCAAGCAAGCCCAGCTTGATTGTAGCCGATAAGAGAAATGGCTTTGAGACCTTTCGCTGCCGATGGACCTGTAGAACACTATAACGGCAGACTACCGGTTCCGCGGCGATGACCTGCGTCGTCGCTGCCACAAGTGCGCTCATATTCAATTTCGTCATCAGGTGCCTTTTCTTTCTTAACATTTCGAGTTAGAGCATCCTCTGCTATTAGAAATCAATCAACCACTAGTATATTTGGACTTTGGTGGTAGATGTGAAAATGCAAATTAGAAAATGTTGTCATAATTTTCTTTTCGTGGAAAGTATCAGGTTCTCTGCTTGTTTTCTATGCTGTTTTCATTGTTTGGAAAACAAAAAAACAATGGGGAAACAGGTTTGGTTGCGCAATTTAGGAAATACAGAAGCAGAAAATTGCTTGGAAACAGCTTGAAAAAAGAAGACGACGTTTTCTAGGAAAATAGAAAAGACGGAAGGAAGGGAACAGAAAACAAGCCAAGGATCATAACTGTTGCAAATTAATCTGTTACATGTTTAGAAATTATTTCTCTGATTGCTGCCAAACAGAGAGAAATGAAATTCACATTCAAATTAAGTGCTGAAACTGGGCTGAAGATTGGCTCAATTTGTTGCAGTAGTAATCATATTTATAAGTGGCTCAATTTGTTGCATTAGGTACTGTCTTATCTTGCATAGATCCAGGCCTGAATTAGTTATATGAGTAGCTCCAAAGAGTAGTATTTTCCTTGACATTGTAAATCAAGGCAGAGAAATAATGTGCAGTTAAGCAAATAAGAATGATTAAGGTAAATATTGTGTAAACTAATAAGTCACTATAATAACATAGAAATATCCGTACCTGATGCATTGTGATGAACTGAATACTCATTTATTTTACCTAGTTATACCGAGTATAGGAGTGCGATGTGAATCTAAAATGCTGATTGGGATGAAAATAGCTGGGAAATCATATGCATTGTCGGCCTAGATTGTGCATTAGCATTCAAGCATTGAGTTGCTATTTTCACGACCATGATAACTTCATCCACGACATCAGGTGAAGGAGGTGCAAGGCGTTGGTCAAGAACTTCTTCTGATAATGTGTTATCCGTAGCCCAGGGAGATGGTAGAGAGGGGATGATGTCCCCAGGATGCTCTCCTTTGATCACTTCCAATGCTATTACACCAAAGCTATACACATCACATTTCTCGGTTACCTTCATCGTGTAAGCAAGCTCTGCATAAAAATTTAAATAAATTCAACAAATTTATGATGTATTTTCTTGTAGATACACATTATGGCTGGTTGAAGTAATAGAACAATGGAATACGTTACCAGGAGCGACATATCCACATGTGCCAGCTAATGCAGTCCAATTGGATGAGTCTGGTTTAAGAAGCTTTGCGATGCCAAAGTTTGATATATGAGCCACATAGTTGGAATCCAACAAAATATTGCTGCTTGAAATGTCTCGATGGACAATTGGAGGAAAGCAATCGTGGTGCATGTAAGAGAGGGCGTGGGCAACACATTTAACAATGTCCACTCTCGTATTCCAATCTAATTCTTTGGCTGTTGCTTCTTTACTCAGGATTGAGGCCAAGTCGCCCCTTTCAAGGTACTCATAGACCAAAAATGAGTATCGAACACTTGAGCAGAACCCATGAAGCTTCATAATGTTTTGATGTCTTATCTCCAGTAACGCTTGTATCTCGTTCAGGAACTCCTTTTGGGATATATATTGGCTATCAGACAAAGAATGTAGTTTCTTTACGGCTACAACGCCCGTTGATGGCAACTTCGCTTTGTAGACACTTCCAAATTCACCCTTTCCAATGCAATATGAGGCATCAAAATCCTTGGTTGCTGTGATGATTTCTTCATACATAATCTTTTCATCATAAGTTGATGTGGAAAAGAAACTTTTATCAGGCAGGATGATTTCTTCAGCTTGGAGATCTTCCTTTCCTTTTCTTTTGGTGAAGAAAATCACGCAGAGAGCAAATAGAAGTAAAAGTAGTCCTGCAAGAGGGAGGGAAATGGCTAAAAACAGGATTTTGTGGCTCTTCTTTGTATTGTCTTTTTGCTGCACAGAAGGTTTGCATGGTTGCAGTCCTTGGACATCACCACACAAACCTTTGTTCCCCTGCAATGCTTCAAAGCCAGCATCTTGAAAGGTTTTGCTCTCCGGTATAGGACCTTCCAACTCATTGTACGATATGTCAATGTACAGCAAGCCAGGCATATTCTTGAAGCTGTCTGGAATGCTGCCTGAGAGATTGTTGTGGGAGAGATTCATATTCTCCAAGCTTTCCAAAGAGTCTACGCTCGACGGTATGTGACCAACAAGAAAGTTATTACTTAGGTCTAGTTGGGAAAGGTGAACTAACTTCACTAATTGCATTGGAATTTCCTGGTCAAACTTATTATTACTCAAATTTAAGTAGTTTAGTTTCACGAGCTCCTGAAAATTGTTTGGGATTGAATTGCTCAATCTATTTGCTGACAGGTCCAGATGCTCAAGATTAGACAAGGATCCAAATTCTTGAGGTATGCCACCAAAGAGTAGATTTCCATTCAAATTCACTCTCAGCAAAGAAGTCAACCTTCCTATTTCCTTTGGAATCTCGCCAACTATACCATTGGAAGAGAAATCAAGTACATGTAGCCGACTGAAGTTTCCAATACTAGATGGTATTCTCCCAGTAATATTGTTCCCAGATATTATTAGGGTTTGTAATTGTGGACATCTTCCCCAATTGGATGAAATCTCACCATGGAGCTTATTTCCACTCAGATCAATATAATCTAGTTTTGGGTAGACTCCAAAGTCCTCTGATATATTTCCGACAAGAAGATTTCTTCCCAAGCGCAATCGGACCAAACTTGTGCAGTTTCTCAAGCTTTTGGGAATAGGACCTGTGAAATTGTTGTCGTCTGCAGTGAAGTTTTGTAGCATTCCACTTTGACAAATCTTTGCAGGCAGGTAACCAGTGAACTGGTTAGTATCCAGTTGCAGCACTGTCAGCTTTCTGAGACTTGCTATTTCTTGGGGAATGGATCCAGAAAGTTTGTTGTCACGGAGAAAAAGAAATTCCAAGTCGTTCAAATTGCCAAGTGAAGCTGGAACAGAACCATTGAGTTGATTTTGGCTCAACTCTAGATCATACAGTGATTTTAGATTTCCTATCTCCTCAGGAATAGGCCCAAATAGGTTATTATTATAAAGATGAAGAAGGGTGAGATTTGTAGGACCACCTAGAGAAGTTGGAATTAGACCAGAAAGATTGTTTGAATGGAAACTTAGCTCTTGAAGGGAGATCAAATTTCCTATCTCTGGGGGAATGAATCCAGAAAGTTGGTTGTGAAACACATACAACACAATTAGGTTCTTCAAGTTTCCCAAAGTTGAAGGGATAGTACCTGTTAGGTGATTGGTATCCATGAAGAGCACAACCAAATTGGAGAGGTTCCCTATTTGTGGAGGAATAGAACCTGATATTGAGTTGTTATAGAGATACAAGCTAACTAGATTGCTTAAATTTCCCAAAGAAGTTGGAATTGGTCCATCTAGATGGTTACTATACAGGGCAAGCTCGTTAAGGGACTTTAAATTGCCCATCTCTTCCGGAATGGAACCATTCAACTGATTTTCAACTAGATGCAAGACCTCAAGATGAGTTAACAAGCCTATCTGAGGTGGGATATTCCCAGAAAATTGATTAGTCGACAAGTCAAGATATATGAGTTTTGTAAGCTGACTGATTTGAGGTGGAATGGAACCATTGAGGCCATTGATGCTTAGATCAACGTATGCAAGATTAGGGAAGGATGTGAATGAAAATTGATCTAGTGTGCCTTCAATACCTGAAATTGAAAGATTGACTCTGTTGACACTTCCATCTGCACAAGAAATTCCAAGCCAAGTGCATGGTTGGGAGACGGTGGCATTATTAGGAAGGAGAGACCATGATGCTAGCTTAGACTGTGTTTGGGTAGGAAGGCTGACTTTCCATTTGAGAAGAGCATTGGTTTCATCAACAGAGTCGGAAACAACATTAACCCTGCTATTCAGCAAAACAATGAGGACGAGGAGGGAGAGTGACTTCTCCAAAGATAAATTTTCTTTTCTCCCCATTTTTGGTTGGCGGTGTGATTTGCAAAATTATGGGTTAAACTCCATTTTATACTTGCAGCTTCACACTAGATTTTCAGAGATTTCATGGAAGGTCACATACTGCCTGGTGTTTTTTTTTTTTTTTTGTTTCTTTTTCTTCTTTCAATTTCTCATTAATGAGATGAAGGCTACTATATTTGTTGTTTGCGAAGACTTTGACATACTAATTACAATTTCAACAGGCTTGGTAGTTCTTTCTCTGTTTTTTTTTGGTTGATGTCTTGGTCTTTGTATGAATGGAAATTTTTTCCAAGGTTTTGAAAACCGGACCGGACCGGCCGGTCGGACCGGTCCAACCGGTGACCGGCCACTTGTCCGGTCCTGTTGAGGTGTCAGAACCGGTAATTGATGAACCGGGATATTTTCGGTTGAACCGACCAGTTCATCGGTTGAACCGGTCAGAACCGGACCGGTTTTGACCGGTTCGGTCATTTATTAAAGTTAATAAAATATTTTTGAAATTTTGTTATTTGTCGGGTTTGAACTCAAAACCTTTTGTTCATTAAAAAAGGCTTTAACCAACTAGGCTATGAGATTTTCTTTGCTTAAAATGGTACTTTATTTGAATATATTGTATTTTTATGAAATTTTCTTATATATTATATGCATATAATATAAATATATTTATAAATAATTCATTACGTTAAAATCGGTTCAAACCCGGTTCGAACCCCGGTTGAACCTTTGAACCGTGAATCGAAGACTTTTCCGGTTTGATGACCGGTCCGGTTTTAAAAACCTTGATTTTTTCTATTCCACTATATATTGGCAGTAGACTAGATGAACAATTCCATACCAAAAAGAAGACTAAATAAGCAATAATTGATGCAGACATCTCGCATCAGTTGATGAAAAATTTAAGTGGGAGGCCCCACAATTCGTCTTTACTGTAGATGGGAGTGACTTTGGGGTTGGTGTTGTGAAGACTTCAAATTTCTTCAAGTCTTTCTCCCTCTCTCTTTTATGGTTTTTTTTCCTCCTTAAGAGTAATAATAAGAACCTGTGGATTTGTTCAAATTAGTTATAAGCTTATAGTATAATTGAAGATCGATTATTGTTTGTGCTTAATTTTCAAGTGTGTAATTCTTACTTATACTATTTAGTGTTTTTTAATAAAATTTTTGATATTTGTTGGTGGTTAAATTAAATTAAATGTTTCCACAAATAAAAGAATATTTATTTAGGACCCAGCTAGCAACGTGATTAGGGATGTCAACAGGTGGAGTTTAGTGCAAGGGATCTCTTTGCCCGTCTTCCGTACCCATTAGACAAATCCTTACTAATCCCCGTTATAATATCGTTGGTATTTTCCCCACAAAATACTCGTACTCGTCCCGACCCGTTAACTAACAGGGCGTTTCTGTTTGTTTGGGGCGAGTCATGCGGAGACCCTGTATTTTTTACATGCCTAAGAATGTGTTGTTTAGATTGAAGGATTTGGGGGAAGGGAAAGGGAAGAGAAATAGAGTTTTCTTCCAATTTTCTTGTTTGGATAGTTTATAACATAGTAAGGGGAGGGATTTGGGAGAAAAATTTCATTAAATTTTTGTCAAAATTATTCCTCTCAAAATGGAGTCATTTTGAGGGAATGAGTAACTAATTAACTTATTTATAAGTTAAAAACCTATTTTGTACTTATACATAATATTTTAACATACAAAATAAGGATAAATTAATAAATTAAATCAATTTTCTTTCCGTTCTTTTTTATCTATCTAAACATGGGAGAATGAAAGATACATCCATTCTTTTTCCCTTCCTCCCCCCCCCCCCCCCCAAAAAATCCTCAATCCAAAAACTCTAAGAGTGTGTTTGGATTGAGGGATTTGGGGGGAAGGGAAGGGAAGGGAAAGGGAAGGAAGAGAAGGGAAGAGAATGGAAGGGAAAATACATTTCCCTCTCTCATGTTTGGATAGATAAACAAAAAGAAAGGAAAGAAAAATAGTTTAATTTACTAGTTTATCCTTATTTTTTATGTTTAAGTGTTATGTTCAAGGGTAAAATTGGTTTTAAACTTATAAGTAACTTAATTAATAATCTCTTCCCTCCAAATGACCTCCAAAAATTCCTCAATCCAAAAACTCTAAGAGTGTGTTTGGATTGAGGGATTTGGGGGGAAGGGAAGGGAAGGGAAAGGGAAGGAAGAGAAGGGAAGAGAATGGAAGGGAAAATACATTTCCCTCTCTCATGTTTGGATAGATAAACAAAAAGAAAGGAAAGAAAAATAGTTTAATTTACTAGTTTATCCTTATTTTTTATGTTTAAGTGTTATGTTAAAGGGTAAAATTGGTTTTAAACTTATAAGTAACTTAATTAATAATCTCTTCCCTCCAAATGACTCCATTTTGGGAGGAAAGAATTTTGACAAAAATTTAATGAAATCTTCCTCCCAAATCCCCTCAAATCCCTTCCCTCAATTTTTTATAAATTATCCAAACAAGATAATTGGAAGGAAATTCTTTTTCCATTCTCTTCCCTTCCCTCCAAATCCCTCAATCCAAACACACTCTAAGTGTAAATGAATAGTCGATGAAGAGGGAGCACACAAAAGTGATTTATTGCTAGACCAACTAAATCTGCTTTACATGGTCATTTTTTTCCAACGAAAGAATTGACTAAGGAAGTTAGCGTGAAGAATAGACTATCAGACAAACAGAGAGTGGGAACAAGTAATTGATTGCTAGAGCAATTAATCTGCCCTACATTATTTATGATCATTTTTTTCTACAAAAAAGACTTGACTAAGGGTTCGTAGTTCCTACTTTCCATTGCCGTGAAGAGTGGAGAAATGCGACTAATTATAGTGACCGAGTATGATTTATATTCTGGAAATCATTGACTCATTGATTTTAATTTCCAACATACTAGCGTTCTATTAAAACTTGTATTTCACATTGATTAGGTTTAAGTCACTGATATAATTTATAATTTATAAGTAAAGATTCAATCACTCTCAATAAAAAATGTCTTTTTAAGGATAGAACCGTGCGAACGTAAATCTAGAGTAGATAATATCTCTTTGAGTTGTTTTGGTTGAATTTATGTGATCAGCTTTTTTTGAATGGCTGAATGCTGTAAGAGGGGCACAAATGGATGGGAAGTGATTTGGGTTAAGTATTGCAAGACTTGACAATGCTCAAGTCAAGTCATTTTTTAACTCATTACTGCATTCCACAATTTCATACAGAAACAATAATACCATTACAAACTCTGAACAAGTTTCTACAGTATACTCTATAAGTAACATCATTACATTCCTCCCACCTAATTCACAGTTCACATTTGAATCATTTATGCACCCTAAAGATAAATTTGTAATTGAGGTGGCAAATGACCTTGGGGTAGCGATTTTGCTTGAGTTAATACCCAGTGAATGACAAATCAATATTAGATCAAACACCAGTAAAATTACATTACAATGTACTACAATTTTGCCAGCAGTAAAGACATCCCATATATTTCACACTTAGACAAAGCTTACATCAAATGAAAGAAGATGAAAAATGCCATGGATGCTTAAACTCACCGAATCATGGACGTGGGTAACTCAGCAAGTTTTGGAACCTTCTCCTTCGCCCATCCGAACGCCGTACGGGAGCAAAATAAATCTCGTCTATAAATGAACGTCTCAGATTCCCGTCCATGGTTCAAGGGCTTAACTGGTAGTCTGGTAGGGCCTATGCGGCCCAAGAACAACCTATTGGGCCTCTTGTTTTTATTATGAGCTCTTTCTGAAAGGCCGAAATTACGCTATGATTAACCGTTATCAGTTGTCGCCCTTGTAGGACTCAGACCGACTGACAGACGGTCGAGACCCTTTTGACGTTAAGAGAAATGGCTTTGAGACGTCTCGCCGCCGATGGACCTCTAGAAAACTATAACGGTAGACTACCGCTTCCAAGGCGATGACCTGCATGCCGCTGCCACAAGCGGGCTCATATTGGTTTACGTCATCGGATTATCAAGTGCCTTTTCTTTCTTAACGGCTCCGTTTGGTAGAGCGGTTGTGTTGATTTTCAACGCTAACTGTTACGCTGTGAAAAAAAAAAACTGAGCTTAAAGCTCTAAAATAAGCTGTAAGGTGTTTGGTGAACTGAAAGCTGTTTGTAGCTTCTAAGGTGTTTAAAAAAAAAAAAAAGTTGTATTATTATTAATTTATAAGTATAATTTATTATGTAAAAATTATAATTACTTTAGCTAAACATTAAATATAATATATATATATATATATATATATAATCTAAACCCTAAATATAATTTCTAATAGATAATTATAATAATTATAAATTAATAAATATAAAATATTATTAAGAATTTTGTATGTTATTAAAAATTTAATTTATCTTATTAAGAATTTAATTTTATTATATAAATATGTTATTAAGAATTTAATTTAATAGTACATTTTCTATGTTATTAAGAATTTAATTTAATTTATATAAATATTATTTAAATATTATACAGGTGGGTCCCATCATTTTTAAATATAAAAATAATTTTTAATTTGTGGGAGCCATGTGGGTCCCACATTAAAAAAGAAAAAGAGAAGGGCCAACCGCTGTTGAAAAAGCTTCAAATTGAAGCTTTTTCAACTGGGGCGTTACCGCACCGTTTTGAGGGCGGTAACGCCCCGCGGAACGTGCTCTTTGGCACAACATTTCAAGTTAGAGTAGCCTCGGCTATTAGAAATCAATCGACCACTACTACCATCTTACAAATTACAAATTTAAACTTAAGCTAGTGCTTATCTTTTGGACTTTGGTAGATGTGAAAATGCAAATCAAACAAAGTGTTGAGTCATGATTTTCTTTTCCTGGAAACCATAAAATGTTGCAAATTAATCCATTAATTACTTGTTTAAAGGATATTTCTGTGATCGTTGCCAACCGGAGATAAATGAAAATCACATTCAAACTAAGTGCTGAAACTAGGCTGAAGATTGGCTCAATTTGTTGCAGTAGTCATCATATTTATTGGCTGCTTGTGAAAAACTATGCTTCAATAACATAGAAATATTCGTATTTGATGCCTTGTGATGTCCTGAATAATCACTTATTTTTACCTTGTTATACAAGTATAGCAATGAGAGGTGAATCTAAAATGGTGATTGGGATAAAAATAGCTGGGAAATCATATGCATTGTCGGCCTGGATTGTGCATTAGCATCCAAGCATTGAGTTGCTATTTTCACGACCATGATAACTTCATCCACAACATCAGGTGAAGGAGGTGCAAGGCGTTGGTCAAGAACTTCTTCTGGTAATGCGTTCTCCGTAGCCCAAGGAGATGATAGAGAGGGGATGATGTCCCTAGGATGCTCTCCTTTGATCACTTCCAGTGCTATTACACCAAAACTATAAACATCACATTTCTCTGTTACCTTCATCGTGTAACCAAACTCTGCATAAGAATGTAGATAAATTCAACAAATCATGTCCTAGCACATTTTGACTTTTTGATTGTTTGAAGTAATAGAGCAATGGAATACGTTACCTGGAGCGGCATATCCATATGTGCCAGCAAATGCAGTCCAATTGGATGAGTCCGGTTTAAGAAGCTTTGCGGTGCCAAAGTCTGCTATATGAGCCACATAGTTGGAATCCAGCAAAATATTGCTGCTTGAGATGTCTCGATGGACAATTGGAGGAAAACAATCGTGGTGCATGTAAGAGAGGGCGTGGGCAAGACATTTAACGATGTCCACTCTCGTATTCCAATCTAATTCTTTAGCCGCTGCTTCTTTGCTCAGGATTGAGGCTAAGCTGCCCCTTTCAAGGTATTCATAGACCAAAAATGAGTGTCGAGCACTCGAGCAGAATCCATGAAGCTTCACAATGTTTCGATGTCTTATCTCCAGTAACACATGTATCTCGTTCAAGAACTCTTTTTGGGATATATACTGGTTATCAGACAAAGAATGGAGTTTCTTCACGGCTACAATGCCAGCTGATGGCAACTTGGCTTTGTAGACACTTCCAAATCCACCTTTTCCAATGCAATACGAGGCATCAAAATCCTTGGTTGCTGTGATGATTTCTTCATACATCATCTTTCCATCATAAGTTGATGAGGAAAAGAAACTTTTATAAGGCAGGCTAACTTCTTTAGCTTGGGGATCTTCCTTTCCTTTTCTTTTCATGAAGAAAATTCCGCAGAGAGCAAATAGAAGTAAAAACACACCTGAAAGAGGGAGGAAAATGGTTATAAACAGGACTTTGTGGCTCTTCTTTTTGTCTTTTTGCTGCACTGAAGGTTTGCATGGTTGCAGTCCTTGGACATCACCACACAAACCTTTGTTCCCCCGCAACGCTTCAAAGCCAGCATCTCGAAATGCTTTGCTATCCGGTATAGGACCTTCCAACTCGTTGTACGATATGTCAATGTGCAACAGACTATGCATCTTCGTGAAGATGTCTGGAATGCTACCTGAGAGATTATTGTGGGAGATATTCAACTCCTCCAAGCTTTCCAAAGAGTTTATGCTCGATGGTATACAACCAACAAGCAAGTTATTACTCAGATCTAGTTGGGAAAGTTGAACAAACTTCAACAACTGCACTGGAATTTCCTGACCAAATTGATTATTGCTCAAATTTAAGTAGTTCAGCTTCACGAACTCTTGGAAATTATTTGGGATTGAACCGCTCAATCTATTTGCTGACAGATCTAGATGCTCAAGATTAGTCAACGATCCAAATTCTTGAGGTACTCCACCAGAGAGTAGATTTCCATTTAAATACACTTTCAGCAAAGAAGTCAACCTTCCTATTTCCTTTGGAATCTCGCCAACTATACCATTGGAAGAGAAATCAAGTACATGTAACTGACTGAAGTTTGCAATACTAGATGGTATTCTCCCAGTAATATTGTTCCCAGATATTATTAGGGTTTGTAATTGTAGACATCTTCCCCAATTGGATGAAATCTCACCATGAAGCTTATTTCCACTCAGATCAATATAATCTAGTTTTGGGTAGACTCCAAAGTCCTCTGATATATTTCCGACAAGAAGATTTCTTCCCAATCGCAATCGGACCAAACTTGTGCAGTTTCTCAAGCTTTTGGGAATAGGACCTGTGAAATTGTTGTCGTCTGCAGTGAAGTTTTGTAGCATTCCACTTTGGCAAATCTTTGCAGGCAGGTTACCAGTGAACTGGTTAGTATCTAGTTGCAGAACTGTCAGCTTTATGAGATTTGCTATTTCTTGAGGAATGGATCCAGAAAGTTTGTTGTCACGGAGAAAAAGAAATTCCAAGTCGTTCAAATTGCCAAGTGAAGCTGGAACAGAACTATTGAGTTGATTTTGGCTCAACTCTAGATCATAAAGTGATTTTAGATTTCCTATCTCCTCAGGAATAGGCCCAGATAGGTTATTATTATAAAGATGAAGAAGGGTGAGATTTGTGAGACCACCTAGAGAAGTTGGAATTAGACCAGAAAGATTGTTTGAATGGAAACTTAGCTCCTGAAGGGAGATCAAATTTCCTATCTCTGGGGGAATGGATCCAGAAAGTTGGTTGTGAAACACGTACAACACAATTAGGTTCTTCAAGTTTCCCAAAGTTGAAGGGATAATACCTGTTAGGTGATTGGTATCCATGAAGAGCACAACCAAATTGGAGAGGTTTCCTATTTGTGGAGGAATAGAACCTGATATTGAGTTGTTATAGAGATACAAGTTAACTAGATTGCTTAAATTTCCCAAAGAAGTTGGAATTGGTCCATCTAGATGGTTACTATACAGGGCAAGCTCGTTAAGGGACTTTAAATTGCCCATCTCTTCCGGAATGGAACCATTCAACTGATTTTCAACTAGATGCAAGACCTCAAGATGAGTTAACAAGCCTATCTGAGGTGGGATATTCCCAGAAAATTGATTAGTCGACAAGTCAAGATATATGAGCTTTGTAAGCCGACTGATTTGGGGTGGAATGGAACCATTGAAGGCATTGATGCTTAGATCAACATATGCAAGATTAGGGAAGGATGTGAATGAAAATTGAGCTAGTGTGCCTTCAATACCTGAGATTGAAAGATTGACTCTGTTGACACTTCCATCTGCACAAGAAATTCCAAGCCAAGTGCATGGTCCAGAGACGGTGGCATTATTAGGAAGGTGGGACCATGAAGCTAGCTTAGACTGTGTTTGGGTAGGAAGGCTGAGTTTCCATTTGAGAAGAGCATTGGCTTCATCAACAGAGTCAGAAACAACATTGACTCTGCTATTCAGCAAAACAATGAGGAGGAGGAGGAAGAGGAGGGAGGGAGACTTCTCCATAGATAAATTTTCCTTTCTCCCCATTTTTGGTTGGCAGTGTGATTTGCAAAATTATGGGTTCAACCTCCATTTTATACTCTCACAGTTTCGCACCCGATTATCAGAGATTTCAAAGAAGGTCCCATACTGTCTTTTCTTTCCAATTTCTCATTAATAAGATGAAGGCGACTACACTGATTGTTTGTGAAGACTTTGACTTAATAATGGCATTCTCATTTCTCATTATGATTGGTTCAAAATCTCTGTCTCTGTGTTTCTCATTATAATGCACTTTCTTGGGTATGAGCAGATATTGGTCCACTTTGCTTGCATTAAATGGTTGGCCACAACTTTGTCTAAAATCTAAATGGGAGGCCCACAATTCGTAGATGGGAGAGATTTCGGGGAGACTTCAAAATACAAATTTTTTTTTAATTTATATTTTAAAAAACTAGAATGATAAGATAAAATTAAATTAAATTAAATATATCCACAAATAAAAGAAGATCTATTTAGGACCCAGTCGAGGATTATTATTGCAGAAGTCAGTCAGCGTGAATGGACAGTCAGACAAACAGAGAGCACATACAAGTTGGAGAAAAGAGAGAGGGCACATGCTAGACAAACTAATCTGGCCTACTTGATTTATGATCGTTATTTTTTCTACAGAAAGACCTGACAAAGGTTTCTTAGTCCTTGCTTTCTATTGCCGTGAAGAGTGGGAAAATGCGACTAATTATAGGGATCGACTTTGAATTGTGTACTGGAAAAACATCGACTCTCATTGATTTTATTTTCCGACATACTAGCATTTTGTTAATACTTGTATCTCGAGTTTAGTGCATATAGGTCACGAAAAGATACTCCGTTTGTAATTAGATCACTGACAGGAAAATTTTTCAAATTGGATCACTCAATGTTCTAAATTTAAGTAATGAGGTCACTCTGGTCCAATTCCGGTCAGATACTCGCCGGAAATTGTTGAGCTGTCATTTAAGTGTCACAGTGGAATATAAATGACCAGATCCAGACATTCAGATCTAACAAGTTTAATTTTTTTTTTAAAAAATTTTCTCCCTTTTTCATCTTTTAATTCAACTTTTTTTTTTTTTTGAAAGACCCACATGCCACACACACGCTAAGCCATGCCCGAGGGGCATGAAGGCCACCACAGCGGATGGAAAACTACCCAAATCCCAAACCCCCTGATGAAAATGGAACCCTGAACCTCAAGGTCCTTGACAGACAACCCGACCAACCAGACTACCTCTCATTCTCTTTTAATTCAACTTGTTTGTTCTTATATCCAGGTGTTATTTTTATTTTTAATTTTATATTTCACCGTGACAGTTAAATGACAGCTCAACAATTTTCAACGAGCATCTGACCGGAATTGGACCAGAGTGGCCTAATTGCTTAAATTTAAAACATTGAGTACCCAATTTGAAATTTTTTTTCTTTCAATGATTTCATTGCAAACGGAGATATTTTTTAGTGACTTATATGCACTAACCCCTTGTATCTCACATTGATTACGTGTAAGCCACCAATATGATTTATAAGTAAAGATTTAATCACTCTCAACAAAGAGAGTCCTTTTAAGGACAAAACCGTACGAGCCTCGTGTTCAAAGTAGACAATACATCTTCAAATTGTTTTAGGTTGAATTTATGCGATGCTCTTATGAGTATCTAATCTATGACATAGTATTAGAGGGAAGACTTAATCCTAAAACCTCTACCTCGTGTCTATTTGCTGGGCCTCACATAACCGAGCCCACAGTTCAGAGGGAAGTGTTAATATTTATATCCCACATCAATTAAGTGTAAGCCACATTGGTTGGATTTTTTAATATAATTGCTACCATTTTCGACCCGTTTGGGAGCACAGCTTGCCCAACGTTGCCGCTAGGCAACCAGTTGAATTTTCATTATGGGTCTGTGTTTGATTTATTGATTCCTACCTCCAGTTTGACATGACCACTCCCACGAACTGGGTTTTCTGGTTGGGTATGTCGGATTACAAGACGCAAGCTATAACTTTGTTCAAATTAGTTATAAGCTTACAGTATAAATAAAGATTGATTATCGTTTGTGCTTAGTTTTCAAGTCTATACAATTCTTACTTGTGCTATTTATTTTTCTTTAATTTTGATATTTATCGGTCGCTATTGTTGTGTTTGTGAAGTATTTTGTCTTAACAGTAAAGTACAATTTTTTTATTTATATTTTAAAAAACTAGAATGATCAAATTAAATTAAATTAAATTAAATATGTAATTGAGCTGGGAAATGACCTTGGGGTAGCCATTTTGCTTGAGCTAATACCCAGTGAATGACAAATCAATATCCTCTTGGCGAAAGAAAATTGTCAAGGGTTAAATCACTTTTGAGATACTGTATCTTCAACACCATCTATGGTGTAATAGGAATAAAATGTCACCATAAGGAAAAATACAGATACAATGGCCGGTATATATAATCAACTTACATATCCTATTACATTGATTACTGGTTAATCTTTACTTGACTCATCTACTCAACTGAAGCACAGCTGAATAAGATTCCCCATGGCTGAATACATACGTCGTCAGTAAATAGTTTTGGGCCTATCCGGCCCACAAACAACCTTTGGGCCTCTTATTTTCAATATGGGCTCTTTCTGAAAGGCCGAAATTACGCTATCGTTAACCCGTTATCAGTTGTCGCCCTCGTAGGACTCCGACCGATTGACACACAAATGGTCGAGAGCCTTTTGACGTTAAGAGAAATGGCTTTGAGACGTGTCGCCGTCGATGGACCCCTAGAAAACTATAACGGTAAAGAGGTTTGAAGAAATTACTTTCATTGCATAGAAGATGAATTACAACCAGCTTAAATACAAATAACACTAACGGCTATAACCTGGAAGCTCTGAGCAAGATAGCAGAGACAAGACAGAGTCTGACCAACTAGCCGTTGGACCAGTCTTACCAATAGAACTCAAATTACAATTAATTAACTGGGTTGTATACTACAATGGCTATATATGGGCTTGGATGATTGGGCCTTGCTTATTAAGTTGATCTTGTGGACCTATTTGAGAGATATCCTCTTTACCTTCCCTCAAGATTGGGGATCGGCAGGTCATACCAATCTTGGAACGGAGCTGAACAAAACGTGAACGAAGTAGCGATTTAGTGAGAAGATCAGCTAATTGATCATGGGCGAAAATCTTACGAACGGAGAGAGTGCCGTGATTAACCAAATATCGCATAAAGTGGAGATCAACAATGATATGTTTCATCCGAGAGTGAAGAACGGGATTGAGACTGAGAGCTGTAGCACCTTGATTGTCACATTAGATAACCGGGCGTAGAAACTGCGGTTGCTGAAGATCACGAAGCAGGTGTGTAAGCCAGACCACTTCAGAGGCGGTGGAAGCAAGTGCACGATATTCTGCCTCTGTTGATGACCGAGCAACTGCACGTTGTTTTTGAGATTTCCACGAGACGGGACTGGTACCATAGTATATAATATAGTCAGAGGTAGACGTCTGATCGTCGGGGTGACCCGCCCAGTCGGAGTCAGTATAAGCAGTGAGAGCACGGTTTGAAGCTTTTGTGATGTTTATGCCATGAGAGAGTGCCTTTGAGATACCAGAGAAGCCGTTTTAAGAGAGAGTAGTGAACATCTGTAGGTTTGCTCATGTACTGGGCAAGACGATTTATAGTAAAACAGAGATCAGGCCACATGATACTTAAATATTGGAGGCTGCCTAACAGTTTTCTTTATAAAGTGGGGTCTGAAAGAGGAGTGCCAACATTAAAGTGAGAGGGTAGGGGAGTATTGACCGCTTTCGCACCATCCATATTCACTCGCTCTAAGAGATCACGAGTATATTTTTGCTGAGATAAGAAAAGGCCATTCGGAGTAGGAGAGACTTCGACCCCTAGAAAATATGAGAGGTCACCAAGGTCTTTGAGGCTGAATTGATTTGCCAAAGCGGTAGTGACCCTGTGAAGGACAGTAGAGGAAGAACTTGTTAATATTAGGTCATCAACATAGATTAGGACATACTTTGTCTTGTCTCTGCTATCTTGCTCAGAGCTTTCAGGTTATAGCCGTTAGTGTTATTTGTATTTAAGCTGGTTGTAATTCATCTTCTATGCAATGAAAGTAATTTCTTTAAACCTCTTTATGGTATCAGAGCTCTGAGCAAGATAGCAAAGACAAGACAGAGTCTGACCAACGAACCGTTGGACCAGTCTTAACAATAGAACTCAAATTACAATTAATTAACTGGGCTGTATACTACAAGGGCTATATATGGGCTTGGATGATTGGGCCTTGTTTATTAAGTTGATCTTGTGGACCTGTTTGAGAGATATCATCTTTAAGGGTCGTGTATGTGTGTGAATTTTGGAAGTGCCAAGGTGAGTAATATGTAAACCTTTACCATCACTTAGTTTGACTTCATCGATGCCGTCATAGCAAGTTGGATTAGAGAGGTTGTGAGCATCGTGAGTCATGTTATGACTAGCACCCGAATCCAAGAGCCATGACTGAGTGATGGTACAGGTTTGCATATTACTCACCTTGGCACTTCCAAAATTCACACACATACACGACCCTTAATTGTTAATAATACCTTGCGTGATCCCTCACTATATAAAAATTTGTTATCTGTGCATGAACTTACCAAATGCAATAACATATCTGTTGCGTTTTCCCCCTTCCATTGTGTTCTTAAGGACCAGGTTACTGGACAGACCATGGGAAAGGGCAGATGCAGTGAAGGTGTCTACTTTCTTGATCCACCCACTATCTCCTGTTATGCTACTCTTCTTGCTCAACAAGGTCTTCGTACATCCGTCGATGGTTGGCATTGTTGTCTCGGTCATCCTTCCTCCAAATTGTTTGCCAAAGTGTTCACCACGTTTAAGCTTCCTTGTACTCAGCACTTTCCATCAAACTCTCTGCCATGTAATTCCTGCCATATTAATAAAGCTCACAAATTACCTTTTGGAGATTCCACCGTCCACACTAGTACTCCATTACAAATAGTTTATAGTGATGTCTGGGGTCCCGCCCCAACTCCTTCATTTGATGGTTATCGTTACTACGTGATTTTCGTTGATCACTTCACTCGTTATACGTGGCTATTCTTGCTTCATCAAAAATCAGAGGTGTCATCTGTGTTCATTCAGTTTAAAACTATAGTTGAAAAATAATTCCAAACTTCTATTAAAACCTTGTACACTGATAATGGTGGTGAGTTTGTCAAACTCAAATCCTATCTTTCACAATCTGGTATTAGTTGGTTCCAAAATCCTCCCTATACTCCTCAACACAATGCTCTCTCTGAAAGGAAACATTGTCACTTGACAGAGACCGCTCGGACCCTCCTTCATTCAACCAACCTCCCTCTTACCTTTTGGAGTTGTGCTTTTCAAACAGCCACATATTTAATCAACAGATTACCCATTCACTCCACTACACCGGTCACTCCATTTCAACTTCTCTTCAAACAACATCCTAACTACTTAAAACTTCGTGTTTTTGGCTGTCAATGCTATCCATGGCTCAGCCCTTACACTACTAACAAACTTCAACCTCGTTCCAAGCCTTGTTTATTAAGTTGATCTTGTGGACCTGTTTGAGAGATATCCTCTTAATTTCTTCAAACCTCTTTGAACGGCAGACTACCGCTTCCGTGGCGATGACCTACATGCCGCTGCCACAAGCGGGCTCGTATTGGTTTACGTCATCGGATTATCAAGTGCCTTTTCTTTCTTAACATTTCATGCTAGAGCAGCCTCGGCTATTAGAAATCAATCGACCACTACTACCATCTTACAAATTAGAACTTAAGCTAGCGCTTATCTTTGGAGTTTGGTAGATGTGAAAATGCAAATCAAACAAAGTGTTGAGTCATGATTTTCTTTTCCTGGAAACCATAAAATGTTGCAAATTAATCCATTAATTACTTGTTTAAAGGATATTTCTGTGATAGTTGCCAACCGGAGATAAATGAAAATCACATTCAAACTAAGTGCTGAAACTAGGCTGAAGATTGGCTAAATTTGTTGCAGTAGTCGTCATATTTATTGGCTACTTGTGAAAAACTATGCTTCAATAACATAGAAATATCCGTATTTGATGCCTTGTGATGTCCTGAATAAACACTTAATTTTTACCTTGTTATACAAGTATAGGAATGCGAGGTGAATCTAAAATGGTGATTGGGATAAAAATAGCTGGGAAACCATATGCATTGTCGGCCTAGATTGTGCATTAGCATCCAAGCATTGAGTTGCTATTTTCACGACCATGATAACTTCATCCACAACATCAGCCGAAGGAGGTGCAAGGCGTTGGTCATGAACTTCTTCTGGTAATGTGTTCTCTGTAGCCCAAAGAGATGGTACAGAGGGGATGATGTCCCTAGGATGCTCTCCTTTGATCACTTCCAGTGCTATTACACCAAAGCTATACACATCACATTTCTCTGTTACCTTCATCGTGTAAGCAAGCTCTGCATAAGAATGAAGATAAATTCAACAAATCATGTCCTAGTACAATTTGACTTTTTGATTGTTTGAAGTAATAGAGCAATGGAATACGTTACCAGGAGCGGCATATCCATATGTGCCAGCAAATGCGGTCCAATTGGAGGAGTCCGGTTTAAGAAGCTTTGCGGTGCCAAAGTCTGATATATGAGCCACATAGTTGGAATCCAGCAAAATATTACTGCTTGAGATGTCTCGATGGACAATTGGAGGAAAGCAATCATGGTGCATGTAAGAGAGGGCATGGGCAAGACATTTAACGATGTCCACTCTCTTATTCCAGTCTAATTCTTTAGCCGCTGCTTCTTTGCTCAGAATTGAGGCCAAGCTGCCCCTTTCAAGGTATTCATAGACAAGAAATGAGTGTCGCGCACTCGAGCAGAACCCATGAAGCTTCACAATATTTCGATGTCTTATCTCCAGTAACACCTTTATCTCATTCAAGAACTCCTTTTGGGATATATACTGGCTATCAGACAAAGAATGGAGTTTCTTCACGGCTACAATGCCAGCTGATGGCAACATGGCTTTGTAGACACTTCCAAATCCACCCTTTCCAATGCAATATGAGTCATCAAAATCCTTGGTTGCCGTGATGATTTCTTCATACATAAGCTTTCCATCATAAGTTGATATGGAAAAGAAACTTTTAGTAGGCAGGCTGACTTCTTCAGTTTGGCGATCTACCTTTCTATTTCTTTTGATAAAGAAAATTCCGCAAAGACCAAATAGAAGTAAAAGTAGTCCTGAAAGAGGTAGGGAAATGGTTATAAACAGGACTCTGTGGCTCTTCTTTGTATTGTCTTTATGTCGCACTGAAGGTTTGCATGGTTGCAGTCCTTGGACATCACCACATAAACCTTTGTTTCCCCGCAACGCTTCAAAGCCAGCAGCTCGAAATGCTTGGTTGTCTGGTATAGGACCTTCCAACTCATTGTACGATATGTCAATGCTCAACAAGCTAGACATATTCGTGAAGCTGTCTGGAATACTGCCCGAGAGATTGTTGTGGGAGATATTCATCTTCTCCAAGCTTTCCAAAGAGTTTATGCCCGATGGTATATGACCAACAAGCAAGTTATTACTGAGGTCTAGTTGGGAAAGGTGAACTAACTTCAGTAAATGCAATGGAATTTCCCGGCCAAACTGATTATTGCTCAAATTTAAGTGGTTCAGCTTCACGAACTCTTGGAAATTATTTGGGATTGAACCACTCAATCTATTTGCTGACAGGTCTAGATGCTCAAGATTAGTCAAGGATCCAAATTCTTGAGGTATGCCACCAGAGAGTAGATTTCCATTCAAATTCACCGTTAGCAAAGAAGTCAACCTTCCTATTTCCTTTGGAATCTCACCAACTATACCATTGGAAGAGAAATCAAGTAGATGTAACTTACTGGAGTTTCCAATATCAGATGGTAATCTCCCAGTAATATTGTTCCTAGATATTATTAGGGTTTGTAATTGTGGACATCTTCCCCAGTTGGATGAAATCACACCATGGAGCTTATTTCCACTCAGATCAATATAATCTAGTTTTGGATAGACTCCAAAGTCCTCTGATATATCTCCAACTAGAAGATTTCTTCCCAAGCGCAATCGGACCAAACTCTTGCAGTTTCTTAAGCCTTTGGGAATAGGACCCGTGAAATTGTTGTCGTCTGCAGTGAAGTTTTGTAGTATTCCACTTTGGCAAATCTTTGCAGGTAGGTAACCAGTGAACTGGTTAGTATCCAGTTGTAGCACTGTCAGCTTTCTGAGATTTGTTATGTCTTGGGGAATGGATCCAGAAAGTTTGTTGTCACGAAGAAAAAGAAATTCCAAGTCGTTCAAATTGCCAAGTGAAGCTGGAACAGAACCATTGAGTTGATTTTGGCTCAACTCTAGATCATAAAGTGATTTTAGATTTCCTATCTCCTTAGGAATAGGCCCAAATAGGTTATTATTATAAAGATGAAGAAGGGTGAGATTTGTAAGACCACCTAGAGAAGTTGGAATTAGACCAGAAAGATTGTTTGAATGGAAGCTTAGCTCTTGAAGGGAGATCAAATTTCCTATCTCTGGGGGAATGGATCCAGAAAGTTGGTTGTGAAATACATACAACACAATTAGGTTCTTCAAGTTTCCCAAAGTGGAAGGGATAGGACCTGTTAGGAGATTGGTATCCATGAAGAGCAAAATCAAATTGGAGAGGTTTCCTATTTGTGGAGGAATAGGACCTGATATTGAGTTATTATAGAGATACAAGTTAACTAGATTGGTTAAATTTCCCAAAGAAGTTGGGATTGGTCCATCTAGCTGGTTACTATACAGAGCAAGCTCGTTAAGAGACTTTAAATTGCCTATCTCTTCCGGAATGGAACCATTCAACTGAGTTTCAACTAGATGCAGGACCTCAAGATGAGTTAACAAGCCTATCTGAGGTGGGATATTCCCAGAAAATTGATTAGTCGACAAGTCAAGATATATGAGCTTTGTAAGCTGACTGATTTGGGGTGGAATGGAACCATTGAGAGCATTGATACTTAGATCAACATATGCAAGATTAGGGAATGATGTGAATGAAAATTGATCTAGTGTGCCTTCGATACCTGAAATTGAAAGATTGACTCTGTTGACACTTCCATCTGCACAAGATATTCCAAGCCAAGTGCATGGTCCAGAGACGGTGGCATTATTAGAGAGGAGAGACCATGAAGCTAGCTTAGACTGTGTTTGGGTAGGAAGGCTGACTTTCCATTTGAGAAGAGCATTGGCTTCATCAACAGAGTCAGAAACAACATTGACTCTGCTATTCAGCAAAACAACGAGGAGGAAGAGGACGTGGAAGAGTGGCTTCTCCAAAGATAAAATTTCCTTTCTCCCCATTTTTGGTCTGCAGTGTGATCAAAGTTATGGATTGAAGCTCCATTTGTATACTCACAGTTTCACACCCGATTATCAGAGATTTCGCAGAATGTCCCTTACTGTCTTTTTATTTTTCTCAATTTCTCATCATTGAGATGAAGACTATATTTGTTGTGTTTGTACTTTGGACGACTGACTTAATAATTACATTCTCATCAGGCTTGGTTCAAAAGTCTTTTCTCTCTTCTTTTTTTCAGTTCCACTATGTAGTGGCAGTAGACCAGATGAACAATTCCATAACACATGAAAAAGATCCAAATAAACAATTGATTCAGACATGAGATAATGAAAATCCCCACTCCCGTATCCTTTCATTCCTCTCCTTAGTGCACAACTTTGTCTAAAATCTAAGTGGGAGGCCCCACAATTCGTGTTTATTGTAGATGGGAATGAATTTGGGGTGGGTGTCGTGTGGAGACTTCAAAATTTGTCAAGCTATATTCTACTAGTTGTCAGGTTAGAAGACACGTGCTATAATTTTGTTGAAATTTGTTATAAGATTGTAGTATAATTAAAGAACGATTATTGAATCAAAAATAAAAAAGAACGATTATTGTTTGTGCTTAAGTTTCAAGTCTATAATTCTTAATTGTGCTATTTAGTTTTTTTTATAAAAACTTATATATTTGTTGGTGTTTTTTTTTTTAATTTTATTTTTTTATAAAGGGCTAAACTCGGACAGATTGAAAAAAAAAAAAAAGAAAGTAAAACAACACAAATGAATTGAATCAATATTCTTGGCTTCCCTTTCATCAAGAAAGATCATCTTCACCAGATCTAGGAGCCTCATCACTATGCAGCAAATGTGTCGCTGGAACACACCAACGACAGCTTGATGAGAAGAATCAAAGTTCATCCCCATAGGAGACGATGTGGTGAAAAAATCTTGCGCATTGAACATAACAGATATTGTAGACTAGATTTAAATGTGAATTTGAAAATTAGGATAAAGAAAAAAAAAACAAAATAATTGAAAAGTTGACTTAATCTCGACATAAAATTCTTGATAAACTCTTTTTTTTTTTTAATACAGAGGAAGAAGATAAGGAAGTTCGAACTCGAGACCTCTATGAGATACCATACACATGAGTGTCATTTGAGTTACTCGTGGTTCTAGAAAAAAAAATCTTTTTTTTTTGAATACAAGTACAAATACAATATACGACACACCACCATATCAAGCCTATGAAAGTACAGGTGTCAACAGGCCCCACGCAGGAGGCACAAATCAAACCCACGCAGGGGCAAACTATCAAGCCCACGCAGGGGCAGACTAAACCCACACACCTCCTTATAAATATTCGGAGGAGGTGAGACTAGAACCTATGACCTCAGTCAGGGACATGCAAAGTCTTGATAAACTTGTTGTTAGTAAGAAAACGAAAGTGCATTAAGACTAATTAAAAGTGATACATTAGAGCATGTTAAATACATTTTTTTATTTATAATTTAAAAAACTAGAATGATCAAATTAAATGAAATGTTTCCACAAACAAAAGAATATCTATTTAGGACCCAGTCAGAGTGGATGTACAGTCAGACAAACAGGGGGCACATACAAGTGGATTTATATTGCTAGACCAACTAATCTGCTTTACATAGTTAATTGGCGTGAAGAATGGACGGTCAGACAAGCAGAGATCACACCAAGTAATTGACTGATGGAGCCTAGAGCAACTAATCATCTGCCCTACATGATTTATGACGAACATATATTTTTTTCTACAGAAAGACTTGACTTAAGGGTTCTTCGTTCTCACTTTCTATTGCCATGAAGAGTGGAGAAATGCGACAAATTATAGTGATCGACTGTGACTTGTGTACTGGAAATCATTGACTCTCATGAAGATTTTATTTTCCAACATACTAGCATTCTGTTCAGATTTGCATCTCACATTCATTGGTTAGGTGTAAGCCAATGTGAGATACAACAATCAATAACTGTAATCCATCAAGGCATCAATTAAGTCATCCCTCACGACGACTAAAGAGACATTTACTTGCAGCTTCTTTCCGCTACTAACACTAATGATACATCAATACTCTCATTATGAAGAGACATTTCCATGGGAATACTTGATATAGAGTTCTAAATAGTTGATCTTGATGTCAACTCGGCTACTAAATTTCGTGGCTTAAATAGATGCATCTACTTAATTGAAGTTTTTCACAAACATATAATGGACGGTCGCTGGTCGGCTTATCCCTCTCGTGCAGCACGCAGAAGCACAGAATGCTATAAGGGGGCCGGGCATGTTGGGATTTGATTAAAGTTTTGAATTAAGTTTGTTTGTTGCTCAAAGTCTTCCGGCATTAAAAGGAAAAGACTAGCGAGGCCTAGCTGAAGTTAATGTGAAAGAAAGAAAAAAAAAAGAAAGTGCTTGTGAATCTACGTGAAGAAAAAATGTAACAAAACAAATTTGAATTTTCTTCTTCATTTTGTTGTTTGGTGGAGGCAACACGGCACTTGATTTTCTTAGTATGTGTTGGGAGAGGTGAGAGCTTGGTAGTCGCAGCACCAAGGGTATTAGGCAGGAAAAGAGAGTACTCCAGTACAGATATTTGTTTGTTAGTTCGTTAATTCAAGAACTCGTCTCTTTTGTAGTCTTCTTCATATTAATGGAATTCTTCGTTGTTCTTTGCCCGATGACGTAAGCAAATTGTGTCAAACCTAGTTAAATTTTAATAGCAAGTACTTTAAACTAGCATGTCAACGATAGACGATCAACTGTTGGGCATCTTAAGTCATTACTGCATTCCACCATTTATCGTAGCTAGTACTTCAGAGTTCACAATTGAATCATTTATGTTCCCTAGCTAAAGATAAATACGTACGTAATTGAGCTTTTTCATATTTTCAAAAGATTATTAGATTGTACAGCAAAGGCTAAAGAGTTCATCTAGCAAGTAAAAAATTTATTTGAGCCCTACATTTCTCTCCAAGATAACAAATGACCTTGGGCAGCCATTTTGCTTGAGCTAATACCCAGTGAGTGGCAAATCAATATCAAAGTTGAGATACTGTATTTTCAACCCCATCTATGGTTGTAGTATGAATAAAATGTCACCGTACAGGTAAGATATTTAACATTAGCAGCTGCAAAAAGTAGAGATACATTGACCATTATGATCAACTTAGCTATCCTATTATATAGATTACGGTTTAATCTTACTCGACTCTACTCAACATAAGCATAGCTGAATAAGATGCCCCGGGGTTGAATACATACGTCATCAATACATGGTTCATTGTCTGTTATCATATATAGATAATTTCAATTCCTTAAATGGATATGCATATCCATAACCGTTGATATGCATACTCATTCCAGAGATTTTGGCAAGCCAACAGAGTTCGCAAATGGGGTTGGAAATTTGCGAACTCAGTTTTGGTTCCCAAAATTACGAACTCGGAGAGGAGAGAGGATGGAGTCCCAAAAAACAGCGGGAGTTCATAACGTTGAGGTTATGGATGGAGTCGGTCGTTGGAGACCTTCACGAACCCAGATCTTCGTCTCCACCATTTTCTGAAAATCGCAGATTATATATACAACAAAGATCTTCACGAACCCAACAGATTTTTGTCTAAACAAGCCCATCTCCTTCGTATCAGTTAGCATCTTCATCATCGGCTACGGTGTCAATATTTGACAACGGCAGAGACTCAAACCCATCTTCTCTCTGGCGGCTGCTGTCTGGACTCTGGAGTGGAATTGCTAGGGTTTGCTAAGGTTCTGTAATTTGGGTTGAGCTAATTTTATTAGATGGGCCACGGTTTTAACTCACATAGTTGGGCTTAAACTAGTTTATATTGTTTAAATTGTCCCATACACTTCAATTGTTTAATGGGTTTATGAAAAAGGTTTTAGAAATAAAATGGCCAGATTAATCAAATTATTGAACTACAAATTTTATGGGCCAAGGGTTATAGTATTGGGCCAGATTAATATATTCATGGGCCATGCATTAAAATATATAGAAAAACTACATAAGAACTCATTTTATACTTTGTTGTTGGAGTGAGTATTTGTCAAAATATGTAAAAGGGTATGCAAAGTACAATTATGCATCTCCATTTTGCATACCCTTGTTGGAGATGCCCTTCCTATCAACAATGCGTTTTTTTGGAGGTTAACATCATGTGGTAACTCCATAGTTAAGTGTGTTTATGCGAGAACACTATTGGGATGGGTGACCTCTGAATCTTGGGAAGACAAAGCCATGCAGGCCAGATGTATTAACAGGAATCGGACAACCCAAAACGGACAATATTGTTGATGTGTATATGGGCTGAAAATTATAATAGTGCCTTTGGTTTGTGTTATGAAACATACAAGATAAACAAAAGACAATTGTGCACAAATCACATAAAGAGAGAAGTCTGCATGTAAAACAGTTAAGATTGTATACCCACCTATGCAATGAGTGTATTCCAACTCCCAAAGTCTTTTCTTGAGGACATTATGGTAGCTTTGAACAAGTTTTGATGGAAAAACAAATGTGAGAAGGGGATTTATTGGGCGAAATGGCAATCGATGTGCAGTTGTGCACCCTGAAAGCTTCAGGAGGGTTGGGTTTTAGGAGTCTCGAATCTTTCAATTTAGCCCTATTAGCAAAGCAAGGGTGGCAGCTAATTCAAAATGAAAACTCTCTATGCTCTAAAGTCCTTAAAGCCAAATATTTTCCTCCTTGTGACTTCATGAGGGCGTGTGTGGGAAATAAGCCTTCATTATCTTGGAGAAGCATCTGTGCGAGGCGTCAGATTCTGGACTTAGGTTTGATTTGGAGGGGGGAAATGGTCAGTAAGTTTCAATTTGGTTCGATAAATGGATTCCCAGGCCATGGAAGTTTAATCTCGTTACTCCAATTAATCCTAATTGGGGACATCTAAGGGTTAGCCACTTTATTGATAGTCAAAGAAGATGCTGGAAAGAAAGTGTTGTTAGGAAATTACTTCTACCCATTGATGCTGAGGTTGTTTTGAATATTGCTTTGGGTAATGTTACTGCCTCTGATGCTCGGAGGTGGCATTTTGATGCCAAGGGCTATTATTCGGTTAAAAGTGGTTATAATACATATGAACAATGGCTACGCTTCTCCTCTTACGCCCCTGCCTCAAGTTGTCAATCTGGATCTGATATATGGCCTCACATCTGGTCAATGGATGCTCCCCCAAAAATTAAATCTTTTGCATGGAGATTTTGTCACGATTTCATCCCTTCATTCTCAAGTCCTAGAATGGGGTTCATTGACTATCACCCTGGTGTCTTATGTGTGGAAATAATTCATATTCAGTGAGACATGTTATTTCAGTGTGGTTGGGTTCGGAGAGCCTTCAAGGAAGCTGGAGTTTCTCGTCCATCTTCTTCTTCTGGGAGGAGTCCAATTGAGCAATGGTTGAGTGAGGCTGTCGAGGAACTATCCAAGGATCAATTCACTAGACTATTTTCTTGCCTTTGGCAGATTTGGCGCATGAGAAACCAAGTTCTTCATAATAACATCTCGGCTAAACCTGAGGAGGTAGGGAGGCGGATTGCAATCCTGTTAGCATATTACAAAGAAGCTCATTCCCTTAGTCTGTCTGGGCCAACCAGAAATAGTCATTCCTCGATAAACTAGAGGCCTCCCCAACCCTTAGCTATCAAGATCAATTTCGATGCAGCTCTTCGGGACTCCAAGGTGGGAATTGGCTTAATTGCCCATGATGCGAAAGGCTTTCACATTGCTTCCAAATCAATCTGCGCTCCAGGGCCTTTGAATCCCCTTTTTGCGGAAAGTAGTGTAGCCAGGGAGGCACTGGTTTTTGCCAAGTCCCTCAACTGTCAAGATGTTGTTCTGGGAAGGGACTCTCCGTTGGTTATCAAGGCTTTGGCTGGAAACGAGATGGACTTTTCGGAGAGTGATCTATGTATTGGGAGCGCAAAAACCCTCCTTGATTCCTTTGCCCATGTCAGGTTTTCTCATGTTAAAAGATCAGCAAATCATGTTGTTGACACTCTAACTAAGTATGCTTTATCTAGTTCTGACTCTTATGAGTGTTTTGGAGAGAACCCCGCCTTCCTCCTCCATGTAGTTGGGACTGATTGTCTCGCTCGTTCTTCATAATGAAAGCTTTTATTCTTAAAAAAGAGAGTTAAGATTGTTATCGAGCCTCTCTTTATATCTTTCTCTTATATACTTTTGTGAAGTTGTTTTGGACAGATAAATGGTCAAGAAATACACCTCTTAATTAGCTGTTTCTAGGATCCGACGAGTTGGGGTCTTTCAATATTGATCATCCAGCTTCTTCTTTTCTTTTTCTTTTTTAATTTTTGGTGATGATTTGTCTTCCAGATAATTTTTAACATTAAACCAAGCATAGACACCCATTCTAAACCATAGAAAAATAAGTCAAATAGTCAAGTTTAGAACAAGAGCAACAACAACAATTTTGCCACCTGTATACGCATCCATTCACACTAGTGTGTTTGGATTGAAGGATTTGAGGGGAGGACATTGAAGGGAAATGAGTTTCTTCCCAATTTCGTTGTTTGGATAGCTTAAAAAAAATTGGGGTTATTTGGATATTGCATTTGAAGAGAATTGGGCGAAGATTTCATCATATTTTTACCAAAATATTTCCTTCCAAAATGAGGTTATTTGGATGGTAGGGAAAGATGAATTAGTTTATCATTGTACATAATACTTAAATAAATTAGTAAATTAAACTAATTTCCTTATCTTTCTTTTATTTTATTAGGAAAAAATATTATATTTTCTCTTACCTACTCTTCCCTCATTCCCCTTTAAATCCCTCAATCCAAACATACCCTTAGACAAAGCTTGCATACTACTATCAAAGCAAGGCTTGTTCCAGGGTTAAGACTTCTCAGGAAAGGGGTTATAAATTGAACATAAAAGTCACGCCAAAGAATCAGAATATGCAACTTCATAATAACAGCATCATTAAAATTCAGAACAGTACAGGGAAATGGGGTCATAAGCATCGACTCCAGAACACTAACAACACAATAGCAATTTGAGGATATCAAATCTAAAAGGAATCCCCGTTTAAATCAAAAAGAAAAAACCGAGCTTACATCGAATGCAACGAAATGAAATCTTCCATGGATATATGCTTTAACTCACCGAACCATGGACGTGGGCGACTCAGCTACTCAAAAAGTTTTGGAACAACATCACATTTCTAACAACATTTCGGCCTCTTCTAGTTTTCATTATGGGGGTGATTGGGATAAAAATAGCTTGGAAATCATATGCATTGTCGGTCTAGATTGTGGATTAGCATCCAAGCATTGAGTTGCTATGTTCACGACCATGAAAACTTCATCCACAACATCAAGTACAGGAGGTGCAAGACGTTGGTCAAAAACTTCTTCTGGTAATGTGTTCTCCATAGCCCAGGGAGATGGTAGAGAGGCGATGATGTCCCCAGGATGCTCTCCTTTGATCACTTCCAGTGCTATTACACCAAAGCTATACACATCACATTTCTCGGTTACCTTCCTCGTGTAAGCAAGCTCTGCATAAGAATTTAAATAAATTCAACAAATTTACGATGTATATTCTTGTACATACACATTTTGGTTGTTTGAAGTAATAGAACAATAGAATACGTTACCTGGAGCGACATATCCAAATGTGCCAGCAAATGCAGTCCAATTGGATGAGTCCTGTTTAAGAAGCTTTGCAGTGCCAAAGTCAGATATATGAGCCACATAGTTGGAATCCAACAAAATATTGCCGCTTGAAATGTCTCGATGGACAATTGGAGGAAAGCAATCGTGGTGCATGTAAGAGAGGGCGTGGGCAACACATTTAACAATGTTCACTCTCTTATTCCAATCTAATTCTTTAGCTGTTGCATCTTTGCTCAGAATTGAGGCCAAACTGCCCCTTTCAAGGTACTCATAGACCAAAAATGAGTGTCGAGCACTCGAGCAGAACCCATGAAGCTTCACAATATTTCGATGTCTTATCTCCAATAACACGTTTATCTCGTTCAAGAACTCTTTTTGGGATATATACTGGCTATCAGACAAAGAATGGAATTTCTTCACGGCTACAATGCCAGCTGATGGCAACATGGCTTTGTAGACACTTCCAAATCCACCCTTTCCAATGCAATATGAGTCATCAAAATCCTTGGTTGCTGTGATGATTTCTTCATACATAAGCTTTCCATCGTGAGTTGATATGGAAAAGAAACTTTTCTGAGGTGGGCTGACATCTTTAGCTTGGAAATATGCCTTTCTATTTCTTTTGATGAAGAAAATTCCGCAGAGGGCAAATAGAAGTATAAGTAATCCTGAAAGAGAGAGGGAAACGGTTAAAAACAGGACTTTGTGGCTCTTCTTTTTGTTGTCTTTTTGCTGCATTTTAGGTTTGCATGGTTGCAGTCCTTGGACGTCACCACACAAACCTTTGTTCCCCCGCAATGCTTCAAAGCCAGCATCTCGAAATGCTTTGCTGTCCGGTATGGGACCTTCCAACTCATTGTATGATATGTCAATCTGCAACAAGGCAGGCATCTTCGTGAAGCTGTTTGGAATGTTACCTGAGAGATTGTTGTGGGAGAGATTCAGCTTCTCCAAGTCTTCCAAAGAGTTTATGTCCAATGGTATATGACCAACAAGCAAGTTGTTACTCAGGTCTAGTTGGGAAAGGTGAACTAACTTCAGTAAATGCATTGGAATTTCCCGGCCAAATTGATTATTGCTCAAATTTAAGTAGTTCAGCTTCATGAACTCCTGGAAATTATTTGGGATTGAACCGCTCAATCTATTTGCTGACAGATCCAGATGATCAAGATTAGTCAAGGATCCAAATTCTTGAGGTACTCCACCAGAGAGTAGATTTCCATTCAAATTCACTTCCAGCAAAGAAGTCAACCTTCCTATTTCCCTTGGAATCTCGCCAACTATACCATTGGAAGAGAAGTCAAGTTCATGTAGCTTACTAGAGTTTCCAATATCAAATGGTATTCTCCCAGTAATATTGTTCCCAGATATTCGTAGGCTTTGTAATTGTGGACATCTTCCCCAGTTGGATGAAATCTCGCCATGGAACTTATTGCCACTTAGATTAATGTAATCTAGTTTTGGGTAGACTCCCAAGTCCTCTGATACATTCCCAACTAGGCGATTTCCATCCAAGCGCAATCGGACCAAACTTGTGCAGTTTCTCAAGCTTTTGGGAATAGGACCTGTCAAATTGTTGTCATTTGCAGTGAAGTTTTGAAGTATTCCATTCTGGCAAATCTTTGCAGGCAGGTGACCAGTGAACTGGTTAGTATCTAGTTGCAGCACAGTCAGCTTTGTGAGATTTGATATTTCTTGAGGAATGGATCCAGAAAGTTTGTTGTCACGGAGAAAAAGAAATTCCAAGTTGTTCAAATTGCCAAGGGAAGTTGGAACAGAACCATTGAGTTTATTTTGGCTCAACTCTAGATCATAGAGTGATTTCAAATTTCCTACCCCCAAAGGAATTGGCCCAGATAGGTTATTATGATAAAGATGAAGAATGGTGAGATTTGTGAGACCACCTAGAGAAGTTGGAATTGGACCAGAAAGATGGTTTGAATGGAAGCTTAGCACTTGAAGAGATATCAAATTCCCTATCTCTGGGGGAATAGATCCAGAAAGTTGGTTGTGAAACACATACAACACAGTTAGGTTCTTCAAGTTTCCCAAAGTGAAAGGGATAGGACCAGTTAGGAGATTGGTATCCATGCAGAGCTCAACCAAGTTTGAGAGGTTTCCTATTTGTGGAGGAATAGAACCTGATATTGAGTTGTTATAGAGATACAAGCTAACTAGATTGCTTAAATTTCCCAAAGAAGTTGGAATTGGTCCAACTAGATGGTTACTATATAGAGTAAGCTCGTTAAGGGACTTTAAATTCCCTATCTCTTCAGGAATGGAACCATTCAACTGAGTTTCAACTAGATGTAGGACCTCAAGATGAGTTAACAAGCCTATCTGAGGTGGAATATTCCCAGAAAACTGATTAGCCGACAAGTCAAGATATATGAGCTTTGTAAGCTGACTGATTTGGGGTGGAATGGAACCATTGAGACCATTGATGCTTAGATCAAGGTATGCAAGATTAGGAAATGATGCGAATGAAAATTGATCCAGTGTGCCTTCAATACCTGAAATTGAAAGATTGAATCTGTTGACACTTCCATTTGCACAGGAAATTCCACGCCAAGTGCATGGTCCAGAGACGGTGGCATTATTAGAGAGGAGAGACCATGACGCTAGCTTAGACTGGGTTTGGCTAGGAAGACTGGCTTTCCATTTGAGAAGAGCCTTGGCTTCATCAACAGAGTCAGAAACAACATTGACTCTGCTATTCAGCAAAACAAGGAGGAGGAGGAGGAAGAGGAGGGAGAGTGACTTCTCCAAAGATAAATTTTCCTTTCTCCCCATTTTTGGTTGGCAGTGTGATTTGCAAAATTATGGGTTGAAACTCCATTTTTATACTCATAGTTTCACACCCGATTATCAGAGATTTCAAAGAAGGTCCCATAATGTCTTTTTTTTTTTCAATTTCTCGTTAATAAGATGAAGGCGACTACACTGATTGTTTGTGAAGACTTTGACTTAATAATGGCATTCTCATTTCTCATTATGATTGGTTCAAAATCTCTGTCTCCGTGTTTCTTTGGTTCAAAATTTCCACGCCGGTAGGGAAGGTATGCACTTTCTTGGGTTTGAGCAGATCTTGGTTCCATTTTGCTTGCATTAAATGGTTGGCCACAACTTTGTCTAAAATCTAAATGGAAGGCCCACAAATCGTAGATGGGAGAGATTTCGGGGAGACTTCAAAATACAAATTTTTTTTTAATTTATATTTTAAAAAACTAGAATGATATGATTAAATTAAATTAAATATATCCACAAATAAAAGAAGATTTATTTAGGACCCAGTCCAGGATTATTATTGCAGAAGTCAGTCAGCGTGAATGGACAGTCAGACAAACAGAGAGCACGTACAAGTTGGACAAAAGAGAGGGCACATGCTAGAGACTAAATTCTGGCCTACTTGATTTATGATTGTTCTTTTTCTACAGAAAGACCCAAGACTAAGGGTCTTAGTCCTTGCTTTCTATTGCCGCGAAGAGTGGGAAAAGGCGACTAATTATAGGGATCGACTGTGACTTGTGTCCTGGAAATCATTGACTCTCATAGTCTCATTGATTTTATTTTCCTACATACTAGCATTTTGTTAAGATTAGTATCTCACATTAATTACGTCTAAACCACAAATATGAGTAAAGATTCAATCACTACATAATCGTACGAGCCTCGGGTTCAAAGTAGACAATACATCTTCAACCTTTTTTGGATTGAATTTATGCAGTACTCTCACGAATATTTGATCTATGACATAGTTTCAGAGAGAAGACTTGATCTTAAAACCTCTACCTCGTTTCTACCTATTGGGCCTCGCATAACTGAGCCCTCAATTCGGAGGGAAGTATTAATATTTGTATCCCATGTAAATTAGGTGTAAGCGACATCGGTTGGATTTTTTAATATAACTGCTGCCGTTTTCGACCCGTTTGGCAGCACAACTTGCCCAGCGTTGCCGCTAGGCAACTACTTGGTGACTTGACTTGGAATTTTCACTATGGGTTTGTTTTGATTTATTGATTCCTTCCTCCAGTTTGACATGACCACTCCCATGTACTGGGTTTTCTGGTTGGGCTTGTCGGATTACAAGACACAAGCTATAATTTTGTTCAAATTAGTTATAAGCTTGCAGTATAAATAAAGATCGATTATTGTTTGTGCTTAGTTTTCAAGTCTATAATTTTTACTTGCAAGTGAGCCGTTGATTAAATGACAATCACAGAACATGTAAGGGATCACCCACCCATTAAGTTGTGGGTTCGAATCTTACCCCTCCCCAAACCCTTATTTCAAAAAAAAGAGTTTATAATTCTTACTTGTGCTATTTATTTTTCTTTAATTTTAATATTTATCGGTCGTTATTGTTGTTTTTGTGAAATATTTTGTCTTAACAGTGAATTTTTTACATTTTAAAAAAAATTGAATGAAATAATTAAATTAAATATATCCACAAATAAAAGCAGGGTCGACCTTTGGGCAAAATCACCAAAACAAGGGCTTTGAACCCTTGGCCGTTCCAGGGCACCAATTTTTTTAATACTTAATTCAAAATCTACGCTACACTACAAGCTCAATTGAAAATAAATTCCAACTTTCATCCTCCCCAAAGACGAATCCAATTGATGCCCACCCACCCTCAATTTTTTGCAAAAAATTTTCATGTATACAAATAAATACCCAAATCCCAAAATAAGTCCACTTATTTTTAACACAAGTCTTAATAATTTTTTGTAAATACTTTATTTAGTTGTTTTTTATATGTATACTTCGAGTTTTAGAGGCTTTGTTACCCAAACTCTAGAATAAGCCCATCTATTTTTCCTACAAGCCCCCTTGTAGTTTTTTTTTTTTTTTGTAAAAATTTTATTTAATTTATAGATATATATATATAGTTGGAGTTTTAGAGACTTGGACTCTTCAGGTTGAAAATTATATCATAAGACTTCATCCTCATATTATTAATATGTAGATTTCTTTTGATTACTTTTTGTTGACATATATATCGATTAATAATCCTTAAAATAAAATCGGGAGAGCTATCTCCAAACCCCTATTAACCTTTGGCCCCCTCCTATAAATTCTTTGCAGAGCCACTAATTTAACCCGCCCTCAAGCCTTTTTCTAGATCCACCCCCGCTTCTCCTAGTCTTCTTTCTCAATGGATATCGCAAGTAAGTATCATCTCACTTTATAATTTTTTTGTAATAGGGCACCACTTTATTGTGTCGCTTTGGGCACCAAATGATTAGTACCAGCCCTGAATAAAAGAATATTTATTTAGGACCCAGTCCACGATTATTATTGCAGAAGGAAGTCAGCGTGAATGGACAGTCAAACAAACTGAGAGCACATACAAGTTAGACAAAAGAGAGCACATACTGGAGCAACTAATCTGCCATACATGACTTAAGATCATTTTTTTCTACGTAAAGACTTGACTAAGGGTTCGTAGTTCTTACTTTCCATTTGCCGTGAAGAGTGGAGAAATGCGACTAATTATATTGATCGACTGTGACTTGTGCAATGGAAGTCATCGACTCGTTGATTTTATTTTCCATCATACTACATTCTGTTAACAATTGTATGTCACATTGATTAGTGTAAATCACCGATATAATTTATAAGTAAAGATTCAATCATTCTCAACAAAGAGATCGAGTCCTTTTAAGGACAAAACCGTGTGAGCCTCAAGTCCAAAGTAGATAATACATCTTCGAGCCGTTTAGATTGAATTTATGTGGTGCTCTCAAAAGTATCTGATCTATGACATAATGTCAGAGGGAATACTCGATCTTAAAACCTCTACCTCGTGTCTATTTCTTGGGCCTCACATAACCACGCAAGCCCACAATTCGGAGGGGAGTATTCATACTTGTATCCCACATCAGTTTGGTGTAAGCCACATCGATTTTATTTTTTAACGTAAAACGCTGCCGTTTTTGACCCGTTTCGAAGCACAGCTTGCCTTGCATTGCGCGGGCAACCGCTCTACCAAATAGGACTTAAATAGGAAGAGCATGAGTGAAATTGAGAACAGTAAAGGGCTTTGGGCCTATTCGGCCCATGAACAATATATTGGGCCTCTACTTGGAATTTTCGCTATGGGTCTATTTTGATATATTGATTCCTTCCTCCAGTTTGATATGACCACTCCCACGTACTGGGTTTTCTGGTTGGGTTTGGGCCAGAAAGAAGAGGAAGACCATATTATTTAAAAGGATAGAAAGAAGGGAAGAAACCACCATATCACCATTACAATCATAGGGCTTATATAGAAAATGATATTGGTGATCATTTTCCTCTTAATTTTGACACTTACTACAAGTCTAGAATATAAAATTGACCTATTAACAACTCTAGAGGAAAATTATAAAAACGTCCACATTAATTAATTAAATATATTATAAGTTTTGTTGGATGAGCTTATTTGTTAGATTAACCATGGCACCACGTTGCTCTTATTCCACCACCTAATCTTATGAAGGAATGGAAGATGCACAAAAATCTCATGAACAAACCAAACCAAACCAAACTACTTCAATGATTTCAGAAGTAGTATTATTTAAATCTCCAACTTGTGGGGAAAAAAACTACTTCTTTTTTCCTTTTAATCATGGTGTTTTAAGAAATAAAGGTGATCTTTTTAGAAAATTTATTTTGGTGTTGGAATTAAATTTTGGGAAAAAAAAAACTTATCGAGAAAACAGATTTTTTTTAATCCAATAATGACAATATTAAGAACAATTTTGCATTAATTAATTCAAAAAAATTAAATATAGATTCCAAATTTAAAAATAATTTTTTCAGACAAAAGTTATTTTGTTGATTGAACTAAAAAACGAAACCAAAATTTATTCGGTTCATTTTATCAGTTAAATAGTTTAAGGTCTTAATCAAATTGAAATTCTTCATAAGAGACGCTTGATTACATTAATCAATATTAATATATTAACATTGATCACATATATTATTAAATAAAAATATAATGATGAGAAAACATAAACCCAAAATATTTTAAATCACGACCCAAATATTAGTGCATAATGTACAATAATATAAAAAATAGAAACAAATTACAATAGAAAATTTGTCGTTAAAATGGAATTACGATCGTAACAGACTTAGGCACAAATATGTTGCTCTATTTAAGAAAATTCGAGCTCTCTTCAAATCCTTTTTATCGTCAGAATAGGTGCAATATGATTTTCTTGACTCGACCCCTCTGAAACACAATAACTTGTGGGATTTTGGTCTCTCATTTTCCTCTCCTATTCAATGTGGAATTTTAAATCTCCTATTGAATTTGAAAAAAAAAATACACTTAATTACTACTTTAGGTGACAATCAAATACTTAACTAGTAACAAATATATATTATTTTTCTATTTTTTAATTTAAAATACACCAACCTCAAACTAAAATAACCAAATAGTTGAACACACCCCATCTTTAGCTTTCTCATCGATTATAAATTAATAACCTCTACTCTTTCACCTTCTCTCTGACATCAAATCAACAAGTTTTTCTACCAATTTTGGTCTCAACGCAACCCTTTGTTCTGTTGTAAATACAGAAAGAGCGAATGGCTGTGGGGGGTTTCGCTACCGATGGACCAGTCGGTAATTATAACGGCAAACTAACGACGTCCGTGGTGATCACCTGCATCGTCGCCGCCACCAGTGGCCTCATATTCGGTTACGACATCGGAATATCAGGTACCTTTTCCTTACATTGTCAAGTCAAGAGCAGTCTCAATGATTCGCTTCTCCATATTTTTCTCAAAATTACAACTTATTTTTGGACTTTGAAGATAAACCACAAATTGTTTTTTTTCTTCCTGAAAACTATAAATAGTTGCAGATTAATCAGTTCCACGTTTTAAGGAAGGGAAACTTGGGAGGTTGTAGATAACGTATTGCCGTATTGGTTAATAATAAGTTAGCAGAAATTCACGAAAATCTCACTCAAATTTAGCTGTTATCATTATTCAGCTATGGAGGCGGGCAGGCACTTCTTCTTCTTCCCACTATAGTAACCTCTAGGGCACCAAATTTTTTTATTTTTTAAAGAAATAAAAAATGTGTACTATTCAACAACCTAAGGGATTCAATAATATTTTTTTTCTGAAACAAAAATTAAATTTAACATTAAAAATGCATGATAATTTTGTATTATTGGATATTTAAACCAAAAATATTTTATACAATTTTCATGTTGAATTTAATTTTTATTTCAAACAAAAAAATATATTAATAGAGTCATAAAAACAATCAAAATATGAATATAATTTTTAAAATTTTTCAGAAATATTTTTAAACACCATTAAAGCTACAGCTGAGCCGGGCACCCGTTGAATTGTAGCTAGCTAGGATGAACTTTAAAAAAACCAATGGGGTGCTGACTGAGTGACTGGTAGATGCATCGATATCCGGCCCCAGATTTCATTATCATTCGTCACTAAAATCAAATCACTATCTGTCGTCTAGCTATTGTCCAATGGCTGCACTGAAAATCTGAATTTTCAATTCACTAGGAATCTCTTAAAAGTGAAATATCTCTAGTGGGCCAAGTCAAGGCCCTAAACTCTTAAAAGGCCTGCATATTTTGGCCCAATTGACAACTGGGCTGTTTGGGCTTGGACACCACTTTCGAATGATGTTTTCAGTTTGCAAAAAACATTTGCTAATATCTTGTTTCTAATTTCTATGGCTCCACCAATCTACAGGAGGTGTAACAACAATGCAAGCTTTTCTGGAGAAGTTTTTTCCATCAGTGCTAAGGAAAGCAACAGAGGCTAAAACCAATTTGTATTGTATGTATGATAGCCATATTTTAACAGCATTCACATCCTCACTTTACATAGCAGGACTAGCAGCATCCCTGGCTGCTAGTCGCCTTACAGCTGCATTTGGCCGTAAGAACATTATGGTAATTGGAGGCTGCACCTTCCTCGCCGGCTCAGCAGTAAATGGTGGTGCCGCCAATGTAGCCATGCTCTTATTAGGCCGGATTCTTCTTGGTTTCGGAGTTGGTTTTACCAACCAGGTTAGTGTTAGCAAAATTTCAACTTTTCATCAATTTAAGCTAATTAGCATTATTCATTCCTTTGTGTTTCAATGAAGGCAACTCCTGTTTATCTCTCGGAGGTCGCTCCATCGAAATGGCGTGGCGCATTCAATACAGGATTTCAGTTCTTTATAGGCATTGGAGTTGTTTCAGCGAATTGCATAAACTATGGAACTGCGAAGCATAGCTGGGGATGGAGACTCTCTCTTGGCCTTGCTATAGTACCTGCTTTAATTATGACTCTAGGTGCAGTCTTTATATCTGATACGCCTAGCAGTCTAGTTGAGCGAGGCAAGATCGCGCAAGCTAAGAAATCTCTCATCAAAGTACGAGGAGATACAACGAATGTGGAAGCAGAGCTGAACGATCTTATTAAGGCAAGCGAAGTAGCCAAAGCTGCAAATCAAGAACCTTGTGTGACAATATTTGAGAGGCAATATAGGCCTCACCTAGTAATGTCAATTGCCATACCATTTTTTCAACAAGTTACCGGGATTAACATTATTGCCTTCTATGCTCCAGTACTTTTTCAATCAGTTGGTTTCGGAAATAATGCAGCTCTATTAGCTGCAATTATATTAGGACTGGTTAATCTTGGCTCCATCCTTGTTTCTACGGGCGTGGTTGATCGCTATGGCCGTAGACTTTTGTTCATAGTTGGTGGTACTGTGATGTGTGTTTGCCAGGTATGAACATATTTGTTTTATTTTTTAGTCTAGTTAACAACTGTGTTGGAAAATCTCACTCATTTCTTGATCTGGGTTTGTTTATTTTTCCGTTAAGGTTGCGTTGGCTTGTGTTCTTGCTGCTACGACGGGGGTTTCAGGGGACAAGCAAATCTCCAAGGGTTATACCATATTAGTGCTTGTACTAATGTGCATCTATGCAGCTGGTTTTGGGTGGTCTTGGGGTCCATTAAGTTGGCTAATTCCTAGTGAAATATTTCCTATGAAGATTAGGCCAACCGGACAAAGCATAAGTGTGGCAGTAAATTTTGGGACAACCTTTGTGCTATCACAAACATTTCTGACAATGCTATGTCACTTCAAATTTGGGACATTCCTGTTCTATGGTGGTTGGATTGCAGTAATGACTGTCTTTGTTGTACTCTTCTTGCCAGAGACAAAAGGGATCCCATTGGAGTCTATGAATGCTGTCTGGGAGCAGCATTGGTACTGGAATCGGTTTGTTCGAAAGGCAGCGATTGACGAAATGTAGCTGATCATATGTTTCTGTATTGTGTAGATACATCCTGCTCAACAATAGGGCATGATTATTAAAGAAATCTGTACTCTGTACTATTGTTTTGTAAATTGACCAGAGACGATAGGGATTCCATTGGAGTCATTGTCTCTATGTATGCTGTGTAGTTCTGTACTCTATAGTTTGTATGTGTCCAAGAACACTAGACTGATTAATTATGTCACAACTCTTGCGGCTGTTTTATGCATATGCTTATGAACCTCCTATTTTAATTTGATCAGTTGATCATGGATGAAGTTAGATTTCAGGCCTTCGAATACATTTTCAACTACTGTGAATGTGAATTTTGATAAAAAGAAGCAGAACTCAAGAAAATTCAAGGTTAGAGTAGAGCAGGAGATCAGGGTATTTCTGAAAACATAACAGCATTTTGAAGCCGGAAGAAGAAGTACCAATTAGGGATGTCCACAATCGATCCGCAAACCGAAAACCGAAAACCTATCCATAACCGTGGTTATTCGATTTTCGGTTCGGTTTTTTAGGTTACGGTTTCGGATATGGTTATGATTTTAATAAAATTTCGGATATTTTTTCGGTTACGGTTATGGTTATAACAAAAAACCGAAAAAATATTTTTATATATATATATAAGTTACATATTTAGATTAAAACTCTGATTATATTTTCATAACAAATTATAAATTTAGATACCAATTAACCTAATTATTACACAAATTATAAATTAAGATTGATTAGTTGAAACTCATGGCAGCCTTATCATTTCGGTTATGGTTAAAAACCGAATGGACACCCCTAATTATTATATATAACTAACAAGATACTGAATTGGGCTTTGTTTAGGTAGTGATGGGCCTTATTGGGTCGGACATCATTTGCAGGCCTAAAGTTTGAGAAAGCTTACTGGATCGGTGACAGGGAACTAAGTTGGGCTAACATAAGAATGCATAAGCTGCCGGCCCAAAAATGAAAGGGCTCAAAAGCCCAATTTGCAGGTAATTCAGTTTGTGTTCATGCTATGTTTTTTTTTTTAACCAGCAATTCCCCAGCTCAACACGTCCATTAGATAGTTGGGCTGACTTTAAACTCGGGCTGAGAACCTAACCTACTATGTTAGTGATATGTAAAACCGGATTGAAACCCTTACGGGAAAAACGAGGTCAATGCCTTCAAATGATAGTTTACTCCGTAGTCCGTACAAAACTTCTCATGCGCATTTGGCCCATGCAAGTAAATAATACGGAAAATTGTCGGATTTGAAAGTTGAACTTGTGGCCTTTTGCATTTACAAGGAGTTATCACAGTTCACTTCACAATCTCAACCGAAACTTCTTTGTTGTGTTGATGCATGCTTCAGTACACTTGCTGGCTTTTTCTTTGACAGTCGAGCTCGGTTAAGCTCAAAAATGTTGGTTGATTGCTTAGTTGAATAATTAATGTAACACACGTTTCGGTTGTCTGCAAAGGCTACAGATCGATTGAAAACACTGTTATGTTCCGAAAAATCTGTTCTAGGATGTTGATACCAAGCAGCATTAATTATTTTGGCCGGTTGGCTAATAGAAGTTGAATTGTTATACTCAAACTACCTTTGTGCATCTGTTCTTTCCCCAAATTTCATTTTCAAAGAGGTGTGGAAGAAAAGCTTAAAAAGATGTTTACCAGAACTAATAATAGAGTAGTAGTGTAATTAATTAAGCTGATAATTGGTTTCAGGTATGAAGGCTGCAACCAATATTAAAATCCCTCCCAACCATACCCACCTAACTTAATTGGGTCACTCTCATTTCCCTCTTATAGTATCCCTATTTAGTGATACCCAATGTGAATAAGAAGAAATTACCATATGAATATGAAATGTTTGTTGAGCTTTAATTAAGATTTACAATCAATTTGGACTGTTCAGAAGTCTGATCCCCACTGATCATTAATTCACATTTTGCCATACATGTGATAATTAATTGGGTGGCACTTCACAAGTTTTGATTCAAGTTCTCCATATATGGTGTGGGAGTATACTATCACCTATATATCTAGAATTATGGTTTTAGAGTGTGCCCCATATGTATATACTGTAAAAGTGCATAGTTAAGAAGAATTTTTTTTTTATATATACATATAAGTATATAACTTCTGTATTTCCAAGGATGGCTACACTTCTTGCCCTAAAATGATCCAAGTGGCTGTGAAATATGATTTGCCATAACAATAAGGAATATATAGGAGTGAAAATGGTCATTAATTTAGTAATGTTACAAACCCCAATTTTAGTCCCAATCCTATGTGGCATGTGTGATAAATTAGTTATGAATACATATGTAGAACCCACTTAATATCCAATACTCCACATGAATTGTGGGTAAAATTATGATCATAACTTGGTGTCTCGAGTATTTTTCTAATTTAAGACGAAGATTGATGTATCGATATAAATAAGACCTGAAGTCCGAACAGGACATTTGATTCGTGTTTCGAGGGGCAATGAGGGTGGAATTAATATATTCTCTTGTTTGGTTGAGTTTTGGGGAGTAAAATCTTAAACTCATTCCACCCTCTATTTTCCCTTGTGGAGAATATCAATTTTGGTGAGCTTTGCTATTGTCCACATAGGAGAATGAGTTTTGATGTGTAAAAAACTATTTTATGCTTATTATGAAATATTGTCTTATTTTCTAAAAAGGAAAAAAATAGTAATATGAAAATTGTACTATTAATATTCTCACCCTCATTTCATGCTCACTCTTTATTTTATACCAAACATGACTACGCTCATCCCGCACTCATCTCACACTCATGCCCACCTCACACAATTATGAGCCAAATGTCCCGTAAATGCTAACCCATTTAAGGTTATGACATTGGTCCACAATCACTCTTTTGGGCCGCTTTGAATTTAACCAGGTAGGCCCTCGATGAGCTATCCGCCGTGCACATCTGTTACATTCAACGGAAGGTTCACAATCCCTAGACATTTAAGGGTAGTCAACCGGCTTAGTTATTAATAATCTGGACATATAGTTTGGTCACAAGCACCATAAAAATATTTGGTCCAATCAAATCAATGTGACCATTTATTTATTATGGAGAATGTGTGGCTCACTAAAATGTGACTGCCATGCCCTAACATTTCTTACTGGGAAAGCATTATAAATATAAATTTAACAAGTAAAAAAATCAGTTAGCAAAACGGATCTGTTCTTGCATTTTATCCAAGAGAATGAGGAGTGTGTATGTGTGTGTGTATATATATATATATATATTAATAATATTGTGGGTAGAAAAAGAGGGGTGACATCGTGGTTAGAGAATGAGGAGACCATAAAAAACTAAGTGGAAGTGTAGTATCGTGTGCATATAATAACCCTATCCAGGTATTCTGGTTTTGTACAATAAAGATGGGACCCATGCTGTTAGATCTTGTGTACCTAAATACGTCGACCCCCCATCCATCCATACAAACCATAACCATAACTGCGCGCAGCAGCTTCGATCATAATTAAATGCAATGAACCGCTTTCTTCATCCAAGGGGTGGCTCAGCCCTCCCAGGAAGCTTTTAATTCTTTCTCATCTGTTTCACGTACGTATTTTTTTCCCTTTTCCATTTTCAAACTGTTTTGAAGTGATTTTACTTTTTGCGTTTTCTAAAATGAACAATTAAACGTGTTTTCGAAAAAAAAAATACATAAAAAACAAATATACCAAACATATAACCTCGCATAAATTGTTGAATTTTATAAGGAGCTAACTGTGTTTGCGATATCACACATAAAACTTCATATAAATTTTCTATTTGTATACATAGACACCACTCTAGCTGTGTGTTTAGTTTATCGGTGTATGAACAAACTTCAAAGAATCTTTTTTTTTTTTTTTAAATATCACAGAAAATTATGTTTACGGTTGAAATCGAATCTTGAACACACATATGTCTAATATAATCGATTGTCAACCAAACTAACTCTTGTTGGTTAACTTCAAATAATCTAGTCACATATTAGGATCATCTCTTTTCTTTTTTTTTTAAATAATCTAGTTACTAGAGTACTTTGGCTTTGCTAGGAGCCTTTAATATCATCATCGTCATGGTATACTAAAATTGCGGCTATATTATATTCATCAAGATATATATATATATATATATATATATATATTACTTAATTAATTATATGTACCTAGAGTAGAGTAGGGCTACATGCTTTGCAATTCTCAAATACATATAATTGAGAACCATGAAATTGTCGGTCCAACCCTTATAAACATACACATGAGAATTCATTTCTCAATTGAATATATTTTGCTAATAACACACAATATATTTCAATAAATTTTTATTAGACTACATCTTCTTTTATATATATATATATATATATGCAGCAAGAATTGATTGAAAACCTAATTAGAGAGAGGGGAAGAGGGAAGGCATAAATGAAGGGAAGGAGAGGTGGGTTGAGAGCATTAAACAAAAGAAGAAGATGTTGAAGAAAGCGAGGCGGGTTTTCAATGGTGATCCTTGAATCCTGCATTTAAGTGAATTCAAGATGAATTAATGAAGGCAGGTAGAGTTATTTTTGAGCCTCCTTCAATCCTCCCTTTCTCTCTCAATGTCTTTAATGGCCTTTGGCCCCCATTTTTTTAGTTAATTGTTTTTTTTTTATAAATTTCCACTTTTGAATATTTTCCCAAGGGCTAATATTGACGTCTACACCCTTAGTTAGAAAGAAACATAATATGTTTCCTACTCTCTTTGAGTACTACTTGCAGTGTCAATATTGCTGTGTAGTCCATTTTAGGGTCCCTCATCAATTTAATTATATTTAATTTGCTGATATTTTGCTGAGGAAATAACCCTTTAGAAGCCTACATGCTAGATCTTTTCTCAAACAAAGAAACTTTTCCTGGAAAATAATTCTGCAACCATAACTTTCTCTTAAGGAATATCACGGGTCATGAGACCATGGATTTTTATTTTTAACCATGTAAAGTGAAATACAAGTAAGAGGTAGCAATAAATTAATAGTCATCAAATACAAAATTGTGATTTTATTTTTGAAAAAATAAATATTAATGGATGTCACGTTCTGATTTGTTAAATAAATGTTATACTGGTGATAATTAAGTGTGAAGAAAATTTAGTACCAGCATTTAATTTGTAGGCATGTGGGTTCAGGTGCTTGATTAAGAAAAATGCATGGGAATCAAATTTTTAAGTATAACCCCTATTTTATCCCTGATTCACGTGGAGCGTTAGATGCTAAGTGACCCTACATATTTATTTATAATCAATGTGCCACATACGATTAAAGGTAAAATGAGGGTTATAAATTGAGAGTATCTAGCATTGTTGCTTGATCAATTATTTGCCTTTTTATCAGATGCTAATTTCAAAAATCTCTCATGGTATTAATTGCATGAAGGGTACTGTGGATATTTCATTCGAAGAAGAACAAAAATAATATATTTTTTAGAAGGAAAAAAGAAGAGTGGGGAAGAGAGAGAGGGGTATTAATATGAAGGTCATGGATGTTTTCATGTGGCAGAGAGGGTGTTGAGAAATTTAAGGGGGGGGGGGGGGGGGTTTGATGATCTGAGAGTTGTAGGAGGAGGAGTGATTTTAATTGGTATGTATGTATAGGTCATGAATTTGGTTTTGGTTTTAATTGCCAAACAGGGCTGTTGAGAGCTTTAAAGGTTTATGGTTCTTTGAGTGACCCAATTGTGGAAGTTGGAGTTATTGTCTAATTAAAACCATCCATTGGCCATTAATACTTCAATACCTTCTTCAACTGTATACAGACTCCTCTCATTTAATGATCTTTTCACACCTCTCCATCTACTTCCTCTCACCGCTCCTCTATTATGTTTATGTACCCTAAATTATTTTGGCTTCCTCCATTAATATCCCTTCAGCCTTATGGCTTCGCTTCTATACATACATACATACGTATACATACAAATTCTCTTACGCAAACTTAAAATACAGACCTAAAATTAGTGGTGTAAACGATTGGTTTTGGTTGATTTTTTTTTTCTTCGGTTTTTGACAAGAATTTAACTAATGTTGATTTAGAGACATGTTTTCAACGTTGATTTAAAACACGTGAGAATCAAAACAATGGGTTTTATTTGTCATTTCACTTATACATATCCTTAAAAAATGACCCGCATTTTAAATCCGCTTATGAGAATTCCTACATATATAATAATAATAATAATAATAATAATGTGTTGAAAGTGTAATCTAAAAGTCGCATGTTAAATTTCTACGAACAATCTCTACACATATTATGTGTAAGTAAAGTCTACATACATCCTTCTTGTTCCCGATCCTAATCACTGTGGCTCGAATGATGATGATATACATCATATGAGCACATACACACACATCTTGCCCAAATTCATCGGATAAATAACACGTAAGCATTAAGGTCTTGTGTGTTGGGTGCATTGGGTGACGTATCAAAAATTTATGTGTATGTATATATATATGTGCAGGAGAAAAGCTAATTAGTACAAATTTTCATGTACGAGAGAGAGTTGGAGCAGTGTAGTAAATGAAGAGCCAACTTGGGATGCACGTCATGCATAGGTAGGACCTTTCAGTTTTCTACCTTCAATGTTGCAATATTATATTCTCACTTGCAGTTATTTTCCTAACCATACAAGCCGTAACCCAGCCTATATAACCCACTCAAAACCTTCTTACTATTCGATCACTTCACAAAGACAGACAGAAGAGAGACCAAGTGACTTTCAAATCCAAGCTATTATGGTTTCCTTTCAAGCAGTAAACAACTCTCCAAATGGGAAACAAGCAGCTGCAATTCCAGAGTTTGGGAATTCATCGAAGAAGAGAAAGTGTGAAGACTCAAAAGCTGAAGCAGTACTATTTGATAAGAGATCAAAAGCTGCAGAAAGCACAAAATCAATCTTTGATATCGAGCTACACCTCGAGACTCCTTTGCCTTTAGAGTGGCAACAGTGCCTCGATATTCAGGTAAATTCTCTGTCAACTATATATATATTACAGAGTACTATATATGTTGTTTAAGGTTCTTGAGCTGGAGATGTCTTCTTTTTCTTCTAGTCAGGAAAGATTTACTTCTACAACACAAAGACCCATATAAGAACAACTAAGGATCCAAGAGGGAATCAAGAGGCTGAAAATACTGGCGATCATATGAGCTTAGACCTTGAATTGAACTTACAAAGTGGTTCTCCTGAACGGTTCATGGACTCTTGCAGATACAGTAAGAAGAATTCAGAAGGCGTAGCTCGCAGTCCGTCATGGTTAGCAGTTGGAGGGGATCAAGAAGAGATGGTCGCAAGTGTGTGCTCAAGATGCCATATGTTGGTGATGATGAGCAAGTCCTCTCCAGCGTGTCCTAACTGCAAATTCCTGCATCCACCAGACCAAAGCCCTCCAAGACTGTTCAAGCAAAGACTTACCCTCTTTTGCTAGTAAGGATCAAAACCCTTGTTTCACATAATAGGAAACTATCAAGGGCAACGCATGGAGTTCCTTGTTCAGTGTTAGAAGTTAGAGAGATAGAGAGAGAGAGAGAGAGAGACTAAATTATATAATGTGCTGACATATGAAAAAAATGTACATTAGTAGTGTTCTTAGGCATGCATATATTCCTGTTCCAGTTTATCCAATGTTTATCATGCTGCCTATAATAAAGATGGTAGTTTAGAGAATCATGCATCCTATTTGATCATGTCAGAATACATTTCATTACAGTTATGTTTGAGTTTGGTAACCTAACCACAGACAATTCAAACTCAAAAGATTATAAAAAATTATGTAGAAGCAGACAGCAATAACCAAAACTCTACCCAAGTTGGTAGTGTGCCTTTTCATTATATATGGTGCTATGGAAGCATACAAGAAGTTTGGGACAATCGAATATTCCTTTGTAGCAATTCATGCATGAAGCAGTAGTAATCACATTAACATGACATTAACACGAAGAAATTTCTGAGATCAATTAGTTTATTAAATACTCTATGAATCATAACTTATGGGATCACATGGCCGTGCAAATAGTAGTTGGCTTGAACATCATTTTATAACCACTTCATATTGATTAGGTTTCACAACTGTTGGTGTTTAGTTTTAAACTAACAGACTTCTGACCTTGGTACCAGGTAGCCTCACGAACGGATTCAGAAAGTATTTAAAACTCTCTATTTCTTTCACCCACAAACAGGGGACCATTTTCTTCCGAAAGAAAATGATAATTTGATCCAATGAACCCTTATGCTCAGTAGCTCGGAGGCACGCCTTTGTTTTTCCCTGCTAGAAGGTGCAGGCAGTAAGTTAGTAAAATGAATTTCAATAGCACCATTCTTTGCTATATGTTTTTCTTGTAAGCTTAATTCTAGTCAATCGTCATCAATGGAACCATAAAACTGAGATTGACTTCTTCAATTCACAGGGAAAATTAATTGACATATAAAACGAGACTCTGCTATTCGATCATACTCTTCCCATTTAACATCTTTAGTATAATTTTCTCCACCTTTTGCACTGGAACACCAGTCTCTAGGGTTGCCCAAAACAGCTTAGGCAATTTCTCTCATTTTTCAACTGAAATTATCCCTAGCTTCCGACGTTCTACTTGATGACAATGTTAGTCATTTGTCTTCCTTATCTTGTTGTACATCCAACACAACTATTTTATCTTTGCTGCACTATCTTTTGAACATATTGTCTTCAAACAAAAAACAAACCGGAAAAAGCATCACACAGAGAAACCGTTTTGTTAGTTATGATTTATGAAGAACAAAAGACCACCAGAAGGATTACATCAAATGTCTTCAAGTCATAGAACCATGTCATTTTGTTTCTTATCAAGTGTTTATATATTACGAACCATTCGTTCAAACAATTACCAGTCACGAAGTGGCAATTCTGCAAAATAACTAAAAAGCTCCGAAAAGAGGAACCCAGTTCAAAGATCATGCTCAGATGCATGACAAAAAATTAGTTGTGCTCTGTGTACAAGCAATGTAATACATTAGCTGAGTCATTACCATAGGTTAATAAACTCGTTTCAAAATAACTACACAGACTAAAAACTTACTTCTCAGCTTGGTACAAGAGTGAGATCCCTATGTAAGCCACACTATATCTTTGCAACTGGGGTAGGGGGCTGGGCAGTTACTGTTCTGAATCATTAACATGGAAAGCTGGGATCAGATATCATCGAAAACATCAAGACAAGTTGTTCCAGAAAAAAATGAAATGCAACTAGCTGACAGAGGACTAGAAAGAAGGAACACCGGTTATCATGTGATGCCAGACATTATCCAAAGCACCATGTCAATTTCTTTCTACAGCATATTTTTCCAATAAAGCATACCTACTCTCAAACTCACAATTTAAAGCACTAATTATAAATATCTTGATTCCTCAATCAGACAAAAATAAGAAAGAAGGAGCAGCTGTACCGTTGCAAGACAAGTGAAGCTCACCTTTTCCACACACCCCCTCTTTCCATCTCCTTAATGCACCGATTTACAAGGCTTAACATGATCAGTACTTGATGCAATTGGTTAAGATGTGGTAAATCAGTAACTGCAATCATTTGAGAAACGTGGTAAATCAGTAACTGCAATCATTTGAGAATGTCACAACCATGTTAATATACTAATCACCAAGGCTATACTACCAACTCACTTGACAAGATACAGGCATCAACACTAAACATATCAGAAATTGACTGAACCCTCCAATACATCGAAAAAGATTCATGCAGTATTCAATGGGATAGCATAAATTATACCTGTGCAGAAGACATAATCCAAGGTTTCGGACAATGTTTGCATGCAAGCGGTGAAGAGAGGTTCAAAGATGGTGCAGTCCATTCTCTTCAAGTGTCACCCATGAACCACGTCGAAAATGAGAAACCACAATTTTAATGATGAAATCTCAAAGATCACAGCAAAAACTAGTTAGTTTGTTCCACACATCATAATAAAAACTCTAAAGCAATCAATATGGTCATTATTGAGTAACCACAGTGCAGCATAGCTATCAATTGTTCGACACCTCCACCAGATTACAATTTGAAGCGGACGAAACAGAATATATAATGGAAAGAAAAAATATAGAGCAGTGCCTATAATCCTAAAAGAATAACAGATGCAAATGTATCATAATTGTATAAGCCATAGAGTCCTAGAATTTTAAAAAATGAAATCAAGCGCAGTCCCACCTCCCAACCAGGAAAACAATGATTTACCAGAGGCAATTGATCAAGGGCAGAAGCTTCAAAAATGAAATTCATTTATTGTAGCAAGCCTAAGATATTCATTACTAACCCCCACTCAAATAAATCCGTGTTTTTTTTAATCTTCTTGGTTTGAAAACAAATTAAAGCAACTAAACCCTCTATAAAAGCAACCTAAGGAGCTCTCCACTGAACAATGACCAAGATTCAGAACTTTATAAATCCAGGAAAACTTGTAGTCCAGAGGAACAAACACATAGGCAGGAATATAGGTATATGCATTACTGTATAGCATATTTTGAATTACCAAAAAAAAGCAGAGCATATTTTGAAAGTTGAAGGATGGAAGAGAGTGAGTTACCAGAATGCGGAGGCACCGCCTGATTAGGGAACCGAGCATTTGGGGTATCAGAATGCAAGCTCGCCATTGATTCCAATTCCATGTTTTCATATGCTTGAGGGGCAATTTTGGTGTGTAAGTCACGACTGTAATTGAATTGAAAGAGAGAAAAAAGAAGAGTTCACTATTAGGGTTTTGGGTTTGGGGTTGTTTCATACTTCCATACCACGTGGCAAGGAGACACGTGTGAAAGTCGAGGCCCCAACTATTTTAACCTCCATTTGCTTCCCGCGCTCCATTTAATCGAAACTATCAAATTCGAAGACTACAAAGCAAAACCTGAAAGACAGAGGGAGTAGAGAGAATCGCATCGAGATGGATAACAAGGACGAAGCTCTGAAATCGCAGATTGCAATTCGCTGCGCCAACGCCGCAGCCCGGCTTCTCTCGTTGAGATCCAGCCCAAATCACCTGCTCGATGACCAAGATGAGGTCAAATTGAGTCTATCTGTGTCTCAGGTCAGAGCATTCTTAGAATCTTCAATTTCTGGTTTCTGATTTTTTTGATTTGGTGCAGGAAAAGGAGAGGATGAGTAGAGAAATAACAGATATGAAGATCGAATTGGTGAGGGAACGCGTAAGGAGTCGGAGGATCAAGCTTTGCAGCTTCATGGAGTTCGCTCTTCAGGTTGTGACGGTGCTTTCTGCTTCCACTCTCTTGTTGATGCTTGCCTTCAATTCTGCTTGATTTTATGACATTGGTGGTTTTTGTGTCGGTAAATAGAGCTGGTTGTATGTCTTGATCTGCTTGAATATGTGATTCTGCCATTCTCTCATTAACAGAACTAGAATTTGAATTCCTTGCCAAATATGAATAACTCCTCCGTTTCAAGTGATAATCCGAGTGGATCTCTAGTCTGAACTTTTTTTTGGCTAATCTTTTCCTTATTCAAGTTACACTCATGTGACCACTAGAAGAGGTTACATACATTTTCAACTGGAAAATCGTCTCCACATATTATGTATATGTAGGAGTAAGGTATACGTACATATACTTGTCTCCAACCCCATCCATTACGGGAGGCTTGTAGACAAGTGTTTTTGACCTTTCCCTTATTCGATTTCATATTCAGATTTTAGCCTCTTCATATTCAGCTATCAATTCCTTTCGGAATTTTACTTTCAAAGCTACAGTAAAGTACTGTATGACATCCCTGCAATAGACGGTCAGTGTTTACATACACATTAGAATTTATATCTATCATGTAATGCATGGGCGAATCAAATCATATGCTAAATATTGTTTAATAATATACAAGTGGTTGATGTATTGTGATGAGAAACTTTGGTTGTCTCTGAAATGGAAGAATGGAATAACTAACCTGAAGATTTGATAGATTTCAAGAAATTTTGCAGGAGTCATCGAGGATCAATTTAATTTGTTGTGCACTGGTGGATCAATGTTAGCTTGCCATGGGGCTAGCCGGCTAGATTTGATAAAAGTTATTTAGGTTAAATCTGCACATTGTTCATTTTGGGGGAAAAAAGAATGAAATACAGGACTCTAGCTAGCCTAGCACAGTAAGTTTGACTACAATGATCTATGGATGCTTCCTAACAAGTTTTGTAACTAGAACCAGTCACCAACCATCCTTAGATCTAGTCATGCCAGCACAGAAGCATGACTACACATCTCCTAATAATATATAGCCTTCCTTTTTGTTCTCTGAGATACCCTCCAAGCTTTCTGCATGGCATTTTCTTCTTGGATTCTTCCATGGTTGTTTTGCTCATCTGCATACCTACTATTTTTCTCTTTCTACTCTTGTGGCTATTCAAAGAATGAAATAGAAAGTGCACCTTGGCTGTCTCCTACACAGGCTTTTGTGCTTCTTATATAGGAAATCCCAGACCCTTCTCTTCCTCTCTCTTTGTTCTCTCTTTGGGTTATGAGGGCAATATTTTTACTTAATCTCTGGTACTTCAATTGACATTTGTGCTTAACAAATTAAAGTAAGTTAGTTCTTGGTAGGTAGCAGGATCCAACCCCTGTTCACAATAAAAAATTTGGTTCTGCTTCGTGTGCTTCTTGGACTGGAACTATTCATTGTTCCAATTTGATTGGATGTCTTGCATAACAAAACAAATCATAGGGGAGACAATGTACGCATTCCTAGGTTTAATTACATGAATGCTCAAATATCAAAAGATTTACCTAATCCCTTTTGACTGTAGTGTCATCTCCTAATGTAATCAATATTATGATTAACTTAATCAATCAACCAAGAACAATGGACATTACAACGTGCTTCATGTCCTCTATCAGCTAACTAAAGAATAACTTAGATGGACCTTGAACCTGCTCTGTTCCATTCCATACTAAACTTGATTGGAGTTGGGCAAATAAGTGGCTTAATAGCTGAAAACTTTGGTCACTTTCACTATATTTCTAGTTAGAGCCTTAGAGGTTGATAGATTTTACTTGTTTATTGCCAATTTATATTTACTTAAAAATTATAATTAACTCAAGAACCCTATACGTATGGAAAGCATTCAGTGTGACTACTTAATAGGCCGCAAGGAGATACATTATAAAAATGCAGCAATTACTGCCTCTCAACCGTACGTGTACTTAATACAATCACACCGGACACGTTATGATCGAGATAGTCCAGGCTACAAGAGGAAGGTTCGCACTATATAGAGACAGTGTTCACTAAACTAATCTTATGACTCCATGGTTGAAGTTTTTGTCTCTAATAAAGTACTCAGATGTGGAGTGAACAGAAGAGATTTTGTGCACGGGACAACCTCGCGAGAGACATGGTAATTGTCAGGTCTTTTATATGGAAGACAACCTAGAATTTTATTATTGTTAGTTGTTCTTCATTTGGGTGTTTCTTGTGCAGATAATGTTCCATTCAACAAATAGAATAAAGAAAACATGAAGTGTACGGTTTAATGAAAGATCTGTTTCGTGCCTTTGTCTTGGTTTGTTCAAAGATTTGTAGTCCACGCTGTGTACGGTTCAGTGAATTAGGGCTGCATTGAGTCATTGACCGGGTATCTGGCCGAGCAGTGAAGGGGAGAAACTGTGCCTCGGAGCTTAATTACGGAGTTGTAAAAAATAAAAAATAACAGCACTTAAAAGGCCAATTTTTAATTGCCAAAAAGAACCTATTCTAATTTGAGCCGGTCAACTACTTATACAACACGTTACTGTGTAAAGCTAGCATATCCAATGCACGGTATTGACACTGGCAGAAAATAATATACTATCGGCAGCAACAGAGAGACCGTTCTTCTGTTCATATTCTTGAGAAATGGTTGGTTCATGGGCTTTTAGATGGTTCGATCTTCCATCCCAAGTGGCCGTGGGAGGAGTGATGCGATGGGCCCATTAAAAAAGGCCAAGCCCACGAAACAGGAGGCCGCGAAAAATTATAAGAGAAAGTTGCTCAAGTTAAAGCCGCAGAGATTAACCAGGACAGCCTAGAAAATGTCTAGGCCCAAAAAACCGAAGGCGGCCAAGTAGGTCTATAGTCGTCCTTCAAGTTGAAGCCCAGAGGGAATTGACTAGGAAAGCCCAAATCCATATGGTTAGACAAACAGGGATGGGCATTGTTTCTGACATTCTGTTAAGAATGAGCTCGATGCAGGACTAAGAAAGAATAATTTAACAATTAGATCTGTTTAATGCTGTTTGGCACCGCTGTATCCAGTTGGCTTTATTCACAAAACAAATATCGAAGTGCATTCCCAAACAATCCAGTGATACAAGAGTTCAGTAAAAGTGAATTTGTCAACACCACCACACTTTCTAATCACAAGGACATGCACATTTACGACTTTAGAGTGACAGGCAATGCAACCTTATCGACAGATCCAAGAAAAGAAGAAATTCATCTCTCTTGCAGACAAAAATGGACCAATTCATTACCTTCATATCAGCATGATGCAGGGAAGCCAAGATGCTTGCTCCATACAAATTTTGCTACTTCGTAATCAGCATATCATTGCAGAAGAAACCAAAAGGTGTTATTTTCCGACTTCTCAGTTTCGATTCCATTCATGTCACGCTGGCCAATTCCTTGAAACTTAAAAATCATCTGCAGCAAGAATGAAATTCCTCAACTATCTCTTGATGAAACTACATTGAATGAAGGAGATATTTAGGTCTAATCGACAGGGAATGTCCTATGATTTAATAAGCAACAATTAATAATTCTCAAGTGTCAAAGTGTTTGAGGCAAAGTTTAGCCATTATTGCAAAAATTAAGGGCCAATAACTGTTCAGTGCTAACTTCAATGTCCAAAAAACTACAGTATCGGTAAGTCATCCAGACTTCAGATAAAGCGCATATGGATAAGAAAACAACTTACCATTAGAAATAAAGTAAAATTTCAAAGGGAACAGTGAAAACCCATTTAGTTTAGACTCCAGCCAAATTATACCGGTATTAGACACCACTGCTGAATGCAGTATGCAAAAATGCTTATGTCTCAATACTTATTATAACACATTATCAACATAGCTCCACAACAGGAATGAGAAAAACAAAACTTCAAGGATAAGTGCTTTACTAAAAAGGCAACTGTAGGGTTAAAGGTTTTTTTTATGTTCTCTCTTATCATTTTTTTTCTTCAAATTATAGATCATCTAACAATCCTGCAGAAAATGCAGAGAGAAGCGACATCAAGATTCGATATCTTAACTACTAATATTGAAGTCATTGCAAGTAAAGCGAATTTACTATTCAGTTGCCTGCCCCATTCATGATATCAAATATTAAGTCATAAACAAGTCCCATCAGTTTCCACGATTCAGAAATATGAAATAGTTAAAAATTAAAGGATATCCATGGCACCTGACAAGTGACAACAATGCTGCATTTGCTTAAAGTTATGATCAGAAAGATATAAGACACATACCTTCAATCAAAGGCATAGGGATCATCTGCATATGGGTTTAGAGAACCCTCTGAAAATAAATCGCCTATATTTGAAGGATTTGGATGACCTCCTCCCTTAACCCTCTGCATGACATATAAACAGGATGACTTTAGGACACAGAGATGGCAGAAACTTGACTGCTTCCTAGTAGCTAATCAAATCTCAATACTCATTTCAGAGAACTTTTTTGACGTAAATCTTTTATATGAAACAAAGCCAACTATAGCTGAATGACTGGCTAGATGCCATATCATTGAATGGAGCCTTGAGAAGCACTGTTGAGAGGAAGATCCTTGGCCCCTCTTTTTTCTCTACAGGTTAAAAATCTTACTTTTAAAATCAATTTCTCAATGTCATGCTTAAAGGAAAGTTTTGCTTCAAGCATTTGAAAGGAAAGAAAGTATAACCAGAGTACAGCACAATAATAATCATGAGTGATGAGACTGTTGTAGATAATTCGTTACCTTGACAACACTTCTAGGGGTTCTGGTTTTTGGTGTATTAATCTTCTTATGTTTCCTCGGATCCTGATTAATGTCAGAAGAAAAATACAAACAATAATATGGATATATAAGTAACCTACAATAAAAATTGCTTGTATATAATTTATAAACTTAATTGAACTTCCAAATAAACGGGTACATACATCGAACATAACTGTACTTTTTGTCTTCCTTCGTTTCGTAATGGTTCTTCCATTAGAAGTTTCAACTTCATATTCACGATGAGTCACCTGACATCAGAATGTTATGTGCTTAGATAGTTAAGGTTGAATTACTGTTCTATCTACAACTTCAAAGTAAAGTGGCATGAATATTACAGTATACATGTCAATATTCAGTTATTCACACCAAACTTCAAAAAGAAAAGAGCTAAGAATTGAACCATTCACCTTCTTGTGATGCTTAGGAATACCAATCACACTTCCTGACTTGGCATTCTCTACTTTCTTCAGTAACTGTGAGACCGGTGTTTGTGTTACCTCAAGGAAAGGTGAATCCTACAAACAATACAAATGATGTACTGAATTGCCTCATATGGTAAAGAACAGAAAGATAAACAAATTAATGTTTATTTTGCCCTTACCACAGCATGTTGACTCTTTTTGCAACCACCAGAACCCCTCATCTTGATAGAAGAAACAGAGTGATCCTGCAGTATAATTTTATATCAAGTTGATCTTGCTTTAGATAACTCATCATCATGTCAGGAAAAATTAACTGCCGTACATTTGAAACAAGAAATTTCACATTTCTAGTCTACTCAAGTGAAACAAACTAAATTAGGTTGGAAGATACAAAATGACAGTACAAGGATCCTTTCTTCCAGGAGCATAAACGTTATTATTGGAGCATTCAGCAAAGACAAATGAGACCATACCCTTTGATGACTTGCATATGTACATAGCACATAAATTGGCACATCTTTATTGAACTTAGAGTTATCATGTGCGCCATTATGATTGTGTGACAGAGAGAGAGAACCTTCTTTGAATTAACTTCTTGGTCTTCTTGTAGCTTGTTTCCCATCACTCTCCATTGCAATTGCAATAAAGCTCTCTGCCTGTCTTCCTGCAATATATAAGAGCAGAGTGAGTCAAAGTAAAGCACACGTGATTTTATAAAGCACCAGATAGAGAAATATATACTTTTGACTTCTGCAGATCCAATTCCTCTTGAAGCCTCTGACACTCATCTTCGTGCTGAGACCTCAAAGCTTTCAGTTGAACTTCATGTTCATTTCTGAGTGACATTGATTTCTACACAAGTACATAAAGTGTTTGCAATAAATGTTATGAATGACATTTTCAGTCCTTTTATGGAATTCACCATCGTTTATATTGATGATGTTTTAATATACTCTTTTGATGTTTCCCAACATGGGAAACATCTTCATATTTTCTTTAATACTATCAAGAAAAATGGTCTTGTTTTATCTCTGAAAAAGATAAAGCTTTTTCAAACCAATGTCCGCTTTTTGGGTCACAAAATTACTCAAGGATCTATTACTTCTACTCCTCATATGTAGACAGCTTGACTTGAATTGAAAGAAAGATATACATACCTCAATTCTCTTTCAGCTTGAAGCTGAACACTTTTTAGCTCTTCACTGTGATCTGCTCTAAGTTTGAGTTCCTTTTTATCGAACTCTTGCTGAATGCGAATGACCTATGGATGAGGAGGATAGAAAAATAAACAACTGAGCTTGTTAAAGTTTGAAATAAGCATCAGCTGCAAACATATGTAAGCCGGTGGAAAAACTAAAAAGTGAATTGGAGATAACTGCAAGATACTAAATGAATCCACATTATCTTATGCGAAATATCTTTAATAATTTCAAGGCTTAATTGTGCAACCACTCTAAACATTTTCGATTAACCCATGTATGCTTGCTAACATGGAATTGGGGTGGGGGCAGCATTCTATGTTTGACACAAATATGGAAAAACTTAATTAGACATAAGTTATATATTATAATCATGATTTCCAATATAAGAGGTCATCCGATTTGCATCATATAAAAAGTTACATCATCGACAATCTATTTTAAAAAATTTATATGGTCGGTAGTCAAAAATTTAAGTTTGGTTTATGAGCATACCAGAGCGGCATGCTCCTCCTGAACGTGCATCAACTGCTGTCTTGATTCTTCCTTGCAGTCTTCAAGTTTCTGTTCACATTTTCTCTCCATTTCTTCGACATCTTTGTTAGCCTGAAAGTTTAAACAGGATGGAAACATGATTCATTCCTAAACATATTGCATTAGATGGTGACTATGAGCAAACCTTTTCCTTTTCCATATTAACAATCTCCAGCTTCTCCATATCATATTTCTTTCGAATGTCATTAATTGCCTATAAACACAAGTCAGAGTCATTTTTGAGAAACATGCTTTACTGGATGAGGGTTGATAAAATAAATGCTAACAAACTACACCTGGTCATTCCTCTGAGATATATCTTTCAAATGTCTAGATAACTCCAACTGTTTACTCTCCAGCATAAGATCATACTGCTTTTTAGCTTCTGCCAGTTTGCTTTCAGCATCAGTCAGCGACACATGATTCTGCAATAATATGCCAGAACTTGTAAGTGATAGATGGTAAATTTCATTAGCATCTATACTCTTAAGCGTAGTTCAAAACCTCTGCAATTTGATCGTCCATCTTCTTCTCTCTGTCCTTGTACTGTGAAATAAGATGTTCCCTCTCTTTTAAGATGCTATCAAGCTGGCCAACTTGTTTCTCCAGTGAATCCACATAGTGCTTATGTTTCTCTATTTCCTTCTGCAAACCATCTATTTCTTCAACTTTTTTCTGCATCTCTGACTGTAATCTCTCTGTATTGTCGTTGTTCTCCATTTCCAGCTCCGAAATTTTCAACAATAAATCTTGCTACAAGATGTGACATTGATTTTGGCTTAGAATAGAAATAAGGATATTCCCATACAGCATAGATGATGATAAAGAACTTACAGACCATTTTAATTTCAGATGACCTTGAACTTTCAGACAAAGCGACAATAGTCCCCTCTAATTTAGAAACCAAAGTTTCAGTTTCAATCTTCTCTGAGGCCAAAGTCTTTGCTTGAGATTCCAACCCATGAATTCTCTCCTCTGCTAAGCAGCGTTCCTCAGAAAGCTGTTCCAGAACAGACTTTTTGGCTTTGTGAAGTTCTATGATATTATCATTCAACTCTTGATTAATCACTTTCAAGGAATCTTTCTCTAATGTTACACAGAGGAACTTCTTGTAGAGTTGATCATGTTGTGCTTGCACATGCTTAGCAAAAATTTCTCTCTCCTGATGGACTAACTGGAGGCAAGATTCATAGAGTGTGTTTAGCTGATCAAACTTTTCTGCAAAAGTAACTCTTTGCTTCTCCAATTCAACCAACTGTTCTCCTAACAGACCAATGAAACTTTCAAGATTTATTTTCTCTTGGAGTAACACATGTAATCTTCTAGTAATGTCATCATTGCTTGACTGAAGATCACTCTTTTCTTTCACCAAGTTATCCTGAGTGCTCATCAAATGTCTAATTTCATCTTCTTGGGATCGCAACTCGATTTGTGCCTCTCCCAACCTGGATTTCAAACTCTCTGCACCCAGTGTATTAGCTGCTACTGTTTCTTCAAACTTCCTTGTCAAAGAATCTGCAAGAAACCATAGAAAGGACCCAGAAAAGGAGAATGAAAAGAAAGAAGGATACAAAAATTCAATTTATGGTGCAGTCCATTAGAAATTGTGACAGCTGATAGCTAGAAATAGGAAAATAGACCAACATCCTCGAAAGGTGTACTGGAAAAGCTTCCTACAGCTGAAACATAAGACATGTATCTCAAAATGTTTGACCCACGCAACATGTTTTACCATGTTAAACATAATATTTCTAAAGCCCTCAACTAAAAACTGCTCTTTCAATTTTGTAAAACAAGTACTTATACCAGTATATACGAAAATCTCAGGATGCTTATTGCTTCAAGCCAACAATCATTTGATTCAAACATCATGCAGCTGCAAGTTTTTGACAGTGAGACTTTTTCGATGATATAGGATTATTGAGAAAATTATACTTCTTGTTACAAGTTCCTAGGAGAAGGCCAAGTAGAATCAAAAAATTTCCTCATTGTTTTCTTTTGCGCTTCTAATCAATGTTTATAGACTTCTTAGCTGGTCTAAGACCATGTTTTCAATGCTCCAATTCCTACCTCAACAGCCCTAAATTCTAGGCCCTTGATTTATCCCTTACTGTAGATTGTCAAAAGTCTGATTATAAAATCACTTCAGGTCAGTTACTTCTTCTCTTGTTCTAAGAGATGTTTGATTGAAAGACATGATGCAGATGCGGCTCAAAAGAAAAGTTCATGAAGCAGGCTAATGTGCTAATGTAATCAACAAAGTCATAGAAACCATATCCAAGTCCAAGTCCAAGCCCAAAATTCTCCACAAACAGGACCTTTAGGTGCCATGAAGGGGCCAAATGAAGATCAAGCCTTTATAATTGAGTTTGATATTCTTACTGCACAGAATTCTTGATATTTGAGAGTCACGGTGATACAACTTGCAAAATTCCAAACCACCTTAATACATTTATAAAGAACAAAAATATTCATGAAAATTTTACTCAATGGTGAGTCAATAGTATTGCTGGGCATCAATAAAATTCTTATCTTTTTGGAATCGAACAATGCAAAACAAAGATACTCACAACAAAAGAAAAACAGAGAAAAATCAAATGAAATAAAAAAGGGCCACAGCTATTTTTCACAGTGCAAAATGCAAATCATGGATTGGACCATAACAAACTCTTTTCTGCCTGTCCTTAAACTGCTACGGCCTTACTTTTTCAATTGTGCTGTTTTCAATTAGCTTGCACTAAAGAGAGAGAGAGAGATTATCAGAAAATATAGATTGCCATAAAATAACGAATCTTCCAATGACCTTTTTCTCTCATTAAATCGGCAGTTCTGCACTGTTCATCTATGTACTTCTTGTCTATTTCCTCTTTCTCTGTTTTGACCTCCTGCAGCTCCCTGTCACCTACAGCATGGACACATTAAAGACATGTAAAATTCCATAATAGACAGACTAGCATAGTTTGATTAGAAAAATGGTTGGACATCACCTCAGATATAAAAGCTTCAAATTCCATCACTTCAATAAATACATTGTTATAATTTATAACAACTTAATGAGACTTGAGCATCTTACGAGTTCTAATTGTTTCCTCTGCTGACCCTAATTTGAGGGACAAATTATTCATCTGCAGGCTCAAACTATCTACAGCAACTGAACTTTCAGATAGTTTTCCTTCAAAAAATCCCTTATCTTTTTCAGCTGCAGATCAAGAAAGAAATGTAATTGCAGTGTACGTCAAAAACAATAAAACACAGATGATTCAAACATATGAAAAGACTTACCGTCTTGGACCTGTCGAGCTAGCTGTTGTAAAGTTTCTGTAAGTTGATCACATAGGGTCTTAGTTGAAGAAAATTTAGATTCCAATCCTTTCCACACCTTCTCATCTTCTTTCTGTTTCACCTTCAGCTTTGCATTCTCATTGAAAGCATTTTGTAGTTTTTCCTCCAACAGATTAATATGCTCGGTGGATTTCTTCAGCTTCGAGCACTGGATTTTCATGAAAATAATTCCAAATTACCATTTATTTCCACTTATGAGATTCCAGCATCTTGCTAAGAAAATAATGACAGCAAAGATTATAACACAATGAAACCCTAGATTTGAGCGTAGAATAAACAATATTTTACTTGAAATGAAAAGAACAACTCGCTGATATTTTACTTAAAGTGAAGAGAATAACAAAAGACGTGAAAGTGTAGCCTTGAATATCAGTTCTCAAGAAATCACACATGCACTGCAGCAGAGAGCTGTAAAAAAAACACATAAACTATATACGTACCAAGAGTCTAGAGAGACTGCTGTAAATACAAACATGTACATAGAACGACAATTTATGCGTCTATTACACGCAGATACGCAGAGAGAGCCATACCGCGATTTCCAGATCGGTTTTGACCGTGGCTTGCTCTTTCACCAATTTCTCTACGGATGAAACAAATTAACACCAGAAATCACCGATACGTCCACATTATCCAAAAATTTGATAAAACACACGGAAACTTCCGATCAAAACCTGCAGTAAGCTTCAAGTTCGCGAAACTCCCCGATGAGATCATGTCCGACGAGGGACGGCCAGAGAACGAGGAGGTCTTCGCGGATCCGGTGACCGATCCTGCTAAGGATTTGTAGCGATCAAGGCTCTTCAAGCTAGGAAACCTAAGGTGCTGCATTTTCGGATCGAATATCAGGCAAGAACTCCAGAAATTTGTTCTGATTTATCTGGCTCGCAACGGCTTTCTAAAGAACTACTAGCAGAACCGACTTGGGCGCCAAGTGATTGGCTATTTATATAGCCGACGTGGCCTGTCACTTGAGGCTGGTACACATGCAGGTGACGCTATCGTCCTAGTGTTAAGAGGAAAACACAATTTTCTCAATATTTTTAATTTATCAACCGTTTTTCTTATATATTTCATAAAAACCAAAATAAAAAATACAAACAAACACTATTTTTTAAAAAATGGGGGAAAAAAAACCACCAAACAGAGCCTTTTCTTCAATCGGCATTTCGAGTTTGGTTTCTACTCCAGAAAGAGAGGTTTATCGGGTTCACAGGCGAACAAAATGGCAATTATGGGTCTCTTTTTATCAGTAAGCCTGAGAGACGATGCGATTGTACAGAAGCCAAAGGTGCTCTTGGTGCAAAATGGAGAGGGCAGGATCTCTGAGGAGTTGCCACCGGTTGGTAGTGCTGGTGCAATTGTTGGGGTAAGGGATAAACGAAAGGTTAAGGTACGGGGAAGGGGAAGAGGCGCAATGAACACAACTAAGCATTTATGGGCTGGAGACACTGCTACCATGGTTTCAAGGTTTGTGTTATCCGACATTTAATTTTGTGTTTCGTGATTTTGGTACTGTAAGGGATTATGTTGGTGAAGCTAGGCCTTGTGCATTTCTTTTAGCCATTGCGGAACCGCTGTAAGGAATTATGTATAAACTTGCAAAATATTAACATATTTTTACTGAAAATGGCTTTTGATTGGCATCCGATTCTGATTATGGTTTTGAGCTATGGATATGTTAATGAACATTCCTGTATAATAGTGAAGCATTTACTGAATCCATATGGTTAGTATTTCACCTTTACTCAACAAATAGATATCATACTGATATAGTGATCTGCATCAAAATTTGACATTTTTTAGGACTTGATTTTGGTTATTGCTTGACCATGTCTATGCTTCAGCTAAATCTGAACAAATGTTGTTGTATCAGAACTTGTGTTGCCCTGCTCAAGAGGTTAGAGCTGGAATAACGGTTCGTGGGGAACAGAAGAATCTATTTGACCTCATCAGGAAAATTGCAGGAACTCAAGGGTTGAAAGTTTTGGAAGGGTGACTTCATCAACATTCTTTAGAGTGTGTTTGGATTGAGGGATTTGGGGGGAAGGGAAGGGAAGAGAAAGGGAAGGAAGAGAAGGGAAGAGAATGGAAGGGAAAATACATTTCCCTCTCTCATGTTTGGATAGATAAAAAAAAAAGGAAGAAAAGTAGTTTAATTTACTAGTTTATCCTTATTTTTTATGTTTAAGTGTTATTTCCAAGGGTAAAATAGGTTTTAAACTTATAAGTAACTTAATTAGTAATCTCTTCCCTCCAAATGACTCCATTTTGGGAGGAAAAAATTTTGACAAAAATTTAATGAAATCTTCCTCCCAAATCCCCTCAAATCCCTCCCCTCAATTTTTATAAACTATCCAAACAAGGGAATTGGAAGGAAACTCTCTTTCCCTTCTCTTCCCTCCCCTCCCCTCCAAATCCCTCAATCCAAACACACTCTTAAACTGCTCCTTTTAAAGCTGTTAATTGTCGTGCTTATGATACGTATAGGAAGCAATTGCTTAGACTGTCCGTAAATGAGGAAACTACAAACTCTGAGAGGTTTATTGCTGGTGCTGCAGCTGGCATGATGGCTACTGTACTCTGCTTACCGCTTGACACTCTGTATGTATAAATTTGGTTTCTTCCTTCTTCTCTAATTCCCTCTCGTGCCTCATTTTGTTATCGCATATTATTGGGCATATCTTCCTTTGGTGTTGGAGCTACTATCTTAATGTACTTGTATCTGTGCGTTACTATTGAATGACCTGATAAATTGGTCACAATGTTCATTTTTAAATTATTTCTGTGCAAGGTGTTCTAAAGAGCCCCGCCTTGGTTTAGTGGTAAAGTTTCTTTTGTGCAATAAAATGATGCTAGACTCTTAAACCAGCCTTTCTACTTTACTTTTTTCTTCTGGTTTCTGTTATGCTTTTTACGTATTAAAGGTGCAACCATGCAACTGGGAAATCAAATGGTTCATACTTGTTTTCTGCAATGAAACTGCCATTTTTGAATGGATGTATGCCTTTGGCGGACATTTACTGTGGATTCCATAGCCTTGTTGATCGTAACCATGATTATTATCTAATTCTGAACCATGATTAATTGTTGTACTTTCTAGATACAGACCAAGATGGTAGCACCTGGTGGGGAGGCATTAGGTGGTGTGATCGGTACATTTGCCATATGATTCAAATACAAGGTTTCTTTTCCCTTTACAAGGGTTTAGTACCATCTATATTAAGCATGGAACCTTCAAGTGCTGTTTCTATGGCATATATGAAATATAGAAATCAGCGTATCTACACTCACCAGAAGGCATGAAAAGAACATGGAAGATGAATCAACAGGATCAGGACCAATGAGGACATTACTATATGGGGCTGTTGCTGATGCTTGTGCAGAAGTTGCTACATGCATATTTGAAGTTGTGCGTAGAATGCTTCAATTGCAGGTCAAGGCAACGAAAAAATGAGTGCTTTAGCTACCAGTGTGAAAATGGTTGAGCAAGGAGGATTGGAAGAATATCAGTTCTTTATGTTGGCCTCATTCCTAGCTTACTGCAGGTATGTGAATGTGTGCGCATGTCTACCTATATGTATAACTATACAATGTATAACTGCTAATGATGGCATGAAAGAATTATGCTTATTTGATGGTCCTGATGAACATGCACTATACGGTATTCACAAAACACGCTGTAAAATTGTATGGTTGTCGAGCATATCTTTGGATGCTATGTAATATAAATGATTAATTCTCCCAAACATACCTCTGTATCTGAGGTTCGTTCCCAAGATATTTTGTTTTGGGGCTATCGTACTGAGATAAATTATCTGAAAAACATGTTTTCTTTTACTGATTTATTTAACATGGTTTACTTGGTTAAGTATCGCATACTCCTTCAGTATATTTCTTTTATGGTCTGCTGTCTTGATCTTGAAATTTTGCACTTCAGGTACTTCCTTCGGCTTCCATAAGTTATTTTGTTTATGAGTGCATGAAGATTCTTCTCAAAGTGGAATGATCGGAAGCTCTGGATCCTATGGTGAATAATTGGTAGGACTTCCCTGTGACTGAGTAAGGAGTATACAATATAGATTCAGAATGGTAAGAACTAGTCATTCACAGTTGGGATTAGATTATTAACTTTCTTTGACATAATTGTCAGCAAGAAGGCAAGAGGGATATGCATTGTTCTTGTTAACATAATTGTCGGCTAAGTTTTACTATGTTAATGCAGTACACACCTTTGCCGTTTTGCATGACTTACATCTACCATAAGTCTTGTGGTTTATTCACTTCCTGGGTCATGCATTTGTTTACCTAAACCATAATACATGACAGTGACGTGGGCCCGTGGCCATCCATTCTTGTATGAGAGTAGGTATGTGCATTCATTTTATCTGTATTTTATATGTATTTTTGCCCTCTTTGTTTATCTAGACACAAATTCAGTTGAAGACAACTCTTGGAGTTCCTTTGATCTGGCATTTCTCTACGGGCTTTAGTTTCACTGGAAACTATTTTTTTTTTTTTGGTTGTGGAGAGCTGGTGCAGGATCTAGCACCAACACAAATCGCTTGCATGAAGGAGGATTCTGCTAGTAACTAGCAAGTAGCGCCCACCAGCCTATCTTCATTCGATGACCCGATCTATCTAAATAGATAGCGCTTCTATCAGATGATTTATAAGATTTTCAAGCAATTAACTGCAATGCAGACTTGTGCTTACATGTTTACTTGCATCATTACTGGGTTTGAAGTCTGAATTTTGAAGTTTGAACACCGTGCTGCACACAGCATTACATTTATGCTGGAGAACTTTGCTAAATTCGGGGTAGAAAACTTATCATTATATTATTATAATATATATATACATAATCCATTCATATTGCCAGACAAACGTATTAAAGAAAGTCTACTTGACATGTTGCTCTGCTTGAAATAAATTCTGGGAATAAAAAATGAAATCTGCTTTTATGGGTAAAATGCTGTGATATCTTTTACCAAAATTTACCATGCAATCTGTGAATCGCATCAACTATTTTTCTAGGTATTTTATGAAACATCCTGTATTTTCAGTATTTCCAATCATAAAATCATCATAACAAAACTGGGAACTGATTCATTGCATTAAATCCAAGCGAACAATTTTAAGCGACACGTGTTCCCCATCCACTGGCGTTTCGATGAACGCGAAGCTCCGTTATCCGCTATCTTCCTTTCAAAATAACGATTCCCACCAAGTGTCTTCACCAGGAGCCCTAAATTCTCCTCCGAGAAGCCCTAATCCACTACGATGTCGCCGTCCAACGAGGTAGTCGAAGACTCCAGCTGCTGTTCGTCTTTCTCTGGCAATAATGGTGGAATTCACGGGGACTGTTGCGTTGTGTGCTTTGGAGATTGTGACGGTAAGGAATGCAGGAGATCATATCCTCATACGTGCTCTTCATTTGCGCCGGGGTTGGGTGTGGTGTCGTTGAATAATTCCGAGAAGCTGTGGAGAGTCTTGACCGCCTCGACTAAAGGTTTTGCGATTGGAGCTGGCATCAAGGGAGGTCTCGCTGTCTTCTCGATCCTAGCCAAACTGAGACGCAGATCATTGCGCTCCGCCAGGTTAATTATATTGTTTTGATTTCTGATGTGTTGTTTGTAAGCCGGTGGATCTTAAATTGATTATGGCTTCGTGATTTAGGAAAGTTGAGTTGTTTACAAATAGTGAAGCGATAACTATGGCCTTCAATGAGACGCTTAGATACGGGTTCTTCCTTGGTACTTTTGCTGGTACTTTCGTTTCTGTGGATGAGATTGTCGCTGCTTTGGGAGGACACCGAAGGCATGAACTATTTTTTCAGATTCTGTTGCTTCTAATCTTGAATTGTAGATCTCACATGAGATTCTTAAACTGATAATCAGGATAATGATTCTAATATTGCTTCATTGATGTTTTGATTTAGGACTGCAAAATGGAGGGCCTTGTTAGCAGGATTGATTGCGGGGCCTTCAATGCTTTTAACGGGGCCAAACACACAGCACACGAGCTTGGCCATATACATACTTATGCGAGCTGCTGTGTTAGCTTCTCGCTGCGGGATAAAGAGCAAACGATTTGGGCGAATTTGTAGGCCTCTTGCATGGAAGCACGGTGATATCTTCCTCATGTGCCTCTCCTCGTCCCAAATTCTGTACGTTCTCTTCTTCGCTGGGAATCATTTCTAGTTTAAATTGTTGCAGCTTACAAACCTACAACTTCGGTGTTGTTTATCCTTTATCTTTGTTTTGTTCCTCCGGGAGAAGGTATTGGGATATACTTTTTGTGTCGTAGTTCTATTTGAAATGGTTAATACTTCCTTAACATATTACCTCTTCAACAAATTATTCTCCTAGTGAGCTAATGGTAAATGCTGATGCTTGAACCCATAAGTCTGTTTGACTTTGTTGATAAAATATGTACAAGAGTAACCTCTCTGGAGCTCGATCAATTATATATGAAGCATGGAGTTTCTTTGAGAATGCCGTTTACCTAGAGGGAAGAAGGCTAAACCTATCATTGATAGAATATGGGATGCCTGGGTTTAGAGCATCTTTGTGCCATACTAGACTTACACGCATTGACCCTAAGAAAAGTAAACCGATTAGAAAAATAATAATAATAAGAGATGTCACTTATTAAACATGTGCTGGCAAATTTGCTTAATCATATATCAATTGAGTCACCAAATGCTTATTGAACATGCAGAGTAGCATGGCAGCCAAAATCCTGGGGTTGGTTTGCTACAGTGTGCAGTTCAACTAACACTCAGTTTCTTGTCTTCTACATGAAAAGGGGTGGGGTTTAATCTTCACCAATATCCAATGGCACAAATCACGAGTATCTGATATGTCAGCATATCCAGTGAAAAAAAAACCTTACGTATAAAATATTTCCTTTGCTGAAACGAGTACTTTTCAGGTGTTCTTACATATTGAAGCAAGACAGTTTGCCTCCATCATATAAGTCCTTTCTCAATACACATGGTGGAAAGGATATTGCTATCCTGCAGGGTGTGAAAGACATTGCGAGTGGCATGCCTTTTACTAATTTGGAGACAATTGAGAAATGTTACAGCACCATGGGCATTAACGTTAAACTTGATCCAGAAATGAAAATCCCTTGCTCAGTATGTTTCCTGTCTGTTCTTTTATTCAATTTTGTGCATATATTTTTTTTATATAAATATTGTTGGTTTAATTGTATAAATCTTCCATTGTCTTATATTTTGCACCAATTTTATGTGCATAATCCTTGTTTAAAGTCCTTGGATGGCATTTATTGTGAATTACTTATGCATTATGGTTTGATGTGTGGATACTTTCTTCCTTAATTATTAATTTGTGAAAAAAAATCTTGGTGCTACAATTGGAAGTGAACTCTTATGTAATTATGTTACATTTTTGACTTGTTAGAATATAAATTCAGCTTACTCAATGAAGTCTCCGCAGACTGACTGGCTTCATTTTTTTAGTGATATTGCTCTGTTTTCTTTTTTTTCCTGATGATACTTTTTCAAACTATGATGCAGATTATACATGGAAATCAATCATGTGGTGCACATTTTTTCACTTTCCTCTTTCAAGCTTACAAAAGAGCATTACCAGTGTATCTTCCTGTCTATTTGATACCTGCATTGATAGTTCATCGTCAAGGCCTCTTGAAAAGGTAAAGGAGTGGCTCAATGGGCTTATATTTCTTCCTGATTTTGTCAATTTTCATTCAAATGCTTGATGAAGACTTGGTAATGCTGGCAAATATTTCAGGCATCATGCTTTTGGTATTCAGACTGTTGATATTTCTGTTGTCTGCATGAACTGTTTGTACATTCTTCTGTTTCTTTTGAATTGTTAAATGGTGATGGGGATGGTACATGCTCTGTGTATTCTTCTCTTTAACTTCAGGCTTCTCTGGGTGCCAAGATTCTTGAGGATGGTTTCTACGTTGATTGACTTTATCTGAATCTCATTTCTTATTCTCTTTAGATTTAATATGCCGTAGTCTTTGAAGCTCCTGCAGCAAGGCTGTCTGTTAAGTATCCAAAATTTGCATCATGTTTCTATTTCATTTCTTTTCTGTTTCTTTGCAATTCTAACTGATTGGTTACCATCCAAGTTCTGTTACGCTTTGAGTGTCTGGTGAGAGGATATTTTCTTATGCTCCTATCACTTATGAATACACCTTGCAACCATTATTTTCCTTTTAACTGTTTGGCTGTCTGACATTTGTAGGCCTTACACCATATTGGGGAAGAGTCTTCTAGGTACTGCAAGATCAAGTTTGTTTCTTTCAACATATTGCTCATCTGCATGGTTAGTATGCTTTCTTCTACTATCAAACTCTATCAGTTCAGTTGTTCTCTGAGACGGATTTCTGACACTTGAGGCATCTTTGGCTTTGTCTATGATATTTCTAGCTATCTTGGGCAAATTATTTTGTATTTATGTTAAATTTTCTGTGGCTAAACCATCGAAAATAATTTCTATATGACAGTGGAATGACAGCTATAGTAAGTTGTGTGGATAATCTATTTTCAGGGTGGCTGATATACAGAAAAATTGTAGATTAGATAATTCGACCAAAGTGAGAAATTAATGCCAAATTTCGTCATAGTATATGAGACAATCTAGGCGATTAGAGAATTTAGAGGTTATGGGAGTCTGAGTCCACACTGGTCAATGCCTTGACAAAAGAATTTATGTTTCTTCTCTCTGCAGGGTTAAGCAGAGGGGAATAAATTGTATAGTAGTTGCTACAATGTAAGATAATGTTAGATAGCAATATCTCAATTTGATGAGAAGCTCCACTAGTTAAAGTGGTAGCCATCTCATCACGACCTTGAGATCAAAGGTTCAAGACCTCTCTCCCCTAAAAGCTTGCGAGCGGAAAAAAAAAAGGGTCCAATAAATTTTCCGGTCTATCACAGAATTTGACTGATTAAGTAAAAAATAATGGCATGATAGTGAGAGACGCAGATTCCTTCATTATTTACAAATTACAATTAAATTATTTGCCTTTGGATAGCTGCTGGCCATATCCGTAAGTTTTATGTTTCAAGTGAATATATGCGATTATTGTGGGGACAGGATTAAGAATTGCAGTATAGGATGCATGACTTGCAATTGTTGTGTTTTCCATGAAACTCAATGGGATCATCGTCCTCATCAAGCCTTTATTCCAAACTCGATAGCATACATGTTGTTAAACCGGTACATCACTGTGTAATTTATATGGCTCAGGCTATGGCCTCTATGATCTTAAAAGCCTTTTTTTTGCCTTTCTTACATTAGGGCGTGGACGTGCCTGCTTTTTAGGATTTTCAAAAAATGCAACATTCCAATGGTAGCTCTGGGAACGGTATGACACTTTGAACGTTTGATTTTATTAGGGATAGCATTATGTTCCTGTGCCATAAACACTGCTTAATTGCTTGGCAGTTTCCCACTGGACTTGCATTGGCTATTGAGAAGAAGAGCAGGAGAATTGAATTGTCACTTTACTGCCTTGCACGGGCTATTGAGAGCTTCTTTACATGCATGATTGATGTTGGATATTTGCCACAGTTAAAGAATCTGAAAAGAGTTGATGTGGTAATTTTCAGTCTATCAACATCCATTATAATGCATTGCTACGCACAGGAGAGGGAAGTCTTTCGGTCTAAGTACTTGAATGTTCTTGACTGGGTGTTTGGAGTGCCCCCTCCCCCATGTGAAACCCCACGCTGCAAAGACAGTTAAAGTGGGTCTTCTATAATTTATTTATTTATTGGTTTCGTTTATGCGGTCGGTACAATGTAATTTAACAGGCAAAACAATTTCCATTAGTTTCAGAGACAATGAAAATCAAGTTACTCAATCCCCAAACCCCAAAACTTAGGCACTTTCTGCCTCCCACGACACGGCAACTACGCCAATCTCTCAGACCTCATCCTCATGAAGTATAACATATTGGGAATCCCCTTGGTGATAGGGAACTTACGACCCGTCTCTGGACATGCCAGAGCGCCCTCTTCAAGGTCGAGCTCCAAGAGAGCGTGGTAGAATTTCTGCAAGAACTCATCAGATTCAAGCATGGACGAATCGGGAGCCTCTTCGGGAAGTTCACCATAGCCCATGGTCCACGCAGCATTGACGAGGACCTTCGATTCGATCTAAGGGGTCCTTTTGGTAGAGCGGTTGGATGAATTTTCAATGCTAACAGAAAAGTTATGGAAAAAAACCTGAGCTTGAAGCTATAGAATATGTTGTGAGGTATTTGGTAAACTAAAAGTTGACGTTAACGGAAAAACAGTCGAATTAAAGTATTATAATATTAGATTTAATGATTTTTTATATTAAATTTAATATAAGATTAATATAATAAATATAATTTTATTAAATATTATATTTTATGATTTTATAATAATTTAGGGTTAAGTATAAATTTGAAATTAATTAAACTAATGTGTTAAGATAAACAAATTATTTTAGGCAAAAAATAGGACCAAGTCAAAACGTGGGTGCCATTAATTTATTTAAACAATCGTGGGTCCCACAATAATTTGATATGTTTGACAAGTTTTCTTTCAATTTGGTGGGCCCATATTGCATTTTTGAAAAAAAAATATATGTAAGGCGTTAAACGTCTACAGAAGCTCCATGTGGGAGCTTTTAAAATTGCAGCGGAACCGCTGTCAAGTGTGCAGCGGTCCCGCTGTAGCCGCTGCACCAAACAGGCGGCTTGTAAAACATTTTTGTGAGGAAGACAGCGTCGAAGTCGATTTGCTTCTCCTCAACCTTCTCCACTTCGACATGGAGAGGGAAGCCATTGATCACACCCTTGATGTTCGACGATAGCATGTTGTGGATCAATAGCCTCATTTCGATCCTTTGCTGTATTCGTGCTCTTGCACGCTATCACGGGAACAAGGAACGCTTGTGGTGTGCTGGATCCAAGTCGACCTGCTTAAATGAACCCTAAAAGGCTAAAACTAAAACGAGACCGTGAAATGTGATAGTCCATTAGCCTATTGGGCTCTTATAACACGAGAAATTGGGTTGGTTATAGCTTGCTTCTATAGTTGTTTTTTAACATTCAAATATGACCTAAAATCGGGCTATCATGCTCGCACACACTGAAGTTTCTCATCTGAGAATCAAAGTTCAGCACATGGCCATTAAGATATTGTTCCTAATGGGATGGAACTTTCAATCCATACAGTTTAGTTCTAGAGAAATTAACCATTAGATTATCACCCAAGTGGTTATCTTTATACAGAACAGAATCGCAACGAAGTTCCTTATGAAATCTAACTAATTGACAAGCCAAAGCATTTCTAATATGGTTCGTTCTTAGTGGCTGAAATAATTCTACAGAATGGCAGTGATTCAAAAGACAAACTGGGTTAGATCAATCCATTGATTATAAATACACATACAGAGTCCTCTTAACATCCAACGGTTCACATGGATATAGGTAATAAATTGGAAGTGTCAAGCTTTTTTCCCTAAAAAAATAGGGATTGCATTTATAGTCCAACGTACTAAATTAACCTTGTTTTTGCCTTTTCCTTTTTATATTTTTTGTGTATAATAATAGATAATTCAAAGTCAACTTTTTGTTTTCTTCCAATTTCTGTAATCTTTTCTTGGTCATGATTAGGTTATCCATTGGAAGCTTTTCGCAAGTTACTCTAGCACTCTAGGAGCAGGTACTAACAATTGGTTCCATGCACTTACCAACATGTCTCCAATGAAATAACAAATTTTGACAATTATATATATATGAGGTATATATATCTGTACGGAGATAGAGAGACATGTCTATATACGTGGTACCTTGCAGGCCAATGAGAGTAGTAGTGTTGTAGAGAAGTATTTGTTGGAAACCCATTGAAGCAAGCAAATCATCAGTTGTTTAGCTGACTATTGACATTCATCATACAGTTCATACTAACAAAACATTTTATTAAGTTTCTTGCAGTGAGGTTCAAACGTGTGACACACCATGCACAAAAAGATTACTACTCTAGCTCTTTTTTAGTTGAAAGCAGACAGGGTCCACCCGACAAGGCCCCTTGGTTGAAGGGCCAAACTTAAATCTGTATGAACTTTGAAGCACCGTTTACTAACTAATGTGGGGGAGGTAAGAAAACTGAGTGTAAATATATATATATATATATAGCTTGTGAGTCTTGAGAAGAAACGGTAGATATATATAGATTTGTTCCGTGGAAAATGCATGGTCTCTCACTCACTCACTCCTCGGGGGATTTTATAATTTGGTAATGATTGACTTTGACACGGAATTAAGCTGACTATATATCAACCAGTTTAGGTTTCAAAGATGTATAGGTAACACATAAGAGGGCATCATTATTATTGGACAATGTTTTTATAATAAGCCCAACGCGTGGACATAAGGGTATTACACCCTATGACGATGGGATAAGTTGTGTCAAAACTCGGCGCATGGACACAAAGATATTACTCCCCGTGAGAATCGAATTCAGAAAGCTTCTGGATCCATACATGCAGTTTGGTCCCCCAGAAATATTCGCCACTAGGCTATCAATAAAGACTGAAAGCACAAGACTTAATTAAAATTTCGAGGAAATTACGTTAAATAGCTAAATCATTAATAAAAGACTAACAAAACCGAATGAAGAAGTTATTCTTAGGTAGAGACGTTTATAATTTCTTCGGGTTCAAATGATTAAAACAGCATGCTTGGCCTTTTTCTAATTGACCAGAGGAAATATATATATACCTATATATATATACATTTATAAGGAGATTAAGATTTAAATAAAGAGGATGATGATGTAAGTAAAGATATTAACTTTTACGTATTGTTCTAATATTCCATTCAAACTGCACCAATGACATGGATTTCCACAATTAAATAAATCCACATAGTTGGTATTTCAACTTCCAGACACTCAACAAAGACTGAAAACACTGTCTAGCTTGTTCAACTGGGTAACCATATTACTTTAATTTAATCAAATAAAAGAATAATTATAATTTTGCATAACAACAATGAGCATGAAGACAAGCCATGAAATGCCTTTGAAGCATTGCCAAGCGTGTGAAGAATGTCCCGATATACAAGGGCATGCAACCAACATTAATATATATATATATAATTATATATAAGAAAAATAGTAATTAAGGTGTGAATTTGGGGCGTTTGCTGCACCAAATTCCCCTCTAACTTGGTCAATGGGTCACATCGGCTTGATCGATCTCTTTCAATGGATCAATTTAGTGTAAATTTCTATATAGGGTCGTCACTATTTATTATATTCATTTGATGAATATCTTTTTATCTTTTGAAAAGTATGCATCCAAAGGATTTTTCAGTTTACCTGTTTCGATGAAATTTAGAGTTAAGCGTAAGGTTTAAGCATCAAGGGTAACCATTCCACTACTGTTTGGTGTGTGCTTGTAGACATTGGTAGCCCAGCTTCTTCCTTTTCATATATATATATATATATATGTCCATGTATGACAATATATTATGTATTGAACATAATCCAAATTTGACAACATGTCCAATATCACATTCATGTCGGTCTATCATACACATGACATAATGGAGTATACATTGGTGTCCACAAATTAAATGCAGCCTTACGGGGAGAGAGTCTTTCTTCTTGATTTTTCTATTACCGGTTCTCATTTTTCTAAGCATTTTCAGTTTTCATTTTTCGAAAAACTTAAAATAATCTCGAAAATACGTTTCGTTCTCCATTTTAGAAAATACGAAAAATAAGAAAGTAGCTAAACTCATTAGCAAACATAAAGCAAAATATAGACATTTTTTAATTTTCTAGAAAATAAAAAACAAACCAAACAGAAAACAGACCAAACACGTTGAGATTTGAGATAGCAAAAGCACGACGAAAGAGTATTTTTCAGATAAATACGTGCGGGACCGAGGAGGGTTCAAAGCGCATGATACCTTAACTGGACTGAAATGTTATGATAAGAAAACTCATTTTCTACATCCACATAAAAGACACATTTTATGTGTAGATGAGTATTTTAACATCCAGGTATTGTCCGCTCCAGGATAAGATGTGGGTTTTCTTATAGTCCCCTCACAATTTTATCTTTGAAAATATTCTTATTTTCTCGTCTCCACCACTGCTAAACCCATAACCTCTTTAGTTATAGAGAGTGAGTATACATCTTATCCATAATTAAAGAGGTTATAAGTTCTAACAGCGGGAGAGGCAAGAAAATAATAAAATATTCCAATATAAAACCATGAGGGAGGGTAAGAAAATCCACACCGTATCCCAGAGTGAACAATACCTGGATATTAAAATACGCATCCATAGTGTGTATTACCCTAACGATCAGGGTTTGAGTCCCTCCTTCCCGTTAAAAAGATAAATCTCATGGGGTATCTTAATGAAATCCAAAATAGAAGATTTAAGTATTTGAATCCATGCAAACAATGACGAAAGAGGTCTTATTGCGTGCATGGAATAAGTTCCCCAGACCTACTGTGACCTGCCACGTATTACGTAATGGGATCTGTGGCTCTCTTTTTTGCCCTTTTCTTTTAGCCGTCACTGCTAAAAGACGAAATTGTCCTCCATAATTAAGATTGCAAAATATACAAATTACAAAGTCAATATATTAGTTACAAAGCTTATGATAACCTAACCAATAGTGCTAGGTAGTACATATAGTGATAGCTCAAGCAAGCTCAAATATCTTAAATGAAATTTTAAAATGTTTTAACTCTCAAAATACATGTTAAATTTTTTAAAAAATTCATATTCAGAATCAGCGTATAAAACTCTTTCTGACAAGATCCATTGTCGATGAGTTTTATCGGGTAAATCTTAATTCTATTTTTTTTTTCAATGAAATTTCAAAAAAAATGAATTCAGAATTAAAACAATGAATTCTAAACTGTGCTTTAAAAAACACTAGAATCAATATTAAAACAATAAATTTTGAACAATGAATTATGGGATAAAAAAATGTAAATAAAACTATTTCATTGATTAAATCAATGGAATAATCTGTTGGGCTACCAAACAGATGGATTACATGTCATTTTTGTAGCCTAATAAAGTACTTATATACCCGAATTAATTCTCAACCGAACGATCTTTTGGTATGACCCTAATGGAGTTTGATATTAATATATACTAGTTTGATTTGATAGTGAGTTATTATAATATGTATGTGTACACATAAAATATGAACAACATGAGTTAAATTGACCTTCATTAGAGAACTAAATAGTTTTTCCTAATCCTTTGCTTGAATAGTGAGTAAAATCCATATATATTCATATAAACATAACTCGTAGTGTATGTTAGATGCCACTTAGTTTCACCCCAAGTTTCATCCTAATCATGGATAGATCACCCAGGTTCGAGTTCATGTTTTAAACTTGCATCATCAATGTCCATTTTTCTCCATGGTTAAATTATCTCATTCATGTATTATCTATGGTAAAGAAAGATTTGAAGGGAGATTGACACAATACACGGTATATATAAAAGAAAATGAAAAGAAACAGGAAATTGAAGGATATGTTGGTCATTCAACTTATAACAGGGGACAGCCCTCTATCATTGCAACAAAATGGGAGCAAGTGTTCCAATAATATATGTACGAAGACAAAGAGTCATGTTGTGTACATGAATTTTTTATTTGAATAAATAATCAAGAACACAAGGTCAAGAGTACTTAAGATTTGATTATAAATAGACTTAGTTATTGGGGGTAGATAAGCAGGGAGACAAAGAAGAAAATGGGAAGGCCTCCTTGTTGTGATGAGAATGGTCTCAAGAAAGGGCCTTGGACTCCTGAAGAAGATCAAAAGCTTGTCCAATACATCCAAAAGCATGGCCATGGAAGTTGGAGAGCTCTCCCTAAGCTTGCAGGTTCATATACATATATATATAAATCACATACACACATACTCATGTTATGTTCTCATGGTGTAGTTTATTATATTGACTTTGTTTGGTTGTTTGATTTCTCAGATCTTAACAGATGTGGGAAGAGCTGTAGATTAAGGTGGACAAATTACTTAAGGCCTGATATCAAGAGAGGCAAATTCTCTCAAGAAGAAGAACAAACAATTCTCCACCTCCACTCCATCCTTGGCAACAAGTATATATCTACATACACATATGTTTTATTCATATTCATGATATATAGATACATACATACATATATATATATATGTATGTATGTATGTATGTATATAACTTTTCCTAACTTGTTTTTGCTTATATTCAAGATGGTCAGCAATAGCAACCCACCTACCGGGACGAACCGACAACGAAATCAAGAACTTCTGGAATACCCACTTGAAGAAGAAGCTGATTCAGATGGGTTTTGATCCCATGACCCACCAACCAAGAACTGACCTTTTTTCCAGCCTTCCTCATCTTATGGCCTTGGCTAACCTAAGTGACTTGATGGAGAATCACCCATTGTAAGTATTACTTTCAAACTCAATATCTCTCTAATACCATGTGAAACTCCATTTAGATTGACCTTGTTAAAACTCAGCGCATGTTCACAACGATTTTTCAGATTACGAGCGGAGGCTCACGTGGCTAGGCTTCAGTACTTGCAATATATTTTCCAATCTGCAACTAATTCAGTGACCAACACATCATTTTGTCAAGGTGGGATGACAGACATGGAGGTTCTGGAACTACTCAACTCAATCAAACAAAACCAATCAGTAATGCAAATGGAGGACCAGCCCTCCTCCTCAATTTCCATAGGAAATATTAATGGTGGTGCAGATCAACCACTCCACCACCATCAAAACATAAGTCCTCCTTTATCCCACTTTTCAAACCCACAACAAGTCGCTTTCCAAACATCTCTGATCATGACTAATGGGATCATTGACCAAACTAATAGTATTATGGCAGATCATAACCTATCTGATGCTCCTATATGGGTTAATCTTCCATCTCCTACTGATCCTTCTGTGCCTCCATCGATGACCGAAACACCACCACTGATGAACAATCTGGCCGGCGATGCTAGCACTACTACTACTTCTAGCTATGGTGGAGAGAGTACTTCTTCTTTGTGTTGGAATCAATTTTCTTTTGAAGATTCTATTTTGCAAGAGCTTTTGTAGTTTGGCTTGGATCACACGGTTGCATGTAACTTCTTGCGAAAATGATAAACATCCCAACAATTGAGATTTCAGTTATCCCAACTATTGAGTTGGATGCACAGAATCCAGTGAATTCATGAGTTCCGCATGTCTCACATGATGCAGGTGAAATCTTGTGTGTACAACTGAACAACTGAGATAATTGGGATACCAATTATTGAGATGTCTAGCATAACTGATATTGTCATATACTCTTCTGTTACAGTGTTATACTTTGTAAGTTTGTATACCATCCCACATCTTCCCTCTTATATATATGTAATTAAGTTCATACATCATAAATCATAAAAACTCGCAGATTCCTGTTGTGCATGATCACATTTACATGAATATATAGATTTACATTCCATGCATGAGTAGTAATTAATTGAGGGACTTTTTCTTTTTCCTTTTTACAGTATTTTCTTGACACTTTCATTGATTTCTTTGCCATGAACAAAGTCAACTTGAAGTAGAAAGAAGTTCATTATAACAACCACCAAAAGAAAAAGAAAAGTGGGTGAAATAATGATTAAAAAAATGTAGTTACTTGAGACTTGAGAGGAGTATATTGTATCGAAGTATTTTATTGTTATAGATAAAACAATCATGATTTGAATACTAGGTCATGCATGAAGTTAATAATTAAGGAAATGCTCAAGAAAATATTTATTATTATCTAGATCACTAAAGGGCATTTCATTGGGGGAATGACGAGGTAATTCTCTTGTTTGATCGAGTTTTTGAGATCGTGAAATTTCAAACTCATTCAACTTTCAATTCTTTCTTGTGGAGAGTAGTTCATTCTCTTCATTTATTAATTCATTCTGCACAAGAGATAATTTGAGTTTATTTGGAAATTAAAGATAATTTTGTTTTTATTAAAAATTAACATTAACTTGTCTTGTTAAAAGAAAAAAATAGTAATTGTACTAATATAATTATCATGCTCAAGTTCACTCTCAAATGAGATAATTCTCAATTAGCAATTCATCTTACACTCAATATCACACACTCATCTCACATTCAACTCATTTCACCTTGAATCAAATGCTCCCTCTAAGTCTTTTAATGTTGTACGTCAAGATGTTTTGAGCGGCTTATAAAATTTGAATTCAAATTTTTTATTGTTAGAATACCACCTCTGATAATATTAATTAAAATGGTAATGTTGATTAATTAGACAAAGGTTCGTACTATGTTGATTAATATTAAAGTGGGTCACAATTAATTTCCATGAAGGGTATAGTTTAGACTTATAATTTGTTTTTTCTTTCAAGGTATTGACTCTTCAACACCATATATCTTCTTGGTATTTGTTCATTCATTACCATTTTACGTGTCTTTCTAATGAAGCTATAACAGCTTATGGCGTTAACGTCTGCCACACCACTTTTAGTTTTAGCCTGGTTGGTGAAAGTCTCCAGGGTGAATAGGTAGATCCTAAGTTCGATTTTCATTACGAACAACATTCTTGTGGTCATGCGTTGGCTTTGTCACAACTTACCATGTCATTATGTGAGAAACTTTTATATACACGGACTTGACGGTCTGAGTTTAGGCCTATCGATAATAACATAATCGACTTAAACGATCAAGACTTACTTCTACCACTTCTACCGTTCTGAGTAACTCCTATATATATACATACACAAAGCAATTAATCATTGAAAGTGTCAGATTAATTAATTGATTAAAGTAATTATTATTAATATTGTCCAAGCAACAGAAAAACAGACGACATATAAATATGGTTAGGTGCTGTCTTAGTTATTAAATTAAATTAACCACCTAATAATCCTACCCCATTTGTTAGATACTAGTCCAAGTTTCTTATGTCATTGCAAGTTTTAATTTCAATTGTGCATGTATGCATGCTAACCGTGTGATGGATGATCAGTAGGGTTTTTTTTTTTTTTTTTTGTCAGGTGGATGATCAGTAGTTGGTGGCCTCAAAATTGTAATAATTATTAATTACTACAAGTGGCAACATCAAGAAAGGGATGTTTTGTTTTATGACATGGATTATGTAATTATAAGTTAACCAGAGTGTATTAATTCTACAATTATTGTATATGTGCACGGTTAGTTGCGAATATCTTACGATTGCTAATCTTGCTTACGATGATGAGTACTGCTTCATTTTATAATTTACGGTAAGAGTGTTCATGGTCGATTTTTTCAATTTTTTTACATAAATTTAATCGATCAAACAGTTGGTTTTGTCGATTCGATTCAGTTTTTAGTTGAGAAATGTGTATTTTTAAAAAATGATTAATCGATTCATTTACGGTCAATTTCGGTTTTGATGATTTTTTAACGACTCTAATTTGTGATATAGTATTTTCCCCATTTTGTTTATCATGGGCCTGGATCTAACTTGACTGGCTCCTGTAGTCATGTTAGCTTGGCCCAAGTCCATTTCACAAGTACGGCTGAATTTGGGCCCATGCGCGCACCTTTGAAATTGGAATTCACCTTGAATCCCAATTAAAAATAAAAAAAACCAAATTGATGAGTTTAATTTCTTAGGGTGGTTGTCCTGGTAAAACATGAATATTTTTCAACTGGGAATTCAAATTCAATTTGCTATATATTTACGTTCCAACTATTTGCCCGATCCATATATCTAGAGATTATATGAAATTTGTAATTTGTAAACCTTTACATGTGCATGATCATCGTAACTTGGGTGTTAACCTAGTTAATAAATCTTTGTGAGGTCAAACCGTATAAATTCGGGAATTACTAAGTTCAACCATAAGTGATTCCTGTAATTTTAAATCCTGGAAGAAATTACAAGAGTGTGAACAACTGAACATTCAATGAACTTTATCAGTTGCATGAGCAGCGAAACAGGGAACCTTGCAGAGCTCATGCAAGTGAGAAAGTTGTATCTATCTATGGATCATAAAGTTCATTGTACACACTCCTGGTGCTCTCCTTCTCCTCAGGTACCTCTGTTTTAGGTACCCTAAGTACACTGTAAACCAGGGCTGCAGCCAATGCTCCAATCACCGGGGCTACAATGAAGACCCAAAGATTCTTATAAACACCAGAAGCTACAGCAGGCCCTAAACTCCTTGCGGGGTTCATCGAAGCTCCAGTTATCGGCCTGCACCATTCAACAGAGGAAACTGAGCAGTCATGGGAAAGGACGGGAAAAAACGGCGAAAGAGGTATATATAGAGAGAGGGGTTCATTTCATTTACCCAGCAATCATGACGTTGAACAACAACGTACCACCTATGGCAACTCCGGCGAGGCCTTCGCTCTGTGTCATGTTCAGAACAGCAATGAGTGTCAGCGGGGATTATATATATGTTGGATTTTGTATAGCAATAAGAAAGTCCCACATTGGAAAAGTATAGAAAGAAAGAGTAGTTTATAAGTGTGGGCTTAACACACTTATTAAATTGGATAAACATTCATAGATGGGCTTGGGCTACATGCTTGGGCTATATGATGGGTATTTATATATATCAAAAGATGGGCTCTTGGGGTCTCATTGACTTAAGAAATATTCTTTATTTTTATTTTTATCCAATTACAGTTTATTTTAACAGTTATGTTTGTCTGTGAAGAGTTGTGTCTGATCAACACAACTTCTCTACAATAACTGCTTGTAAACTGCTTCTTTCTTATTCTATAAATACCAGAAATAACTTGAGTTTGAAGAGATCAGAACCTCTGACATTCAAACCTTCATCATAAACGTTTTTGGATTTGAGAGAAAAAGCACCCGGTAAATTCGCCAGGACCAAGAATCAAGTGTTCGATTCTTGACTACAGATTGTTGAATCCTGGTAGCAGACGTTCATTGAACTACAAGCACAAGAGTAGGGGCGAATTTCTGCTATAGGACATAGCATTACGCTATCCTCAATCTCAATTCAAGTTAGTATTTTGATTGTATTTATTTTGTTCTTAATTGTGTTTATTTTACTTTAATAAATTCTTTAAATCTAGTATTCTATGCACTGTCATTCCTGAATGTTTCTAACAATATATGCATCTAAATTGAATCAATCAAAGTAACTGCTGGAATTTCAAACATCATACCGCTCTGTCATCTGTGGCAACACCTAGAATAGTGAACATCAAAATGAAAGTGATTATGAATTCCCATGTGATGGCTTCAAGATGAGTAGTTGAATCTGCATATTGGGTCGTAATCACGCGAATTTCATCTTTATCGTTGAACAACACTTTGAGAGTAAGACTCGCAAGCGTCGCTCCCAACAATTGAGCCAATATGTACATGGGAACCTACATAAGTTGTTCTTGTATAAGTTCATATAAACATCCTATAAAAATAGATGCTATATATATATATATATGCAGCGTCGAATCAGTAATCATCGATCGATCACTCACATGTTTCCAATTAAATTTCCTGGCAGCAGCCAAGGCGATCGAAACTGCAGGATTGAAATGGGCACCTGAAACATGCCCAAGTGTGTAAATTACTGCCATCAAAGCCAGACCCCAAACTAATGCTATACCAACGATCGTAAGGCTTTGGAGTTTATCAACAAGAGCAGCAGCACAACCAGCAAATATCAGAATGTATGTACCCATCATCTCTGCAACAATCTAGCATGGCAAAGAGAAATATAAAATAAATAAATCTAACATTAATACAAAGAATAAGCCAATAAGGTCATGAGAGTTGATCAAGTCTTTGAAAACCAATTACAAATCAAGTCTTTGAAAACCAATTACGAGGTTATTCGTATAGGGAAGGTACCTTCTGGAATTGAGTTGGGGAAGAGTTACGATCAATGGTCGTAGATCGATTTGGGTTTGCTTCTGCCATGACAGATCTTTCGGTAGGTAGATTATGTTTTGGAGTAGAATCAACTGTGTTAATGGAATGTATGGGAGAAATGGCTGCCATCAGATACTCAACTGCTGGTTTATTTGGTTGGTTCAGAAAATAATTAAGGTGATTAGTAAGCAATGTCTGTCTTTGCGTGGCCTTTTAATGTTGTTCTGTATATGCAAATAAACTGTACAAAAGCAGACCTGATCAACGACAAGTGCCCGTCGATTTGGATCTATTTAATGTAAGTACAAGGAGATTATCTATCTATAATGGAATCAAAGCGCCATCAGTACTAAAACTAATCGTGGGAGATCCATTTGTTGCATGTCTAGTCTGTCATCAATGAAGACAAGGTGTTTTTTTTTTTTTTTTATGTAAAATGTCGATTCGAATTCTACTAAAACATTCTGAGCCGGCAAATTATTCGCTTCGGAATTGCAAGGCAATGATTAGTGCTTGTCACTGCGGTAAGTTCTGCTATATGTGTGGTATTTTTTTCAGTCTAAGCTCACATTGTCTATATTATGTGTCGTTTTGGATACTTGGGATACTGTTGGCTTGCATGGTGACAAGCCCTTTTTGCGATCATATTTATCTATTATATATGTATGTTAATTATGCTCGTTTGAAGTGACTTTCTTTACTATTTTATGATTGATTTGAGTATATACAAATCATTCTTGTTTTGTTTTTTTGCGTATAAGATCCAGAAGCAATGCATCAGCTATAGATTCTCTTTTATCTTGCAATGCATTAGCTGAAATATGAGTCTGGGGGGTCATTCAAAATTTTCATACTATAGGAGGCGTACCTAGAAATGGACTAAACCACAGGGAGTGTTGGTAAGGGTTCGTTTGGTTTGCTTTTATATTTTTCTGTGTTTTCATTTTTGGTTTATGTTTTTCTATTTCTTGTTTTCTATTTTTATCCTATTTTTTCTCATTCGTGTTTTGTAAAATGGGCAAACAAAGGCCTTTTTTTGTTTTATCAAAAAATAAAAACAGAAAACGCATGAACAACAAATATACCAAACAACCTTAGAATGTCTGCTCCAGTAGTGTGTTTAATGGAAATTGGATGGAAGAGTTTGACAAGAGAAAAACGTACACAGGAGTGTACCTCAAAATAACATAAATCATAAAGAGTGTCCATGACTTTTACCCTTAGAATATTAATCACTAGTGACTTCTTTAGGTGTCAAATTTAAAGATGTATGAGAACAAGGAAGATGGGATGCTCGGACAAGAAATTGCACTTGTTTTAGCGCATAAAGCCTAACATCTTATATATAATTTTGGTGCATTTTTTATTTTCCTTTTGGTTTCTTTGAATCATATTTTGTAAAATCACCAAATCCCATAGACTATGCACTTCAATGATTGACTAAATCAAACAACCCAAGCTAAATAATGCAGAGAAAACAAGTAATAAACGTAAAAGAAACAAGACATTTATGTGGTTCGAAATGAGTTTACATCCGTGAGCAATAGAAATCAATTTCACTATATAGAGTACGAGTGAGGAAAACCACCAAATACAATGATTCAAGCTCTCTCAAACTCTCTCTCACTCTCTATTGGTATTTTTTCTGTCTAAAAAATGGCGCCTCTCAAAATTGGGTTTACTAAACCCTACAAATTTGCTATTTATATGAGCTATCCCGAAAGTGTTGTTTTGCGACTGCTGTCCAAACAACTCCCAAGCCTGTCCGGACAGCACATGGCCTGTCTGGACAACAAGCCATCTGCCAAGGATTTCAACAATTGTGAATGCCACATAATGAAGGTTGTGCGGATAACACCTAAGCCTGTCCGAGCAGCATGAATCAGATATCAGAACTAGTGGCGCATAATTGAGCCAAAAACCACAAATCAAAGGTACTTACATTTTTATTTGTTAGGGCAAATGCATCGGATTGGATTAGGGACCACTACATTAATGTTTTAGTCAACAACACTCCTTATTTTACCTCAAAAGAGAGATTAAGACCACTCGTGCAATTATATATGGTCATATTTATTTTTTTCAAAAAAAAAAAGAGAGACCTTTTTGATCATTAACCAAAGTTGAAATCAAAAGCAAACTATGCACCAGCAATAAGATAATCTAGTTTATGATTCGGATGATGTGTGCCAGTGCGACTGCCATTTAATTTTATTATGACCAAAAAGAGAAAATCACATCAAGTGAGGAAGTTTGGTAGTTTGATGTGCTAGTCGATTGAATGAACATAAATAGGTTTCACTGTCAAACCCCAACCCCAAGAACAAGTCCATTTCCTTAATTAGCGGCCATGTTTTTGGTTGGGCTTCCATTGCTTGTAGATGATTTGACAAAATGGGCTTTGATCCGATTGCATTCCCTAGTCAGTGTCTTTAGATTTTTATTTTTATTTTTTTGATTTTTTTTTTTGGTTAGGAGGTTCATCTCAAACCCTTGCTTGGCAATAGTAGGGTGTGAAGTGTGAACATGTCGATTTTTTTGACATGAATTTAACCGATCAATGGATATTTCTCGATTGGTTAATATCAAGAGATTTGGGTATAGTCAAAGCTGTATAATCATCTAGTAATAAAAAATTTCTTATAATATAAAGGGAAATACGTAAACTTACTATATTAGAACTATCTATCTAGTTGTAATAATTTTTCCTTTTCCCCTTTCTCTCTAAAAAAAATCTCTCAACTCTCTCTCTCCAAAAACAGTAGGGGAGGGGGACAAATCAGACTCTTCCCTTCCTCCTCTCATGGGATAGATATGTCATTTTCTAATTTAGATTTGTTATTCTTTTTTTTGAGTTTTGTGTTCAATAAAGATTTTACAGGATTTCTCTTAATTAGCCGACTCTACATCGAGTGTTTACGGATCTCAATCACCTAGTTTATTAAGTGAATCAATACAGTCAACTCTATGACTTTTGAAAAAAAAAAGATTTACTAATAAATTTTCACTGCTATAAATACAAGTCTTTATGGTCTTTTTACTTGTGAGTCAACCCGAACTTGATCTATTTAAAAGGGGGAAAAAGAAAAGGAAAAGGACATGAAAGTAAAACAACAAGGGTAGGTCCCGTCGGAGGAGAGAACCGAGAACAGTGAAAAACAAAGAAACAGTATAATGGAAACAACAAAGTCAACAAGAAACAAGAGGTCTGTTCTGTCAGTTTGTGGCAGTCTTTTTTCTTTTACCGCTCACAACCACCCACACGGACCGATTCCTTACTCTTCTCTCTCTGATTGTCAATAATCAAAAGCTCTTTTGCTTGTCAAATGTTCTCTTCTTTCTTTTTCTTTATATTTATATCTTTTCTTCAGTCAATTTCTTGTGCAAACTAATACGGAGAAGAAGAGGGAACGAGCAAAAAAAACCCTACCCAGAATAAGACTGCGAAGCTGACCAATTCAAGCACAAAGTTGGATCGGTAAGAACGAATTTTCTGATACCAATTATTGTATCTGTCTGTGATTTTGAATTTTGGTTTCTTTGGGGCTTTAGTTTCTTGAGGGTTTTTTGTATGTTTTATTACTTGTTTATTTGATCGTTTGGGGCTTTGATGCTGCAGATTGTGAATTCAGAGAAGTGGGTTTTGTTTGAACTTTGAATTGGAATTGGATGCAAGAGGTGGATGGTGGGAATTTAATTTAGCTCGTTTGAAGATTTTTTTTCTTTTTCATTTTGATGGATAGGTTATGCTGTTTTAATGCTTCCCACTCTCAGGTACGTGCCCTTTTTTTGCCACTTTATTTCCTTTATCATTGGTGATTCTTTATTTTACTCATATGTTTACTGGCATACAAGCTGGCTTGATTGATGCGCTGATGACATCCATTTAACTATGGAGTTATTGTGGTATGGCGTTGGGAAATCAGTCTTTCTTTCACTGCCTTTTACTTGGGTTTTGGAGATTGGAAAAATTGACTTAAGAATTTATTTACATAGATTGCATTTCTTTTCTTGGTGATCAAAGGAATCAGTTCTTATGTATTGCCATCTAGATTCTGCTTCCTTAGGTAAGTGTGGCGGACTCTATTGCTACATCGTCAGTTTGTTACCTAGCCTTTTGGTGCTACCATTTACCAGGTCTCTGAATTTCACACCACACATTGATTCATTGAACTGAACACTGTTGGAAAAAAACCTGTAGAACTTATGGGTAGCTCCCACCCCTCTTATAAGATCATATGGTTTTTATCAACTGTGGAGAGATAATTAAACATGACTTGTTGAACTTAGTTCAAGTAGAGCCTCTTCTCCAACAATTAGAGAATACAAAATGTTTGCTTGTCTTAACATTCCTTTTTTCCCCTGTAGTTATTGGTGTTTGCTGCACTAGATTAACTTAAAATTTTCGTTTTATGTAATCATTTTCTGTTGCTACTGTCCAATGTCGGTGCTTTTAGATTTTGGAGATAGTTATTGGGTTTCCATTTGTATCTCTAACTAAAATACTTTTACTATGTAGCCTGCAGGACGATCATCATCAAACTCTGGACAGGGAAAAAACCATGAGGGGTTAATCAAGTATGGTTTCAGCCTAGTAAAGGGGAAAGCTAATCATCCAATGGAGGACTATCATGTTGCTAAGTTTATTGACATACAAGGACATGAGTTGGGGTTATTTGCTATTTATGATGGTCATTTGGGAGATGCTGTGCCTGCCTACCTACAGAAGCATTTGTTTTCCAATATACTGAAGGAGGTAGGGTGTTGCCTAAATTTGTAATGGCTAATTACTTAATGTGATCTTCTTCTAAATAATTTGGAAGCGTTTCATAAGCTCAGCTCTATCCTATGATCATTCTAGGGAAACTTTTGGGTTGAGCCCAATAGAGCTATTGCAAAAGCATATGAGAGGACAGACGAAGCAATTCTTTCTCAAAGTGCTGATTTGGGGCGGGGTGGGTCTACTGCTGTTACTGCAATTTTAATAAATGGCCAAAGATTATGGGTAGCCAATGTCGGAGATTCACGTGCGGTTCTTTCAAGAGGTGGCCAGGCACTTCAAATGACCGTAGACCATGAGCCCAACACGGAAAGAGGCATCATTGAGAACAAAGGCGGCTTTGTCTCAAACTTGCCAGGTATTTATAGCAGCCATATGCTTGTCATTCAATTACCTTATTATCATCCTCTTGGACCAATAAACACTTTAATTTCTTTGAAGATGGCAAAAAATAAAATTTTCTGTAGCTTTTTTTGGGTAGCTTTCCTCGGTTAAACCTAGACTTTGTGAAGTAATTATACAACTCCAATCTTTTTCAACATTAGTCCTTTGTTGTTACATAATATTATAAGGTATTTCCCTTGGAAACTATATTATAGCATATGTTGGTTGCGGAGACATCATTACTGGTCGCCTTGTGTTTTGGTGTAATTAACTTGCAATTGAGTTGATTGATTATAATTGGTTTTCAGTTTGCGTTTAAAGTTATTTTTGGTTGTTGCTAGTAAGAAATATGTATGTGTCAGCAAGCCAAACACCAACTTCTTCCGTAAGAAACACCAGTGCATAAATCTATATGATTCCTATGATGGACTGCCTGCTTCTCTTCAAAAGCTTTCAGCACTTTGAATGTTAAGATCTCAACTATAAAACATGGGCTTTTCCCCTCTTATATCAATGCTGTGTGATATGAACTCACGATGCCATGTCAGCATATGAATTGGGCCCACAAAGACAGTCAACTTTGATTAAGAATAGTCAATACTCAATATGTCAAAGTACCAGCTGGATACTATCTTGACATTTTTGGCTATTTTATTAGTTCTATTTTATTATATCAGGCTTATCAGCATATATATATATATATATATATATATATATATATATGGCCGCAACCTAACTTAGGAGATCATTATAATCATTTTGTAAAACCTAGTCTTCCTTAGTGAAGTTTCAGATTGTTATCCATTTGGGTTCCTATCGGAGTGCATTATGTTTTTTCGTAATTATTCTAACAAAATTAACACCCAGGATACAAGGCTCTTTGGCAATATGTGATTTAGAGATGACAAATATACATAACCTTACTCCTGTATTATGAAGAGGCTGTTGCACCATTACATTTACACCTCATTCGTAAATCGTAATGGAACAATCTTACAATTGCCCCATATTATCTATATTAGATTTGTGAAGTTGATTTCATGTCTGCATTTATGAATTCAACAGTGTAGTTAACATTATTACAAATGAACCTGATTGCTGGTGATCTGCAGGAAATCAATATAATTTTTTTCTTTTAATACTGAAATGTGTCAAACTTGTGCTGAATGCAAGTCTGATGCATCTTTGTTTTGCATGTATCACTAGTTCCAACGTGGTATTCCAACATAGGAGCTCTAATAGATGAGCAACAGCTTACACTTCACATGTTGCATACGTTGTTGGTATTGTTGATTTGATCATACAAGATTGACGTTTGCACTTATGTTCACTATACATCATTATACTATCTTATGCATCTCTGAATTAGGTGATGTGCCTAGAGTTAATGGGCAGCTGGCAGTTTCTCGTGCATTTGGAGACAAAAGCCTTAAGACTCATTTGCGATCTGATCCCGACATACAAGATATTGACATTGATAACAGCGTGGAGCTCCTAATCCTTGCGAGTGATGGCCTGTGGAAGGTGAGGCATTTCAGCTTTAACTATTTTTTACTTGATGCATCAGCGCTAGCTGGATTATGCTCGTACAAGAATAGTATTGTCAATGTGCCCCTGACAACGGTTTTGTAGAATTCACTCCATGAAATGCGATTAATGCAGGTGATGGCTAACCAAGAAGCTGTCGACATTGCTAGAAAGGTCAAAGACCCACAGAAAGCAGCAAAGAAATTAATAGTAGAGGCTGTGAAAAGAGAGAGTGCAGATGATATATCCTGTGTCGTCGTTAGATTTAGGGGTTGAGACCTCCTTAAACATCATCGCTATCCAGGTGCAATATATACCTAAATAAGCGTTTCTTTACACAAGATTCCAATTTCTGGATTAGACGGACAACAAAGCAGATACCTGGTCGATGTAATCCCCGGAGTTCTGAAGTATGGAATTTGCATATAAGGGAAACGAAAAATATAGACGGGTTACTCCTTTGTAGATTGATTTTTATTGATTAGGTTCTGGTGCTTGATATTGTTTAATATCTTTGACAAGTGGTTTTAGAAATCTGATCTGATGTATATTGTCTTCCAGTTTGCACAGAAGACCAGGTATGTGTAGGTGACAAATGTGGCTTTGATTGTGTATGGAGGATTTCCTTATTTTTTCAGTGTGGTTCGATGCCAAGACTGACCTTCATCAACTTTTGCTTGAGCGAAGGATCCTCAAGAGTTATCCCTCTAGATCAATCATATTTCAGACTGCAAGACAACTGTCGAAAAAAAAATTCCTCTTTTATAGAATTTGGTATCACGAAACAAACTTTTGAGATTAATAATGCTGGATTACAAGAAGCCAGATTTGAATTGCAACCGTTAAATGTGCTCTATTGTTCTAGGGCCGATCTCTGGACTAGCAATCATGAAGAAATAGCTTTGTTGGTTATATCATTAGGTTTACGGTCAATGTTAAAGTCGGGAGGTCGAATCAATTGAGAGTATTTCCTGATCTTGTAGGCTTAGGCTTTCAACCCACTTCTGGGAGGGATTAAGAGTCCTATTCTTACCTACATAAATTTCACCCCAATCTTATTTATAGACTATAGCAATAATGATGTGGACTGTTTTGGCGGAACTCAATCATGAGCTCATACCAAGTTTATCACAAAACTTAGAAAGCTCTTAATGAATTTTGCTGGATTTTTTTTTTGTCTGGGAATTTTGCTGGACTTACTTTCCCCAAACACACTCTAAATGTCGGCCTGGTCATCTATAGTTAGACCGTGAGCCGGGCCTTATTCAATTTGGATTGTTAGCGTCATTCAACCTAAGCCCATGACGAGGCCCATGCCCGGCCAACTATTTGGCCTTGAGGTTATACTATTCTAGGGTTAAGGGTTTCATCTTCTCCTATTTATGCACCGCACACTTGCACATTACAATACAGAGCGTCCTCGCTCTCTTCTCCTTCTGATTGATCGTTTTTGTGTCTTAACTGCGGAAATATTCGTGATTTATGTCAATCTGTGACTAGTGTTGATTGATTGCTTGATATGTTGCTGCTAATGATTTTTTTGCCTCCCCTTTCGGCTGCAAGAGCTTGAGATCTGTGGATCGATTTCTTGCTGGCTTTGTTCTGGAGGCATAAATAAATTCTCTGGAGGGTATTTTATGTCCAGACTATGCTCTCTTTTGCAGCTTCTCTGGCTACCCTGTTTTTGTTACATTCTAAATCTTTCCCCTTTTCTGCATAAACTTCTCTGTTTTTTGCGTAATTGAATAATTTTCTTTTCGTTTTCCTCTCTTATTCTAGGAAAATATGTTCTCCTTCATGACTTGGGAAAAAAATCATGGAAAACAAACAAGGAATTATAATGGGCGAGCGAGTGCGTACATGAATATTTAGTCCTTGGTCTTGGTTACCACAAGAGTCCCCATACCCATTCTCTTTAATTATTCAGAATTCAGATCCTAAGTTTGATTTCTTTTTAGTGTTGTGAACTTCATCTACTGAACAGAACAAAGCAAAGTCGACAAGAATTTATGGGACTACCTGCTGAGAGATTAAAGAAAATGATTCCCATACTTGATTGTGGGCTTGTAGCTCTCATATAAATTAATAAATGGTCAATTTTGGTAGCAAAGGCATTGATCTGGCATCATATATCTGTCTGCCATAATGTTAATGTTGGTTTTGAAGATAAATGTTTTGACTGTCAGCCATTGAAGGGTTGGTGGTAGCTCACCAAATTTATTCAGAGATGTAGTTGAACTGACTAATTTTATGAGTAGTTAATCACGTGCCATTTCTATGTTAGAGAGTCAAAAAAGAGTCCATCCATAATATTAACCAAATTTAGGTATGAATGATATAGTGGCCAAAAATCATCTGAATAATCCTATTCAGCGGGTCACGACCTCTTAATGGGTATGACTGCTAGAATTGAATCCTTACTACATCTTGCAACGAATAATCAGATTTGCTAATGGTCCGATTCAAATTTTTTTAATTGTAGATTCGAACACCTATAATCGAATAAAATTACATGATTAGCCAAGTTGATTAGGATTCAATTTCGACTTTAATACAATTAGTAATTCGACACTCCCACAATTAAAAAAATAGCGTGATCATGTATTTAATTTGTTACCCAAAATAGAATAAACACATCCTGGGGCCCAGATGTCAAGAGTCACAAGTTCAAACCCTTATCAGCCTTTACCTTCAGCTTTAATGGCACAAATCAGATTCACATATTAGTAATGCAAATTCATTTCGTCCTCTTTCTTCTTCACCTCCCTCTCTCGCCATAAAAACCAAACTGTGACTTATTTCACGCCAGAGTTCTTCCAATTTCGTTGAACCGACCCAAAAACATGTCCAGGTGCTTCAGCTTGACGGAGACCAAAAACTGGTGCCATAGATCCGCTTTCTCCAGATCGGGGCTCCGTTCCACCCTCACGGACTTCAAAGACGGCACCGTAATGCATTGCTGGGCCCCCAAGGCCCGAAAAGAATCCAAGCCCAATCTACTCCTCATACACGGCCTCGGCGCCAACGCAATGTGGCAGTGGGCTGACGTCATTCCCCACCTAACCCCTCACTTCAACATCTACGTGCCGGACCTCGTATTCTTCGGCGACTCCTACACGACTCGGCCGGAGCGGTCCGAGTCGTTCCAGGCTCGGTGCGTGATGCGAGTCATGGAGGCCCTCTCAGTGAAGAGGATGAGCCTGGCGGGGCTCAGTTACGGCGGGTTCGTCGGGTACAGTATGGCGGCGCAGTTTAGCGAGGCGATAGAGAGGGTAGTGATATGCTGTGCTGGGGTGTACATGGAGGAGAAGGACTTGGTTGACGGTGTGTTTCGAGTCTCTGATTTGGAGGAGGCTTGCCGGATTTTGGTGCCGCAAACGCCGGAGAAGCTTAAAGAGCTGTTGAGTTATACCTTCTATAAGCCGCCTCCTCTGCGATTGTTGCCGTCGTGCTTTCTCGACGATTTCATTGACGTAATCAAAACCAAACTCTTCTTATCATTGCAATTGGAGTAACTAGATTCATTGAATTCTCATCTTCAAATTTTTTATCAAAAAAAATATGTGGGTGGTAACAGGCCATGTGTACGGAATACGTGGAAGAGAAGAGGGATCTTGTGCGAGCTATCCCAAAAGGCAGAAAGCTTTCAGACTTACCAAAGATCTTTCAGGTAACTCGTCTTTTTTTAGGCTCTATTTGGTAGGGCGTGTGGCCAGCGGTACGGGTAAAGCCGGCCATAGTTACTTTTGGGCTAGGTCGGCTTTGGGTATGGGAAACGCTGAGCCACGCCCTGCGCCCAAGCACTTCGTAAATGACAGCATGATGTCCTTATTGGTAAACTAAGAGCTTATACTCTCTATGTGTAATTTATTTCACCAAACACATGCACAATGTATTTTACAGCATATATATACTCTGTCAATCATTAACCGAACGAACCCTTGGTTCTTTCTGACAATTCGGAGCAAGAACAATTGAATATTTTTTGGTCTTTTTATGCAGCCAACATTGTTGATTTGGGGAGAGCATGATCAAGTATTCCCCTTGGAATTAGGTTACAGATTAAAAGGGTTGGTCTCTAATTACGTGCGATTGATTTTGATTTGATTTACATATATGCTTGTTTTTCTTTCTAAATTTTGGTGGATTTGAAGGTTTCTGGGGGAGAATGCTCATTTGGTTGTGATCAAAAATGCTGGGCATGCCTTCAATGTAGAGAAGCCCAAGGAATTCAACCTGCACTTGAAATCTTTTCTGGTTGATTTGAAGATGCCCCCAACTTGAAAACTAGAAAACTGCAAGTGATCGAATTGTTAATGACCAGTTTGATCAACTCCAGGGGTGAAATCATTTTGTTTCTCTTCAAAATCATGCCTTTTGAGAATTGAGAGGAATATCAATATTCCACACCATCACCATGCTTTCTGATAATTACTTTGTTGAGCATGAAATGCCACATTTAACACAACAAGTGCTCCATTATTCATTACAGGGTGTGATGCGTGGGCCTTTATCAAACAACACCAAACAATTGCTATAAAAAAGAAACACCGACTAAACACGTGGTAGAAAAATGTGGATTCATTTTGTTTGACAAAACATGCCTTGTCTGAATTGTAGGCCATAAAAGGTCAGTCGAGAATACAAATAAGCCAAGAGAAGCACCTGTTGTAAAGTTGGTACTTCATTTTTTTATGTTTTTAGAAGCAAAGTTGGTACTTCATAGCAGTCAAAGCATGCAACAAGAGGAAAAGTTGTGAATTAGAATAGTATAACTTGAGCATGATGAAGGTTTCTACTTTGGTGTGGAGACTTTCTTTCTCCAACACTTCCCTCACACCAAATTCACCATATGACATGCGGGACTGGGATATTTAGTGTGGAGGCTTTCTCCAACACGTCTCTCTTTCACTCTATAGGCTTCTGAATTGTCGAATTGGGTGTGAGCCCTTGGACCTAGGGATGGCAAGGTTACGGGTTGATGTCGGATCGACATCACATCTTTACGAATATTTATATGTCCGGATGGATTATACCCTAATCCGGTTTGGATTTGGGACATACTTAATTGATCACCCGGATTGATTTAAATTCAGAAAAGTAATCAAATAATAACTTAATTCGGATTAGGGTTCGGACAACTAAACCAAACAAAATTTATGTATTTACACCAGGACCCAGTTTTAAACTGGATAAACTTTTAGCATTTGGACCTAAATTTTGGACATATAACATATGTCCATACTTAGTTTATTCTAAATCGGACAAATTTGGTCATCCGGATCAGACAAAATTTTGTCACCCCCTAATTACACATGCAGTGTGACGTTGATTGATGCAGTGGGGTCCACTTCATGCGGAAATTTAGTCACTTTTCCGAAATTTGTTTTGAGTCTTTTGACAAGTCAGTTTTGCTTTCCTAAGTAAAAACGAGTTGATATAACTTTTTGTCACCGAAAGATTAGACATTTTTCAATTTGATCATGCAAAGTTTAAATGTTTCAAAATGATCACCTGAAATTGTTTTTTGTTTCAATATGATAACTCAGTCAAATTTCTCACATTTTGTTCAGTAAAATTGCTTCTCTCCCAGAATGGGGCTCGTTAGATCTTCTTCCACCATGTCTTTGCTGCTGTTGACCTAATTGCCCAATTGATTGCAAATTGCAGCCCTTCTTCGCGTTCCAGCTACACGAATGGGGTAAGGATCATGGTGAATCGTGCAGATTTGGCATGAGCATTGAGATTACCAGTGAAGAGAGAGAAGGCTGGTGCTGTGCCGGAATGGGTCTCAATTACGTTTACTAAGGAATATGGATCTTGATTTTGAATGGGGTAAGGATCCGAGTTTCCCGCCTTGCTCCCTCTCCCATTTTCCCTTCCCTCAAATTTCTCGTTTTCCAATCAACAATCATACACCAGCGAATTAGGGTTTATCAGTCGCATAATCCCCGAACGGCCAACAGAAACATCAAAGCGGCCTAATCTTTGTTTCCCGCTCCACTGCGCAGGTAAAAATTTGTGTATACGCTTGGATTACCAATTATTCTTTGTCATTTGCCGATGGAATTAGGGCTTTATACTTTCTGATTTTCTTGATTAGGGCGGTTTTGATTTGCTTCTTATTACATGAAATTGAAAACCATGTCTTGTTCTGATGCAGGATGGCTACTGGAATTGAAGATTTATCTCAAGTTGATCTGTCTACAGAGGTATCATTCGTTCTACAGTGGAAGATATTGTATGATTTAGTTCATAATTTGTTGAGGGCTTTTTTTCCCCTCTCTATAACAGGAGAAGGACAAGCTTGTGGCAGAAGTAATCCGTTATGTTCTTTTTAAGACCCACCAGAATTCGGGTTGTCCGATTAAAAGAGAGGAGCTTACTCAGATTGTTACTAAAAACTACCATCAACGGAGTCTTCCTGCTCTTGTGATAAATGAGGCCATAAAGAAACTCTCCAGCATCTTTGGCTATGAAATGAGGGAGCTTCAAAGGTCCCGCCCTTCCAATGCGGCTCAGGGTCGCTCTTCCCAACAAAGTGAGCAGTTGCTGCTTTTCAATTTGTGAAACTTTAATTTTGTTGTATAGTATGTCTTAACTGTGCTGACTAACACCAAATTGATCATGAACACTTTGGTTCATTTCTATTGTTTGAAGGATCAATGTTTTTCTTCTGTATTCTATTGTGATTAGCACAAGGAATAATAGAGCCTGTCATGCATAGGCTAGATCATCTATCTTCTGCCTTTGTTATGTCCATATCTACTTGTGCTCCTGACGCACAACTAATAAAATGCTTTGATTTCTGACATATTTGATGAAGCTTGTGAGCTTCAGACCATTTAGCTAAATTTCAAACTAGTGCTGATTGCTCCAATTTGTGGCTATTTGCACTTGGTTTTCACTTTGACTCACCTTTTATCCTGGCACATTAAACTATCTACTTCTCTGTCACCGCTACTTTCCATCCCACATCACTTGGTCACCATCCCAGTCACAACTTCGTAGCTATTCCCACATAAACCATTGAAGAAACTATTATTTCACTTGCTTTAACATAATATTTACACAAAATGTGGAAACGCATGTTGGAACTCATAGGTAGTTAGGTACTGATCTATTCTTTTTCTTTTGAGGTAACAGTAGTTCTTCTGACTTTTCCAGGTAATGCTGATGCAAAATCCTATGTTATCATAAGTCAACTCCCCGCTGAAATATACGGGAAATACGTTGAGGATGTAAATACAGCTCATCTGACTGGATTTGCTTTTGTCGTAATTAGTATTGTGCACCTTGCTGGTGGCAAAATCCCGGAAGGTACACTCCATAGTTGAATTGTTTAACAACTACAATTTAGTAATAATATGCAGAGTACCCGACAGATGGTAAAGGATTAAGATTGGAGCCAGAAAATAAACTTACTTGTTGTCAACTTCCATATTTTAACATGTTTTCTTTCTGCTCTTTCAACTCGTAATTTTAATTTTATTACAAAAAGAAATCTGTCTTATGACCACTGCAGAAGGTTGGCTTTTACATTAAATAAATTAAGGATATTCATGAGAGCTGATATTTATTTGAAGCCATACCATCTTGCCATGTCTTTTAATGTGGCTTAAATGATTCTTCCATTGAGCAGAAACTCTTTGGCGTCATCTGCATAGGATGGGATTGCATGAAACTGATGAAAGTCATCCAGTTCTAGGAAACATCAAGCAGGCATTGGAAACCCTGGTGCTGCAAAGGTTAGAGTTTTCTCTAGGATGTGTTCTATATAGTGCTCGGAGTTGTGCATATCAGTTGCTCTGTGCACGATTATTTTTTCTCATCCTCACTCTAAAATTTCCATATATAGATATTTACAGAAAGGCAAACTTAGTGGCCCTGAAGGCAATACTTCTGGTTATGAGCTAGCCGAGAGAGCTCTAGATGGGCCGGTTAGTGAGAGAATTAAAGATTACGTATCGAAGGTATTGTTTAGAACTTTCAGAGTCAATGGTTTTGTGTTTTTGTTTCCGTTTTATGGCTATATTTTCTCATGAAAGCTATTATATCTGTCTGCTTGATAAGAAAATATGTCAACAAAACTCTTGATATTTGGCTATTAAATGAACCCAACTGTTAGCGCAGTTACACTTTCTAGATTTTCAGCTCCTAGCCTAAGGAAGAATATTCATTTTGCTACATTCAACTGTTTGAAAATATCTTAATAGAAAGTTTTCATTTGAACCTTTTTGGTAGCAGACATTTAACCGGAAAAGCTAGCTCCCACTCCATCCCGTTCCCTTGTAAACTATAAAAAATTGTTACCTATCAGTGCTATTGGATTCAACTGTAAACTGTTACTGATATGTAACTCATTCTTTCCATATATGCATTGAATTGAAACTGATTAACAAATTCACATGAATACATGATGGCACCTGAGATGCGAAGGAATTTTTTATTGGCAGATTGTCAAGAAAGATGTTGCTGCTGTGGATATCGATTAGTGTTCAAATGTTCAATGGTGAACCAACCAAATGGCGGTGAGATTTGACAGTTTGTTAACCAATCCTAGTTGCTCAAAGAAAGTTGCATGATGATTCAAATGTTCAATGCACAACAGGATTTTGAGATTTTCTGTATTGGCTAAGGGAAAAAAGGGCCAGGACTGGTGAGCAGTATGTAAGCAAGGGAGTGGTGCTGTATGTGGTATATTATGCTGGAAGCAGATTGTGTAAGGCAATAATAGACATTGCCAACATCAGATCATGTAATCATTTTTGCAAGACAGCTAGCTACCCGTAGTAGATTGTGGTGTGTATCAATTGACTGGGTTGGTGGCTGTATTTGGACCTTTTGATCAGTGTAGTGTAACTATTAACATCAAGATAATGTGATTTTGAGTTTTCATGAACGAGTGTGCCCTGAGTTGCAGAGAGGGAGAGAGAACCTTATAAAGGAATATCAATTGCGCTTCAGCTTTCATAACATGCGCATATATATATATGTGCGTGTGTATGTGTGTATGTATATATCATCCTCCTTGTATGAATGCACTGATTCACTGGTATTTACCACTAGTTATTCACAAATGCCTTGATCATCCTGGCAATTAGAGTTACATGATGCAAAACAGTACCTGAATCCATAAGTAGCTCTGGAGTACTTTAAACTACTTGAACGAATGAAGGAAATCGAAAAGCTTGAACAAATTCAAATCGAGTCCATTTATGCATTCACAAAGTACAGTCCAGGTATGTATTCAGGGGCCAATAATTTTTTTGCTTTCTCCAACATATGATCAAGAAGGAAATGAATTACTACAGTTCAGAACAAAGTAACATTTTTCACTTTGCTACATAGAATGGAATTTCATGTTATACCTCAGATCAGATGATTCTGAAAGCAAAACTACATTGGAAAGAAAATATGCTTCAAAACCTTTCAAAGGAACATCTAAATAATTTGTTCCCAATTCCAGAAAGGTTGTCAAGAACATTCACCTACCGGTCCAGACCTACCAGCGCTTGCATCCCCAATAGAGACTGTTGCAAGTGATTTTGACGCCCATACTCTAGCATTCATTGCTCCACCCTGAAAGTTCCTTAGCTTGCATGGCTCCTTTGCGTAATTCAACAATTGTTTTGCTCTATTCAGATAAGCCAGTGAATGCTCCAACAAGCTCTCCAGTCTCTCAAATTGAATGCTCCGTCTCCAAACAAATTGGGCAAATAACAGGAGCCTAGGAGAGACTAGGTAAAGCAATCTAAGAACCACAAAAGCCGTGGCCAACACCAAATAGGCCTCCTGCCTAAGCAAATTCACTGGAGATCTTGCCCAAAAAAAGGGGCAGCTTTCGACCTCAACATTATCATGCTTCTCCTGATTTGATGCTTGTCCAATTTTATCAAGGGATATGCTATCCAGGGATAGGGGCTCAACACCTACATACATGCACTATGCCCATTAGGTGAATACTGAATAGATTCTATCACATAATACATACAGAGAACGAACACTATATTCTGTAAGACTATGACATGTAAAACTAATCATAAATTGTGGATGCCTTACTTTCCATGCCTATGTATAACATTGAAAACAACATTTTCTATATTCACAAATTAGGAGACAGGAGGAAGCGCACAGACTAACAAAAAATCCCACACCAATCACCCTCCCTTAGATGTGCGAAAACATTTTTGACAGATTTGACAAACATTGATGTCATAAGTTCAAGTAATGGGAATCATCTCTCTGCAATGTTGATGTTAGATCACGTACATCTACCCTCTATAATCTCCATATTGGCCACACCCTTGTATGTTCCATTTTCTATTATATTTTGCAAAATGGACATGAGGATGAGAGTATGCCGGATAGCATATTCTCCCAGGGAAGAGAAGGGCGTTTGGAATGTTATAGAGATGCCTCAACACAAAAAACTTACCACCATCCCAAAATTGAGGGAATTAGGAGAGATTTAATTTAATTAAATTAAATTTTTGCTTATACGTAGAGTCCCTAAAAACCAACAGAGCCCATAAGTAGAGTCCCTAAAAGAAATCTTACCAGTAACATCACTGTAGAAAGCAATAAGAGAACCAAGAGTCCGGGGGCCATGATAGCGCACACGCATTGTGGAGTTCAAAAGAAAAAGAGTAGGAAACCCATGAACTCCATACTTTGACAGTATGCTGCAAAAAGCAATCAGCATCATTCTCAACCATCTACAAAATAAGTTAAATAACAACTACATTACAAATCTGCAGAGATAGGTTAATTTGCAAACCTTGGTCTGACAGCTGATTCTTCAACTGTAAAATGGGGAATTGATGGGTACAAAGATGAAAGGATAGACAAGCTTGGCCTAAAGGTCTTCGAAAAAGGACACCAAGAAGCATAGAACAGCAGAGCTATGTATTCATGTCTGTGCTTGTGGACCATATTTAGTGCCTTTTGCAGTAAAACTTCATCGCCCTTCAAAGCAGAAAAGTCTTCAGTTAGAGACTTGATTATTGAAACAAACAGTAATAGAGTGTATAACTAAAATACGAAGTCCATCTCCACAAATGTCAGCGAAGGTCATAACCCTGATAAACCTAAAGGTCATCTACGACATTACCACAATGACCTTCCCTGTCAGTTCCTAACATATCTATCCACAATAAACAGAATGTCTAGTAGCAAGTGGCAAAAGTAGCCAAGCCTAAAAAACAATTGCGGGCTACCATTACAACTGTCTTTTTCCTTGAGAAATATCAAATATCAACAGACAACAAAGCACAATATTTATCCCTGAAAAGGAAATTACTTCAGAAGAAGTCACCTCAATTGTGCCCAAACAGTGTTAAACCTCAACCTTCAAGCATAACAACATAATAACATAAGAAGACAAAATCCAGCCAGCCTACAAAGGATTTCACAAGAACAGGATTTCTCCATGATACACCACCCTGGAGGTAGCTTTGTTTAACTTTAAACATTAATAAACAGATACTGAAAAGCAAAGCCAAACGGAAGTTCCAACTCCAGATATCATCAAATTTTTTAAATTCTACTACTTGCAAATAACAATGCTACCTTTGAGCAGTAGCTCTCTTGCCTAAGTTACTCTAGTTTGTTCCTTACACTATCCACAAAAACCACATGTTCCCAATTCTAATTCATAATATACAATATGAAACCAGAGAGCGAATTTCATCTCTTACAAAAAATTTCGATGAAGGATTAATGGAAATATAGAAACTTCGATTAAAAAATGAAACAAAGAACGAAAGAAATAAGAAACCCAGTCTGCCCACCTCAATAACACCAGTGATATGGGCGAAATCAGCACCACCGTTTAGGTAGCAGTATCCCTCTCGATGGCCCAACATTGAATCCATGAGCGACTCCACCGGGCAAACCGAATCCCTAACTGGTTCCGACCCAAAAACGTCACATGTTAACCTCCCCAAGACCACCAACATCAAGATCCCAGCTTCCCAGACCCTAGTCCCCATGAATGCCCAAATCGAAAATGCACCAAAGAAACCTAAAGAAAATCAATATGTGGAAAGTTGCAAGGACGATAGACGAAAGAGAAGGGACCGGACCACGCGCATTTTAGCCGAGCTGTGAGATTAAAACGTCTCTAAAGATGGGTCTAATGGTAGCAGAGGATGGCGACGGAGGGACGAGGACGAGCACGAGCACGAGCACAGAGATTGCTTTGGTTGGTCTTACGGCCGGTCAGGGTTGGTGGCCTGGCGCTCTCAAGCCCTCTCGTTCGGATGGGTGGGTGTCAATTTGAAGGATTTATGTTGGCCAACGATTCACAAGAGCGCATATATGACTCGCCAATTCCAACCGAACACACGGGCTCGATCAATGTTGGTAACTTTATGGCTTCTGCTGATTCGATGTTGGTTCCTTTATGAATTATGGCCTCTGCTGATAAAATCCTACACACAACATTTCATTCTTGTTACCAACCACTTCAGCAAAAAAAGGTTTGCTAATATATTTTATCATACTCAATAACATCCACACAACATGTATTTCAATAAATTTTATTCTCCTCAATAACATTATATCATTATGATTGTTCTTATCAAGTGATAGAAACACGTTGCAAAACACGTTTTTCAATCTATTTTATTATCCTCGATAACATCGACAAAACACGTATTTCAATACATTTTATTGTCATCAATAACATGATTGCTATTATCAAATCATAAAAACACTTCCTTTAATATATTTTATTGTCTTCAATAGATGGTGGAGTCCTCAATAGCATTCCACCATCGTAATTAGTATTATCAAGTCATAGCAGTCCTGTTGGGTATTGTCAATGATTATAGGTGTAGAATTGTAAATTAAGTTGGTGGAGAAATAAACATTATGAAATCATGTTCTATGCCATTTCAACCCAATTCACTGAACATATGGTTTAATTCAAAAACCACCCAAATAAAAATTATTATTATTTAGTTTTCAAACGTATAACAAAATTTATATTCTGACACAGGACAATTTTCTTTTTAATTTCCGAAAAAAGAAATCCACTTGAGAATGCAGGAAATTCTCTCAAAATAAGACCAAAACCTCACCTAAATCCTGATGATCAGCTAACAACAAAAATAATACAGTATAATAGAACTTTTAGAAAACTAAGAATAGACTACAAATCCACCAAAAAATAGAGATACCCTAAACCATTACCCAAAAAACGAAGAATATATGCAATCATGTCCCTTGACAACTTTCAAAGAAATTTGCTAAATGAATTGCACAAGAAGCATCAAGAGTAATTCTCCTAACAGGCATTTTTCCATGTTCCCACAAAACCAATTAAATCTAATACTCCCCAGATTATACGAAGAGCAAACACTTGATCTCTTTCTACTTTTGGAGGATAATATGGTCTTCAAAGATGAATGGCCAAAACAATGTCTTTTTAGGTAAATGCAACGAATAGCACCATCGCTGTTTGCTAAAATAATCCCGCAGCCAGAATAACTTCCACACATCAATTGCTCATCCAACAGATCATTGAATTCCAATCTTGCGACGAAATAATAGGACCTCACAAGATCATGGATCACCAAAAAATGGACAAACAAAAGTTTCCAACAGCAATTTCCTTCTAGTTAGGGTTTTTTTGGATGGCTGGAGTTGGGTGATAACAGCATGGGTCAAGTCAGGCCAGCACCAGAAGATAAACCTCCCGCTACAAGCATGCACTAACATGGTGAGCAGCTCAACACGTCTCTGGAGTCTTCCATCCCGTTCATGCCTGCAGATGGCAGCTATCAGATAATATCAACTTCTTGCTTTTCAACGATTACAAATTCTGAAATATTTGAGAAAATATATCTATCCACGAGCAGAAATGAGTCACACAACTAGCTCCTATTTGTTAAAAAAGCAGGGAACAGAAATGAACAGAACCTAAAGGAACAAATACTTCACATGCAAACACTGAAGTAAAGAATTCGACAGCATCCAATCCAAAGAGAACCTTTTAAATGCAGAAATTATCTCCTACATTTCATTATGGGTGGGTGAAAAGTTTATTAGAACAAGCCCTTCTAAAGAAACTTGAGTTGCCCAAAGAACATGACCTTACAGGCTGCACAAGCTACACCATTGAAGCTGTTCGTGCTTAAGACACAACATAATCAATAATCATGATGTAACTCATTACCGCACCCGACACTCACAGTTGCCACTTGATGCTGCCTTGAACCCCAGAACCACTTCTGCGGAAAGACCTTGGAACCCTTTGAACATGAACTTGTTAGGTCAGTCAGAAAATGATAATCCATATGCCCTATTCTACCTGTTTTCTGCCCGTCAACACCCTATAGGCTGTACACTTTCAAACATCCCACTAAAGGGTTCGTTTACCTTTCCATCAGAAGGAATTATTAATCAGGTGCAATGACGCTAATAACATTAAAAATCAACAATCTAAATTGAACTTCACCATCGTCTAAGTAACAATTCAAAATTCTTGTCACCAAAAAACTTCTTCCTTTTTTTTTTTGATTAAGTTTTCTGATTCATTTTTCATTGTTATTTGATTGTTTACCATTAAATAAAAACTCTGCACCCCCCCCCCCACCCCCAAGATTTGTAATTCCACCAATACAAACAAGACACATGAACAAAAAAAGGAAAGTTTAAACTGCAACTCAAAAACTTAAGTATTTAAGCTACCCTCTCGTGATGCTGAAAAGTTATGTGGGAAAAGAAGTACTACTGGCTGTCACAAAGAGAAAACCCCTTGCAGTGCATTCCATTTACAAAACACAGCCGCATCGTATACGGCATCAACATATGATAACGTTCATAAGAGTTGTGTCTCATACCTTCTCTGACATTATATGAGCGGGAAAATTGTCTGCTGATTGCACCTGTTGAGATGATGCACCAGCTAAGCTGCTTATCAAACCATTTTCTTCATTCCTTCCCCCCATCACCTCAGCCATGACATTGTCATTGGGTTCAGAACAGTTGCTGAAACCAGTCAGTGAATTGTTCTTCCCAGGATATTTCAAATGCTTTAACCCTGGCTCTTTCTGAACAGTGCTGGTAAAGGCCCCACTAAAATTAGTTCTGTCACCATCTACAAAATGAAAACCAGGGAGGGAGGCTATTGCCTCTAGAGAGCCCTTTTTCTGTTTCAGCTCATCCACGGAGCTGCTGCAAGCACCAATTTCATTAGTGTTACAAGGAATTGTTCGCTCATTCTCAGAAACAACCAGGGAACAATTGTCAGAGCAACTTTCCTGCACAGTGTTAGTAATTGCATTCAGTCTATCATCATTATTGCCAAAAGAATTACCTATGTCAGTATGGCCAGAGGTGCTAATTTCCTTATGTCCGGAATCATCTGATGTTACCTTACTTTCATTATTTCCATTACCACAGGTTTCTTCATCACTAAATGATCTATCTAATCCGAAATTTCTAACAACTTTAAGCTCTTTTAGCATACCACTGCAAGCCTCATAATTTTTTGAAGGCTCGACTGTGATTGGAACTAAATCACCTTCAGAACTTCTTTCCACCTCAAAACGGGACATGGTAGCTGCATGTGGTCCAGTATTATTGCCTGGCCCAATATTCCAAGAGTTTCTAGCTGCATCAAGCCTGGGCACCATAATTTTGCCACTCAAAAACTTATTCTCATTATTATCAACACACGGAGATTGATGCTCACCACCAGATAACTTGCATGATTCATTTTCAATATATGTTTCTTCCTGGGGTTTATTAGCTGTGCAACTTGAAGTCCCATGAATATAATGTTCAATAACTGAAGGTCTCTCATTCCTAGATGGAGTAGCTGAATAGCTGCCATAAATTCTCTCATGATCATTGTTTGCCACAGCCTCCTCATATGATGTAGCTCGATTCTTGCCAGAACCAGTTGGAGCTTCAACATTTTCCGACTCACGCACATCAACAAAGTTTGTCTTATCTGAAGTGCTGGTAAAAATGTTATTCAAATAAGCCCCTATAGTGGAGGAATTCTCATGTACCATAGATGAAGTTAAACTGCCTTCAAAAAATCTTTCCTGGACCACGTTGGAAGTCACAACCCCCTTCAAATTATTCAAGGACCGAAATCCTTGTCCATCACCAGATTGAACAACTGAACATCCTTCAGAATGCGGCTCCTCAATGCCAATTGCAGCATTCTCCTGTCCATGTGGCTTACTTCCAAAATCAGATATCAATTCATCTTTCCCACCTAAACCAGCATCCTCTGTATTCTGATTGCTGATTTCTTTCTCTTTACTCTTAAAAGCAAATAAATCGCTTCGGCAGCCTATTTCCTGCTGCTCTTCCTCTCCTGAGCTGGTGGGCACTCCATCAACATCATTGTCAATGATGCATGCTCCATCACTTCCAGATGCAGCAATGGAACAACGATGAGCTGTTATTTCCTTCACATCACAATTATTAATTCCATTGGTGTTGAACTTGAGAACGTATGTTTCATTAATCTCATTATTCAGCAAACTAGATTCAGCACCAACACAACTATTAGGTTTATCAGCAACAAGATTAGTACATTCATTCATCTCCTTTTCCTGATCTTTGATCATACTGCCAAATAAATTCTCCTTTTCACAACAGTCTTCAACAGAACTTTTACCATTTCTGTTAGGCTTCAGAGACTGCTCATCATGAAACAACAAACCACCACATTCAAAACTTAAATCAACAGAAGTATGTGAGTCACAACAAGAACTTGTTTTATCCCTGGTTTTGGCACTGGTAGTTGATGGAAAAGAATCCTTGTCCTTTCTGATTGAATCTTGCATCTTCAGAGCGTCAAGAGTACCTCCGACAAAAGCAGGTCCTGTGCTATTTTGCACATTTGCTGAAGCTTCAACTTTGTTCAAGTAATCCTTGACGTGTTTCCCTAGATGACCATAGTAGCGATGCCTTTCCTCGAAAAGTTTACGGCAAAACTGACATTCATATCGTCCATCTTTAATTATCACCTCTTCAGTGATGGAAAGATCTTGCTTCAACCTCTTCGGAGTCCTATGGTGATATGAACTTAGGTGGTGCAGCAAGTCCTCAGGCTCATCAAAAGCCATGGTGCACTTATGGCATTTAAAATTTTCCCTTCTCTCATACTCACCTGAACTTCTTAACTCTGATATAGTATGCTTCTCATGTTCACCGTAAGTAATTGACAGCTGAGAACGATGACCAGCATCACCCCATTTCCTGTCATCTTCAACAGCTTGAAGTGCAGCCTGTAACATTCTTTGTTAACAACGAATCACAAGATAAGCTGGGAGTGCTAATCAAATATAAGAAACATTGACTCACGTTTTGAGAGGTCATATTATCCACCAAACGAATGTCTTCATCATCCAGATCACAACTGAGCAGACTAGTATCTCGGAGGTGAAAATAGGAAAGCAAATATGAAGAAACTTCCTTGCAGGATACAAACTGCAGTCCATTAGGGCTGGATGTATTGGGTTTGAAAAGAGAGGTAAGACACCAAACGAAATAGTAAGAAAAACTAGAGGGAGATATGGAAAGAAAAAGACAAACAAAAAAGTACCTACAGCATGAAAAAACAAAATCATAAATAATGCAGCCTCTAGTGAAGGGGAGTAAATAGATTGAAGAAACGAAATGGTAAACAGGTAAAATATATATTTGAATCTGATCCCTTTCCAGCACAGGGGTAGAGAGTGTCTAGAGAGGGTCAAAAGGGGCAGAGCAAACAAAGACCACCAATTTTTAACAACAAAATGTAAAAGGGCGGGGATGAATAAGACATACCCATAAAATAAAACAAATGAAGAGCACAGCAACTAACAAATACATAGTAAGTTTCGAAAAAAAAACTTATAAAAAATTACAGGGACATTGCCGATATGTGTCATGTGTGGCAGTACAAAATGCCAGCGACTAATATACAACACATCCATGAGCTGTGTGTGTTTGGGAAGATGACTACTGCTGGCCACAAAACAAAGAGACAAAATAAAGAAAAGCATATCGCTCCCTTTGATGAAATTGTGAGATGAATTGGTTTGGTCACTTGCAACAAAGGAAGAACATCTTGCCTGAAAATAATTACATAGAATCATGGGAAAGGGAAAAAAGATGGGGCTAAGGTAAAAGAAACCACAGATAGCCTAACATATTCCAGCAACCGTCGAAAGTTAGCTAATAGCTAGAGCATTTATAGAGTTTATTTAAATTAAACATTGGCACCAAGCAATGAGACAAGAAATCAACGAGGCCATTATTTTCTTGAATGCAATAAAATACCATATGAGCTCCCCAAGACATTAATAAGACGAATATACACAGTCATGGGGTTGATTTATGAAAAATTAGCCATGAAATTATTGTGGTTAAGATATGCTCATACACAAGCTCTGATATGCAGCAGAGGTATACATCTAATATGGCATGCGCTGAATTCAATAATCTAATCCTATCTTTTATATTTGAAATAGATAGATGAAATACTATGTATTCTCTAATAATTATAATTTGAAACAAGTAGATGAAATAGTTTGTATTCAGTATTCTTCAGCTCCTGTAAATTATATATACTGTCAATCTCACAGACTGGTTAATAATATTTACACAATACAAAACAAAAACCATAAAGCAAAATGAAGCCAAGAATACCTAATGTATCTCCTGCAAGCCAACCAAACATGACCAGCTTTCTTCTTGATGCAAAGAATGAGCTTCCATCCTCTAGGCAAGAAGTCCCCAAGATCACTAGCATCCACAATCTTCCTCTTCTTCCTCCTGCTTCCCCACTCCCCCGACAAACCACTCAGAAACCCTAACAATCCTTCCTCTGTACCTATCCCCAGCGACCTCCTCCTCAACTCTTCCCCATAAGGATCCTCCGCCCTACTCAAGGCCGCCAAATCCACCATAGTACCGTTCCTATTAACCATCACCATTTCCTTATCCTCCGCACTTGAATTCATCACCATGGCCTTGCTCTCATTAATTCCACTGCTCTGGCTATGGATTGGCACATGCAGGCACTCGCTCTTAATAGCTAGGCTGTTAGTCATATTCACAACGTTCTCATTCTTACGAGGCCTCCCTCGCTTTCTCTTTCTTGTTCCGCCAGAATCGGGACCCACAGTGCTGGTAGAACCGTAATTATTCCCGCTAGAATCCACAATGCCAACAGGGATAGTCTGCAAATTAGCGCCTACTGATGTTGTCCTGGGTAATGTAAATTCTTCTTTGAATTCAATCGGGACGGTCACTAGGTTATTATCGCTGACATCGTTAGAGCCATTGTAATTAACATTAGTCTCAGCTAGAGAATTCTCGCCGCCGAAGAGGCGCCTGAGGAGGGCAACGATGCGGGAGTTCTCTTCATCACAGAGCGGCTGTTGTAGTTGCTGCCTGGAAACTGACGTTTCGCCAGCGGAAGTGGTGGACAGGGGGTGATATTGTTGATTCCGGGGGGCGAGGCGGAGGCGCGAGAATGTCTGTTTGCGACTGCCGGCGGATTCATTGAAAGCAGAACGGTCGATTTTGGGAGTGGAAACGTCGGTGTCGTCTTGAGAGGGAGGTGAAGGGGAGGAGGAACAGAGCGATAGCGAGAGTAGTTCCGCCTGGGAAAGGAGGCGAAGATCGATAAGAGTAAGAGACTCGGTGTGTAGGTGGTTGTGCTGCCGCTCCACGGTAGCGGAGGCCATGGCTTCGATCCGCAGGGATCGCAAGAGTCAGAGAGACTAGGAACTCGAAAAAGAATCTGTAAACCGCAAAAGGGTCCTTCAGTGTGGAATCAACTTTCAAGTTTCAACTAATAAGGACCAGAGTCCTTCCTTAGCCCATCTTGCAATTCATGGGCCAAGCAAGCTATTTCCATTTTGCAAATTTAAGGGAGTTTTGCATTGCAGCGATCCAGCGTTTAAAATGAACCTGGCCCATTACAATCCTTGGGCTTGGACGTTAGATCCTGTCCAGCGTTCAAAATGAGTCTGGCCCAAACGAAGCCTACATCAAATTCCGCAATGCTCGAGAGGTAACAGATTCACCAGTCGAAAAGAAAATAAAAGGAGATCAGGCACATTAATTACCTATCCTCTTCTAGGAAAAAACTCAGTAACTGTGGCAACTGTAAGCTTCCTCCATTGGATTTGGAGAGACAAGATCTCAAACTGGTACCAATTAGACATTAAGTTCAAAAATACAAGTACAAAGTAGACAAAATGAAGTTTATGAACGGATGAGGGCCAAGAATTTTTGAATTACAGTCAGAAAAACCACAATGAGAACATGATATCTTTTTGCAAGAAATCACTTTCTAAATTCTAATAGCATCTTGAACTTTTGTTTCTAATATGATAAAAGTAAGTACTAGGAGATTACAGAAAGTCAACACCACAGCAGCAAAATCTAGTGTGAAATTAAGTTTAGAATGGTAGGGAAGAGTTAATATTGCATCTCATCATCAATAGTACAAATTCCATGTCCAATATGAAATGAAAGAATTAACTGAATTTGTTGGCATTACAATTATTACCAGAGATTTGGAAAAGAATGTTAAAAAACTGACAGTACTGGTCAAACCAGCAGAGTCCTTAATCCCATTCTTAGAGAAGTAGTTCTCTTCAATAGGCCATCTACTGGCTCAGGAGATAGAATTAGTTCTGAATAACGCTATCTGAAAGCCAATGACGTACGCTGGTACACAGACAATGTCTTCTCGACTTGTCCATGAGATACATGCTGCTGATCTTTCCACGTACTGGCATCAGCCTTAAGAAGAGGAGCATACACAAACCAGAGACAGAGATGGATGATTACCCACCAAAACCCATCCCACCGCTCCTAGTTAACATGTCTTTAAAATCCACCTTATGCAACCAAAAAGATTTTAAAATATCTTACCATGACAAGAAAGTTTCAGAAGTACATATTATCCACTAGAACACATTTAATAAATTAAAGGCATATGTAGCTGATCCAAAATTGATCTACTATATGCATAAGTAGACACACACACACAATCAGGCATACACAAATGTTCATCAAGTTTATCAAATAAAGAGGTTCTTGATAGTTGATACGACATTTACTTTGCAGGCCGAAAAACAGAATAGCAACTTCCACCATAAGGAGGAACTTAAGGCACAAGACATTGTCAATCATCACCCAAACCTTAATCCCACATGTTTTGCCGTCCGCAACATGATTCCACAATGGAAAATACAATGTACCAATAGGAAACTTTATAATAACTTGACACTAAATTAGTAATTGATGTTGGTAAAGGAAACTAAAGAAGCGAGCACATATTCCTATTGGCATTCATTCCCGATATGCTTCTTACTACATACTCCAACGGCTCTTTGGATAGATATACAATACCAATTCAAAGGCAACTTTAACCACAGTTTATGACTTACACGTTTTATGTGACAAAAGGAATAAAGGATAAGGATAAATCTGACCCCTTCCCATGTTCCCGCCTACATAAATAAAACAAAGGGTCAATACAATATACCTTTGGCAAAAGAGTTATCTTCGTCTACTAAATCTTCCCTGTTGATCCCTCCAGCAAAGCAGCACGGTGCCTAAACATTGGTCAAGCATTGGTGAAACTCCTCCTAAACCACATCATTTATTAGATAAACGAAGACTTTCCTTCCAGTTCCCCTTCCCTCATTTCAGCGTACTTATACAACTTCTCATTCAAAACTACCTGTGGATCTTTGTTAATCAAAACACCATTCTCATCATAGGCATCCTTCAAAAACACAGCCCAGTTCATCTCGGTCCCTGCCAAATAAAAAGTCCTTGGCTGCTTCAAGAGCATGGAATAGGTGTGCTTGGTCAAACTATACTCCTCCTTAAACTCCACAATGTGATGTATAGAAGCTCTCTTCTCCAATGTCAAGTTGAGGAACTCGTGTATTACCCCAACCCTATACTTCTCTGCTTCCAAACTCCACAAATCAAACTTCCAGCCATCCGAGTAAGGGGAAACTAAGGGTAGGGTGTTCAACAAGTTCAACCTCCTTGTATCCTCCTCATCCAAATCCAAATCTTTTCCATGCTTCACCGGAAACTTAAAGGCCTTCTTAGCCCTGTCCTCATCGACCATAAATTGTCTCTCCAATTCACTCACAGCCAATGTCGGATCCCGATTCGCCAATTCAAGGTATCTGTTCCCATCATCACCCACTACAATTTTAAAATACTCTGGATATTTCAACACCCGGTCCCTAAAATCATCGGGAATCCCAAACAATAACCTGCAGTGATGAATCTTACTCAAACGAATCCGTTTATCCTTGGACATCATCAACAATTTTCGGACTTTATTAACTCTATCAGTCTCCATGGAGTCCATGATCGACTTCTCCTCCTCAAGAAGATCCTCCATTAAGTCCGTGAAGCCAAGCCAAATTTTATTATCATTATGACGGTAGGTCTGAAAGAGCAGCGGATGGCGAGCAACGGAGCGGGCGACCTTACGGCCGCGAGGAAAGCCGAGTTCGCGATAGAGTTTGCCGGCATCGTCGAGGCGGAGGACATGTTCATGCTGGGCGGAGAGGAATTGCTTGGACCTGTTGAGGAATCTGAAGTATGCGTCACGCTCGATGAAAGATTCGAATTGGGGATTTCGAGCGGATTCGTGCTGTACAGGCTTGGTTCGGGGAGAGTCGTGTTTTTTACGCTTCTTTTTGTGTTTCTTAGGGGTTTTGGTGACAAGGAAGGAGGTGGAGAATCGGGAAGTGAAGGGTAATTTTGGGGGCTTCGGATTTGGTGCACGAGACGAGAGAGGTTTGGTTAGGGTTTTAGCGAAGAAGAAGAGGCGCCAAGCCATTGGATTTTGGGTTGTAGTTTCGGTTTATATAGGTGAACCAGAATTTGCGTATAAAAAAAGAGTCACAAGCCCACGACCTAGAAGACTTCACAAGCCTTATGGCCTAAAAGAGTCCAATAAGGCCACGATCTGGGCATACACATCAGGCCCATGACCTCGGCATGCCCACATCTCCACTAGGCAATAGGCTAGCCTGGCCTAAAAGATTCCAATAAGCCCACTGTTTGGGCATAAGCGATTACGCTCACGTAGCAATAGACTTAACAGGCCCATGACCTCAGCATTTCAACAAGCCCACATCTCCAATGGGCTAGCCTTGTGCCTCAGGGTTTAAATATAGCTATTTCAAAATTCAGGGATTAATTGCAAGCTTGAAATTCAAAAAATCATGGGGTTAAAATACAGATATTTCAAATTCAGGGGCCTATCTGTAATTTTATAAAAAAATGACAAAAATCCGACCTGCCGGATTCGAACCAGCGACCTAAGGATAACTTGCAAGGTTCATCACCTACTACAGTCCTCCGCTCTACCAACTGAGCTAAGGTCGGTTTGTTATTCCCGTTGAGAACATGTTTTAAATATTAAGAGCTTTTGTGACGTTCAGGCAAAGTCAAAATCCTTTGAATTGTGTAATCATCATTTACTAATATTGGTAAACGACCCAATATCAGTAAATTAGTTGATCTCAATAAGCTAATAACGTGCTTAATCGAGTATTCAAAAGAAAAGATACATCTATATAGTGGTCTTCCGTCAATGTTAACAACATATAATACCACATCGGTAAGATATAAGTCGTCCAATGGTATATATGATTAAACCCACTTTTAAACAATAACAAGGTCTTTTCATAGACTTAGTGAGTTGAGTTTATCCGACTTGTTTTGAGCAACGAGTCATCCTCCTTAGTTAAGTTCGACCGACTTGAGTCTCGAATGAGGTACTCCGAGCACACCCTCAGGACCTTACTGTAGTTTATGTTTTACTCCATGTACATGAAAATACTTACCGCAAGGATGGTATTCTGCTACTCCAGTTTGATCTGACTTGACTGATTCGTCTGTTTATGTTTTACTCCCTATGCATGAAAATACTTACCGCAAGGATGGAATTCAGCTACTCCAACTCGGTCTGACTTGGTTGATTCGTCTGATAGGTCCGTCCTATTTACGACATCATCACTCGCTTGAGAGGAACAAACTCATGAGGATAATATGATATATTCACGAGAATCGGAACCGAGAGCAGATAATATAATTGGTTGTTATGGGCATGGATTTGTGATATAGAAGGAAAAAAATCCTATTGATGCATTTAACATCTGGTAGGAAAGAAATTAATGTTCATGGACTTTTATCAACTACCCAAAACTAAGCACAACTCAGGGCATCGACAGGGAGTTGCAATGTTCAGTGCTTTCTGCATAGTTTGGCACCTGCCTGATTTTGAGTGCAGTTAATGTTCTTGTACTAAATTAGGCACATTTCTGGTTGCTTTATCATAGTATTCTGTCCTATCAATCACTTTTAGGCCTATGATTTTAGCAGAGTATATGTGGAGGCCAGAAAGGTTGGACGCTTGGACCGACTCTATGAGTCCATTAAGTAATATGTATTAATTGATATCTCAGTTATCCCAATTACTAAGTTGTGCGCACGAGATTTTATGTGCATCATGTGAGACATGTTGAGCCCACGAATTCAATTAGATCCTTGTGCATCCAACTCATCAGCTGATGTGATAACTGGGATCATAAAACCATGCTTTTGGACATTTCAAGAGAGCACCCCCCATCTAAGATATAAACAACATGGAGAACCATGAAAAGCAGTAAAATTGAATAAATAGCTGCTCCATAAAAATCAAGACTGCCAAGCTTCTCTATATGCTGAAGCAAAAGATCACTTTATTTTGTAATCATGTGGTTGTATAGTTATAAAAACATTGCAGAGAAAATACAATTTAATCCCCTATACTTCTCTTTTTCTCAGAACTTCAATTGAGTAATTACATGGCCCTATGTCCGCCTTGCGGCTCGATAGGAGTTGTGGTTGATTACACCCCAGATTCATTTGTTTCCTCACCAGTGTTTTCAGGCATCTTCTTTCTGTTCAAAATTTATATCCTCTTTGCTATGGTGGAGTTTCTGATTAACGTCCACCTAAAATAAATATGAATACTGTGAATTGATTTCTTTGGCTCCATCAATTAGCTGGCTTGTCTCTTAAATATAGGTTTCTGGCAGATAAGCAGTCTTTCATCACTATCAAGTTCTATAACTCGCGCATCCCACCTCAGCTGCGTTGTCAGAGCTCTAGCTGATTCAACCAGACGAGTGGCATCGCGTATTATTACCCAACCCTGCACCAACCACCAGCATATTACTTAACCATGCCAACAGAAAGTAAAGTATGATGGAAACCATTGAGAGACTATCACGCCTGTTCGCTGTAAACATGAAACGTTAACACCCAGCAAGATATATACCATCCTCCAACACTAGCAGTAGCTAATTACCAAATTGTATGATTAAAATAAACCCTAATAATGCTTGTTCTCATATGACACACTATATAGTTCCTTTCATAGTTCTAAAAGATTTCACAAACTATTATTCTATCTTTTTTCCTTTTCCCAATCTCTACAGTGGGGAGGCTTCGCCCTTTTGCATGTGAGTTTATGCTTTGATTATTCTATCACTTTCTATGATCTGTCAGTCACTACACAGACAAGAATCAATTGCAGGCCTTTTTCAACTTCGAATATACCAATGACCTGGCACAAATCAGAATGTTCATGCTTATCTACCCAGTAGCACATAAAAAAAAAAACCGTCATAACTTCAAGAGTATAAAGAGAGGACCAGGTGATTTTAGTACCTCGGGACGCAGTAATCGGTCAATTTCTGTGAATATATCAAGCATGGTGCACCTGTGTTTCAGTCCAGCTTCAAAAGAAAGAAGCCCTGCTGCATGCACCATATCATATGTTCTCGGGTACGTCGGAAAAGCTTCGCACCTAACAAGGAGAAATCTGTGTAATTAATATAGAAACTATGACAAAAGCTAGAGTTTTTGTAAATAGTAATGAGTTAAAGCAAAGGATAAAGAGAAATATCTCATATCCAGAAAGTATCATAAAGCACTAACTTCATCAAACAAACTAGAAGAAAATTTATTCCATCATTCATTGATTTCAGTCACAGGCCAACATTCACACGTCCTATTCTCTGTGAAATCCCTGAATTTTAACCGTATATCCATGCATTATTCTCATCCAAAGGATATCGAATTGTAGAACTAGTGCAAACTGCACTATCAATGCAGAAATGGGAATTGTAAGAAAGGACATGCTAAATAACTAAATAAGTTAGGTGAAGTAATCAAATTACCAGTCATGTAATACACCAACAAAGCCCCTGTCAAGGATCAAGGGAAGGTAGTTGGGTCCAGTAGTTGGAACCACATTCATAACCCACACAGACTTCCCACTTTCCAATAATGCATTGTTGAAACCACCAAAATGCGCATTCATATCTAGCACATTTCGGACCATGTTATAAGGAGGTGAAGGATCCTCATCACCAGGTCTCTTTGGGTGATCTGAGAATATTAGTGGCGACAGAAGAGACCAATAATTTGCTACAGCTCTTTTCCAGTTTTCTGCATCCTCGGCAAATTCTTCTGAACGCAGACCTGGTAAAACATAAAAACCTTGGGATGAAATGAAGCATTGAATACACAAAACTCTAATCCTTAGCTCCTATAGTATGGGGTTACTTTCAATTAAATTTTTCTCAAAACCAGGTAAACAAAAAAGAGGGAAAACAAGAAAAACATTACCATAAATTGCAAGTTCACTCTTATTCAAGTTAGACCTTGAAGGCCATGTTGACTTTGCTTGAAGAGGAATCCATCTACGGCTGCGAGTTCCAGCTATACAAGCCTCAAGTGGTCGATAATATGGAGATTCAACTTCCTGACCTTTACCACAGATAGTGGGGGGGATTGAACCTGCCTTCCTAGAAAGACAAGCAATATATAGCATAAATAACGAATTCACTATCAATTAATGCATGTAAGCATTAAAACATGCATGTTCACATGTCTTTATTCCTCTAGGATATTTAGTATCAATAAACAAAGTTATTTTATGTTGAACAAGTATAAAATAGCCACCCTGGTTTCCTTACCTCGAACTATAACAATTCTTATTGATAGTCTTTCTCCATAAAACGGTATCATCTTGTTGTGACAACATCTCCCAGCATAAGTTTTCTGCAAAATTTTGAACAAGGTTCCACCTTTTCTGATTTTCTTTGTTGCGAAGAAACCCCTGAGTATTGGTAAGTGGTGAGGTCCAGACAAAGTATCCACCAGGCTTTAAAACTCTATCAACTTCAACTAAGAAAATACCATCTGTAACATGGGCCACGGAATGCAGTGAGCCATAGTGTCTTTACTGGAGGAAAAACAACAATACTCTAGCTATAGGGTGCCAAGAATCAATGATAAACTCTTTAATTAAAAGAGCCGTACTTGATGCATAACATGGAGTAGTTTATAATCATTGGCCAACAATGGGAAAGAACCTATGTAAACAATTTAAATATTCATGCGAACAAAGGTTGAAACAACATACATCAAAAACATGGTACATAGAATAAATCTGCAATCCAGAAAAAAAATTTCTGACATCTTAGATTGGAAGCATATTATGTGGGGGTAAGGTTGGGGTACATCCTAATTGTCCTCAACCCTACCCACTGCAAGAGCCTTATGCACGGCAGTTGTTTACTTTTTACCTTAGACTAGATTGAAAGTGTCACCAGATAAAATGTACAAAAAAGAAAGGATTCAGAGTTGAACAAGATTTTCTTGCTTTAGTTATTCAGATATATTCTGTTAGCAAGGCATCACAAATGCAGTATCTGCCTGGCTCACTGAACAGAAAGAGTGCTATCCACTATATTTCAGAATGTTCATTGATGTTGGTATGGACATCATAAACAACAAATCATTCTCTCTCAGGTCCCACTGTAACATTCAATGCATCAAGAACAATTAACAACTATTCTGGGTATAAATCCTCAATAGTTAAATGAGGTAAAAGTTCTATGGACTATTGTTAACATGAACATGGGACATCACATCCAAAAACCTGAGTGCTTATATCATTGGTGAAGGAATAAAAGGTAACATGACAGAGCAGCCGTCACCAAAAAAACTTCAAGCATTTGTTACTGTCAACAAGATAGAAGGTATATTCTAATTTTGTAGATACACCAGCCAAAGTTGAGGAAAGTTAGAAGTCTAATAGCAAAGCCAAATTCTGCACCAAATATAAACAAGGAACTTTCCAGCACAAAATGAGCAAAAGATTATTCATCATTAACCTCTTGAAAGTTGAAACTTAATTTTCTCGTAAATTATCATTATTATCCCCAAGAAAGCATCAGATTCAGTAAACCAAAAAAAGGGTAAAATTATTCTAGTAGATTGAGAAATGTTCACAGGTTCATTTACATAGATCCTAGTTCCCATATGAAAGAATCTCTTTTCACTGTCTCAGAACTGTTACCTTTTTTGTCCCAATCAATGTTGCATCGTGCGCAATGCAGCATATCAAAGGAGAGAGACGGATATGGCAACTGTTTTGAAGTAAAAGAACCAATCATTGCAGGAAGACCTCTTTCAAGAGTTAGTTGAACTTGACTGCCAGAAGCCTCATAGTTTGCAATACACATGGTTAACAGCTGTTTTGAAAAGAGGTGTGCTCCAAAGCTACCATAACCACATCCTATATCCAAAATAGTTCTAACCTGAAAAATGTAGGAGGCCAGCATAAGAGGAGAGGAATATTATCAGATGACAAAAGAAACATGTAATGGAATTATTTTTCACAACTGTTGTTGCTAATCTCAATAAAAAAAAAAAAAGGGATTGGGAGTGTCCCCCTAACCCAATTGAACTTCTTAAGTCTAATCATATGTTCAATGAAGTTCAGAATGCAAATCGGCAAAGAAACATCTTTCAAAACATAGGTGGCAATTCAGTCGAGTATATGATTTCAAGTATGTGAACCACTATATCGAAAGAGGTAATATAGGACTAGAAGATAACAATTCAACAAGAAAGCCAAGAGCAACAGTGAAAAAATATATGTTTCAATGGCTGGATTCAAGGGAAAAAAATCATATATTGACTTACTCCAGCTTGTATCAACTGAGAATCATTTATCAGCCCCATCATTCTTGCAATTTGATGTGAGTAATCTTCTACACCATCAAACATTGGAGAGGCTGAACGAAAGGAAATCTGATCATCCTCCAACATCATCATCCTGCACCACATGATTGAGAATGGATGACAAGTCAGCAGCAAAATGAAAGCTGATACAAGATTGTTGGCTACACAAAATAAATTTCCACATACCTCTTCGTCAAGCTACCAGAGGAACGTACCTCCTGGGCAGTTATTTTGACATTATTAGACCAGATGACATCCTTCCCAGTTGGCCACCTAAGAGGAATCCTATAATTTACAGGCGGAAGGACTAAACAATTTTGCCTGGAACCTTGACCACACTGACGATCAAACATTTCACCATCGGAAGAATCTAAAGCAAGGTTTTCCGACATGTTGAAGCAAGGCACAGAGTTTTCTGACTCTTGAGAACAAAATTCCAATTCTCTTAACCTTGAAGTACCAAGGGAGATCTCACCAATATCCCACAAATCTGAAACCAATTGCTCCTGGAGTCGCCTATACCCATGGACAATGTGGCGTTGTGATGATGTTGATATGGAGATTGTCCACCAAAAAGATCCAGTAAGAGCGAGAAATACTATCACCACTAAACTGATCTTCAATGAGAGCAATATTAGTTTGTGCCGACTCCTTGGAGTACCAATGCTGAAGGGATCAGATGCAAAACCATTCTCCCCAACTCCATATTTTGACGGAGAATTATCTGGAAAAAGTAATCCAAAAGGAAACCTTAGGGCTAAGTAACTGTTATCAGATGAAAATGTTCTAACCAAATCTTCCTTTTCAGGTTTAGTTTTCATTTGAGAGTCCCATAGGTCTTGACTGTTACCCGATAACCGCATCCCTGATATACCTCGATGTAGAGGCCTGGCCATTTCCTATACCTTGGAAACCCACGGGAAGCGCTGCAGAAAAATGGCAAAGAATATATATATTTGAAACCTTAGGCATAGACAAACTGAGTAAAGCTAAAAATTGTAGAGGATTTAGCAAGCTGGAAATGTTTCAAACGCAAATACAATACGTTCGTCACAAAAATGAATCAAGGAATAGTTAGATGAGAGAAACTGCTCTAATAAACAAGAACACGAGATCTCTTCCCCAGTTAATTAGATTCACAATCTGGTGCAGAGTTTAATTACTAAAGGAAGAAATCTTCTTCTTGTTTTTTTTGAATGGGGCGAAGAAATCTTCTTGGTAATCCTAAGATTAGAATCCAGAAAAGACAACTCATTAAGGTCTAAAATGGAAGGCAAGTAAATCAGATTCATTTCTAGACAGCAAGACAATCGAATCACTTCCACTTAATTCCCAAATCTAGAAGTCACAGGTGCAAGTTCATTTCAACCAAAATTCACACTAGTAACACTAAACGAAACCCAGAAGAGAAATGAGCAAAACCCATTATTGTAGATCAACCTAACCGGATAACTAAACGCATATCGTTTGATAGTGTTATCAAATCAAATCAAACAAGCAGAACAGAAAGCCAAAGCAAACAAGGAGTAACCTTTGTAGGGGCAGAGCTGTATACAAATTGGCAGATTGAAATACTGACAAAGCAAGCCAAAAAGACCCGCAAATCAGCCCGAATTCATGAATAGTTTGACAATGACACCACAAAAACACATTCAATTTTGTTGTGTTCTTGAGCTGCGATAATCCCTCGTCTCTCTCTCTCTCAAACTTTGATACTTGGGTATAGTATATCGAGAAATGTGAATTCTGGGTGGGATTGAGTCCAGAGAAAGCCGGTGACGAGTGTGAAGAACTGCCCCATTTATATATATCCCGCAGATTTGAAGATAAAGATATAAAAAACCAACCCATGAACACAAATAGTAATTAAACCACTCCACTCTGTAGTAATTCACGCGCTTTGGCTGAACAGGGGTTGACTCTTAACTGTAAATCCTTGATTATTAAATTAACACTGAATTATACTATTAATTACCCAAAATCGAAGGCTGATTGAAGAGATCTACCGACTATTGTTAGGCTCATTAATTACAGTAAGTAATTAAGAGATGGGTGTTCACTCTCCAAGACTCGATCTTTGTATTGAGCGACGTAGATGGGAGAGTGAGTGAGGAAGAGACAATATTGAAATCCGAATTCATAACGGCACTGTGTTTTTGCCCTTTTTGTGTTAGTGAGATCACGTTTGACTTACGCCTGAATTGCCGAATTCTCGCCACTCTATGTGCAAGTAAAATGTGTACAATACGTTTCACTTCCCATGGAGAAGTATGCTCTAATTAGGGGCTGCAGAAATGAGTTTAGCCTTGCCTTGTTCAAGTTCGTTCGTTAAAGGTTTTTAGTGAACCGAGTTTTAGGCGAGCTTGAAATTTTTATGTTCAAGCTCGTCTCATTTAATTCAAATGCGAGCTCGAGCTTTGACCAAATTTGATTCGATTAATGTAAATGAGCTTGTTCACGAATTTTTGTTGACCTAGTAACGAGTATGTTCATATGTTTGTTTTACTGAACTTGTTTATGAACATAAGTTTAATAAACGTATTTATTTGGAGTTAAACAAGTTTGTTGACCAACGTTAAATGAGTATTTTTCGAGCACTTAACCCGAACTTGTTCGCATACCACGAACAAATAATTCAAAAACATAACTGAGGCGAACACGCTCTTGTTTAAAGCTCATTCAGCTACCGAACTTAAAATAGCCCTAATAGACCCATCACATTTAGCATCCATGTAGATAAACATTCCATTGGTGATAGCAACGAAGAAATTGAGATAACGAATAAGGTAGCCAAATTTGATATTCAAATTTAAGTTCACCAAGTTGTGTTTGAGTGAACGAGAAAAACGATAGAAATTGATTTTGAATTGTTGATTTTTTTGAAATGGGGAGTCGGATTCAAACCCTGATGATACATATTATTTTTATCATTTCAATTAATGATTCGGGTGTATAATTGATGTTTGCAATTGTAGTGATTAGAGCTATAATCGTTCAACAAAATGGAACATGGGTTTGTAATGATGATATTTGATTTGCTTTTGAGGTTGACAAAATTATTGATTACCTGAGACAGATTTTTCAAAATGTAATTACTGAAGGTAATCATTCCCTGGTTCAAAGGGCACTCCTCGCCAAATTTATTATCCTTTTTGAATATAAAAGCAAATCACAATAAAAAAAAGGGTGCAAAGCATTAAAGAGAGAGTACAAATGTACAATGCAATCACCTTAGTGATACTGTGAATCTCTTTCGGTCAAATCGTATAAACTCAGAATGTCCTGAATTCAATTTTCATTGGGAAAATACTCTTGTGACCAAGTATCAGTTTTTGACTCTACTTATACAATATTATCCGGTAAGAAACTTCTACACTCACACTCGAGTTTAAGCCTATATCTAAATGGTAAATTTGTATAATTTTGTTAACGGTTGCAAAAACTACATTCCGCGAGTATCTTTTGTGTGTGTGGAGTGTGGACCTACACCCTTATTGCGTGTGTGTCTTGTGTGTGTCGAGTGTGGACCTACTACAGCCTTATTGGCAGATATGGACGAGAAAGGATGAATTTGGTCACATGATCAGAAAACTGAATCAGCTAATAAATGGTGCATGCCATACTTCCTTCCTTGTTATTGCGCACACTCCACAAAAGATAAGCTTGGAGGGTAGTTTAGTAATTCAAGGTCATGATTTTTAGGATGCGGTGGAGTTTCATTCGTCAAAGGAAAAATGTTGCTCATTGTAACTCTCCTTTTATTGCGCATTATTTATTTTTACCAATAATGGGAAGCCCACAGACTCCGCAGAGATATAAAATAATCATTTATTATAGTAAATTTAGACACGGGTGACAAAAATTCACTCCCGACTCAAGACAATATCACTTATTTACGAAATATTTACATGTTCGGACTCTAATCCGGATTGGATTTCGGACGCATTTAACTAACCAAACCCAGATTGATTTAAATCCGAACAAGTAAACTGATCAATAATCTAATTCGGGTCAAGGTCCGGACAAGTAAATCAGACAAAATTTATGTGTTTGGACCCATATTCGGTTTTAAACTAAACAAAAAATTTGTGTTTGAACCCAGATTTCGAAAATATAACTTATGTCCAAATTTTGTTTAATCGGGGTTGAACAAATTCGATCATCCAGACTGAACATAGTTTTGTCACTCCTAAATTTAAACTTTAAAGGCAAATAAAATAAAATAAAATAATTCATCTAATAAGGGGCCCACTGAGCCGCTTTCCTTTTGCCGGGACCATGGTTGGTGTGCATGCCTATTGTAAAGTGAACACGTTACAGAGCATCAAGCGTTGTTCTTCTTTCTTTTCTTTTTCTTTTTTTTTTTTTTCAAATTGAAGATTAGTGGCGTTGGTACTGACGCGCACATTGGGATGAGAAGACAATTTGAAAAGAAGAAGAAGAGGAAGAGGAAAGAATGGGTATTTCTAGTTTTCATTAGTTTTATTTGGTGGCATACAAAAGTTTATTAACAAGAGAAGCTTCCAAGTCAAGAGTGATATTGATATAAACGTGAAGGCATTCATTATTCAAAGACTAGTCCTCTTTATTTCACTCTATTGCGGTGGCATTCCAATTGATGTCTTTCATGCTTGTCTCCACCTCATAAACAATACTTATACACAATTTAATTGTCATTTCAGTATGAATTTAGGGTTTCATAATCCCTAAAATCTACGATTTCAATCTAATAGTGGAGAAAAACAATAATATGGTGTGATGTGACACACCTCTCAAATCATTATATTCAAATCGTAAAATATACAATTTTAAATGAATTGCGAAACCCGTAAATTCAGTATGGATATACCAATTCCTCCTACTCATAGTTAATTAATTAGGCCATACGTTTTGATAAACTAATTTATAAGCAATTTTAAGGGACAAGAAAAAATAGCTAGCTTGTGGAATGGGCCTACTAATGCAGGGAAAAAAAATTTAATTGATGCATGGGCCCACTGGCAGGCCAAGATTATCTGGCCTCGCCAGGCCCCTCCATACGTGATGAAATTCGTTTTGCATGTACTTACAAAAGCTGCAATTGCGGGACTTTTTCCTTGCTTTAGTGTTTTTTTATACTATGTTTCATAAAATTTATTATTCTATTAAGTTACGAGGATTCCCAATTGGTCAGTACAATGTGAAAAGTTCAGTTAAACAATATTAGCATAATTAATTTTAAAGCAAGTGTGGCTAATTGAATGCACATATAGAGAATAGAGATTGAGATGTGTTAGAAAATACACTACAACCCAATATTATCCGCTTTGAGTCAAAATCCAGCACGACTTTTGTTGTTATTAGATTATCGCCATTGGTTCTTAAACGCATTGGTTGGTGATCGGAATGCACAACTATGACACTAGGGTCATACAATAAATATTGTCATCTTTGGTCCAACATATGACCCCTACTTCTCAACGAGTACCTAACTTTTTGCTTAAGGTTTTGTTAGCTCTTTGACACATGCGTTTGTTGTGTGAGAGGGACTGGACTTTTACTTATATATTACTCGATTAGGTTACGTGAATCCAGATAAAGTCTTAACAACATCCTTCCACATTTACTACAACTTGTTTGATCTAGCATTTACCCTAATCAACATTAAAAAAAGAGAGAGAGAAAGAGTAGGTGTGGTTCACTAGAAATGGAAGTGCAAAGGAGAGGGACCATACAATTGACAAGTTGTCTGTTTCAAAGACCTAATCATTTTCTCTTTCTTTCTCTTTTGTTATAAAGAAGTAAGTTTGCTTTTAATAGAGGAGTAATAGGATGTATACATAAATCATGAGATCATTAGAAAGATAAATTAAGAAACGTATTGGGGATTCTGTTCATACAAATATGGTGATGATTCAATGCCCTCCCTGGAGGAGGCTTTTTGGGTCTTCACTTGTTTATCTGTATCGCACAAACCCAGCAGTTATCCTTGCCAAATAATTGCATGTACACGGCTAGAAAACGTCAATAGATTCTCTTGTCCAAATTTTACTATTATTGTAAGATATTGTTTGTTTTTCCAAGCTCAACCTATCGCAGGATTTTTAGGTCATCACGGCTTTAAAACGCATCTTACTAAGTTAAGGAAACTCTTGTGCTTATATAACATGTCTATTATATCTTTAAGTGGGACTTTTCTCAACATACCCAACATATGATTATTGATTAGATGCAAATTCTGGATTTGATAAGAGGAACAAAAGAATTCTTTTTCTTCAAGTATTTTATTGTATTGTTTGGTGCGTTGGGAAGGATGACACTATTTATGAAGTTTATTATGTGGTTGATGAATAAAGAACAAACCATTCACACTCTCATGCAATTGTCTGTGTGAGTGTGAGTGTGAGGTGTGGTGTGGTGTCTGTCTCTAGGTCCAGATTGGGAGAAGTGTACCCAAAACCAAAGAAAGGGAGGACAGGGTCCAATCTCAAAAAGGAAAGAGTACAAGCCCATTGGGCCCAGATGTGGATCACTAAACATGTGATGTGAAGAAGGGGAATTCCCTTCTCTGTTTTGTCTCATCTGTATTTGGGAAGCGTAGTGATCACTAATGAGTAATGACTCCCACCCGGCCACCCCATCTGAAGACGCATCAACATCATTTGAAACAAAATTGGCATCTTCTACAGGGCGAACAAAACAAAAGCTGGCATATAATATAACGCAGTCGAATAGCTTATAAGTAAAGTCTACCTCCTCTCATATTATATATGTGTTTTTTTCGGCCTAAATACTATCGTCGATTGTCCATAAAGAATAAATCCGTGCGGACCTATGGCCTTGAAAGACAATATATTCAATGTGTTTAGACCGAGAATTTACACAAATTTTAGGAAAAATGTAGGCATGTAAGAGACCACTGAACAGAATTCTGGGTGGGCTGTCCAGGATCAATATGATGTTAGAGAGTGAACTAATTGAACAAACAGAGTGTAAAGCTATCTAGTATTGAGGTGACGAGTGAGACTGACTCTTGCAATTATCATTGATTGCAATTGTATTGTCAGTTGGCTAAACCTAAGCTGCCAAAGTCCAATCCAGAACCGATAGTGATTAATAGTGCTACCATGTCACGTTACCTAGAAGGCCCACGCACGCAATATATGGTGCGCAAGCTCCCGCATTGCATGTGGTGTTTGCAAATGTGGGCGCTGAATTATGTGTATTCCTTTTGATGTAACCAAACAAATCATGTGGTAGTGTGCATGTGAGGCCTTCACATCACGCAACTCTCTCTTATTTAGTTGCATGGCAATTCCACCTAAATATGGTTCAACGTTCGCACATTTAAAACTAATAGGTAAGGGGAAAATAAATTGTGAAAGAGCAAAATTTCATGGGAAGAGAGAGAGGCTCAAAATCTCGACCTTAGGATAACCGAGAAGCTACGACACCAATCTCGAGGTTGAAATCCTACATCCATATGGCTTAACCCAACCGAGTGGTTTATAAGTAAAGTTCAATTATTCTCATATTGTAGACGTGTTTTCATGGACTTAACGGAGCATTTGGCTGCTAATCCAATGAGTATGAGTGTGAGGCGAGCTTGAGACGAGTGTGAGGTGAGTGTGAGATGAATATTATCATGTTTGGTATGAAATGAAGAGTGAACATGAGTGTTACAATTTTAATTGTACAATTTTCATACTACCCAATTTTTTGTACATAAAAATAAGAATAAATTAATTTAACGGTTGTGATTACTTCTTAATAAGGGGTATAATATTCTTTTGAGTATCAAACTCATTCTCCCTTGTGGAAATTAGTCAATCTCACCATTTTAGTGAGCTTGACTAATCTCCATAAAGAGGGAATGAGGGTGAGATGAGTTTGGAATTCCACCCTCCGAAACTCAACCAAATGAGAGAATGAGTGATTCTCACCCTCGGCTCGTCTCATTCCCTCCTTAAAATGTCAACCAAATGTCCCGTAAACACCAATGACGATTGTCCTTGAAGAACAAACTCATATGGGTTGTGCATTATAGTTGAAAACCATATCGATACATTATGTCTCTTCGTGGGTTTTACGGTCAAATGCCTGGATGTTTTTGAGAAAAGCCCAAAGTTAAGACTTTTCGTTAAGGGCTCAAATTCTACGCCCCTTCACTGGTCCTAGCCCATTGGATTGATCAGCCCTAACTATCTTTACGATCAAACCAGGTCCACTAGTGAAAAATTAATAACTAATGACCTCAACGAGTCAACGGTTCAACCATCTCTATTCTTCTCCATAGAAAGCCCAAGGTGTCAGCCCAAGCACTTAAATGAATTAAAACAGCCCAAGTTAACGTCTCTTGTGTTGTGTACCTTGCACCACAAGGACAACTCTGATTAAAAGTGGTTTGAACTCTGAAGAAGTGAAAATCAGTTTTGAAGAGAGCTCCTGCCATAACTGGATAGAGATCCTCCCATCATCCTTCGTTTGTTTGTTGCCAGTTTTTTTTTTTTGAATAAACTATCATTTGGCTGCTCTGTTCAGACTTGTGGTTGTGAGATGAATTTATCGGCCTGTGACGTGGTGTATGTTAGTGTAGCTTGTGAACTGATTCTTGCTTATTGGGTTTATATTTTTTATTCGGAGATTGATTTGTGTTGCGACTCTGCAATCTGGATTCATTTGAACGCACATATGCTGCACATAAAGTAGTCGACGAAAGTCCTCACAGTCTCACACAATCTGCATTTTTAACCCATACTTTCAGAACCAGGGGCCCTCCCCATTACACTGTATATGCACATGAAGGGAGAATGAAACACGTACACTGAATACCATAAGTGGGTGACTCTACGGAATACTATATCGAGAATAAAAAGCTGCTTTCCTTATCTGGTGAAAGCGCACGGAGAACTTGCAGCCATCGATGGGTTGGTGTTGCTTTGACGGAGAGCGATAAGAGTTAGTGGGTATAAGTCAGCCACAACCAACACCAGCATATGATCAATACACAGAGAGATCTAGAGAGAGAGAGAGAGAGAGAGAGTCCCAACAATGTCGTAAAAACAAGTAGATGAAATCCAGCTCATGTGCTCAAAGGAGTCATAATATGACCCCACGTGGACAGGAGGTCCTGCCAGTTCACGGACCAATTTTTCATGAGGTCCGTATAATAGCTGTCTCCTCGTCCCTAATGCTGGCACCAAGCTAGATAATGACTTCTTCTCCCTCTCCCTCTCTCTCTCTCTCTCTGTTCTGTGCTTCTGTGCCCACACAACCAACAAAAAGAGTCATATATACATTGTCAAGACAGGTGAAAATAGAGTTAAAGACAAAGATCTGTAAACCCAATTGATTAATGGAGGGGAGAAGTAATTTATGCTCTTAAAATCAACTTTTAGACTTTTGGGATATGGACAGTATAATGGTCCTCCATTAAGCTAATTGAATGCAAGGGATCTTTGTTTATTACATTATTATGTTGATTGACTAGAGAATGATTCGATTTTGGAAGTGGATATCATTCTCTGATCTCAGTTTTATAATTTCCTGCTCGTCCTATGCTCTTATACTGATGCATCTACCTGTATATGATAGAACAAACCAATACGTCTTATGATTATGTTGGGTTAAAGAACATGGGGACATGTGAGAGTAAGTGATCAGCATGTTATAAAGGATCAAGCGATTACATTTCAACAAATAAATCAAAATTTCATACAACTAATCATTAGCTTTTAATGCTACCACAACCATTTGGCGATAATCTAGTTGGTTATCTCCCCAAGGTCAGGAGTTTGAACCAACCAGATGTGATATTTTTTTGCAAAATCCTGGTGGGCTCGTTCCACTTCTGGACCCCTAACCGCATGACTTCGATGGTTAGTAGTACGGATTGTTTTGACGGCCTGAGGTTTACCCCCGCTAAGCAGTCCAAAAAACATTTTGGACTCGGTGGTTTCTTGGCTACCAAAAAAAATTTACTACTGCCACTTCTGTTTTTTTTAGGGGCATGAGTGAATTCATTAAGAGATGGAGGAACTACAATCATAAAAGGACATCAATAATACATACTCCATCTGCCCGTATTCACCACCTCTGTAGTTGTACAGAGTAAAAACAGAGAGACATGATTCACAATCCCACATAGCATGTGTAGCAGACACAGCAATAACAGAGAGATGTTATTGAAGCAAGATATGGATCGGATGTGTATCCAACAAATAAAAAATATTGTTGGAAATTAAAGACTTGATGACTTGAAGGAGGAAGGTTTGTGGTCGTCTGTGGTGGAATTAGGATCCAAACTTATTGGGGGCATAATCCCGGAACTATCTCGGAATTTTTTTTAGAATAATTTATATGACACGTAGATAATCACTATAATCGTTTCAAGTAATAAAACATTATATCTTTATTTCTCACAATCATTCCCTATGAATTTTCATATTTTACGAACACTCTATTATAATATCATTAGTAATGATTGTAAACAATAAAACATTAACTATTTATTTATCATAATTATTCTCTACGAGCTTTCATATTTTTTAAACTCTCTGGTACAAGAACATTAAACTTGGATAGTTGGACTGAAATGGGTTGATTAGGGATTGAGGTATTAAGACTTGGAAGTTGGGTTTGGGCAATGGATAGTTGGACTAGATGCATGAGGGGTACGAAAAAGATTTTGTCGGGTGCCCTTATACCTAAGTCTATACCCTATTTTGGTTGGATCGCCTCTAGCGGTGGTTGGAGAGGGTTCACATAGAAATTTACATTTTTTTTCTATGAGAACTTTCTCGTTCCCTCACTCGGACTCCTCAACCACCGCAAACCCTCATTCCAAACTTAGTTTTTAGTACAGTAAGTTTATAAGTTCGGATGCATCAATGTTGGCTAATTGAACGTAATTTTAGCTATCTAGGTAGAAAACAATTTATGGTATCTTCAACCACGTTGATCGCCGAATAGATCCATTACTGACCCCAACAACGTGTGTACAAATGTTGGTACAACTAAGATTGATTAGCACTCGTTGTGACCTCCATTAATTAGTAAGAATTAGTCAAATAATTAGTTCTTAATTACCAAAAGCTAGGGAGGCCAAACCTTAAAGACGACAGACAGAGGAAGAACAGAAAAACAACTAATGAAAAGCTTGAGATAGCCAGCCTTAGCCTTGTATTATATTTGATTGGATTGTTTATTAATGCACACAGACAGTGAGGATAAGAGTCAAATCCGTTAGTCACGCAGCTGTCATCTTTTATTAAATTACAAAACCACCCCTTTCTCCCTCCTCTCTTTCTCTGTTAAGACAGCAAATTAGCGTTTGCAGCTGTCGGATCCTCCACATTTTCTTTTCTTTTCTTTTCTTTCCCCCACTCTCTGTTTCAAAACAGGGTGAAACAGAGTGTCTGTGAGAAGGTACTGGCAGTCACAAGAGAAGAGAAGAGAATGATGAGGTGGAAGAGAAGATGAGAGTTCACTATCAGGGAACAGGGGGTGGTTTCAATTATATTTCTCGTTTTTTTTTGATGATTTAGATGCCATGGCGGCGTACTCACATTTCCGATCACAGTTCGGGGACACCACATATACCAAAGTATTTGTCGGAGGGCTAGCATGGGAGACACCAACGGAAGACATGCGAAGATATTTCGAGCAGTTCGGGGAGATTCTTGAAGCTGTTATTATTAATGACAAAAATACAGGAAAATCTAAAGGATACGGATTTGTAAGTTCCAATTCTTATTACCATCTCTTCCTTCCTCTGTTATATTTTCAATACGTTTGTTGATTACAGTTTCTGATTACGATTAATAGGTCACATTTCGTGATCCGGATTCGGCACGAAGGGCTTGCGCTAATCCAAATCCTATGATCGACGGTCGGAGAGCCAATTGTAATATCGCTGCATTGGGACGGCCTCGGCCTTCACCACCCCGAGGTCCGTCCATACTACGTTCATTTGCCATTGTTTATTTTATACACTGCCAAAATAAATCAAATTGAATGAATGTTTGCGTTATACAGGAAGAAACCAAGGCGCTGGTGGCAGTCCATTTCAGGGTGGTGCACCGCCGCATACTGGAGTCGCAGGGCAATTACCTTTGCCTCCGCCACCACCTGCTGTCATTTATCCACAGTACGGGTTAGTAGCACTTTTTTTTCTCTTTCAAATTTTTTATTGAAATCGAATCTTGAGCACATATACATCTAACTCAATCAATTGTTAACCAAGTCAATTCTGGTGGGTTCTCCTTCAAATTTCAAGCTTGTTATTAATAATGTATAGCAGTATAGGTTCATGATCGATGCAACAAAATTTTTTGAAAAAATCAAGATATTTAAGATTTTTCCAAAATTTTTTGATGCACAAGTTATAGAAATTAGAAACTGTGGATAATGTACAGGTCCTCTCCGGAAGTCCGGATACGTTATTGTCAGTATCAAAATATATAGCGCGTAGAAATGGTCCCTGGCCTCAAAATGGCATACCCTTGGTGCCATAAGTGTTTTCATATATATATATATTTTCTTCTGGCCTGCAAAGTTGGTGGAGAAATTGAGAATTGAATGAATGAACAAATAAATAATTAAGACCTGAGCTTTCTTTATACTAGTGGTGTATAATGTGTATTGACCCGCTCCACCTGCCTGTGGTGCGTGGCTGTCCTACGTGTCTATTGAAAAAATAAATTTTAAAAAAATAAAATTATTGGATTTAAACCAATTGGCATTCTTAACAACTAACAAATAACTAACTACTTCACCTACCTCTGTCTCCTTCATGGTCGGGTAGGCATGAGAAAATTAACCAAAAAAAGAAATAGAGGATTAAGATCTTTCTAATTCTCCTATAAGTTTAAATTAGTGTGTTCTTTTTTTAACAAACATATTTTCCAAATAGTTTTTAGCATTTTTGTTTTAATTTTTTTTGGAGGTATACGCAGTTGAACGTATGAATCACACTTAGTTGTTTGTGGGTTAGTGCACACAAATTTTCTATGAGAATATCGGACATAAATAGTTTTTAATTAACGAAAGTTAGGGTTAACGGTGTAGGGAGAATTAAAATCACTTGAATGATAGCCTAGTTGACTGAATCTCTATGGGACCAAACCGTATGGACTCAGGAGATCTTGAGTTCGATTATTATTGAGAACAATATCCTTGTGGCCATACACTGGGCTTCAACCCAACTTACCTTGTCATCAGATAGGCGCGCGAGCTTGACCGTTCAAGTTTATACCCATATCAAATATCCAAAAGAGAGAGTTTGTAACTTTATATGATGTTGTTCTCTCGGTTACCCAAAAAAAAAGTGTAGGGAGAATTAATTGAACTTAGTTGGGTATGACATTAATGATAAAATAAAAGCAAAGTAAATATGAATTCAAGTAATCTTGCTGTTCTCACTCATTTGTCATTAACTTGTTGCAGGTATCCAACCTACAGTCCTGATCAATATGGGTATCAACAGGTAATTAATTAGTGATACATCTTCCTCTCAATTAGAATGAATCATTACATTATATATATGTTTTAGTTAATGTAACATAAATATATATAATGATGCAGGCTTTGTATTATAACCAACAAGCTGCTCAACAACAGCAATACTATCAACAAATGTATGGAACATCATCAACAGTATCTCCCACAATGGGATCTCCATATTATTATGGTGGGGGTCTTGGTCCTGGTACTGGTGGTGGTGGCTACCCTTTGCAATCTCCAAGGGGAACATTTTCTGCACCCCATCAACGTATGGCACCAACCGGACCCTCCTATTTTTATTATCCTACTACACAGCTGGATCAACCTTCCTTCTCCCCAACGTTTCCTCCTCCACCATCATTTCATCCCACAATAAGGTCTCTTCCTTCCTCTTCTCCAACTGGTAATTACTTCTCTTATCTTTCTTTAATTACCCAGTAATTCTTGTATACATATTCTCATGCATACGGCTTATCAAATCCGACCTAATTCGGATGCAAACAGACGATTATCCTATTGGTTCTAGAGTACTATATCAACGGATAACCTAAACCTAATTAGTGGTTTCATGATCTGCTCAATAATTTAGCCGATAATAAGAAAACAACAGTCTTATAGATCTCAGTGTTTTTTGTATCAATTATTTCAAATGCTGAGATGAACGCACATGATTTCACATATGCGTTGATCATCTTAGCATCTGAAAAAACTGGGATAACAAACACTGATATACTTAGCATTTTCGAAAGAAGATTGAATGCACCTGATAAGTGGGGCCCACAAGGGAGCCCTCAACCATGTGGGTGAGCTGTCTGTGTGGTTATTGGGTGTGTGACCCAAAATAATGGGTCAATCAGAAAACCAGGACAGAGGAGTAAACAAATAGTGAGTGAGTGAGTGACTGACTGAGTGCATGTGGGTTTGGGGATATCAAAGATGATAGTGTTATTGCAGAAGCTACTCCAAGTGGCCCTCGCACATTCAGAGCCCCACTACACTCCTCTCCACTCCTCTCCACTCCTATATATTGGTAAAACTAGTACGAATCATCATCGATGGTAGCTGTCGTGTCATAGGTCGTAAAAACAACATATATACATATATATGTGTGTGTGTGTGTGTATATACTTCCATTGTCGTTGATACATATAATATTCTGATGTTTTTGATTGGCCTCAGAATTACAGATTCCACAACATACAACAACAGCGGTAACAGAAGCTGGAGTTGCGACCACAGAAAGTTCAAGCTCCTAAACAGGAGAAAGAGATCAGAGACAAAAATTCTGCCAAAATAATTGATTTGTATAATCTTGACAACTCCATGTTCTTCATCTCACTTCATCTCTCTCATCAGTCATCTCCTTACCAGTCAATTATTCTTTTTTTTTTTTTTTCAGTATTAAAGGCTGTAGGATTGGATGAATTTGATTCAGGAACGGAGTGTTCCCCTGCTACAGCAGGAAACAAAAAAAAAAAAAAAAAAAAGAGAGACTAATCAACCATTTCATTTGTCTTTCTTTCTTTCTTTAAAAAAAGGAAAAAATTTATCCTACTATTCTTTTGAGTTATTTGATCTTCCAATTTGAACATTGTGGGACTTCCACTCCCTCAATAAATATTCTTTTTTCTGATGATCTACTAGTCTCCTACATTTTTTTAATATCTGATGAATGACAGACATGTTGGAGAAAAATCTTTCCTAGATTTGCACATCCTCAATAAGAAACTATATATTGTCATTCGAGAATGACACCGTACAAATTTACCCTTTGAAGTTTTGATATGGGCTCAAACTCGAGCCGTCAAGCCCACACACAGAGAAATTTCTCACCTGAAAACCTCAGAGGTTTGCACATCCTCACTTAGAAGCTATATATTGTCATCCTCAATTAGAAGCTATATATTGTCATTCGAGAATGCACCACATTAGCTTGTCCTTTGAACATCTGATATGAACATATATTCGGACCAATATACCTGCGCGCAAAGGAGTTTCTCACCTAAAAAACAGATAAGTTGCGCCAAAGTGCAACGCGTGGGTATTGCTTCCCGTGATAATCGAACTCATAACATCTCAACTCCAAACGGTTTGGCCCCATTATTCACATGCTATCACCCAAGTGGTTGTCATGTTAGCACACACTCTAACAATACCTATATTGAATTCCCTTTGTCTTTAAATAAATAATCAACATCAAATGTGTCTACACACGCGAGCTTATACCATTTTTCTTTCTCTCTTGGTATGTTGTAACGTCAATGTGAAATCAAAAAAGTTAGGCCGACTGTCGTGAGTTGATGTTTAACCAGCCTATAAAACACATTGCCTTGTGAACTCTCTTGAGTGCAATTCTTGCCCGATTCAGCATAGATATATGATCCACAGAATTTAAGGTAGTACCTTTCCATCCCAAATGTGAATGGGCAAATGGAACACAAGTGAATTATGAGAGCCCTTAACAAAGTTTGTTTTCATTTAACCAAAATATTCTCCGGCCACCCTAAACCCTAAATTCTTTTTTCATTAAAATTCTCTAATCACCCTCAAAATTTGTTCATTGACTTTGATAATACCAAAATACCCCTCTAATGAGACACTTAACACGTCACCGTACAAGATGAAGGAGAAGAGATAGTTCTAAATGGTGGTCAACCACAGTTTGACCCAAATTTAATGACTAATGAATGAGAGTCATAGAATAATAATTGATGAGTCTTAATCTTCAATATGAAGAGAAGAGTTTGGAGTTTAATTTGGTTTAAAACTATTTTTCGGTTGAATGGAAATCGACTCCAAAATAGTCATGTTAATCATGAAGAACAAAGTGCAATAAATGTATGTAAGGGAATCCCACATTAGAGAAATTCAATGTGGATGTTGTGTTTATAAATCTAATGTTTGTAGTAAAGCTTTGGGCCCAAGGGCACACAAGCTTTTGTAGGAGACAGACACTCCACTATGAGCTTGGATTGAACAACACACATACGCCCGCTGGTCAGGCGTGGCGAGGCGGGCTAACCAACCAGGCCCAATGTGTGGACTTGGGCTTTCTGCGGCCCAACTCTCCACTATGAGTTTGGATTTAACCGACAAAACCGACCGTTTAGTCAGTTATTTTCATGTCAAAAAAATCCCCAAAAATCGATTGAAACCGATCGCGAACACCCCTACTAGAATCTCTCTGATGAATGCTCTTTGCACACTGGATCCCAAGTCCTGAACAGATGCTCATTGGGTGCATACATTTTTCATGTCATCTCTGCTTCAAGACCTTCAACCGCTACAACAATCTCCAGGCCCATTTAATAATCCTCTGCATTACCAAAACTACAGAGTACTCTGTTTTTTCTGTTTTCTTTTAAATATCACACGATGCCGTTTTGGCGGAGATCCATATGTGGGTACACGGGTCCGAGACTCCCAGTACCGTGAGGGACTAGAATCGCTAAAAGGCGCACAACCGCGAGCAATGTCGGAGATTCCATGCTACTGCTGCGGAGAAGAATGCAAGAACAACATAGAGCAGCCGAGAGCGAAGCCATTAAAGAATTTATGAACCCTTTGTCCCTTCAAACGCATTACAAGACGAAGAAGCACGGTTTGAATACTACAAAAGTAGCGATAATGCATATGCAATGTACTGATTCAAGCCTCAACTTTAAAACAGTACAAGTGGTACAGCATAGTAGTATGTAGTATGAGTAATAAACTATAGATGGATTGGTGAGGAATTTCGACAAACACTTAAGAGTGCAACCACGATACAACCAGGTACTGATATTGACAAGTCTCAAAAGAGCCAACACCACAACGACGACAGACTACAACAATAAGAACAACAGAGAATCATTCCCAGAAATGAGAATCACTGTTACCTACAAGCAAAGCTGCGATTCACTCTCAGCCACAGTACAGAACAAAGCAGTAACACAAAAGTAAATGTCTTCTCACAATCTCCAAAAGGGTCACCTCTCACGCAGACCCATTATGTATAATTGTATATGACCACAAATCAGAAGCGGGGTAGACTTCAAGAGTCATGGCCCGTTGGATTTGGTTCTTGGGTCGAGTCTTGCACCATGGACTTCACCAAATTTGTTGAGTACTCACTCAGTCCCCTTAGAGATCATCGATGGGAAGTTCAATAACAATATAAGGTGTAAGAACAAGAACAACATACCCAAAAAAAAAAAGAAATTTCCTTTGGCTGATAGCCTGATATCTGTTCTAATGGACTTTCTGACGAAGTAACTTTTCAGCAACAAAACACCCAACTCTGACGGATGATCCCATTTTCTTCCCTCCCCGAGCAGTTTTCTAATCAAGGAGCGGACAACCGGAGATACTCATTTCAAGAGAGAGAGGCAGGGCGTCCTTTGGCAGGGATCGGAGTTCAGGGCAGTGTTCGATAGATAAAAATTCAAGAGAAGTGAGCATTTGGAGTCTCATTGACACAGATTCCAGACTCACGAAATCTCCTATATCGAGATCTTTCAAAGAGGTGGGAAGCCAACGACAATTATCGTCTGGAAAAGACACCACATCTGCAGTAGCAGGACATTTACCTCTAACTGAAAGTATTTTAAGAGAGGATAGCATCCCCAATCCCCACTCTGCTATTGGCTGTTTCAGATTCCCACAGCACTCGATTCTGAGTTCAGTAAGGTTTTGAGGCAAACCACCATCTTCTTCAATCAAAGACACCACATTAGGCCAATTGCAAATTTCAAGAGTTTTAAGAGCAGCAGGAAATTTTCCGGTCGGAAGGGAGGCAAGCCGCTCACATCTCTTGATCTTCAAATGCTCCAGATGAGACTGAGGCTGGTTCTCATTGTCATTTTCCATCATCAGTCCATCAGGTAAAGACAATAGATTTCCGCAATCTTGGATTGTCAATTTCCTTAACGAGGTAGGCAACTTGAAGTTTCTGTCAAAGTACTCGAGGGAAGCGCATTCAAGAATCTGTAAGTATTCAAGAAGACTCTGCTCGCCATCGCCGGAGTAAATTACTGGGAAACATTGCAGAGCGTCACAACAGTTAACACGAATGTGTTTCAGACAACATGGCAAACCCATTGGAGGAAAAGATACCAAATTCCGACATCCGATGACTTCCACTTCAGAGAGATGTCTAAGTCTGGACAACCCACTTGGCAAACTCCCCATCAATTTAGGACAATTATATAGCCTAAGCTTATGAAGATTAGGGAAGGATTCCCCACCCATATTCCCATGAGACCATTCAATCCACCCTAACATATTACCGATATCCAACCTCTCTAATGATGGAAATGGCACTACGCCATTCCCATAAAACTCACCACCTATTGTTTTCACTGCACCCAACCCATATATGCTTAGCTCTTTGAGTAAGCAAAGTTGCCCAAGTGGTGGTAAGAGAGTGATTTCGCCACAATGCTTCAGATGCAAGGAAACCAATTTAGAAAACAAAGGAATGAAAGATGAGAATTCTGCACCGCCGTAGGATGAAATGGTAAGGCTCTTCAAGTTTTGATGAGGTTCAAGTGATTCGAGTACCGACATGTCATTCCTTCCAAATTCATCCCATTCTAATACCAATTCTTCAAGCCCTTGCTTCCCCTTTAAGTTCGCTAACTTTGCATCTTGTACATTTTGAAGCCCAAGAATGAATAAACTGCCGCGAAGATTGTTCAAGTTCTTGAGTTCAGCGATTGTGGTTCCGTCGCCTTCTTTCACAATAAACTTGGATAAAGTCTGAAGATTTGTCAACATACCTATTCTGGATGGCAATTTTTGTAACCCAGGTGTCTTAGAAATATCAAGATGCTGCAAGTTCACCAGATTTCTAATTTTATCCGGTAACTTCTCGAGTATCGGACAACAACACAATAGCAAAGTTTGCAAATTAAAGAGAGTGCTCACTGATTCTGGAAGCTGTCGAATATATGTATAAGATAAGTTCATGTATCGTAGGTGTATCAAATCTCCAATTGAATCCGGCAGCTTTCTTATCGAGGAATTAGTAAGAGATAGCACCCTTAAGCATTTTTTTTCTGGTAATAACTTGTACATCATCTTGTATCCATAGACTCCCCACCAGTCGAGAAAATAACCACTGCTTCGCCCAATTGGAAAATCCACCATTGTTCTCAACCTCTTCATTCGAGTAAAGATTTCATACTCATTATCTCTGAGACAAGTAAAAGATGCATGACGGACATTTTGATATTTCAAACTTGACACATCATCCTCGAACTTAGTCTCATAATTATAGCAAATTTCTGTTGCAATGGTTTGAGCAAGATCACATACAAGATCATGCATCACAAATCTTGGCGTCGTACTCCTTGATAACTGAAAAGATGATCCTGCTTGAAAGAATCGACTTACTTGATTATAGCTCGACGATTGAAAGAATGACCTTGATACCAAATCGTCAAAGTATTGAATTCCCAAGTCCTCCATTAGCTTCCCTCCCTGGGGATGGTGCAAGAAGCCTTCTGCCATCCATAGTGAAATCAACTCATCTCTGTCAAATTCATAATCCTTGGGGAATATTGCACAATAAACAAAGCATCGTTTTAAATGGGAAGAGAGATCATTGTAGCTCAGTTTTAGAGTCGGACGGACACTGTTGCTCGTTTCTGATGAGTTCCACAATTTGTTTCTCAATACACGTTCCCATTCTCCACGACTTCGTTTATTACGCAAGAGACCTCCTAATACTTTTGCAGCCAATGGAAGCCCATTACACCTTTTCACCAACTCGTAGCCAATATCCTTTAGATCTAAGAGTGCTTCGAAGCTTTGTCCCGCCAAAGCATGGCGAGCCAGTAAGAACAAGCACTCATCATCCGACAACTCCTTCACACAATAGGCATAAACATCACCTGTGATCGGTGCAGCATTATTCTTACGAGTGGTGACAATTATTTTGCTACTGAATAGTGCGGAAACAAAAGGTCTACGTAGTAGATCCCATTGATTGTGATCCTCTTCCCAAACATCATCTAGGATGAGAAGAAATTTCTTTTGAGACAATCTCTCTTTCAATGTTTCTTGAAGTGAATTCAAATCTAGATCCTTCAAATCGTGGATCTCTGGAGCAATATACCGCAGAATTTTTCTCGTTAAGATCGTAACATCAAAATTTTCAGAAATACATACCCATACCTTGATGTCAAAATAGTCATTTATTGTAGAATCGTTGTAGACTAGCTGTGCTAAGGTAGTCTTACCAATTCCTCCCATTCCCAATATAGGGATCACAGAAATGGAATTGTTACCACCTTCTTCATTCCTCAACAACATCTTAACAATAGCTTCCTTGTCATCATTCCTGCCGTAAATATGCGATTCATCTACCAAAGAAGTTGTTGGTGGCCTTTCCTTCATCTGGTTGGATCTCGCCCCATTAGCAATCCTTCTCAAATTGAGAGTCTGCGCTTGCCACACATTAATATGTTGTAATCTATTAGTAATGTCTTTTATCCTGGATGCCATCTTGTTATTGAACGCAAAAGATGTGAAACGAGTGGGGATGAACTTTCGTAGCTTGTTTGTGCTTGCCTGAGAATCATCCATCACCTTGCGTTTCAAAGCTTCAGTGTTGAACTCATCCAATAAATCTTCTATGTCATAGGTCAGGTCTCGAAACTCATCAAGCCATTTTTTCACTGCAGAATTTGTCATTTGCGTGTCCTCAGCATCATCGAGCAGAGTGTTGATTTCTGCCAGCATCGTCTCCCAGTCCTTGAGGTCGGCATGGATTTTCTCCCGTCGAGCAAAGATGTTCAGTTGATGAGAGGTCAACCTTTCAATCAATGGTTGAACGGAAGCCGAGAGGAGTGCTCCTCCAAAAGCAGTAGCGAATTCCATTTTAACAGGAAAAACTCAAGAAATCAAAAGAAAAATCTCACAAAATAAGCTCCTCCTGTATGTCTTAGATGTTTTTTTTTTTTTCTTTTTTCGTTTCTTTCGTGTCGTTTGTATGGGAAAAAGGACTAGGGACTTATTCTTACATTGTTTTGGTGAGGTTCCGGGAAATTGCGGCAAAAGCCAGCAAAGTCTCCCACGATGAGAGAATTTTCAAATGACGCCTCTTTTTCTTTGGATTGATTTCACAATCCTATACAACATGTTAGGTAAGGAGTCACATCCCATTGAAATATAGCAATTGTAAAAGAACTAAACGCGTGATATGATAGAAAAGCGACAATAATACATAGGTGTAAGTCCATGGTCTTTGGTTTGTTTTCAATGGGTTTTCTATTAGCAGCACTAGACATACCCATACAAATTTTAAAATTATGAAACTCTCTTAGTCAACATATGGGTTAATACAACTTTTAATCACTGAAAGGTTAAGCATTTTTCAATTTGATCACTCAAAGTTTAAATGTTTCAAGATGGTCACCTAAAGTTTTTATTTGTTTCATTATAATAACTCGGTTAGAATTCTCACATTTCGGTCAATCTAAATGCCTATGTGGCATTTTGACCGTCAACTCCAATTGACTTCTTGTTTGCGTGGCTTGACACTTGCCCACATGTGGGAAAAAAATTTGCAATACAAATTTATTAATCAAAAAATGTTTTAAACAAAATAAAAACTAGAAAAATTAAAAAAATCTCCCATCAATGCCGTTACCCCCTTCTCCAATCTCCATAGCGCCATGTATGATCTTGAAGCCAAACAGCCACCACTTCACCAAGGGCACGACACTCACTTTGCTCGACTACTATGACCCAACCAAGCTCCAGATCTCCAAGGACAAAGTGTACCGAATCAGACACAAACCAGTGTTCGACCTTAAATTGTGTGTTGACGAAAAAATGGGTTTTAATAGGTTAGGTGTTGAGGTGTTCCGCACTGAAAGATGCCATCGTGCGCTGAGGACTTGTGGTCCATTAAGAGGCTCAGAGAGAGGACTATAGTGAAGGGTCTTTCGGTGAATGGACAAAATCACCTCTTGCCATGTTGGTGAATGGACAATCTAGAGTTGAGGGTGATTGTTGTAGCTTTTGCACAAAAACAAACCCATCTCTCCGGTCATTTGAAATTGGCACCCATTGAAGATGAAGGAAACTCAATACCCAGATCGACTAGAAAGTTCTAAAGTGTTTTAAAGGAAGCAACTTTAATTCATTGGAGATGGATTTCAAGGGAGAGATTCACGAAAGGACGGGTAGGGTTTCTTATTTGAGGTGATTGTGGCCACATCATCCACGTTTGTCCAGTCATCACGTCGTCTAGCACATAGTCACAAATTAACGTTGGTCTTGACGGTCAAAGCGCCACATAGGCGCATAGACTGATGGAAATGCGAGATTTTTGACCGAATAACCATATTGAAACAAATAAAAACTTTAGGTAAGCATCTAGAAATATTTGAACTTTGAGTGATCAAATTGAAAAATGCTTAATCTTTCAGTGATCAAAAGTTGTATTAACCCGTCAACATATACTAAAAGCCACCGTAGAATATGCACGACAAAGCTGCGAGCTATTTGTGTTTAGCACATGCCTGCATTATTCTCCAAGTCCATTAATGATGGCCAGATATGCACCACCATATCTGCAATGGCACATCCAAACTAAAGATTCAACAAGAACATAGCAAAAGGAGCTGAATTAACAAAATAGAAGATATACTCTGGCCTCCTTGGTCATTCTCAGGTCATTAAAGCTCCGAAACAAATGCATATTTCATGACAAGATATATTTGTTTGCATAATAACTCCAACCATCTTTCCCTGAACCAGCTCAACAATAAGTACAGCCAGAGCACTTGACTAGCTTAATCGACAACCCCAGCGCTTTGGCTCAACGATAGAGAGACTAGTATTTAGAAGCTAAAACAAACTACTTGTATTCTCAATGCATTCAGAACAAAGATCCGGAGACATGTAATAGGTATTAGCAAGAATATTCTGGACAGCAAAGCTTCAACGTATAGTTACCTTAGTTCAACCGAATGGCACAGCATAGTACCTCTGGCAGACATGAATCTGCAGTGGCCAGCAGAAGAAAATTTGTTATGAAACAAAAAACACAGATCAAGATAACCAATCAAGCTCTGTTTATCAGCCCAAGGAGTAAAGACGTTAAAAAATATATTACTTTGCATAAGTAACAAAACTGATCTCACTGATGCGTCCGATAACGACTGAAAGTAAACTCGGACCTTAGGACATTTTCAAGATCAAGCTCATCTTATCTGTTTGAGAATTCCTTCAAAGGGCATCGTCACCTTTCACGAGCTCTCAGCAAATCAATAATTACATTCAAAAAACATATGTTCAGAATCAAATGAATGATTACCATTCAAATAACAAATGAATGATCACATTCAGAAAAACAATCACATTCACATTTACAAAGAAAAAATTTATGTTCAGTAAAACCAAAAGCAAAAAAAGGTCAAAAAAAATCACACCAAGAAAAATATAACATCTGAAAACCCAGAAACCTCAATCAGCTTTGCTTCTAAAATGTCCGCAACCCAACAACCCGGGCATCAACTTTTAAGTTAAAACTAGGTTTCATGCGAGCCAACGAACCCTTTGTTTACTATGCACATCTAACCATCTTAAAATATAGAGTCCAAATACTGGTTGTGGTGCTTCCTCTTAAACTCTAACAAACTACCATAAGTGCGGTCGGCAACACCAACAAATAGAGCCTCCGCATCAGGGCTGAATGATATCCCAGCAATCTCCCCAAACAGATCAATCTCCTGGGACTTGACATACCCAGCTTCTGTATCAAAGACATGAACGAAGTCGGCAGGCTCAGCCATGGCCAAAAATCTGCCATCAGAGGTGAACTTCAAAGCTCTAATTGCCCCCATATTACCCTTCAACACAGCAAATGATTTGGACAAATTCCTTATGTCCCATAATCTACATGTTGTGTCTTGACTTCCAGTTGCCAAAATTCTGCCATCTGGGTGCCAAGCTGAAGAAAAACAATAGTCCAAGTGCCCCTTAAGGTTCCCAGTAACTTTTCCAGACTGGGCATCGGCAATCAAGCAGTCTGCACTGTCACCAAGCACTGCAAGCAGTTTTCCGTCGGGGCTAACAGAAGCATTGTTCACTGACCATTCAAATGAGAAACAATTTGCACAAGCAAATTTCGCAGTATCAAAGATCCTGACTTGAGCATCGTTGTTTGCAGTCATAACCCTCAATGCACCGTTGGAGTTGTGGAACACATCTACAGCATTTGTTATGGCATTTTCATCCGTAGTTATCTTACAACAGAATGCAACTCCTGGCTGATTCACATACTTGCAGATAAGCTCTCCCTGGAAACCACCAGCCACCATTAGATTCCCTCTGACAGCCATGGTGCTTATCTGTACTCTGGAAAGTGAAGGGGGTTGGGACAACAAACCAGGCTGTTTCTGCACAAAATACCGCATAACCATTAATACATCCTCATAGGCGATTGGCAAAGAGTCCCACATAGATCATGTTTCCGATAAGGTAATTACCAGTGTGGGAATGATTGGTTTAGCCACATTGAGTACTTCTTCGCCTCTCCTAAGTATGGAGGACCAATGCATCACAGAGAAGTTTTGCATGAGGTAGACATCATGCTTTGATGTAGCCCATAAAAGATTCCGCAGCTACAGAGAAAGACAACCAAATAATTGGCCCATCAAAAACAGCAGTCAACAATTCAAAAGGGCAGGCTGTATAAATGCTGTTCATCTTGAAAGAAAATGATAAAATTTATGCATATGCATCAATCTTCAAATGCAGAGACAAATTTCCAATATACAGAAAATCATTAGAAGATGAAAATCTGTAAAATGTTCTGATCTTCCCAAATTGAAAATTGTCGTTTCAGAAAATTTCAGAACCAGATTCCAAAACAGTTTTATTTCAAAACCAACTACAATTATAGAGCATCAAACCAACCCCAAACAACTAAGAAAAATGCTTATTTTTCTTATAGGATTCAGATGAAATATTAAACAAGAGGATTCACAAATAAAAGCGCCAATGCTACAACTAATCCATGAGTTGTTAAAGCTTCCATAAAAGCTAGACTAATCAATAAGGTCCCTTGCATTTTTTCCTCTGCCTTGGGCTCTCGCAATGCCTTCTGCAGGTTGACCAGCAGCATTCCCTTGACCAATCCCGTGTCCTAGTGTGCATACACCATAAATAAAACACCAGTAGAAAATCATAGATTTGGAGTGAAACTTGTTAATGGATTCATGTTCTTGCATTACTCCAAGGAATGCCACAACCACCGACGAACTATGAATATAACAATTGGCGACCAGAAAAGGCACCAACCTTATCAGGGGTTGCATAAATCTAATCCTATTGCTGATTTGTATGTTACAGACCTTGGAAACTACACGTGCAGTCACCAACCAAAGATTCTAGAGATTGAAAGAGCGATTAAAAATACACCTCATGGCTCCCTCAGGATTAAAAAAGAAGGGAAAGAAAAGCAAAACAAAATGAGCAGAAAATGAAATATACTTCCAATGGTCCCACTAAAAAAAATGAAATACAAAGACAACTTAAACACACAAATGAAGAGCAAAGCACAAATGCAATGGCCAAGAAATGGAAATAGAAACGCAGATAATATAAATGAGTGAATTTCAAAAGCCACAAAAGACAGTATCTAAATCATCTTATAATGTGCTTGTTGTATCAAGCATGCAGAAATGTAAATTTCTATTTTAAACTAGGTCTCCTATGAGCAGGAGATATCTACACTAAGCAACAGGAACTGCTAACAGAAACCTCTAAAATGTTCAGATTTCTCCCTATCATACCATATTAAACGTGGCGCCAGCATCTCAGGCAACTTCCACCTGCTTAAGACGGAAATAAAAAGAGATGGCAATCCTAAACGCCACAGAGGGTTAAAGTGATAAATATCAAATATCTAACAATCAGCACACCCCATAAAGTTGCAACATAAAAACACAATTGAATAAAAATCACCCTGGTAAATACTTTACCTCAAATAGCAATAGCAGATTTTCGCTTGCTCAATACAACAAGTAAAAAAAATCACGTTCACTAAAAACTCAACTCTCTTTTATGGCAAAACATGAAGAAAGATTTATGCAGTTAGCTCTAAACTGAATCTAACTTCTCCGGCTCATCCAATATCCTAATGATCAAAATGATAAATGTGCATGCTATAATGGAGGAATGCAAAACATAGAGCTCTAGACTGTAGAACCGTATAGCTATACAGCAAGTGCATAACTACAAAGCTCTACATATAGAAGGTTGACTAGGATCACACTACAGGAGCATGCCATGCCCATATATGTATATATCTAATTCATGCAAAGGATATCCGTGCCCAAGTGAGTGCATGTTTCTGTGCGTGATGCCACAAACATTGTGCTTATACATAATGGCTGTTACTGAGAACTTTTATTCACATAATCATGCATATATCTAAAGAATGCCAAGTCATACCATCGTCCATGATGCATCAATATCCATTACTTGTCAACAAATCCTGTTCATAAGAAGACTCTGGCACCAATTCAAGATTGTACCTTTGTAAAATTAATATTTCAATTATTATAAAAATTTGAATAAGAAGCATCCTTCACAAATCTGCAAAAAAGGATCCAATAAACATAAACCCACCACTTGATGACATTAGGAACATCAGCATACTTAAAATGAGTATAAAGAAAGCCAAATCCAAACACGGGAGGGCATAATCTAAAATTATAAATATTTGAAAAATGAGATATTCAGGGACAAAATTTTCATCATAAAACAGATTGCAAAACTACGCCCCTCAACTTTGAAAGGTCATCCTAATTTTTTAGGCCAGAAGCCTTGATAGAAAATTTTAGAACTTGGAAAAATCAATTCAGATGCTATCTTTGTTTGGCAAATAATTAAGAAAAAGCCGTCTTACACCTAATCTAAATGCACAGCTTCAAAAGTTCATACCTTTGAATGAAGGACACTACAACAATCACACAAAAATATATCCATAAAGGTAGCAAAATTATCACAAGACCTGCAAAACTATGAAACTACACATAAATGGGCTGAAAGAACATGAAAATGAGGGCTACTAATACAGTGACCAAAAACGCCATCACCGAACCTTATATGGTCTAGCAATTGGCATTACAAAAGAAGAAGGTATGAAGCAAAGATCTTAGAAGTTGAAAAATACATTTTATAAAGTTGTGTTAATTCTAAATAAGTATGTATCATACAATTTTTGTCCTATGAAGCAGAAAATTTGAAAGAACCTGTGCAAGATTGATGCATGATAAAATACGTAGTCAAAATATCAAACAAATGTTATCGTATGGTACAACTCAAAAAAATATAGAGCTTGTGAGAAAAAAAAAGTATCAGAAAACAGTGATGGCTGATGACAGAACAATAAAGAATCCGTGCAAAGTCTCTACCTGGAAATGAACAATTGTTGATTTCACAATCCTTGTGTTGAACTGGAAGTCATAGAAGGTCTCCCCCTTCTCTACTTGCAAGCACTCCTGTTATCAGCAGATACTTAGCATTCCCTTTTGAAAATAACAAATCTCACAAAGAAATATTCAAGTGTTCCACTTGTGAACATGACTGTCCATAGATAATTTAGTAACAAGTTAATAACCAATCATATGATCAAGTGTTACTTATTTCACTAGGAGGAGTAGATTTCATGCCTTCAAATCTCTAGGCAACAATAAGACATTCGTCAGTGGAAAATTGTGTCATTATGGGATGGAAATCTCACGACTAAATCCAAAAGCTAAGTGAAAAAACCCAAAAATGAGGACAAAGACATTTACCACCCATTGATATTCCCAAGAGTAGAGATACTTAAGAAGTTCATTTAAAAATATAACATATCTTGTATCAAACTTGAAGAGTCTTCTTCCCTTAATCAATATTGATCTTTGATTAAATAAATAAGTACCATGCGCAATGACTACCAAATCCATACAAAAATTCCATGAACAAACCTATTGATCTTTGACAGTAAAAAGTCAGGATAACAAAAGTTGGTGAATCCACCTTGGGTATAATAAACTAACCTTATTCAGCTCCGTACGAGAGTGGGAAAGGCTCTCGTAATTCTTGTACTGCTTCAATCTTGTCTCACGGTACTTATCTCTGGAAAAATTAAGCCTCTCCCAAGGAATTCCCTGAATATCCTTTCCATTTCTAGCCTCTAGAGCGGATGTATCAGACTTTTGCTTACTCTTTAAAGGCCAGACATAACAGGACCAACTTCAGTACTAAGTACTAACAGGAAACTTCAAGCATAACATAGTAACATACTGAGCTAAACTCCAATGAAAAGTAAACTAATACAAGTCTTAACTTTGACAAAAGAGGAAGTTACCTGCTCAAAATCATCTTCAAAGTCGGAGTCAAAACCGCTGTCTCTTTGAATTTCTGTATCCCCAACGGGTTCATCATCGGATTCGACCATATCATAATAATCATCAACAATGTATTCAAGATCGTCGTTATAGAAATGAGCCATTATCCTGCAATTTTTAAACTCAATTTCAGTCTCACGATGGTCTATCAAACAAAAAAAGTCCCAAACTAGTTTTAAAACGACGAAATGGTATATGATTACTAAAACAACATTGTACAGTTAACAAAAGCATAAACAGAATGGGAATAAAGAATACCAATAAACAACTACATAAAACAACCAAACAGGATCACAGTGGATGAACAGAGTCTCCCTGAATGGAAAACAGTAGCTTCATAACATACATATATAGCGACTAAAAACAGTATGCATACTCTTTTACGTTCAACACGTAAAGAATATTCAATTGCAACTAGGGGAAAAAAAAAAGCACCAGCCTATAACAATATACAACCTGCTCTAACAATAGGCCTAAAACACGACGATTAAGGAAACGACATCGAAATCCAAAATTACCTCCGAATTTTGAGATGCGAAGACGTTGAATAGCAAATAAAACAAGAAAGTATGTAGCAAAAGCTCAGGCCAAAATGGCACTACAGCGCCAGAGAACAATCAATCTCCAACGATTTCTCGGGAAACAAACGGAAATAGAGAAACAATATTATCGCTTCTCCAAGAGCGGGTTAGGCCTGAGAATTTTTCCGGTTGTAAAGTAATCAAAAAGAGTAACCGACGTTGATGAGTCTCTCCGGAAAGACAAAACGGAAGAGAAATATCTAGAGCGAGGTTTGCTAAAAGAGCACAGAAGGCATAGCTCCTGGTGTGCTACTTATAATGCGAGGCCAGAGCGGCTGAGAGTGATTGTGGGTCCTACACATAGGCTGGGGGCTCCACTCAAACCGACCCCGGTATCACAGTATCAGGACCCATTTTCAGTTTTCACGGCCTTTAATGCCCCGGGCTTTGATTGGTACATCTATCATGTAATTACAGTTTGATATTTTTGGAATAAATCAGGAAAATTAAATCTTAAAGAATATTTTCATTGTTTTGGAATAATAATATGATTCCGATATTTATAGTGTTATCAAAAGTTATAGCGTTACTATTGCAAAAATAGATTCCAATACCATGTATTATATGACACAAGTAGTAAGAAATATTTGCCTTTACAATTTACATCCACTTGAAAAAGTAATATCAAAGAATTTTCTCTCTTTTATTTCACACATGTTATAGAATTTTTTTTAATTATTTATAAGCCAACATTCCACATATATAAAAATATTAATGGTTTGTTTTTTTTTACTCATGGACTTTGCATGATTTTCAAAAGTGAAAAAGATATGAGTTGGGACGGTTACAATTCTTTTAATTATAATTGGCTATAATTATCTCAAAATCATGTTAAATCGTGGATTTTTTCTTTTTACAAATAACACATTAGGATTTAACGTTTAGAATTTAAGATTTAAGATTTAAGACTTACTAAGTACGTTACAGAGTAATAACATAGTTGGTTATATCTTTACATTTAAGGCGGATGATACTAAGATTGGGAGTTCGAACCAGCTACGAGTATTTCTATGTGGTTTTCCTGATTTTGTGAGTTTGCCCATTTCCGAAGAGAGATTAGGAGCCCCATTTTTTCTTGCATGTGCTTCGCCCCAGTCTTATATATTGTCAGTGTGGTGCGGACTATTATAGTTGTCTAAGATTTACGCTCAATTAACGATCTGAAGGGCATGCAGGGCAGAGTGCTCGATCACTAAAAAAAATTTTAGGACTTACCAAACAAAAATTAAGATTTTCCTTCTAAATCTACTATACTCTAACATTAGAAACACTAAAATTCACAATCACACATTTTAAACCATAATTTAACCCACTACATTCTAACATTATAAACACTAAAATTCTCAAGCACACATTTTAAACCATAATTTAACATGTTTTTAAGGTAGAATTGTGACCAATTCTAACTAAAAGAATTGCAGCATCTTAAAATCATTGGATTCTTCCTCTTTTAGGAATGCTATCCTTTTATTTTAGGAACTGCTATCTTTTTATGATTCTTTGAAGGATTTACTTCAATGAGAATAGTTTCTTGTTGATTCTACTACTTCTAAAACAGGCAAACTAAAACATTGATGGATTGTTTATCTTTTATTTAAGGCATGCTATCTATTTATGATTCTTTTTCTATATACTTGTTCAACGAAATTTGTTAAATCTACGTCGTTTTTTATACATGGAAGAATACTAATTGGACTATACATATATAAGTATAATATCAGTCATAAAAATGAACTAATATTTTGAAAAATTAATTAATATTTTTGAAATATTGAGGCGATTTATATATGAAATATACATGGTAAAGACTAATAATTCTACGCCACAAAAAAATAACAATTATGCAAAAAAATGGTGGGGCTTTTGATCCATTGAAGCCGGCTTAGGGTATAATTGTAATAACAATGACAAATATCTCAATCTTCTCGCGCTCATTTCCTTGACTTTGGAGTTTGGAGTTTGGCCGGTCGCGGTTTGACTACGGCCTACCGGTACACTATGTAGACTCGACAACAGAGAAAAAGAAGAAGAAGAATATACTTGACAGCTGTCAGTTGCAAGCCCGTAACATAATTAACAATTAAAACACACAGTGATCTTCACAAGCGCTCACGTGCAGGTCCACGTGGTTGGCTAAAAAGCACTCACTTCAAAATCTTGTCACTCTCTCCTTCCACCACGTGGCTTAAAAGAAGATGACTGGCGGTCTGTCTCGATTTTCCCGTCTTTAACAACATGGCGACTCTGACGGCGTTAACTTAACACAAAAAAGCCGTTACGGTAACCATGGTTAGCTTTCTCTTATTGGATTGAGGAGAGATCCAGTGTCAAAAAACACGTAACTCTTCCGGTGGACACCTCCTAACCTTCAGATTAATCTGATGGCTAAAATAATAATTTCATTTATTTTACAGCACATATTACAACTAAAAAAAATCTAAGTGAATCTCCTCTCTCATCCCCTTCTCTTCCACGCCATCTCTCACTTTAATTCTTCTTTCTCAAATCTGATTCTCGAGTTTTTTAAGCCGTCATACTAATCTGATGGCTTAGGCTTAACACAGGAGGGGTCCAGTGTTAAAAAACATTGGACCTCCCCCAGATCTAGGGATGACAATGGGTCGGGTACCATTCCAATTAGGAAATATCAAAACCGTTTCCATTTAAGATACTCTATACCAAAACCGTTTCAAAACCATTTAAATTTCCAAACCCGGAACCGTTACATAACCGTTTACCATCGGGTATCCATTTACCATTTAACTTTTAATATTTTTATTTTTTTCTTTGATGATTATGTTAATATAAATTAATATTGAGTATGATTTATATTAATTATGATTTTATAATTCAAATTAGTCTAATTTATAGTTTTATTAGTATGTTTCTATAAATATATATGTTTTAATATGCTTTATCATGTTATAATTTAGTATCCTAGTAGTATACCTTTATAGATGATTTATAATATTATTACTATAATGAATCTTTTTATTAAACGGTTCGGGTACCCTAAACCCGGCATCAAAAACCAAACCCGACCCTAAACCATGACGGGTTTGAAAACCAAAACCAAAACCGTTTCCAAAACCTATAGGATCGATTTTCGGGTTTTAAATGGATCAGATACCCTATGAATAGTGCTCGGATCGGTTTTTTTTACCATCCCTACCCGGATCCCTCTCCCTCTCTTTTGATCTATTGAAGACGGCTTAGGGTATAATTGTAATAATAATGACAAATACCTCAATCTTTTCGCGTTCATTTCCTTGACTTTGGATTTTGACCGGTCGTGGCTTGACTATTGGTACACTAGGGTTGCATTTGGTAAGCAATTTTGTCGAGCATTTATGCTAGTCTTTAACATAAATCTTATGTTGCTGCCAAACAACGATATTTCGACACCAAGTCTGAGACAATTTTTGTAGCATATTAGTGTCTTTTTGAAATACTCTCCAAGAGGACCATTTTATTAGCATTTTCCAATAAAGTCTAATTTTGTCCTTATCTTTTTATTGTTATCCTCAAACTACCCTTAAATTATTTGTATTTTATAAGTTAATTAATAAATTATCTGTATTTTAGAAATTAATTAATAATTTATTTTAATTTTATAAATTAATTAATTATCTTTATTTTAATTAATTATCATTATTTTATTAATTAATTTTATTTATTTTTACATTTATATGCCCCTTATAATTCAAATGCATAATACTCTTGTATGTAATTTGTCACAAAATGTTACACAACATAAATATTATCAATAAAAATTGAATTAAACATTATCAACTATTCATATAACATATCTACAACTAAAATTATCAAACATTTTTGTTAGCATATTTGCTACTTCTAATATTTTTTACCAGACGGATCATAATTAGACTCGACGCCAGACAAAAGAAGAAGAAGAGTATACTTGACAGTTGTCAGTTGCAAGCCCGTAAATAATTAACAATTAAAATACACAGTTGTCTTCACAAGCTCTGACGTGCAGGTCCACGTGGTTGGCTAAAAGCACTCCCTTCAAAATCTTGTCACTCTCTCCTTCCACCACGTGGCTTAAAAGAACATATGACTGGCGATCTGTCTCGATTTTCCCGTCTTTTTTAACTGGCGACTTTGACGGCGTTAACTTAACATAAAAAGGCCGTTACGGTAACCATGGTTAGCTTTCTCTTTTTAGGTTGGTAGAGGGTCACCACCCATAGTCCTTTAAAAGGATAGATCCGTGACGGAACATGGGCCCCAGTCGAGCCCACTTGAGGGGCTTCAATTGTCGTTTTGTACAAATTTGAGAAAGTACAAGAAATGACAAAATAGATTTTGCCATGGACTTTGCTGGCTGAGGTTTGACTACACTAAACCTTACATTTGCGTTCACACATATTTTTCATGTGCTTATGATATGCGTAGTTTGTGAATTAATACGCAGTTTGATAGGTTTATTTAGTGCATGCTAGAAGGACATTGACAGCGGTCTCAACGTACCCAAAAACACAAAATAGAGGAGAAAACAAAACACCTTAATCAATATTCAACATCATTGCATTGTCGCTAACTCTGTAGCAATTTTTAGTTCTCAATTGTGGTTTGATTACGCTATCCTCTAAAATTGAGTTCACACATCTTCCATATACTTTTCTGATATGGGTAGTTTGTGAATTAATACGCAACTCGATGAGTTTACCTAATACACACTTGAAGATATTGATAACAGGTCTCATTGTATCCAAAAAAAACACAAAATAGAAGGTTAAACAAAGCGCCTTAATTAATCAGTTCCCAACATCATTGCATTGTCGCTAGCTCTACAGCAATTTTTAGTTCTCAGCTGCGGTTTGACAGCACTAAACCCTAAATTTAAGTTCACAAGAGTTTTTCATGTGTTTTTTTGGGTATGATTAGTTTGTGAACTAGAACATAACTTGAAGAGTTTATTTAGTGCACACTCGAAGGATATTCACAGCTGATCTCACAGTGCCCAAAAAAAAACAAATAAAATAGAAAACAAAGCGCCGTAATCAGTATCCAACATCATTATTGCCACTAGCTCTGCCGCAATTTCTAGTTCATGTCATGGTTTTCAACGTTTCTGAAACCAGGGAAGGCTGCGAATGGGTGCCAAAGGTAGAAGGAGACAAAGGTAGACGTGCTTACAGCATTACGTTGCAGTTAATATATATGTCACATCAGGTTGTATTATTATATATATAGCTCTTTCACTTTGATATATTATTGTCTTGTCTCATGTGTATGTATATTATGAGGTAGTGTTTGGCTTTTCTTTGGGATGCTTGTTCCTTGTTATTCAGTCTTCTTCGTAACTATTACTAAATTATTGCCTTTTAAAAAAGAGAAGAAAAAAGAACTTCTTTTAATTACTTTAGATTATTTATATAGCTTGATAGTGGATCTTTTTCATTTTAATTAAGAAGAAATAATTTGAATTTTATATTCATTGATCAATTTATTTAGTTTAATGATTATCTATGATTAAATCAACAAGATCATGCACCAACTCCTTAGTTAACCAAAAAAAATCAAAATTAATTAATTAATGATTTAAACAGGAAGACAAAGGCACGTGAAATGCATGCGTTAAGGCAAAAATATGCAGACAATTATAATATGTCCTTTTGTTCTATACTTTACAAGTTCCATCTTGCAGATTAAAGAAAATGAATAATAAATCAATTCCAATAACCAATGTTTTCTTTGGACTGTAGAATATCTTTTTTAACTTTTTGTTCCAAGGTAGCACTCAAGATACTATTCCTGGGTTAATTATACTTTTCATCACTGAAAGATAGGGATCGTTCAGATTTGCTACAGTATTGGACAAGGTCAAAACTGATTTGGCATTTGGTCAACTATTGTAACATTGGATGTGCTGATGTGTATGATGACTTGGCGTCCAACTCAGCAAATGTTGATGTGCCATTTAAAAAATTAAAAAAAAAACTTATCTGAAATAATATCTCCCTCTCTCTCATCTCCCTCTGCAACTTTACTCTCTCTAACCTCTCCTCTCTCTCTTTCTTATTTCTCTCCCCAGCTTTCTTAGTAGCTGCATAGAGACTCGCAGCCCCTGTAACCAAAACAAAGATCCGATTTTGCGATCGGATTTGGGCGGAGGCCTGGATCCACTTCTCCCATGAGCCCCCGCCCCGCCCCGCCCCAATTGTAGATCCGCAAAGAGCGACGAGATGGATCCGCCGAAATGTGAACAAGAGGAGATTTGTCGATCTTGAACTTAGCTGTTTTTCGTTGTTGTTTTTGCTTGTCGGTCTATTTGTGGGAACAAAGGAATCTTTTGGTTTCTTGAGAGATGGGTTTTCCTTCTTTGTGAGTGGGTTTGCAGGTTTAATGGATAAAAGAAGAAGAAGATTTGATCCTCTTTGAAATGGTGGGATACAAGAAGAGTCAAAGAACTGTAAATTGTAATGTTCGCATTGAGGGATAGATTCCAATCGATAAACCTCCGCCCAGAAGAACACTAGAGAAGGGAAGGAGAAAAAATAGACAAGTATTTTATTTTTATTTTAAAAAAGAGAAAAATATTAAATGGTGCCATATAAACCTATATTGATTATAGATTATTTATTTAATGCCACATCAGCTGTAAGCCTGACCGAAACTGTTCAAAATCTGCCCGGGTTAGTAGTTTGTCTCATTTTGAAAAATGGGTGATGACATTGTAATAAAAAATCTTTGGATGTTAAAAATGAACGACCGTTATCTTTCGATGATGAAAAGTATAATTAACCCTATTATTCATTCTTAATGCCCATTTCCCCATGCTTTTTTAATTATAATTATAATTTTTGACCTAATAAATTATCATTTTTCTTTCATTATAATATAATATAATATTTGGTAAGAAGAACTGTATATATAGTGTATATTAGAGAATAATTCATGTCATGTCATGTCGCTATTAAGATTGATTTACTCAATCCTTACTTTTGTTTGTATGATTTAGTTTATTCAATTCATTTCCATTAAAAAATAATTAGTAAACTTGATTTACTCAATTTGAATTTATTTAATCTCAAATTGCAGCAAATTCATTGTAAAATTTCAATAGAAAAGCTATTCTAATATATATGCAGCCATGATGGGTAATTTGAGCCTTCAATTGTCTGTGACCGACCAATAAGTCAATTTGTGGAATAAAGTGACAAAAGTAAATCTCTTTAAGAATAATAAAAAGAAAAAAAGAAAAGAGCGGAACAGGTGGGAATAAAGGGGAAAAAAAAACATGATAAGATGTCTTAAGAGAGACTATGGACAGAGAATCAAAGGGGCAGATTGCAGAAGCAGCCCTAATTAATAATAAATAAATAAATAAGTAAAAAAGAGTTCTCTAGATGCATGTTAGAAGATTGAGGGTTTCATGTGTTATGACTGAACCGCATCGGTTGGGACAAAGCTCATCCTCGATATGCATGTGATATATTAGACTTTTTCTTAATTCAAGTGAGTTAGGCTTTGTCCTATGAGTTGGGGAGAAACAAAGTCGTCCGGCCCGTGCGAGTCCGAAGTATTTTTAGAAATCGAATAATCTAAAGTGAACAACATTATTGATATGTATGGAGGTGTGAATTTCTGATATCATGTGTGGTAATTAGTACATGACAACACTAAACGCACAATAAAATGATTCCTTAGCTTAAATTGTAAGAGTACTCGATGCCTTCACTTTCAATCTTTCCACTTGCAAAACAACTTTTTATTTTATTTTATTCCTCATCTTGACTTTCAGGTTTCAAGGTTTCTCACCTTCTTTCGTAAGCATAAAATGCTAACAAATTAATATTTTAAAATATTAAAAAACTATATATGTACGAAATCAAAATTTTTTTTTTTGCAATAAGCATAAAATGTACAATTTTTTTTATACCAGTAGTGATAAAATTATAATTAATTTAGTAATACCAGAGTTCAAATACAATTACAATAAAAATTTTCAAAAATATTGTTTATTTTCAATAAAAAAATTCTTATTGGACTACCACTTGGTGGCATATAAGCTCTAAATTAATGTTTATATTTTAAAGATTCAGTTATTGTGTTTATGAGAGCTACCATTAATGTTTTGAAAAAGTATAAATCGAACACTGGGACCTTTATACAAAATATTCAAATCCCATGGATCAGATTTATCAGTGCAGAGTAGTAAATAATAAATGATATCGAAACAAAAATAATTTTACCTAAGGATTTTCTCATGCAATGTATTTCCATTTGTATGGAATCTGTATCCTATCATCTAGGGTGGTAAAATTCCATTTTATTCGACCCAATTAATTAATTAAGTTTGAACGTAAGTTATACGTTGGAAATATGGATCTAAATACAAAATTTTTATAATCGGGTCCAAATACAGAAATTTTATCCTATTTATTTATCTTGACCCTAATTCGGATTAGAATATTGTCTGATTTAAACTAATTCAGACATGATCAATTAAGTAAATTCAATCTGAATTATGATCGTAAACACGTGTTATCGTTGGACTTGAAATCCATTTTTTTTCCACACCCATTATTATCCTATAGGTTTCACGTATTTTGATTCTTTCATTTTCTTATCCTAAACTTACATGCATGACTAATAAACTCGCATAGAGACTTAAAAGTCAAACAATCTATCAAAAGCTTACCTACCAATACTGTCAATCTACGTGAAAGAAACTCTGATTGATTGATCAAAGAAAAAGAAACACAGGAGCCATTTTAGGATCAGTATCATTCATGACCTATATTAATATATATCTCTCATTTTCTCGGAAAATGATTTCCAGTGAGGATGGATGGTGACTGCAGAAAACAGAGAATTAATTCAATTATTAGATTAGATATCACAATCCTAGAAACAGTTTAATTAATGTCATAGCATATTTCAATATTCCTCCACTAGATTCCAATAAATTAAACAAGATATTTATGCATATAAAGTTATAAAAAAAATTAAAACATTATTATAATTTCTTAACATTTTCAGAACTTTTGAGCAATCTTAATTAGCCAGTTGGAATAAGATGATTGCGACCCATAATTCTAAAATATATTAATTAAAAAGAGTGCATATAATCCATATTAAGCACCCATATATATACTATCATCAGCTTTCAGATACAATGATAGCGACGATATGATAGTAATAGTCATGATGGTGGGCTGAGAAACGACTAACTCCGACATTATTTAAGGAGTAGTAGATATTTTGTGATGGAGGCTTAAAAATCTTTTAGATGACAGCCAACTTTGATGGAATCTAATTTGCTCGTCTGTCTAATATTGGTGGACCATACCATATATATATTTATATGTTTTTTTTTTGATAAAGATATATATTTATATGTAATATCATATTAATATTTTGCGTGCATAATAGCAATATTCTTCTTTCGTTAGAGATGCATGTCTATGTAGTCCTTCACTTTTCATTGTTATATACGTATACACATATATACATGCGCGCGCACACACACATATACACCTTTTTTCCCCTTACGGAAAAAGCAATGCCTTTGTCTGAAAGTCTGTTGCCAACTCGACTATTTTTCTTTCTAGAGAGCAAGCTGTGTCTAGGTTATTCATAACCACTACGTGTTGTAAATGTCACCTTTTGACTACAATATCGTTTTATACATATAGTCAAAACCGTAAGTCGTCCATTAATTATCTTCTTAAAAATATATATATGGATAAATTATAAATCCATATAATTTGTTCAAAAATCGGAAAATTACGTCAGGATTTAAGAAAATATAGACTAGGGAGTAGGAACTACAGCAGATAATAACTCTTCCTCATGACATTCTTATCTCTTACAACCTTATCTTCATTACAACTACTTTCATGACTATCATGTATCTCTTGTAACCTCCGCACATTTGTTTGTTGCAACAACTTGTAAGCTAGACTAGGCTTATCTCTTACTTTGTTTTTATCTACTATTATTAGTCTCTGTGTATATTTGCATTAAACGTTAATGAGAAGTTAATTAAGATGGAGGATTTAGTTTTTATCAACCACGTGTCGCCCTATGTGTTAATAACCATAATTAACGGTTCTTATTACATATAGAAAGACGTGTCAACTACTGTTTACAAATTAATATTGTATGAAACAGATTAATATTGGCAGCAAAGGAGCTAGGCCATTGCAACAAAGATCCTGGTTGTGGCTCCATTTCCAGAAAATAAAATGATGAAGCCATTTTATCCTTAATAAAATCTTAACCAGAGAAGAATGGTTCCATGTTATTTGAAAAGTAAAAAAGAAAAAAGACTTTCATCTTTTGTCGGCAGGAAAAAAAATTTATACAATGATTAATGCACAAAAAATTGTACAAAGCAAGAATCTGCTGCTATCGTCTCAAACATCCAGAATGAGGGGCTTTTGATATAAACCATAACACCACAAATGAAACCAAAAGAGTAGTATAGGTTGCCAGAACATGAGATTCCCTAGCAAGAGCGCAATAGCTAACACTCACTCCTTTTCTGTCCTTGCCAAAGGTGGCGACAACGAATCCAGGATCATCCTTTGCTTTCCATGTCATGGCCGGAACGGTTATCTCACGAGTCCCATCTGAATGAGTGATATCACAAAATTCATGGCTGTGGGCACTGAAAATGAACCTGTAGATGAAAAAAAGCAGGCAGTTGTCATCTTAGAGGTGAGAAACTGAGACGACAACCAAATCCTTAGACATGGACACAGCAATTCCACACAGTCACACATGACTCACAAAGGGAGCCGGATTGATAAATATGCAAAAATTATAGAACCAAGCCTTGGACAAAGATGATCAAATTGGGAAAAAAAATACTTGCGTACATTTTCCAGGTAGGTAATTCGCATTATACAAACTTTATAAACTCAAGAAAAATAGAAAACCTTTTCCTTCCACAGTTTCTTTATAAGTCATCAACTACAATAAACTTGCCAAAATTTCAACCATAATAAATACGATACAGTTCAATAAAGCAATGAGACAACCAAAAAAAACAGAGAATGAAAGAGAACACTGAAGAAGGCAATTAGAGGATTCAAGTAAACAAGTTACCTTGGTCTCAGAGCCTGAAAAATATATTCAGTAGCATTTGCAGGAACAGTTTGCAACAAGTCATAGGGTCCAGCGCCAATGAATTGCCTGAATGTAAATTCAAGATAACATATTACATATGTAAAGGTTATAGAATACCCCTTCCAGCGCTAACACCACCCAAAAAATAATAAAAATTGAAGTCCTAGCATTCAGAGTGATCCATGAAGATTCAAGTAACAACAACAGAAGAGACGAGCACGGGATTTGGATTTAGTATCAGTGATCAAACTCACAAACTGTTAAGTGCTTATCACAAAATAATTATGTAAAGCAATATCCTTCTCTTGTTCTTATATGGTACAGTGAAGCAAATACGAAATCTACTTCAAAGAACAAAAATTATATATTTATATCAAACAATTGAATCTTTGAAAAGACAAGGGATAGCCATGAGATTTGCACCCACCTGCTGTCACATTTTTTAAAATTCTGCTGTGAATGTCTAGAAACACTCCAGGCATTGCGCCCGCCATTACAATGGTAATCGGCTCTGCGGTTCAAGGGAAAGTGAAGCAATAAGACAGGGCCAGATCCCGGTAACACGTCATTTTCTCTCAACTCAAAGTGATGAGATGTTTCTCTGAAATTATGGAATTCATTGATTATGCCGGCTGCACCTTCATTTTCCATTTGCAGATCTATGCTTTCCCTCTCTATCACTTTTTCTACACTAAACCGGAATTCATTGTTGTCACAAAGCAATGCCACAGCATTAACTGAGACGAAAGTAGTATTGCTAATTTCAAAAGCACCACAACCAGCAGAATCCAGCCCAGGAAAACTTGCAGCTAGCAACTGTACAAAATTTGCATCAAGCTCACCACATTCTCCTATATCCCTGTCACCCAAGACAACGTGAAAAGGAAGGCCAAGAAAGGGTCCCAGCATTTTGTGAAACTGATTAAGCACAGATACCCATTTACTTTTTGTCAACTCTGATCCTCTTGCAGAAACATCTCCCAAAACTATCAGCATATCAGGATTCAAACTTTGGAAAGATTTCTGCCTCAAAAATTGGTAAATCATGAGTGTTATGTTTCAGAAGTAAACATTAGTATCAATATCTTTTCTAAATCTGACAACTAAAATGAATCACCTGTAAAAGAACAGAAAAATTCCAATACTAGCATCGTGCTCTCTGTTAGCAGAAAATAATAGTTCTCACACTATGTAGTGAATCATAGTCCCCCAGATGCTTCTTAAATAACATAGCAACCACAGAGCTTAATGTCATCTTCAATAGTAAATTCAAAGCTCATCAAGTTGAATTTTCTTACAATGTCTTATATCTATTTACTGCTAATCATAATAAGAAAAATTGGAATATAAAACTATAATATAAATCAAAAGAAGAATCTTGATGAAGTCTGTAATAAGAAATTAAAGGAGGAGACATAATAAGAGATGGTGCATTATTGGCACAGTGCTATTCTAGTTACATAGGTGGGTATTAAAACTTAAAAACCCAGATACACTAACATTACTAACAAGTAATAACTCTTTCAGACAATAAAATAGCAATTCCAAATTTGGCGTAATGAGTACAAAAATAAAAGAAAAAAAATTTGTTACCCTAAAGAATTTGGACAAGTAGTAGTCCCTGAAATAGAGATCGAAAAGGCCAGCCTCGGAACCCTGCAAGTGCAAATTGGCCACTATCATCACCTTCAGGTCGTCCGAGCTTGCCTCCACTTTGCCCCTAGAATAGTCATCGGGATCCTTGCCGGGCACGATCTTGCAAGACGAAATTGAAGCCCACTCCTCGTAGAGTAACAGACACGATAAGCATAGGAGGGGCAACAGTGGCCTCCAATAGCCAAGGGCCATGGCCAATTTCTTGAGAAACTGATGACCGGAATCTAGGGTCCGGATTGGCCATTGCTGTTGACAGACTCCGTCATCGCGACAACACCGTTTTCCCGTACTAACTAAATTGGGCACGGTTTGTCGGACAGCGTTCCGGTTCGTTATGTCTCTACTTCTTTTTCCTTTTCTTTTTTAAATGTTCAAACAACGAAAGAACTTTCTACTTTCTAGTTCTGGATTGGGGTGGAAAAAAATTGGTTCTGAGTCGGTTTGACGGTTTCGGATAGAAATGTGATGTTTTCGAAATATATTACATTTACGGACTATAAACTGGATTAGATTTTAAACCAAATCTGAATTGATTTAAATTTGAACAAATAAATCGGATAAAATTTTGTGTTTGAACCCGATTTTAAAATAGAAAAAAAAATTGTGCTTAAAATCATATTTTGGACATATAAATTATATCCAAACTTAATTTAATTTAGTTCGAACAATTTGGATATAAATTTGCCAACCCTAGTTTTGGACCTCTAGTTTCCTCAGGGCTTGGCTTTGGGCGTTACAATAAAAGTTCACATGGGCCCGATCCAAAGCATCTTGTTCTTTTGTAATTAAAGGCCGAGTTTGTTCAAAGGCCCGTCCAAAAATCAAAGGAAGAGGGAAAACTTGTTACAAATTTATAATGACAAAATTGATGGAACATAATACTAAAATTTGAGGGGGTCTTTTTAACAAAAGATATTAACTCCTAAGTAAAAAGTAAAAGAAATGATAAATTAGGAAATATTTATAGATTTCTAAGTCACGTTGTCCCGACCGTATAAAATATTTAAAGGAAAAACTTGTATGATGTCGTTTTCACTCACCGGAAAATTTAGGACACATGTTACTCTTCTCTAGCCACTTGACAGTGCAATTTCGTTGGAAGACATTGTTGCATGACAAATCGGCCAAACATCATATGTGGCAGTTGCTAATAAAAAGGAAGTATTTTTAAAGTAAAGAAACACTGCAATAGTGCAGTTTCATAATGAGCAAATATTGAGTTGATGTCGTCATAATCATAAGATTATGATGTGGGGTGTTTTATATTTTTGATTTTATTGATGGGTCTGTGTGATTGAAAATTCAAAGACAATCCAGCATCCAGTTTCGTCTACCAACCCCCGCATGACTGGACTATTTATGCAATCCACCTAATTGTCTCTATCTAGAACGGAATACCCTTTCCTCCGTTGACCTAAAATCAATGGTGAACTTGTCAAGTATCTGATAAAGACTCCTCCTTTGCTGCTCTCTGTGGCTCCAATTTCTCCATCGATCAGGTTCGTTCTTCACATTTTCAGTACCGATCCAGTCATCTTGATCCTCCTCTCATTTTTTTTTTTTAAAAAAATTTGAGTCGAGTGCGTAGTTTGAGGAGTTTTAAGGGTTAGAGCCCATCTCTAACGCACGTCTTTATTATGATCAGATACTTCCTAGCTGATTTTTAAATGATCTTTTGATGCACGAACGTTTTGGATTTCTTAAATCTATTTGGGTGTATTTAATTTTGATTCAAGCAAGGTACTAGCTTTGTGCAAGGCCCTTATTAATGGGATTGAGTTAGAGAATTCCCAAGTGCTTTAATGGTGATAGATACCAGCTGAATTAGCTGTTAATTGTGACTATGTACTTTATTCTGGAACTATGGATAATCAAAATCAGGTTTTTAAACAAGCTGCTGTTCTACCCAATTTTATCATATGCTGCATTCCATTTTGGTGAAGACAGATTATTAACGGACATTTGGAACAACATCCTAAGATTTCATTCGTGTTCTTTTCTTTCTGTGGGAAGCTCGGACTCGCACTGATAAATGTTTGGTTTACAGGTAGTGCAGTACAAAAAATGTAGTTTTTCGTTTCCAGCTGCAATGCTTGGTACACTATTAGGCCAAAAAAAGTGTATCTAGGGTTTAGGATTAGATTCTTAGAATTGATAACATATTCCAGCTCAAGTTCTTATGAATATGATGGCGAAATAAGGCAGAAGATATTAAATGTAGATCTGGCAGTATGCTTTTACGCCCATTGCATCTTCCCTCTTATTCAGTACGCCGTTTGTATTTACTTCCTTTCTTTAAACTTTAAAGAACTAATAATAAAGTGAGACATATACATTACCAATTTGCAATAAGCCTTTATAAACGTAAATGTGGGCAAAGCATTGGAATGAAACTGGAAATATAGGTAAAGTAATTATTATGCTCCTGCTATTGATTTTACACTTGATTGCAGGAAGATTTCTCTTTAGCTATGAGTGCAGGTCTAAAAAAATCTTCTTCAAATGGATGTGAGAAGCTTTTAACATCCGAAGAGCAGCAGGCAAAGGTATTTTTATCTAACGTGCTCTGTGGCATGCATTGAAGATGGGAACATGTGGATGCCTTCTGACTATGAGGTAAAAATGTTTTATGCATGTGTGTTTGTCTCAGATTAATGAGGTGAGAAGGTTGATAGGGCCATTGCCAGATAAGTTGGCGATTTATTGTTCCGATGCATCAATCTCAAGATACCTAAGAGCACGAAACTGGAATATAAAGAAGGCTACTAAGATGCTGAAAGGAACTTTGAAATGGAGGGCAGAGTACAAACCGGAAGAAATTCGCTGGGTATGCTGCTGCTCTACTTTTTAGTTAATTTTAGCCTTCAGTCTGAACCATTTGAGCGTGATGTCGACAATGTTTACAATAGGCTAGCATGCCAGATGCTTTACTTCAGGTCGCACAACTACTCATGAGTTCTGACTTTTTCAATTTAGTATGTGAGATAGATCTCTTTCACTCTGTGCTTACTAGAGGTTAATAAATCTGTCGACTCTGCAACTCTGGAGGAAATTGTAACATGAGTTATTTGATTCTGTTTGTCATGTAGGAGGAGATTGCTTGTGAAGGAGAGACTGGGAAGATTTGCCGAACAAATTTTATCGACAAGCATGGGAGAACAGTTCTTGTGATGAGACCTAGCTGCCAGGTTTGTCTGATGGTCCTCCTTGCCTCAGTGTGAGGTGTTTTGTTTTGTAAAACTTCTACATCTTAGAATTTTCGTATTTGCTTCGTTTGTGGTAGACCTTTTATTTCACCCTAAAAGAGAGTTTAACTTTGTTTTGAGACCAAATAGTCTTATGAATCTGCATATTTCAAATTTCTGTTTTGCCTTTGAGTCTGCTGATAGGAGAATGATCACATGATTCCTCACTTGGGAAATGGGTTTTTGGCTTAAGGTGAAACTCATTAATTACAGTTCTTTGGAATGTTGCGCATATTGACCCTAATGCGGAGCAGACTGGGAAAACCATTGCTTATATCTCATTTGTACAGCAAGATAGGTTTGATTTAGATTGTATTGTTAACGTTAACATAAACTAATGGAAGATGAGATTCAATTCAAGATGCTTAGCTTTTTTGTGGGCTTAGTTTTGATCACATTCAAATTTGAATTGACTGCAGAACACAAAGTCGACAAAAGGTCAAATTAGGTATTTGGTGTACTGCATGGAGAATGCTATTTTAAACTTACCGGCTGAACAAGAGCAGATGGTTTGGCTGATCGATTTCCATGGCTTCAATCTTTCCCATATTTCGGTTAAGGTGACAAAGGAAACAGCCCATGTCCTACAAGACCATTATCCAGAACGCCTGGGTGTTGCAATACTCTACAATCCACCCAAGTTTTTTGAACCATTCTATACAGTAAGTGGAACTGTGTTATACTTGTCATCGTCACTAATTCTATTATTATTTCTCACAATATGCATAAGTTTCTGAATCATGATGATGGATATAGTAGCTCAGCCTTAGCCAACTATAAGGCTTTGACTGTCAACATGAATCAGGTTTCCTATTAGCGAGTATATTAATTCAGGCTGAATGGTGTACCATTCCTTTAGTCTAGGCATAAGAATTGATAGAGTTCACCGCTCATGAATATTTTCTTTTTAGGTTATACAGCCCACAAAATATTAATGTAACTCTGCTGTACCATGCTGGAAGTTGAGTTCACATTTTTATGTTGTGTTTCTGACTTGGATAATCATTGCATAATGCCAGAGTACATTCCATCTGACGACTGTTCAGTACAGTCTAGTGTTACCAATTATAGATCGCCAATGCTAGTTCATCATTAGTCTGCCATTTTGATGTCATGGCTTCATTCACTGCTCTATGTATTAGTCTGTTTTGTAACATTCATAATGTATAATTGCAGTTGGTTAAGCCCTTCCTGGAGCCCAAGACTTACAATAAAGTCAAGTTTGTTTACGCTGATGACCTCAACACCATGAAAATAATGGAGGATCTATTCAATATAGACCAGCTTGAGTCCGCATTTGGTGGAAAAGATACTTCAGGATTTGACTTCAATAAATATGCGGAGAGGATGAGGGAAGATGACAAGAGGATGCCATCCTTGTGGTCAAGCCAGTCTCTTCCCCTGGCAATTCCACAACCTACACTGACATCTATTACCGCGTCAAAGCCGGTCAACTTAGACTCAGATTCTATTACTGCATCAAAGCCGGTCAACTTAGACTCAGATTCTGATGCTTCTGATGATAATAAACTAGATGGTTCCAATTCTCATGGAATATATGCAAAAGTTGTTTCCTCAGATAACGATTCTTCGCCTGCTGATGGTGGGCATAATGGACCCAGTAACATACATCAGGATGAAATTGTCTCCCTTGATGGCAAAGCTTAAGCATTGTTTTTGGTTCAAGGTATGGTGCTCAGTAGCCTCAATGTAGCCCTGCTAACTAATTAACTATGTCAATTCATATACAACATTGATTCTTATCATGTTGAATGTTTAGCCGCATTGATCTTCAAGGAGGATTTTTCCTTCTAGAGTTACTCAAATGGACTTCACAGTTGTCGTTACAATGTGTCTCTCTATAACTATATACTTTGTGCCCGCGCCTGCCTGTGCGGTCATATTTATGTCTTATTATTCCCCCTTTTTTTCATGAAATGCCCTTTGTTCTGAGATAAATGCATCTTTAACATTGAAAAAAGGGGATTCATACCCTCCTCGTCTTTAATTTCAGATGCTGAGCTTAGCCTCATTGGTATAGCCGCTTGTGTTGTCTATTCCATGCTCACTTCGCAATATCCAGTCGCATATCGTCTAGATGTTTTGTTTATTAGAATAAAGCAGGTCTTCATATCCAAGTTCCCTTCCTAGAACTTCTGTTTCCTAAGCTCATTCTAGTTATGGGTACTTATGCAGTGTGATGTTTGCAGTTTGCTCGATCAAAAGCATTAAGCCATTAACTGTTTTTAACATGCAAGAGGCCGTTGTTCTGAAGCGATTAGTCAATTCCTGAATACCATTCAACCAAAGCCAGACACAACAAATCATGATGAAACGAAACAAAATATGCAAACCAAACCATTGATTTACTGATCAAGTTCTTAGACAGAGTCCTTCTAGCCTCAGATGTATGGGAGTAATATATAGCTTTATTGAGCAAATCCTTCTGCAACAACAGAGCAATTGTTCAGTGTTGAGATCAAAAGCAACTATAATTGGATCGAATAAATAATCTTCAAATGCAATCCAATGGAGCGCTCCATTAACTAATGATCCTATCGATGGATCAAAGTGATAGCCAGGGGAATTTATAATACTCTCACACCCATTCCTGTTTCTTCAGGCTATAAACCATCGTTATCAAATCACCACCTCCACCCTATAATCATCACCAACACCATCGTATCCAAAGCCTTGTACCAAAAAAGTATATTCAGGAGGATGGAGCAAGTCAAGGGGTATGATTAGGTGTTCTCCAGTTGCCATGTTCCAGATAATAAAATCAACTGCTATTCGATCATTCACATTACTGAAAGTACAACAAAGAGTTACCAATCCGTTGAATGAACCAATCAGGTCTATCCGTTCAGAAGACCTCCACCGAATCCAAATCCATTGATAGGAAGCGACTCGTTAAATAGTATTGCATAATCGGTTGCTTGGTTTTGAATTGCTGTTTTTCCATATGAGACTTGACGAAATCTGGATCCTCCACGAGAGATTTCCATGGCTTCGGCAGGCTTTTAATTTCAGATGTTGTGCTTAGCCTTATTTGAATAGTCAGTTGTGCTTTCTTTTCCAGGCTCACTTTGTAATGTTCAATCGCATATTCATCGACTGTAGGCGTTTAGTTTTTTTTTTTTTTGATAAGCCTCGATATATTGAAGGAAAAACAAAGAGAAACAAAAGGGCATTTCAGGTGATGGCCTAAACAGAGGAAAAGGGACAGTCCCCCAAATCCTGAATCCAAAATACAAGATAATAAATAAAAATATGACCAGGAAGCAAAAGAACAGACCAACAACAAAGACAAAAGTACAAAGAAAAGAAGGTGAAGATGACATGGTACGTGAGTATACATGTAGACTTATTAGCTTGCCATCCTTTTTTGCATATCAGATGTAAAGAGTCTGCAAATGATGAATGTTGACCAAAAAGATATACTTCCGATCAAGTAAAGGTGTTGAAGAGAAGGTGTAGACTCTTAAAAGGTTTTGTATGACTAATGTTTCCAGTGATGCAGCAGTTTCGACACTCAGAACCGTGATGGAGAAGATCTTCTTTCCTTCCTTCCAAGTAAGTGGTGACTTAGAAGGCCTGGTTAGTGAACATGAGTAGGGTGGTAGGGTGAAACCATGGTGGAGGCATCCCTATCCTTTGAGATTTCTTCATCATACGTGTATCTCGGCCCATGAGAGTTCGAAACCTCCTCAAACACAATCTCCACTTTCCAAAAGTGCTGTTAATCCAATCAATTACATCCTTTGGCACATAGAGGCACACTCACAGAAGAGAAGAAAACACAACCCAGCAACTCACAGGAGACTTTAATCACAACAAGAGAGCACACACACAGAAGAAGAAAACACACGCACCCAAGGGGAAGAAGACATAAGGTCTTCAGCCCAAAACCCAGCTGCTCACTTTAACCACAACAAGATAGCACGCTCACAGAAGAAGAAAACACACACACCCAAGGGGAAGAAGACATAAGGTCTTCAGCCCCAAACCCAGCTGCTCACAGGAGACTTTTAACCACAACAAAAACACACACACAGAAGAGAAGACACACACAACCAAGAGGGAGAAAACAGAAGGTCTTTAACCCAAAACTCAGACTTTAACCACAACAAGATAGCACGCTCACAGAAGAAGAAAACACACACACCCAAGGGGGGAGAAACATAAGGTCTTCAGTGTTTACAAGCAAACAAAATGCCAAATTGATATAGCATCTACACAGGTAATACAACCAAAAGAAAAATATAACTGCAAGATCACAATCTAAATGCAGCCATTGCTCATTTCTCTCTACGTTTTATTGTAGGCTTACCTCTAGTTCCTTTTGATCCCACAATTAGGGTTAGACTCTCTTCATAAACCATTGAAGCAAAATTCTCTGTACATAGGGGTGTGCATCGGTTGGTCGGTTCGGTTATTGACATATTTTTAACCTAACCAAATTTTTTCGGTTAATTTCATCCATTTAACCGAACCAATATTTTTTAGAGGGTTAACCATCGGTTCGGTTAACCTAAAATTTCGGTTTGGATTTCGGTCGGTTCGGTTAATTCCAAATATTTTGGGTCAAAGTCATGTTACTAATTTAGCATATAATATGATTTATAATGTTAGAGTTTAGGATTTATAATTTTAGGGTTTAAATTTATAACTATATTATAGTTAATAGGGTTTAGGGTTTACATTCATAAGGTTTTATAGGGTTTAGGGTTCCCATGTAAAAACAAACAAAAGGTTTAAGGTTTTATAGTGTTAGAGTTTAGGGTTTATATTATTAGAGTGTAATTTTATAGGTTTAGTGTTTTATCGGTTAGGGTTTAAGTTTATAACATGACTATAGTTATATAGTTAATAAGGTTTAGGGTTTACATTCACAAGGTTTTATATGGTTTAGGGTTCTCATTTTAAAAAAATAAACGGTTTAATGTTTTATAGTGTTAGAGTTTGGGGTTTATATTATTAGAGTATAGTTTTATAGGTTTAGTGTTTTATTAGTTAGGGTTTAAGTTTATAATATGACTATAGTTATATAGTTAATAGGGTTTAGGGTTTACATTCATAAGGTTTTATAGGGTTTAGGGTTCCCATTCAAAAAAAAAAAGGTTTAAGGTTTTTTATTGTTGGGACCTTTAACCTTAGAATTTAGGGTTTAATGGTTTTTATAGTATTTGTTTTCTCATATTATTAATTTCATTATCATATTTAATCTTGATAAATATAAATATATAATATATTGAAGGTGTTACATTACATGGTAAGTTACTAAGTTGGTACTTGGTAACATGAATTAATACTTATTAATTGATGTATATTATATTTATTTTGAATTTTTTATATAAGTATTAATAGATTTTTTTAGAAGAATATAAGTGTTAAATTATTAATATGTGGAAAATTAATAACATAATTATATATATTATATATTTATATAGTATGTTATATTTTCGGTTCGGTTCGGTTAATTTGGTTAATTTTTTATGTTAACCGAACCATTAACTGAAAACCGAAATACTCATAAACCTTTAACCGAACCGTCCAATTGGTTAACATTAACCGGTAAATTCAGTTAACGGTCGATCGGTTCGGTTCGATTAATCGGTTAAAACCGAATTATGCACAGCCCTATCTGTACAAGGAGTTTCAAATATCTGGACTTCTTCCTTCAATGATGGGTTGTACCAGTAAACTCTATTTTGATATTCTTCGTAGTCCATCAGCAAGAGGGTGTCATAACCACTTGTTGAAAAAACTAAAGGTCTTACGTAAATTTTCAGTCTTAGCGAGTAGACTTTGGTCCATGACTCTTTTACCATATACTCCTTCATCACCCATATATCAATGTCCCCCACATCATAATCATGGAAAACCAATATACAAAGAGAATCTCCCAAGACAGCCAGCTCAAGTGATTCGAGCTCGTCCTCCATACGTGGTAAGGGATCGTGGGCCATCATTGGTAGGGGTACCTTATGATATTCTTCAGTGTTGAGATCAAAAGAAACAATAATTCGATCCAATGCATAATTTTCGAATGCACACCAATGGAGAGCTCCATTAACTAGTGATCCTGCTGCCGATCGATCATCGAAATGATATCCAGGGGACTTTATAATGCTCCACACCCATTCATGTTTCTTCAGGCTATAAACCATCGTTACCAAATCAGCACCACCATCTCGGCCAGGTTTAAATGCTCTGATAACCTTATAATCATCACGAACACCATCGTATCCAAAGCCTTGTGCCAAAAAAGTATATTCAGGAGGATGGGGCAATTCAAGGGGTATGATTAGATGTTCTCCAGTTGCCATGTTCCAGATAATAAAATCAACTACTATTGCATCATCCAAATTACTGAAAGTACAACAAAGACTTACCAATCCGTTATATGAACCAATCAGGTCGATCCGTCGATAAGACCTTCGAAGCTTAGGCAGGTTGACAATTCTCGATTTGTCCAGCGAATCCAAATCCATTGCTAGGAAGCGACTTGTTAAATCGCATTGCAAAATCAATTGCTTGGTTTTGACTTTCTGTTGATCCATGTAAGACTCAACGAAATCTGGGTCCTCCACAAGAGATTTCCAGCGCTTCGATACGCTTTTGAAGCAAATAAGACTCTTCACTCGTAATCGGTAGAGAATGCTGATGATCAACTCCATCGGAAGAGAACAAGACATGATTTCTTTGATTCTACAACTTCTCGTCTTTTTGTTGGTTTTGCTTTTCTGAATCGAGTAAAAAACCTAGAACATAATGCTAATGTGAAGGAGCCTCGATCTACGCATATTAGGGTTTCTGAATTGAGTTGGGGGAGTTGTGCGTCAGTTAACTTGTCATTAAGTGATGGGCCGAAGTGAGTTTCTGGGCTAAAGCAAGTAATAGATTCATGGGTTTAAAACTATGGGCTTTAAAGGAGTTTCTTACTTGATATATCAATCAGATTGGACTTGCGCCTCTGAGGGGTCTTGAAAGGCCATTATTTTGTTTCGAGACGCAGTGATTACTTGTGATTTGTGGCTTTGTGCAACTGCCAAGTCTTTAAAGTGAAGCAGCATTGACCAAGTCTGACTTAGTTCTGGGTATCCAGCCACAACAAAATATAAATCATGCTGAAATCAATAGGCAATTGATGCTCTCTGCTTGCAGCAGTCACTTTTTAAACAAACTAGGCAAACCAAGCCATCGATTTACTGATTACTTGCTTGGACAAAGTCCTTCCCGCATCAGATTTATGGGAATTTTTTTTAGTTCCATTGAGCATATCCATCTCCTAGATAGAATGTATTGAAGCAACTAAGAGTCAGTACTGGCCATCAACTAACTTACATGATTGATGCGTTGCCCATATTAGTTTTGGCTGAGCAGTATAGGTTAATTAAGAGTCTATCAGATACTAAAAGCTACCAATGTAACAAACCCAAAAACCATATTCATCGACTGTAGGCAAACAGTTTTTACAAGCAAACGAAATGCCAAACTTATTTATCATCTAAAAAGGTAAAACAAACAAAGGAAAAATATGACTGCAAGATCTAAATGCAGCCATCGCTCATTTCTCTCTTTGTTTTAATGTAGGCTTACCTCTTGTTCCTTTTGATCCCACAATTGGCGTTAGACTCTCTTCATAAATCATAGCAGTAACAAACCTTGAACTAGGAGCCACAAATATCTGGACTTCTTCCTCCAATGATGGTTTGCACAAGTAAATTGTACTTTCTGATGGATTGTACCAGTAAGCTCTGTGTGCAAATTCTTTGTATTTCAACAGCAAGAGGGTGGTGCCATCACCACTTATTGAAAAAGCTAAAGGCATAGGGAAAATTTTGAGTCTTAGCGAGTAGACTTTGGTCCACGACTCTTTTACCATATAATCCTTTATCACCCATATATCAACATCCCCCACATCAACCAATATACAAAGGGAATCTCCCAAGACAGCCAGCCTAAGTGATTCAAGCTCGTCGGCGATCACATTCACTGGTAGGGATACCTTATGATATTCTTCAGTGTTGAGATCAAAAGCAACAATAATGGGATCCCATGCATAACCTTCGAATGCAAGCCAATGGAGGGCTCCATTACTAACTAGTGATCCTACTAATAGATCCTCGAAATGATAGTCAGGGGAATTTATAGTACTCCACACCCATTCATGTTTTTTCAGGCTATAAACCATCGTTATCAAATCATCACCATCACCACCACCACCACCAGATTTAAATGCTCTGACAACCTTATAATCATCACAAACACTATTGTATCCAAAGCCTTGTACCAAAAGAGTACACTTAGGAGGATGGGGCAATTCAAGGGGTATGATTAGATGTTTTCTAGTTGCCATGTTCCAGATAATAAAATCAAATACTAATGGATCATTCAAATTACTGAAAGTACAACAAAGAGTTACCAATCCGTTGGATGAACCAATCAGTTCGATATGTCGATAAGACCTTTGAAGCTTAGGCATGTTGACGATACTCAATTTGTCCAGCGAATCCAAATCCGTTGATAGGAAACTACTTGTATCGCATTTCGTAATCAATCTCTTGGTTTTGACTTGTTGTTGATCCATATAAGACTTGACAAAATCTGGGTCCTCCACAAGAGATTTCCATGGCTTCGACACGCTTTTGAAGCGTATAAGACTCTTCACTGGTAATCGGTAGAGAATGTTGATGATTAACTCAATAGGGAGATAACTCGATAAAATTTCTTTGATTCGACAACTCCTCATCGAGTAAATGGTAGAAGAAGATGCAGGTTTTCACAAGATCAAAAGCAAATTAGGACTTCTGATTTAGGATTTGGGATATGGGGGTAGCCATGAGTTAAAGACGCGTGTGTTCGAATTCGAGACTGTGTATGGGCCAAAGTGTGTCTGGGCTTAAGTGAATGATGAGAGTTATATGATTATGGGTTTGACCATGGGCTTCCATGGAATTTCTTATTTGATCTGTGAAACAGGTTGATTTGGCCAACATTTTTAGTCATTGAAGCAATCCAAATTCCAGAATTAGGGTTAAAAAAAAGAAGAAGAGAGGAATATTGCCTGACATACACCTAATTTTTGACTCCATTATAAATATATATGTAGATCTCATTCAACATCCAATACTCATAATGGAGAGCAGAATGGGGGGTCTCAAGCATTATGTAGGTCTCATTCAACATTCAATACTCATAATGGAGAGCAGAATGGAGGGGGGTCTCAAGCATTTTTCATTGACAAGAAAGAAAATATACAAAGAGAATCACCCAAAACGGCCAACTCAAGTGATTCGAGCTTGCCATCCATCATCATTGGTAGGGGTACCTTATGATATTCTTCAGTGTTAGATCAAAAGCAACAATAATTGGATCCCATGCAAAATCTTCGAATGCAATCCAATGAAGCGCTCCATTAACTAGTAATCCTATTCCTACCGATGGATCAAAGTCATAGCCCGGGGAATTTAGAACACTCCACACCCATTCATGCTGTAAACCAATGAAGCGCTCCATTAACTAGTAATCCTAGACGAGATCGAAGCAAAATTAGGGTTTCTAAATTGAGTTGGGGATTTTGAATCGGTAAAAACTAATTGGGGGAGTTGTGCGTCTGTGATCTGTCTGTTGTCATGAAGTGAATGGGCCTAAGTGAGTTTATGGGCTAAAGTAAGTGATAGAGTCATGGTCTCATGGGTTTAACTATGGGCTTTATAGGAGTTTCTTTTTTCTTTCTTCCTCGGTAGTCGATATATATTATTATATCAAGAGTAACTTTAGTCACACCTCTATTTTTTTTAAAGACACCCCTATCAAAGTTGACCACCCCTTATAAAAATCAGTTGACTAGATGTCTTTAGAAAAAACCGAGGTGTGACTAAAGCTACCCTTATATCAATCAGGTTAGAGTGTTAGACCAGCTTATTTGGGCCCTGAATATTAGCCATACGGTCCAACCAACAACGTAAGAGTCAAAATGACTGAAGCACTTGGGCTCAGCCCCTTAACAAAAAAAAAAACACTGAAGCAATTCAAATTCCGAACTAAGAGGGGAAAAAAATGATCTATTCAATGAAAAAATGAATTCTCGCAGTGGGCGGGTTGAGAATGAGCGAGATATACGCAAACCTTACTCCTACATTATATGTGGAGATGGACTTATTTCAATTTACACTATTACAGATTGTAATCACACTACCATAGACGTGCATACACTTATTCTTAGACTGCAGAGATTCAGATACAACTACATTGATCAGGAAATATAACAAGTACATTAGCTTCCTGAATTTCTTCGTATATACGTACTTACAAACCGAGCACATATAAAAATTAAGATTACCCCCCCCCCCTCTCAAAATGCACAAGAATTTATTAGCTTGCTTAAGGTGATTGAACGGCTTCAGCAGCAGTAGTAAGTTACCAGCAATGTAGCAGATTAGTTCAACATTTCATCCAACTTCTCTCTGTATAAAGCCAAATCCTGAAAAACAAGTTTTAGATGGCATAAGGTGTTTGTGTCATACTTAAAAGATTGCCATATACGGCGTTCAAACAGAAAGACCAACAGTTTAAATGGCAATAGTTTGTTGGTGCTGTCATCTCTCCCCATTCTCTTTTCAAGGAAACTTTAATGTTAAAAGGTAAACAACACCGGTGCACGAGGGTCTCGCAATGGACGGAGAATTGAGGACATGCAAGATGTAAAGAGTCATTACCCACATTATATGTGGAGTGGATGTTTCTAGAAATTGAACATATAACCTCTTAGGTCACATCCCTGCAACTCTAGCACTGAGCCGCACGCTCAGAGGAAAAAATTGTGCAAGGAAAAGATGTGCTTGAAAGGTCTCAAAAAGATAGCCTCAACATTCTTTCTAAGTATGCTTTAGCCAATAACATTTTGCACCATTAACTCGGGCTCAGAAGTACAGAGTTAAATAAAAAACACGAAACTAGAACACCAGATCAAGAATGGAGAGATTTTAAGAGTTGCATACCGTAGTATATGCATATACCCCAGCCTCAGTTGGTGCTACAGGACTTCCCCTCCTAATGAACTTTCCTTCTTTGAATATGTATAGCATAGGAATTCCAGTTGATAGTTCCAAACTGATAACCTATCAAAATTTTCTTTAAATTAACCACACGATAGAGAGGGAGAGAGCATACCATGCAATATTCCTATTTTTATCTGGTTTATTACCTCCTTAGAAGTTAACTTGTTAAGATACATAATGATGGATCTCAATGAATTCCCATGGGCAGCAATCATTATATTCTTTCCACTATGAAGCTGAGGTTCAATCTGCAGCATAAGAATCCAGGAGTCAAGCTGTGAATAAATGATACAAATATACAATCATCATATAGACTACGGAAACATCTAAGATCCTTGCATATTGACAGATGAGATAAATTATCGAATTGAATCCAGATAAATTACAAACACCTAATACAGAAGAGCTTAGCATGCATACATATTCTGTAAAATAAGCAACGGCTCTTTCTGCACACATTTCCAAACTCTCGCCATTAGGAGGAGGTATGTCATAGCTCCGACGCCACTCATGAACCTTTTCCTTTCCAAATCTATCCGCTGTTTCCTGCTTGTTGAGTCCCTGTAATTCCCCATACCTAGAGAAAATAATATTTGTAAGCGATGCAGATTTGAAATGGGACTGCAGGCAAAGTATTTCATCACAAAAGCATAATCAGAATAATTACATTCTCTCATTCAGTTGCCATGCCGTTATCACTGGAATGGTCTGCGTTATGGTGTCCTCACTGAAAATTTGACTCCAGCTCCTAGCTTGTTCACTCTCATTGTGCAAAATGACTGGCACCTGCCATCGGTTAACAGATCAGCTAACAATGAATAAATTGGATTAAATCACATCGTTATTTCTATCACTAACGATAATACACTTGAACTCCAGAGTCCAGATATGCCTATTTAGTTGATCATTGATTGTTGTGAAGGAATCAGGCACCCATATGTCACCAATATGCCGCCTAAGTAAAAAAAAATTGGCTTCCCTGAATTTTTGTGTTAAAAATTAAATATATTCTCTTCAAACATGTCTTTGAAATGTTTTACAAATTACCTTCCTTCGACGGTGCTGGGTCATGGCAAGCATGGCAGTCATCTGAGCACGAATCAATGCTGATGTATATATCATGTCGACAGGTATATTACTGATCCGATTTCCAGCTTCAATTGCCTCTTCCACGCCCTTGTTGGTCAGTGGCACATCGACACAACCTGTGAACAGGTTCTTCTCATTCCATAATGACTCACCATGCCTAATAAGTATCAAGGCTGCTTCACCTACATTAAGTTGGGAAAGATCAATTAGAAACTTCAGCCAGAAAAACTTTAGCCTCTAAGTTGCCAGAACATAACAATTAATTTGTATCAACAGAAAAGTTGTTTACTTGATTTCTTCTGGGATTCACTAGCGCTGTTTCCTGAAGGGAATGAAACAGGATCAACCAGTGAAGTTTGAAAAGTTGAGGCTTGAATGACAGCAAAATTCCTCTGTCCACGGCAATAAGTATCTTTTCTTGACTGTCCATTATCAAGCTTGAAACTTTTCGAAATCAGTCTAACCGAGCAACTCCCAAGTTCGAGATGAACTGCAGAGTTGTTGACATGACGATGAGACTGAAGACTCCCGAAAGGTTGCTGAAAGACTGCAGTAGCCATCCTGAAATTTCAAGATTTTTCCATGTTTAGAAGTAAGAAACCCAAAAAACTGCACTGCATTTGCTTTTCAGTTAAAGGAGGAAGACGGCATCACATTCAAAGCAATGTAGTCAGGTCAAAATCCCCCCAAAAAAAGAGAACAAACTAAGGTCATTCAACAAACTCAGATATTTGGGTCATCATATGCTATGAGGGTTTATACTCATTCTTAAAGCAATATCAAAATTTAATCACGCAAATTAAGTGCATCAAAAGTACAAGAAAATAAACATCAAATACCATTTAACCAACATAGTCAAGAACACTCTATGCAGGAAGCCAAGAAATAATTCAAGAAAACATCTTTCCTGCCTCTCCAGGATCACAAAAGCATAAGAAGTAATATCCAAGAAAACCAATGCTGAGCGAGGAAATTCTTGGTTCTTTCTTGTTTTAGATTAAAGAACTGAAACAAGAAAAGGCTACCATAATCAAAGCTATTTACTTGTACCACATTAACGAAGAACCAAAAAAGATAACAGATCTAAACTTAAAGTTATTCCCGGAGTAAAAAAATAGAAATAACAAAAGCAAGCGAATTCAAAGCTCGGAACCAAGAAGAACCTCAAATTACTAGATGAATTCATGCCCATACATTGCTTTCGCAAAAACAAGAAGTTCAATGCCCACAAATAAAATCAGAACACAGCAATATCACTTATTCGAAAGAAATAACGTAGAAAAGAGAGCATTAACCGAAATACAAACTATACAGACACAAAGATAGAAGAGAAGAAGAGCCCAAGAACCCAGAAAGCAGAATGAGAAATGGGTATGTAGTTACCTGGTTATAAGGGCGAAAAGGGCGAAGAAATCGAGGCAAGGAACGAAGAGTTCAAAATGGAATTTTGGGGGGAGAGTTTATTACGAGAAAGAGGGACGGAGAAGAAGATGAAAGCTACGCATTAGTTGTCGATTCAACAGCTCAGAAGAAGAGAAATGGTTTGGTAGCTGTCTGTTTACAGTTGAGAACAGAGTGATGACAAGTTTTTCCGTCTACACTTGGCACGTTTTCCATTTTGTACAACCTGAAGAAACAAAACAAGGCATATATGTTGGCCATTATTCTCTCTTGATTTTTTCCCCTTTTTTTCCACTAAATTTTTATTGTAAACTTTTATTTTTATAACAAAATACTAAAATGTAAATTCTGTATGCCTGAGTCTCTCCAAATGGCAAGTGAGTTGTTGGTTGAATGACAATCACGTTACATGTAAACGACCGACCCATCCATTAGGGCATGAGTTTGAGTCCCATCTCCTCTCTAAACCCCTATTCTTTTCAAATGTTCTAATAAGTTGCAGAATATTAATAAAGAGACTTAAAATTGAGACCCTGACGAAAAAATTGATCCAAACCAATTTGATTTTTGTAAATAATTTATTATTATTACGAATTCATCTATATAAGGAAAAATAAGTAGTTGCATTTTGAATATAGTTGTTCTAGTTTGACTTCCTACATGTTTGACGACGTACATTGGATTTTTATTTTATAATGAAAAACAATATCATACATATTTATCTTTTGAACATTTTACATAGAGATAAACTCATACTAAGATACCCGAATATACATACATTGGACTCGAAGAAAAAGCTTTCATACCGACAAAAAATAAAATCACCATCTCTCAAACTCTTCTTCAAGGTTTGATCTTCCTTAGTTTGTGCTAAAACGAGGTGGATTATTTTTCTAATTAGTACATTCCATTCTTTCAATCTAATTTGTGCTAAGGATGGGGTTGGTTGGTTGGTTGAGAGCTCTCACAAAATTTTCTCAACAACCCCTTCATATACTCCTTAGAGACCAAACCTCCCTCACATGCTAAACCCTAAACAAAGCAACCATTCAAAGTTCAAAGTCTAAAATTAACACCACCAAACTCCGCTTCATATGATCCTTTGTGTCCCATGGGGTTTCGATACGACATGTGCCAACGTCAATTACCTAACTTCCCTACCTTTGAAACTGAGATATAACCACTTGGGATAATTTAGTGGTGAATCTTTATGGGGTCAAATAGTATGATTTCAAAAGATCTTGAGTTTGATTCTCAATAAAAACAATATTATTGTGGCTATGCCGTGAGATTTGACATAATCTATTTTATTATCATATGAGAAACTTTTATGCGTTGTTTTGACGGTCAAAATAAATGTCTCTTCTCCGGGAGGAGAATAATAAGAGAATATACTCCTGGATTCTTGTTTTGTTTCGTGCGTTAGTTCAGGGCAATTTCCGACTCTGAGGCCATGATTTGAGGGAGAGAGGGTATCGTGCATCCATATATTGATAAGAGGGTCGCTAGGGCTACATAAGGTATCCAGCAACCCATGGAACGTATACCTTCTACTGCAAAGGTTGGAACACTGCTGTAGATTCCACCCTTGTAGGGCTCAGCATCGGGGCGAGCCGGGTTTGACTTTCAAAATGAGGCCCAGGCCCAACCCGGGCTTAGGGTCGGGGCCGAATTTTTGATTATATAATATTTATATATGTATTATTTGAGGAAAATGTATTATATACCGGGCCGACCTGAAAATATGAGGCTTGGGCCCTACTTTGAGGATCGGGCTTCTGGCCTGGCCGGGCCTGGCTTGGCTTTCAAAATGAGGCCCAGGCCCAGCCCGGGCTTAGGGTCGGGCCCGAATTTTTGATTATATAATATTTATATAATCAAAAATTATTTGAGAAAAATGTATTATATATATGTATATGTGCAATATATACATATTATGTATATATATACATATATATTACATATACATATACATATACATATATGTGTGTATATATGTACACACAGATAGAGCACACTGCACTGTCTGTGTGTGCGCCTATATATATATATATAATATCGGACTTGAGTCGGGTTTGGGTCGGGTCAAAATTGACCCGAGATGTCGGGCTTCGGGCAAGACCCGGCCCAAAAAAAGAAGCTCAGGCCCACCCAAGGGGTCGGGCCGGGATGCCCAGGCCCGATCTAATTTCGAGCCGGGTCGGGCCTAGCCTAGACCCACGAGTCAAATAGTAACCCCTACACTCTTGCAATCCAAAACAAGTAGACAGAGCCCTGGATTCATGGAGCTGAAGATTTTAATTGAAGCAAACACGACACACAATCTGGCCTGAGGCATTGTACTTAAAAAGGCACGAGTATTAAAGGGATTGCCACCATAACTTTAAGCAAGTATTTACTTTTTCGCTCAACCTGAACTCGATTAGCAAAGTAGACTGTAGGTCTCTAGAAACAACATATAACAAAACAATCCAGACAATAACAAATATAATAATCAATATCGGAAACAATTCTTAATATAGTAGGCAAATATAAAAGGGCTTGATCAATGATCTAATCGTCAAACTCCTGGTATTGTTGGAGAAGCTCAGTGCAGCCAGACACGGCCTCATCCTTCTCAAACCCCATTGCATTGGCAAATCGGTTGTCAGAGGCGATACCATTGTAACGAGTCAAAACAACACGGGCACGGTCACGGCCTTGAGCAGGTGTTTTACAGTCATGCTGGGGGCTGTGAACGACCATAGCATCGCAAATCTGATCCTCATGGTCCTCAGTCACAAAAATTTTGTATTTTCCAGTTGAGTCGGTTTTTCCCTGTTTGCTGTACACACAATCCAAAGTTTTTCTATCCTTGCATTCTACACGGACAGTAGCACCTACACAACAAAAGAACAGTAACAACTTCAATATGGGTCAACAACTTGGATGTCTAAACCAATTGAACTAACAAAAAGGACAAAATTTTCATAATTCGCATAGATTAGATGCTGCAGTATAATGATTTATAAGAAAATAATGCTTGTGCAGTACTCATGTTGACACAATGCTAGTTTCCACCTTCATACACACATTGCAAGCCCACAAAATAATACCACTCCCCATTTGTAGATGTAATCATGCACTATGTTTGATCCTCCATCTTGTGCTTCTCTATTAAGTTAGATTACAGTTAATCTGAAATGATTTCTCAAGCACAACCTATTATAAAGCACAATTGAGAAGAAATCCATTTCCCAGAAGAAAATGAAGAAACGTTATCATGCCCCCAAATCTCAGGGGGAAGTGCTGATCTCTCTTTTCAGTTTCTGATACCCATAAAACGTCTATAAAACAACACAAACAATTTCAAAGGAAGTGCAGGGAGTATGCAACAGAAGCATTGGCTGTGCGATCAAAACCCCAAAAGAACCGTACCAATCATCCAAGTTAATGATTCAAACTTAAGATGGGTTCTTCGGTAAGCAACTGAAGTGACAAAAAAGATGGTCTTCTTGTTGATGGTTGAAATACACAAGCAGATCTAAGCAATGTCCATCGGATCCTAACTACAATAGTCCATAAATACTAGATAATTGCATAAAGATCCACGATACATCAAATCTAAGCATTTCAGTTCAAGAACAAAATAAAAAGTAACAACCAAAACAGCCACACTACCAATCACCTTAGCTCCCAAGACAAAATCACGATCAAAGTTCTACTAAATCCTTTCTTCAACTCCCAGAACAACAAAACGAGACACACTAAAGGAAAGAAATTGCAATCTTGTTAATCAAGCAAATACACAAACAGAACTCAGTCCACATAATCAATATATATCCAGAACCATAGATCTACGAACAGATTTAAATTTTCCCGCTGCCGGATACCGTGCTTATGAATCACGCCTACATGTATATCCTTCAATCTAAACAATCAATGTCACCGCACAAGTTAAGAAGAGTAAAAAAGCGGAAATATACCGGCAATGTAAGTGGTCTTGGAGGTCTCGAAACCGGCGCGGCAGGTGTCGCAGTACACGAGCCCTTCCACCGCGAAAGGATTCCTGGTAGGACGGGCAGAACTAACGAGCACCGGGAGCACGCAGAGCGCAAACAGAAGCAGTAATCTAGCCATTCCTTTTAGTTTCTCTTCTGCTTAGATCTTGAGAGAGAATAAATGAAGGAGGAGAAGCAGAAGGCGATTGAAATTTAACTGAATCCACCACCGAAAAGAGTAGGGAAGAGATGATGAGATAAGCAAGCACTGTAACCAACCAGTATGAGTAAAGTGGAGACGAGTCGGCGGTGATTGCTCTTTCGGGGTTATGATTTCCTGTGCACGCAAGTAAAGTGATTGAATTGACCAATCCGAGTAGACGTTACTTCGTTGGCTGTATTTTCAATTTTGTAATCTAGAATGACCACAATACCCTTATATTTGTGAAGTGGATGAGAAAGGACGTGCGGGTGCAGGAGCTGGAAGAGAAGGGTGGTGTAGAGAAGTAGACAAGGATATGATTGTGATGAGCTGGCGATGTCGGTGCTCTCACATGGGATGCCGTGAAAAGTTCAAGAACTCGGTTTTTTATTTCTATCCGCAATCACGCGCTTCTTTGCAATGAATGCATTGGGCCGATGGGCTTCACTTGAACCTCTCAACACAGAAGTAAAACCCATGGGCAGGAATAAGCCCAACAAGAGCCGGCCCAAGACGATGCGTCAATAACGTACAGATTATTTATTTATGTTTTTCAATTTTTTGTGGGTGTCCTTTAATATTTGTTTTATTGGAGAAATTGAGAGTTAATATCACCTTTCATTACGGAAAGATAGCCCATATTTTAATTTGTACACTGACAATTAAAATGTGTCAATTTAATAGTTTAAAGTTCAAAATTGTGCCAAATAAATAACTCGAACAGTTTTTCACTATTTTGTACAATCAACCCGCCTATGTGGCGGCCCATCGATGCGTCATCCAGTGCCACAGAGGAACAAGTGACGCTACAATCATCTGGACACCCTACGGGCATGCTCTGCAACTCAATGGATTTGGGTGAATCTAAGAGTTCTAAAGCTGTAAAGGGCGGTGAAATGGGTGTATCAGATGTGTTCCGTCGATAGATTGGTGGCCTAGAAGGAAACAAAACCATATCGTGAAAATCAAAGGTCGATTTCTTGTGTGCTATGACAAGGCAAAATCTCAGCTTCAATTTCGATTTCGATTTCAAATCTAGTCCCTTCTCTTGTTAACGAAGATTATGATTTGGAATAAAATTTTTGAGTATTTTTCTTTTCTCCAATTACATCAATTTTGAATTTTCACGAGAAGAGCCATTGGTGCTACTTTGTATGATAGTGCTACTCCGTACAGATCAAGGTATTAGGGTTTCGAATTATCTTGAGCTGTTGGCTCAAGAAAACGGAAGGAGG